>NC_083403.1:37500-711695 GCF_020745735.1 Hemiscyllium ocellatum | reverse complement strand
GCTGCGAGTTCCGTCACGGTTGCCAATCCCAGCACTTTCATTTTAAGCGTAGTCACCTTTGGCGTCAGTAATCTCTTCTGGATCGTTTCACATCTTAAGGCAGGCTGCTGCAAAAGGTAGCGTCTCGTGGGATCTGAGGTGAGCCGGCTAGCTGGATACAAAACCGGCTCGGTCACAGAAGACCGAGAGTAGCGGTGGAAGCGCATTTTTCGGAAAGGAGATCAGTAACTAGTGGTATCCCGCAGGGCGGTGCTAGGGCCTTTGTTGTTTGTGACGTGTAAATAAATGATCTGTATAAACAGCTGTACAAAACTCCAGTTAGGCTACATTCGGGATACCGCGCGCAGTGCTGTTCGGCACACTGCCAGAAGGACGTGGATGCTTTGGAGAGGGTGCAGAGAAGGTTTACCAGGACGTTGCCTGCCCTGGAGTGCTTCTGTTGTGAGGAGAGGTTGAATAAACTTGGGATTGTTGTCACTGCAAAGACGGAAGCTGAGGGGCGACCCGATAGAGGTCGACAGCGTACTGAGAGGCATCGAGAGGGTGGCGAGTCAGTGGGTACAGGTTCACGGTGAGAGGTGGAAAGTGAGAAGGGAGAAGTGCGGAGAAAGGTTTTCACATAGAGGATGGTGGGTGCCTGAAACTCGTTGCCAGTCGAAGCGCTGGAAGCAGGCACGTTAGGAACGTTTCAGGCTCACCTTGTTAGACACGTGAACGGGAGGCGGAACGGCGGGACTGAAACCGCGTCTGGGCAACAAGTAGCACGCCCAAACAAGGAGTAGGAATCGGCACAGGCTCGCTGGGCCCTGTGTTATCGGTGCGACAGTGCCAAAGTCTCCGGCCACGTGTATAACTGTGGTGAAATTCCGCAAATACCTTGTAGACGGGGCTGTGACAGGGACCTTATTGGGGTGTCCACGATAATGGGGGCCACGGAGGGCACTTTTGCTGAGTTTTGCAGTTGGCACAAAGATAGCTAGAGGGACAGGTAGTTTTGAGGAAATGGGCAGGCTGCAGAAGAGCGTGGACATGTTGGGCGAGTGGGGAAAGAAGTGACCAAGTGTGCGTAATTGCACTTTGGTAGCGAGAACAATCGGGTAGACGATATTTCTGAACGAGGGAAAGGCTTTGCAAATCTGAAGCGCAGAGGTCTCTTGGGAGTCCTAGTTCCAGGTTGTTTCAAGATTAACATGCAGGTCCATCCGATGGTTCGGAAGGCAAATGCAGTGTCGGCATTCATTTCAAGCGGGCGAGAAAACAGGAGCAGGGACGTGCTGCCGAGGCTGCGTCAGGCGCTGGTCTGACCACAGGTGGAATATTGGGAGCAGTTTTGTGCCGTGTACCGAAGGAAGGGATGCGCTGGTGTTGGGAGGGAGTCTAGAGAAGGTTTCCCCCTGGGTTTGTCACATGAGGTCTCTGGGTCTGTACCCGATGGTGTTTCGAAAGGTAAGGCGGGATCTGACTGAACCTTACAAGCTACTGGGGGGGGCCTGGTCAGAGTGGTTGTGAAGAAGATGGTCCCACTAGTAGGCGAGACGAGGACCTGGAAGTACAGCCTCAGGATGAAGGGTCGCCCCTTCAGGCCGAGATGAGGTTGCATTTAAGACAGAGGTGGAGAGGTTCAAAGTTTGGGAGAAGATTTATAGCTCGGGTGCTCGTTGTTGTGGTTCTGTTCGCCGAGCTGGGAATTTGTGTTGCAGACGTTTCGTCCCCTGTCTAGGTGACATCGTCAGTGCTTGGGAGCCTCCTGTGAAGCGCTTCTGTGATGTTTCCTCCCGCGTTTATAGTGATTTGACCCTGCCGCTTCCGGTTATCAGTTCCAGTTGTTTGTTTAGATTAGATTACTTACCATGTGGAAACAGGCCCTTCGGCCCAACAAGTCCACACCGACCCGCCGAAGCGCAACACTACGGGCAATTTAGCATGGCCAATTCACCTGACCCGCACATCTTTGGACTGTGGGAGGAAACCGGAGTACCCGGAGGAAACCCACGCAGACACGGGGAGAATGTGCAAACTCCACACAGTCTGTCGCCTGAGTTGGGAATTGAACCCGGGTCTCTGGCGCTGTGAGGCAGCAGTCCTAACCACTGTTCCACCGTGCCGCCCACACAGCGCCCGCTGCAGTGGCCGGTATATTGGGTCCAGGTCGATGTGCTCATTGATTGAATCTGTGGATGAGTGCCATGCCTCTAGGAATTCCCTGGCTGTTCTCTGTTTGGCTTGTCCTATAATAGTAGTGCTTCACAGAAGCGCTTCACAGAGAGAGAGAGAGGCTCTTGATTATAAGGGGATCAAGGGTCGTGGGGGAGAGGGCAGGAGAATCGGGGTTGACAAACCTGTGAGCCACGGCCGAACGGCCTGATTCTGCTCGTACGTCTTACGGCCCGGGCCGTCAGACCTTCCGTGGTCTTGCGGTCATGACAGAAAGCAGTTGTTTCCCAGAGGGTGGCGGCGGTCTGGAATGCACTGCTTGGGAGGGTAGCGAGGCGGGGAACCTCAAAACCTTGAAAAACTACTTGGATGAGCACTGGAAATGTCATAACTTTTCCTGGCTACGGACCAAGTGCTGGAAAGTGGGACTAGAACAGACTTAGAGTAGCTTTGTCAGTGCGGACTCGGAGGGCCAGAGGGCCTCTTCTGTACTGTGTGACTGTGTGGGGAAGCTTTCTGATTCCCATCTGTTGATTGAGGCCGCGCTGCTGATGCTTCCTGATGCGGAGCAGCCGGATGGATCCAAGTGCGCATTGAAGGTGAGAGGGTGGGAGAGAGCTTCGGAGCCTCCGCCCGTTTGGTTCAGGTTCCGTCTCGTCCTGATGCATGCATCGATGTAGGTGCTCAGTGGCTACCGATAGGGTGAAGGTGCAGTTGATCACTGACTCCACGCGTGGTGCTGCAGGTTGTAATGTGTGGACGAAAACAGAACTCGCTGCAACCTTCGGGAGAAGGGTCACTGGACTCGAAGCGTTAATTCTGCTTTCTCTCCACAGAAGCTGAGGTTTTGCTTACTGGGTGTTTTGCTTTATTTTGCATTTTAGACCTTGCTTTTTGATTGCCCGGCCGCTATCAAACCATTAGCTTGCTGTTAGCGCTGCAATTAGCACTCTTGAATCTTGATTTGCAATTCTAAGGAAGCAGACTGAATTGGAATGTTTGGAGCGGGAGCCGAACCAATAAAGGCTGATTTGCTGTAAATTGATCTTCACATCCCCCGTCGTGCTGTTCATTTGCACGAGGTGGGTTGGAGGATGGGAGTTCACATTTGTTAGTCTGTAAGAGTTTCTGTTCGTAAAGGTGAGCCGAGATTTCCTGGCAGTGAGATTTTTCGGTCAGAATTCGAACCTGCTCCAATCATTTGCCTTGTGGGGAGGCAGGGATTTTTCACATTGGTAACAGCTGAGATTTTTAGAACGTCGAACAGAGCAGCGCAACAACAGGCCCTTCGGCAACTCTGAGAAACAAAACTCACTCACAATTCAGCCTGAGACAAAGTCTTGGAAACAAGAGCATTTTATTCTTTACGGCCTGCAAGAACGGGCGTTTTGCTCAAGCAATCAGGCTAGCGAAAGCGCGCCAATACAAAGCATGTAAGCATTCTTATTCAGTTTGCAAGTTGCGGAATCACGCCTCCCTTTTCCATCCTATCATAAGCCGATTTACCTGACTTGTTTTTCTCTAATTTTCCTGATCTGACTACCCTGCTGTCCTTGTCCTTGTCTGTTACAGCCTGTCTGTTATTTTAGCCAGTTCCCCTTATCATACTATAAGCTTGTTGTGAGATGTCCCTACTGCTTCTTTTGTGGTCAGCCACAACACTTTAAAGTTATTTCTTAGTTTAAAACTATTTCTTAAACAAAAACCTCTATATTGGTTAAAATCTTAGCCTTAAGTATGCTGCAAGAATCCCGCGACTGTTTGTGTAATGTTCCCCTTCCCCTCCCCCCACAACACCCCCTCACCCATCTGCAAAAGCAACATCTCTAACCACCACCACCACCACCTGCAGAAACTACATTTCTAATCTCCCACAAGCTGTCAGGGACATTTAAGCGACTGCTGGACGAGCACACGCTGGACGGCAGTAAATTGAGAGCTGTGTAGGTTAGGTTGATCTTAGATTAAGAAAACTGCTCGGCACAACATGGTGGGCCGAAGGGCCTGTACTGTGCTGTACTGTTCTATGTTCTAACTGCAGGCACATCCACACACACACACACACACATCAAAGACATGGAGGGCTCGGCTGAATCTACTGCTCTCTTCTCTACCTGTCACATTTCATCGAGCTAGTGTCCTAGGCCCAAGCGTCTTCAGCGAGTGGTTAGAATATGCAGTGCACTGCCTGAGAGAGAGGGTGCTGGAGGCAGATTCAATGGTGACTTTGGTCGCAGGGTCGGATACTTATCTGAAGAGAGGGCGAGTGGGACTGGGGAAGTTGCTCGTGCAGAGAGCTGATGCAGACATGACAGGCTGAATGTCTCATTCAATGCGTGCAGTTCTGCAGTTGGTTACCACCTCCTCAAGTCACGTCAGCTTAGCCCTGACCCACCTGATTGGTGAGATACTGACAATCTCTACATGACCATGAGGCAGTGCTTCACTGACAGGGGAAAAAAAGCAACTGCTGTAAACGGATCTGCTGCTCTAGTTAGAAATCCTGGGAGGACTACGGCGACAGGGAAACTGTCAGCAGTGATCTACAAGTCTTTGAACAGAATCAAGCTGACTGAAAACATGGAGGACAAATGGGACTTGAGGCAGTCCGCGGTATTGTAGTTATCGCTTCTCGGCCTTTTGGCTAAGATCAAGTGTCTGTTCTTATCAGGACAGGTGTCGAGTTGCGAGTCATCAGAGCTAGTGGAGAGACCATCGCTGGATCGTGATTGGACGTTGGAGGATCGTTTGGTTGTGCTGACCTGCTATTGGTGGATCTTCATGCTGGCTTCGGCCTAACGCCAATTCAGGGACCAGCCAATCTTGGAGCCATGGCCTCAGCAGCCATTCGCAGCCCTGGCCAGGGCATTCGCAACACAGTCAGGGTGACTGTGAAGAAGGTGGAGGAGCACACACCGGTTGATCGGACGGTGTTTGTGAAGAAGGTCTTGCTGGAGTGCTGTGGGTTTGCAGCAGCGGATGTGTACTGCCTGCAGGATTTCCCTGGGGCAGGCTACTTCGACGTGACCTTCAGGAGCGTGAAGCATTGTGAGCAGCTCCTGAAGGTCTTCAAGGAGAAGGAAGGGGAACCTCTGTTCTCCATCTTGTCGGCGGTCCCGTTGTGTGTGCTTCCTGCGCAGAGAAGTCGGGTTGTTACAATCCAAATGTACAACCCCTACGTCCCAGCGGCAGATGTTCTCACCTTCTTGAAGAGGTATGTCCAGGTTGAAGGAGAAAGCACTGATGTCGTTGATCCTTTCGGGATCTGGACAAGTAAAAGACAGGTCAAGGTAACCCTGAGGGTCGATGGCAGCGGGAACATCCTCCACCCACCCTCCAGCTTCGCAATTGGAGGGAGCAGAGGCTACCTGACGTACGCAGGGCAGCCGAAGGTGTGCCGAACCTGCGGGAGGTCAGGCCACATGGCGGCCGACTGCAAGGTGACCGTATGCCGAAATTGCAAGCAGGAAGGCCACCTGACCAAGGATTGTAAGGAGGCCAAGAACTGTAACCTGTGCGGAGAGGCGGGCCACATGTACAAGGCCTGCCCAAGACGAGGAGCCGCTACCTACGCACAGATGGCCGGAGGTAGCAACACGAATACGAGCCGCGGACCAACAAAGGCGAGGAAGGCAAATGAAAATAGCGTGGAAACGGTGCCTGGAGGCACCCAGAAGGAAGAGCAGGCAGTAGCGGAGCAGACGGCAGACAGCGGGAGGTGCAGCAGCCGATCCAAGCTCCGTCAATGCAGTCAGAGGAAATGGAAGAGGAGGAATCAAAGGATGCAGAGGACTGGATCACAGTAAAAAACAGGAAGAGGAAACCTCTTGGGGGCCCCAAAGCCACCCAGCGAAGGGGAAAGCGACACCTACAAGGCGAAGACGCATGCAGCTCTTCCGATGGTGAGGATGGGCGCAAGAAGGGTCGTCATCAGAGGAAGAGGCAGAGCGTTGTGAGGAGAAAGGAGGGCAGCACCGCCCAGGAAGGAAAGGACGATCCCTCTGAGGGGACGGGTAATGGCCTCCCCCTACCCGGTGAGAACCAGGAGGTACTCACCGGCCCACAGCTCCAGGTATCTGGGAGCAGCGGTCCTATGACAGCCCTGCTGTCAGACGGAGAACTGGTCAGTGCGGACCACGGGCCCGACACGAAGACAACAGAGTGGGGTAATGGCTCCAGCGCGGAGCTGGACAGTTACCTCAGCCCTGCGAAGGTCCAACAGTTTGCCGCCACCACAGGGATGCACGCAGCTACCCCAGAAGGGCAGGACCAGCAGCAAACGGACACCGGTAAACCTGTAAACTGTTAAAATGGGGTTGAAAATTGCTAGCATCAACGTGCGTAGCATCAAATCGGCTACGCGATGCGTTTCAACACTGGCCTCCCTGGCCAGCGTCAAAGCCGACGTCCTGTTTCTGCAGGAGTGCGGGATACCCCACCTCAGCAGTTACAGGAGGTGGTCGAGCTTGTGGGCCCATGGGCCGTCAGTGTGGTCGGGGGGCAACGATAACCGCTCCTCAGGCCTAGGGATCCTTTTGCGGGGAGGTAACTTCACTATCTCCGAGGTTAAGGAGGTGGTGGGCGGGCGCCTCCTCGTCGTGGATGTTAAATACAGAAACGCTCCCGTAAGACTAATCAACGTGTACGCCCCAGCGGATAAGAGTGAACGGTTGGCCGTCCTGCAACAGCTTCCACTGCTGCTGGCTACGTCCAGGCCGGTCATTCTGGCCGGAGACTTCAACTGCATCATTGATGCAGATGGACGATCCGGCGGGGGGGACAGTAAACTGGACGCTACGTCCAGAGCCCTGATGGAAACGGTCAAAGATGCCAAGCTGCACGACGTCTTCAGCACCCCTGCAGATGGAGCGCAGCGTAGATACACATGGTCACGGGCAGACGGGTCTATCCGCTCAAGGATAGATTACCTGTTTGTGTCCCGAACGTTCTCGGTCAGAACCACCGACGTCAAGCCGGTGTTCTTCTCTGACCACTGCCTCCTACTGGCCGACTGTCACCTACAGGACGAGCAGCGGACGGGCAAGGGAACGTGGAAACTGAACACTAAGCTGTTGACCCCGGGAAACATCGAGGAGCTCAAGAGGGATTACGCAGGTTGGAGAACCGCGAAGTGTCTCTTTGAGTCTCCAGCAGACTGGTGGGAAACAGTAAAAGGGAACATCAAGAGATTCTTCATCCTCAAAGGTGTTCAGGAGGCGAGAGAGAGGCGGGGAAAACTGTCCCAGCTCCAGGAAAGTATGCAGAACCTGCTCCTGCTGCAGACGTTGGGGGTCGATGTCACGGAGGACCTCAAGGAGGTGAAGGGCCAGCAAGCCTCGCTCTTTGCCTCGGAGGCCTCCAAGATAATCTTCCGGTCCAGGGTCCGCTCGGTAGAGCAGGACGAGACGTGCTCACGTTTCTTCTTCCAGAAGGTGCACAAAGAGAGCTCCGTGCTCAGCAGCCTGAAGGAAGAAGATGGCTCGGTAACGTCATCTCAGGCTGACGTCATGAGGATCAGTAAATCCTTCTATGCCAGCCTGTATGACGCGAAGCCAACCGACAGCACGGCCTCACAGTCGTTCCTGTCCTCTATCACGGAGGTCCTAGAGGACGGAACGCGAGAGAGGCTGGACCAGCCGCTATCTCTGGATGAGCTGACCAGGGCCCTCGAGTCCTTCGAAAAGAATAAAACTCCCGGAAGCGACGGCTTACCGGTCGAGATCTATTCCGCTCTTTGGGACTTGATTGGCCGGGACCTGCTGGAGGTGTATGTCAGTATGCTTCGGGCAGGTACCATGAGTGAATCCATGAGGAAAGGCATCATCACCCTCATCTATAAGCGGAAGGGGGAGAGGGATGAAATTAGAAATTGGAGACCGATCTCACTGCTAAACACAGACTACAAAATCTTGTCAAAGGTCATCGCAAACCGGGTCAGGTCTGCTCTGGGAACGGTGATCCACCCCGACCAAACCTGTGCTGTACCGGGCAGGAAGATCTCTGAGAGCCTCGCACTCCTCAGGGATACGATCGCCTACGTGCAGGACAGGGGGGTGGACACCTGCCTCATCAGCCTGGACCAGGAGAAAGCCTTTGACAGGATATCGCATACATATATGAGGGATGTCCTCTCCAAAATGGGCTTTGGGGAGGGAATCTGCAATTGGATCAGACTGCTCTACACCAACATTGTCAGTGCAGTCTCAATCAATGGGTGGGAATCAGATAGCTTCCCTGTAAGATCTGGAGTCAGGCAGGGCTGCCCACTCTCTCCTGCCTTGTTTGTATGTTGCATAGAGCCATTTGCCGAATCCATCAGGAAGGATGCGAGCCTGAGAGGGGTGACTATTCCTGGCAGCGGGGGCCTACAGGTTAAGGCCTCCCTGTACATGGATGACGTCGCCGTTTTCTGCTCGGATCCGCTGTCCGTGCACAGACTCCTGTGCATCTGCGACCAGTTCGAGCGGGCCTCGGGGGCCAAGGTAAACCGAGGGAAGAGCGAGGCCATGCTCTTCGGGAACTGGACCGACCAATCCTATATCCCCTTCACCGTCAGGACTGGCCACCTGAAGGTGCTGGGTATTTGGTTCGGGGGTGCTGGGGCGTGCGCCAAGACCTGGGAGGAGCGGATCAGGAAGATGAGACAGAAACTAGGCAGATGGGAGCAACGGTCGCTCTCCATCGCGGGGAAAAACCTGGTCATCAGGTGCGAGGTACTCTCAGTATTGTTGTATGTGGCACAGGCCTGGCCTATCCCAGAACCTGTGCTGCCGCAGTCACCCGGGCCATCTTCCACTTCATGTGGAGATCAAAGATGGACCGGGTCCGAAGAGACACCATGTACAAAGACCGGTGCAATGGGGGAAAAAACACTCCCAATGCCACCCTCGCCCTGATGGCCACCTTTGTGTGTGGCTGCATCAAGCTGTGCGTGGATCCCCGGTACGCAACACCAAGTGTCACTACGTACTGAGGTTCTACCTGTCCCCGGTGTTGCGAAGGATGGGCCTGGCCTCGCTGCCGCGGAACGCTCCGAGTAGTTGGACCGTTCCGTACCACCTGTCCTTCGTGGAGAAATTTCTGAAGAAAAACACCTTTGACCACAAGTCCATCAGGAAGTGGTCAGCACGTAGTGTCCTTGAGACCCTTCGGGAAAAGGAGAGGGCGGATCCTGTTGAGTGGTTCCCTGAGCAGACTGTCAAAGCAATTTGGCAGAATGCCTCATCGCCAGAACTTTCTAACAAGCACCAAGACATGGCTTGGCTGGTGGTGAGAAGGGCTCTACCCGTGAGATCGTTTATGCACGCCCGGACTCTCTGCCGCACCGCACGCTGCCCTCGAAGTGGCTGCGGGGGGGACGAGACTGTCACACACCTCCTTCTGGAATGTGCCTATGCAGAGGAAGTCTGGAGAGGAATGCAGTGGTATTTGTCGAGGTTCGTCCCGAGCAGCGCCGTGACACGGGACTCCGTGCTCTACGGCCTGTTCCCCGGGACGCACACCGAGACGAATATCAACTGCGCCTGGAGGATCATCAACTCGGTGAAGGACGCTCTCTGGGTGGTCCGAAACCTGTTGATCTTCCAGCTGAAGGAGTTGACCCCGACTGAGTGTTGCAGACTGGCACATTCCAAGGTCCAAGACTACGTGTTGAGGGACGCGCTGAAGCTTGGGGCAGCTGCCGCCAAGGCGCGGTGGGGAAAGACCACCGTTTAACATCTGCCTGTCTAAAGAAGATCAGGGGGCCCATGCAGTCATTTGGGCTCTGCTGACGCCTCAGCCCAATATAAGGGCATAGGAGTGAGAAATGCACAGACTTGCATATAAAAAGGAAAATTCTAAACTGTGTATGTTAATGTGAACATATGTATGGCATTACCCAATGTACAGTGTATCAAATTATTTATGAATATTTACGAATAAAGTATATTTTGAAATAAAAAAAAAAAATCTGTTCTTATCAGTTTAATATCTGATACGTCCCTTATCTGGGGACCATATATTAAATTGATTTTTGGAGCAGGGAGATGGAATAGGGGCTTGCTCCGTCCACTCCACGCATCGACCTGGTATTGCAGTACCTCCGGGAACGGTGCACCCCTCATCTATAAATCTAAAAACAGCTTCATGTTTATAGCGCAGGCTTTCGGTGCTTCATTTCTCACACCTCACATCCAGCCAGGCGTGAGTCGATTCAAACTCGTCTGTTCTAAGGTAGCTGTTCAGCTGCCGCTCCCTATCCTTCTCTCGCCGTCTCTGTCTCTTGCGCATCTTGACACTTGCTCTCAATGTCATCCCCTCACCCCTGCTGCGTGCTGCACCGTCCCGCCAACGCCGGGCCCCGATCACACCACATGGTGTCAGAAGTTGGGAGTTGCAGCAACCGTAGCTGCCCACCAGCTTTTCCTACTCGCGAGCGACGTTTCAGAAAAACAAGAGAAGGTCAACTGTGCTACGTTGCTGCATGCTGCTGGGGATGAAGCTATCTAGGGGTTCAGTCGTTTTGATTTTGATGACTTGCAAGAGAGATTTCGAGAACACTGTGAGCTAGGACAAAAATAATCGGGACGTATTTAAGGCACATGCTTTTCATCAGAGTGCAAGGGCAGGCGGAATCGATAGGTACGTATGTGACTGACCGGAAAAACGAGGCAAAGGACTGTGAGTTTCAGCCACTTTCCGATTCACTGAGCCGCGACAGAATCGTGTGTGCTATCACGACTGACTGAGTCAGAGGCAGGTTACTCAGAGAGTTAATTCTCACTGGGAAAAGCAAAGAGACAGCACTAACTCGACAACAGCACGTGAGAAAACGTAGAACAAACAAGCCAATGTTTGCTGACCGGAACTGGCCTGGAAAGATAATAAGGCAGGTAGGAGCACTGCAGATTATCCGGCACCTGGGCTGTGTACGCAGGGACTGGCACAACAGCCCCTTGCCTTCTTTTGCACTACTTTGCTGCCTCAGCCAGAACTGGCAGCATTCTAAGTCAGTCTCACACAAGCAGCGTGTGCCAGCTGTCTGTGACAACAAATTCCAAAGACTCACAACCCTCTGAGAGAAGACGTTTCTCCTGATCTCACTCTTAAATTGGTGCCTCTTTATTTCTGTTCAGTTCTAGACACTCCCATGAGGGAAAATGTCCTCTCAGCATTTACCCTGTCGAGCCACGTAAGAATCCAATATGTTTCAATAAGATTGTGTCTCATTCATTTCAACTCAGGATCTACACTCATCTGGAGGTAGGGTTTACCGGGCTCAATTTTACTGAAAAGCTGACCTCCGGCTAGTTCAGCAAATAGGTCGTTGAGCAAAGGGAAAGGAAACCGCCTAGCACACACCAGCAGGTGAACTGTTGCAGCATGATATTGCGGCTCCGGAACTCAATTCCTCTACGAATGAAACCCAACAGCCTTCTTAACAGCACTATCCACCTGGGTGGCAACTTTCAGGGATCTATGTACATGGGACTCCAAGATCCCTCTGCACATCCACACTACCAATAATCTTTCCATCGACCCAGTACTCTGCCTTCCTGTTATTCTTCCCAAAGTGCATCACCTCACATTTAGCTGCATTGAACTCCATTTGCCACCTCTCAGCCCGATTCTGCAGTTTATCCAAGTCCCCCTGCAACCTGTAAACATTCTTCCACACTGACCACTACTGCACCGACTTTAGCGTCGTCTGCGAATTTACTAATCCATCCACCTATGTTATGCCTGCGTCTAAGTCATTTATAAAAATGACAAACAGCAGTGGTCCCAAAACAGACCCTTGTGGCACACCACTAGTAACCGGACTCCAGGCTGAATATTTTCCATCAACCACCACTCGCTGCCTCCTTTCAGAAAGCCAGTTTCTAAGCCAAACTGCTAAATCACCCTCAATTCCATGCCTCTGCATTTTCTCCAACAGCCTACCACGTGGAACCTTATCAAAGGCTCCCGGCGTCCTGCTTGTCTACCCCATTGAAAACAATAGCGTGCCTCTTTAGAATTCTTGATCAGTCACTCTCAGAATTTTGACACGTGATTGCCTTCGGCCCAGTTGAGTTTGATTCTGTCCAACCACATTCTTGCCCATAAAGCTGTAAGATTTCCTTTGATGACACGCAGGCTGTGTCTTCAGACTCACCGTATAACTGAACGTTCCCACTGTGAAAGCACCACTTCACCTTTGTGTGTTCCTCGCGCAGTTTCTGAAGGTTGCAGCGCAACGTGACTCAGCCGTATCAACGAAACCGGTGTCCACCTCCATCCTTACCGGTTTGCCGTTCAGTAAGGGAGCGACCGGGGCGTCGGCAGGTATCGCCAGTATCTGTAACCACAACACCTCATTGGTTTGTGCGTCAGGGCTTTTGTCTTCTTGCCCTTTTTGTACCATTTAGGATTTCATCCTGTACTTTCGCTGCAGGTTATTGGTACTTTCACCCCCGAGCGCACCCACTGAGTATATTCTTTTTTAATGCTGCAGTTTCTGCACACAGCTTCTTTCTACCAGCAATTTGCTGCTGCCTGACATGTGTTTCCACAGCAGTGGCAGTTTTGTGTCTGCGTTGGTGCTTGTCCCTGGGCCACCATTTTGTGAACTCTCAGCCACCACTTTGTGAGGTGTTGACCTTCCTTGGCTGCGAGTTCCGTCACGGTTGCCAATCCCAGCACTTTCATTTAAGCGTAGTCACCTTTGCGTCAGTAATCTCTTCTGGATCGTTTCACATCTTAAGGCAGGCTGCTGCAAAAGGTAGCGTCTCGTGGGATCTGAGGTGAGCCGGCTAGCTGGATACAAAACCGGCTCGGTCACAGAAGACCGAGAGTAGCGGTGGAAGCGCATTTTTCGGAAAGGAGATCAGTAACTAGTGGTATCCCGCAGGGCTCGGTGCTAGGGCCTTTGTTGTTTGTGACGTGTAAATAAATGATCTGTATAAACAGCTGTACAAAACTCCAGTTAGGCTACATTCGGGATACCGCGCGCAGTGCTGTTCGGCACACTGCCAGAAGGACGTGGATGCTTTGGAGAGGGTGCAGAGAAGGTTTACCAGGACGTTGCCTGCCCTGGAGTGCTTCTGTTGTGAGGAGAGGTTGAATAAACTTGGGATTGTTGTCACTGCAAAGACGGAAGCTGAGGGGCGACCCGATAGAGGTCGACAGCGTACTGAGAGGCATCGAGAGGGTGGCGAGTCAGTGGGTACAGGTTCACGGTGAGAGGTGGAAAGTGAGAAGGGAGAAGTGCGGAGAAAGGTTTTCACATAGAGGATGGTGGGTGCCTGAAACTCGTTGCCAGTCGAAGCGCTGGAAGCAGGCACGTTAGGAACGTTTCAGGCTCACCTTGTTAGACACGTGAACGGGAGGCGGAACGGCGGGACTGAAACCGCGTCTGGGCAACAAGTAGCACGCCCAAACAAGGAGTAGGAATCGGCACAGGCTCGCTGGGCCCTGTGTTATCGGTGCGACAGTGCCAAAGTCTCCGGCCACGTGTATAACTGTGGTGAAATTCCGCAAATACCTTGTAGACGGGGCTGTGACAGGGACCTTATTGGGGTGTCCACGATAATGGGGGCCACGGAGGGCACTTTTGCTGAGTTTGCAGTTGGCACAAAGATAGCTAGAGGGACAGGTAGTTTTGAGGAAATGGGCAGGCTGCAGAAGAGCGTGGACATGTTGGGCGAGTGGGGAAAGAAGTGACCAAGTGTGCGTAATTGCACTTTGGTAGCGAGAACAATCGGGTAGACGATTTTCTGAACGAGGGAAAGGCTTTGCAAATCTGAAGCGCAGAGGCTCTTGGGAGTCCTAGTTCCAGGTTGTTTCAAGATTAACATGCAGGTCCATCCGATGGTTCGGAAGGCAAATGCAGTGTCGGCATTCATTTCAAGCGGGCGAGAAAACAGGAGCAGGGACGTGCTGCCGAGGCTGCGTCAGGCGCTGGTCTGACCACAGGTGGAATATTGGGAGCAGTTTTGTGCCGTGTACCGAAGGAAGGGATGCGCTGGTGTTGGGAGGGAGTCTAGAGAAGGTTTCCCCCTGGGTTTGTCACATGAGGTCTCTGGGTCTGTACCCGATGGTGTTTCGAAAGGTAAGGCGGGATCTGACTGAACCTTACAAGCTACTGGGGGGGGCCTGGTCAGAGTGGTTGTGAAGAAGATGGTCCCACTAGTAGGCGAGACGAGGACCTGGAAGTACAGCCTCAGGATGAAGGGTCGCCCCTTCAGGCCGAGATGAGGTTGCATTTAAGACAGAGGTGGAGAGGTTCAAAGTTTGGGAGAAGATTTATAGCTCGGGTGCTCGTTGTTGTGGTTCTGTTCGCCGAGCTGGGAATTTGTGTTGCAGACGTTTCGTCCCCTGTCTAGGTGACATCGTCAGTGCTTGGGAGCCTCCTGTGAAGCGCTTCTGTGATGTTTCCTCCCGCGTTTATAGTGATTTGACCCTGCCGCTTCCGGTTATCAGTTCCAGTTGTTTGTTTAGATTAGATTACTTACCATGTGGAAACAGGCCCTTCGGCCCAACAAGTCCACACCGACCCGCCGAAGCGCAACACTACGGGCAATTTAGCATGGCCAATTCACCTGACCCGCACATCTTTGGACTGTGGGAGGAAACCGGAGTACCCGGAGGAAACCCACGCAGACACGGGGAGAATGTGCAAACTCCACACAGTCTGTCGCCTGAGTTGGGAATTGAACCCGGGTCTCTGGCGCTGTGAGGCAGCAGTCCTAACCACTGTTCCACCGTGCCGCCCACACAGCGCCCGCTGCAGTGGCCGGTATATTGGGTCCAGGTCGATGTGCTCATTGATTGAATCTGTGGATGAGTGCCATGCCTCTAGGAATTCCCTGGCTGTTCTCTGTTTGGCTTGTCCTATAATAGTAGTGCTTCACAGAAGCGCTTCACAGAGAGAGAGAGAGGCTCTTGATTATAAGGGGATCAAGGGTCGTGGGGAGAGGGCAGGAGAATCGGGGTTGACAAACCTGTGAGCCACGGCCGAACGGCCTGATTCTGCTCGTACGTCTTACGGCCCGGGCCGTCAGACCTTCCGTGGTCTTGCGGTCATGACAGAAAGCAGTTGTTTCCCAGAGGGTGGCGGCGGTCTGGAATGCACTGCTTGGGAGGGTAGCGAGGCGGGGAACCTCAAAACCTTGAAAAACTACTTGGATGAGCACTGGAAATGTCATAACTTTTCCTGGCTACGGACCAAGTGCTGGAAAGTGGGACTAGAACAGACTTAGAGTAGCTTTGTCAGTGCGGACTCGGAGGGCCAGAGGGCCTCTTCTGTACTGTGTGACTGTGTGGGGAAGCTTTCTGATTCCCATCTGTTGATTGAGGCCGCGCTGCTGATGCTTCCTGATGCGGAGCAGCCGGATGGATCCAAGTGCGCATTGAAGGTGAGAGGGTGGGAGAGAGCTTCGGAGCCTCCGCCCGTTTGGTTCAGGTTCCGTCTCGTCCTGATGCATGCATCGATGTAGGTGCTCAGTGGCTACCGATAGGGTGAAGGTGCAGTTGATCACTGACTCCACGCGTGGTGCTGCAGGTTGTAATGTGTGGACGAAAACAGAACTCGCTGCAACCTTCGGGAGAAGGGTCACTGGACTCGAAGCGTTAATTCTGCTTTCTCTCCACAGAAGCTGAGGTTTTGCTTACTGGGTGTTTTGCTTTATTTTGCATTTTAGACCTTGCTTTTTGATTGCCCGGCCGCTATCAAACCATTAGCTTGCTGTTAGCGCTGCAATTAGCACTCTTGAATCTTGATTTGCAATTCTAAGGAAGCAGACTGAATTGGAATGTTTGGAGCGGGAGCCGAACCAATAAAGGCTGATTTGCTGTAAATTGATCTTCACATCCCCCGTCGTGCTGTTCATTTGCACGAGGTGGGTTGGAGGATGGGAGTTCACATTTGTTAGTCTGTAAGAGTTTCTGTTCGTAAAGGTGAGCCGAGATTTCCTGGCAGTGAGATTTTTCGGTCAGAATTCGAACCTGCTCCAATCATTTGCCTTGTGGGGAGGCAGGGATTTTTCACATTGGTAACAGCTGAGATTTTTAGAACGTCGAACAGAGCAGCGCAACAACAGGCCCTTCGGCAACTCTGAGAAACAAAACTCACTCACAATTCAGCCTGAGACAAAGTCTTGGAAACAAGAGCATTTTATTCTTTACGGCCTTGCAAGAACGGGCGTTTTGCTCAAGCAATCAGGCTAGCGAAAGCGCGCCAATACAAAGCATGTAAGCATTCTTATTCAGTTTGCAAGTTGCGGAATCACGCCTCCCTTTTCCCATCCTATCATAAGCCGATTTACCTGACTTGTTTTTCTCTAATTTTCCTGATCTGACTACCCTGCTGTCCTTGTCCTTGTCTGTTACAGCCTGTCTGTTATTTTAGCCAGTTCCCCTTATCATACTATAAGCTTGTTGTGAGATGTCCCTACTGCTTCTTTTGTGGTCAGCCACAACACTTTAAAGTTATTTCTTAGTTTAAAACTATTTCTTAAACAAAAACCTCTATATTGGTTAAAATCTTAGCCTTAAGTATGCTGCAAGAATCCCGCGACTGTTTGTGTAATGTTCCCCTTCCCCTCCCCCCACAACACCCCCTCACCCATCTGCAAAAGCAACATCTCTAACCACCACCACCACCACCTGCAGAAACTACATTTCTAATCTCCCACAAGCTGTCAGGGACATTTAAGCGACTGCTGGACGAGCACACGCTGGACGGCAGTAAATTGAGAGCTGTGTAGGTTAGGTTGATCTTAGATTAAGAAAACTGCTCGGCACAACATGGTGGGCCGAAGGGCCTGTACTGTGCTGTACTGTTCTATGTTCTAACTGCAGGCACATCCACACACACACACACATCAAAGACATGGAGGGCTCGGCTGAATCTACTGCTCTCTTCTCTACCTGTCACATTTCATCGAGCTAGTGTCCTAGGCCCAAGCGTCTTCAGCGAGTGGTTAGAATATGCAGTGCACTGCCTGAGAGAGAGGGTGCTGGAGGCAGATTCAATGGTGACTTTGGTCGCAGGGTCGGATACTTATCTGAAGAGAGGGCGAGTGGGACTGGGGAAGTTGCTCGTGCAGAGAGCTGATGCAGACATGACAGGCTGAATGTCTCATTCAATGCGTGCAGTTCTGCAGTTGGTTACCACCTCCTCAAGTCACGTCAGCTTAGCCCTGACCCACCTGATTGGTGAGATACTGACAATCTCTACATGACCATGAGGCAGTGCTTCACTGACAGGGGAAAAAAAGCAACTGCTGTAAACGGATCTGCTGCTCTAGTTAGAAATCCTGGGAGGACTACGGCGACAGGGAAACTGTCAGCAGTGATCTACAAGTCTTTGAACAGAATCAAGCTGACTGAAAACATGGAGGACAAATGGGACTTGAGGCAGTCCGCGGTATTGTAGTTATCGCTTCTCGGCCTTTTGGCTAAGATCAAGTGTAGTATCTGTTCTTATCAGTTTAATATCTGATACGTCCCTTATCTGGGGACCATATATTAAATTGATTTTTGGAGCAGGGAGATGGAATAGGGGCTTGCTCCGTCCACTCCACGCATCGACCTGGTATTGCAGTACCTCCGGGAACGGTGCACCCCTCATCTATAAATCTAAAAACAGCTTCATGTTTATAGCGCAGGCTTTCGGTGCTTCATTTCTCACACCTCACATCCAGCCAGGCGTGAGTCGATTCAAACTCGTCTGTTCTAAGGTAGCTGTTCAGCTGCCGCTCCCTATCCTTCTCTCGCCGTCTCTGTCTCTTGCGCATCTTGACACTTGCTCTCAATGTCATCCCCTCACCCCTGCTGCGTGCTGCACCGTCCCGCCAACGCCGGGCCCCGATCACACCACATGGTGTCAGAAGTTGGGAGTTGCAGCAACCGTAGCTGCCCACCAGCTTTTCCTACTCGCGAGCGACGTTTCAGAAAAACAAGAGAAGGTCAACTGTGCTACGTTGCTGCATGCTGCTGGGGATGAAGCTATCTAGGGGTTCAGTCGTTTTGATTTTGATGACTTGCAAGAGAGATTTCGAGAACACTGTGAGCTAGGACAAAAATAATCGGGACGTATTTAAGGCACATGCTTTTCATCAGAGTGCAAGGGCAGGCGGAATCGATAGGTACGTATGTGACTGACCGGAAAAACGAGGCAAAGGACTGTGAGTTTCAGCCACTTTCCGATTCACTGAGCCGCGACAGAATCGTGTGTGCTATCACGACTGACTGAGTCAGAGGCAGGTTACTCAGAGAGTTAATTCTCACTGGGAAAAGCAAAGAGACAGCACTAACTCGACAACAGCACGTGAGAAAACGTAGAACAAACAAGCCAATGTTTGCTGACCGGAACTGGCCTGGAAAGATAATAAGGCAGGTAGGAGCACTGCAGATTATCCGGCACCTGGGCTGTGTACGCAGGGACTGGCACAACAGCCCCTTGCCTTCTTTTGCACTACTTTGCTGCCTCAGCCAGAACTGGCAGCATTCTAAGTCAGTCTCACACAAGCAGCGTGTGCCAGCTGTCTGTGACAACAAATTCCAAAGACTCACAACCCTCTGAGAGAAGACGTTTCTCCTGATCTCACTCTTAAATTGGTGCCTCTTTATTTCTGTTCAGTTCTAGACACTCCCATGAGGGAAAATGTCCTCTCAGCATTTACCCTGTCGAGCCACGTAAGAATCCAATATGTTTCAATAAGATTGTGTCTCATTCATTTCAACTCAGGATCTACACTCATCTGGAGGTAGGGTTTACCGGGCTCAATTTTACTGAAAAGCTGACCTCCGGCTAGTTCAGCAAATAGGTCGTTGAGCAAAGGGAAAGGAAACCGCCTAGCACACACCAGCAGGTGAACTGTTGCAGCATGATATTGCGGCTCCGGAACTCAATTCCTCTACGAATGAAACCCAACAGCCTTCTTAACAGCACTATCCACCTGGGTGGCAACTTTCAGGGATCTATGTACATGGGACTCCAAGATCCCTCTGCACATCCACACTACCAATAATCTTTCCATCGACCCAGTACTCTGCCTTCCTGTTATTCTTCCCAAAGTGCATCACCTCACATTTAGCTGCATTGAACTCCATTTGCCACCTCTCAGCCCGATTCTGCAGTTTATCCAAGTCCCCCTGCAACCTGTAAACATTCTTCCACACTGACCACTACTGCACCGACTTTAGCGTCGTCTGCGAATTTACTAATCCATCCACCTATGTTATGCCTGCGTCTAAGTCATTTATAAAAATGACAAACAGCAGTGGTCCCAAAACAGACCCTTGTGGCACACCACTAGTAACCGGACTCCAGGCTGAATATTTTCCATCAACCACCACTCGCTGCCTCCTTTCAGAAAGCCAGTTTCTAAGCCAAACTGCTAAATCACCCTCAATTCCATGCCTCTGCATTTTCTCCAACAGCCTACCACGTGGAACCTTATCAAAGGCTCCCGGCGTCCTGCTTGTCTACCCCATTGAAAACAATAGCGTGCCTCTTTAGAATTCTTGATCAGTCACTCTCAGAATTTTGACACGTGATTGCCTTCGGCCCAGTTGAGTTTGATTCTGTCCAACCACATTCTTGCCCATAAAGCTGTAAGATTTCCTTTGATGACACGCAGGCTGTGTCTTCAGACTCACCGTATAACTGAACGTTCCCACTGTGAAAGCACCACTTCACCTTTGTGTGTTCCTCGCGCAGTTTCTGAAGGTTGCAGCGCAACGTGACTCAGCCGTATCAACGAAACCGGTGTCCACCTCCATCCTTACCGGTTTGCCGTTCAGTAAGGGAGCGACCGGGGCGTCGGCAGGTATCGCCAGTATCTGTAACCACAACACCTCATTGGTTTGTGCGTCAGGGCTTTTGTCTTCTTGCCCTTTTTGTACCATTTAGGATTTCATCCTGTACTTTCGCTGCAGGTTATTGGTACTTTCACCCCCGAGCGCACCCACTGAGTATATTCTTTTTTAATGCTGCAGTTTCTGCACACAGCTTCTTTCTACCAGCAATTTGCTGCTGCCTGACATGTGTTTCCACAGCAGTGGCAGTTTTGTGTCTGCGTTGGTGCTTGTCCCTGGGCCACCATTTTGTGAACTCTCAGCCACCACTTTGTGAGGTGTTGACCTTCCTTGGCTGCGAGTTCCGTCACGGTTGCCAATCCCAGCACTTTCATTTAAGCGTAGTCACCTTTGCGTCAGTAATCTCTTCTGGATCGTTTCACATCTTAAGGCAGGCTGCTGCAAAAGGTAGCGTCTCGTGGGATCTGAGGTGAGCCGGCTAGCTGGATACAAAACCGGCTCGGTCACAGAAGACCGAGAGTAGCGGTGGAAGCGCATTTTTCGGAAAGGAGATCAGTAACTAGTGGTATCCCGCAGGGCTCGGTGCTAGGGCCTTTGTTGTTTGTGACGTGTAAATAAATGATCTGTATAAACAGCTGTACAAAACTCCAGTTAGGCTACATTCGGGATACCGCGCGCAGTGCTGTTCGGCACACTGCCAGAAGGACGTGGATGCTTTGGAGAGGGTGCAGAGAAGGTTTACCAGGACGTTGCCTGCCCTGGAGTGCTTCTGTTGTGAGGAGAGGTTGAATAAACTTGGGATTGTTGTCACTGCAAAGACGGAAGCTGAGGGGCGACCCGATAGAGGTCGACAGCGTACTGAGAGGCATCGAGAGGGTGGCGAGTCAGTGGGTACAGGTTCACGGTGAGAGGTGGAAAGTGAGAAGGGAGAAGTGCGGAGAAAGGTTTTCACATAGAGGATGGTGGGTGCCTGAAACTCGTTGCCAGTCGAAGCGCTGGAAGCAGGCACGTTAGGAACGTTTCAGGCTCACCTTGTTAGACACGTGAACGGGAGGCGGAACGGCGGGACTGAAACCGCGTCTGGGCAACAAGTAGCACGCCCAAACAAGGAGTAGGAATCGGCACAGGCTCGCTGGGCCCTGTGTTATCGGTGCGACAGTGCCAAAGTCTCCGGCCACGTGTATAACTGTGGTGAAATTCCGCAAATACCTTGTAGACGGGGCTGTGACAGGGACCTTATTGGGGTGTCCACGATAATGGGGGCCACGGAGGGCACTTTTGCTGAGTTTGCAGTTGGCACAAAGATAGCTAGAGGGACAGGTAGTTTTGAGGAAATGGGCAGGCTGCAGAAGAGCGTGGACATGTTGGGCGAGTGGGGAAAGAAGTGACCAAGTGTGCGTAATTGCACTTTGGTAGCGAGAACAATCGGGTAGACGATTTTCTGAACGAGGGAAAGGCTTTGCAAATCTGAAGCGCAGAGGCTCTTGGGAGTCCTAGTTCCAGGTTGTTTCAAGATTAACATGCAGGTCCATCCGATGGTTCGGAAGGCAAATGCAGTGTCGGCATTCATTTCAAGCGGGCGAGAAAACAGGAGCAGGGACGTGCTGCCGAGGCTGCGTCAGGCGCTGGTCTGACCACAGGTGGAATATTGGGAGCAGTTTTGTGCCGTGTACCGAAGGAAGGGATGCGCTGGTGTTGGGAGGGAGTCTAGAGAAGGTTTCCCCCTGGGTTTGTCACATGAGGTCTCTGGGTCTGTACCCGATGGTGTTTCGAAAGGTAAGGCGGGATCTGACTGAACCTTACAAGCTACTGGGGGGGGCCTGGTCAGAGTGGTTGTGAAGAAGATGGTCCCACTAGTAGGCGAGACGAGGACCTGGAAGTACAGCCTCAGGATGAAGGGTCGCCCCTTCAGGCCGAGATGAGGTTGCATTTAAGACAGAGGTGGAGAGGTTCAAAGTTTGGGAGAAGATTTATAGCTCGGGTGCTCGTTGTTGTGGTTCTGTTCGCCGAGCTGGGAATTTGTGTTGCAGACGTTTCGTCCCCTGTCTAGGTGACATCGTCAGTGCTTGGGAGCCTCCTGTGAAGCGCTTCTGTGATGTTTCCTCCCGCGTTTATAGTGATTTGACCCTGCCGCTTCCGGTTATCAGTTCCAGTTGTTTGTTTAGATTAGATTACTTACCATGTGGAAACAGGCCCTTCGGCCCAACAAGTCCACACCGACCCGCCGAAGCGCAACACTACGGGCAATTTAGCATGGCCAATTCACCTGACCCGCACATCTTTGGACTGTGGGAGGAAACCGGAGTACCCGGAGGAAACCCACGCAGACACGGGGAGAATGTGCAAACTCCACACAGTCTGTCGCCTGAGTTGGGAATTGAACCCGGGTCTCTGGCGCTGTGAGGCAGCAGTCCTAACCACTGTTCCACCGTGCCGCCCACACAGCGCCCGCTGCAGTGGCCGGTATATTGGGTCCAGGTCGATGTGCTCATTGATTGAATCTGTGGATGAGTGCCATGCCTCTAGGAATTCCCTGGCTGTTCTCTGTTTGGCTTGTCCTATAATAGTAGTGCTTCACAGAAGCGCTTCACAGAGAGAGAGAGAGGCTCTTGATTATAAGGGGATCAAGGGTCGTGGGGAGAGGGCAGGAGAATCGGGGTTGACAAACCTGTGAGCCACGGCCGAACGGCCTGATTCTGCTCGTACGTCTTACGGCCCGGGCCGTCAGACCTTCCGTGGTCTTGCGGTCATGACAGAAAGCAGTTGTTTCCCAGAGGGTGGCGGCGGTCTGGAATGCACTGCTTGGGAGGGTAGCGAGGCGGGGAACCTCAAAACCTTGAAAAACTACTTGGATGAGCACTGGAAATGTCATAACTTTTCCTGGCTACGGACCAAGTGCTGGAAAGTGGGACTAGAACAGACTTAGAGTAGCTTTGTCAGTGCGGACTCGGAGGGCCAGAGGGCCTCTTCTGTACTGTGTGACTGTGTGGGGAAGCTTTCTGATTCCCATCTGTTGATTGAGGCCGCGCTGCTGATGCTTCCTGATGCGGAGCAGCCGGATGGATCCAAGTGCGCATTGAAGGTGAGAGGGTGGGAGAGAGCTTCGGAGCCTCCGCCCGTTTGGTTCAGGTTCCGTCTCGTCCTGATGCATGCATCGATGTAGGTGCTCAGTGGCTACCGATAGGGTGAAGGTGCAGTTGATCACTGACTCCACGCGTGGTGCTGCAGGTTGTAATGTGTGGACGAAAACAGAACTCGCTGCAACCTTCGGGAGAAGGGTCACTGGACTCGAAGCGTTAATTCTGCTTTCTCTCCACAGAAGCTGAGGTTTTGCTTACTGGGTGTTTTGCTTTATTTTGCATTTTAGACCTTGCTTTTTGATTGCCCGGCCGCTATCAAACCATTAGCTTGCTGTTAGCGCTGCAATTAGCACTCTTGAATCTTGATTTGCAATTCTAAGGAAGCAGACTGAATTGGAATGTTTGGAGCGGGAGCCGAACCAATAAAGGCTGATTTGCTGTAAATTGATCTTCACATCCCCCGTCGTGCTGTTCATTTGCACGAGGTGGGTTGGAGGATGGGAGTTCACATTTGTTAGTCTGTAAGAGTTTCTGTTCGTAAAGGTGAGCCGAGATTTCCTGGCAGTGAGATTTTTCGGTCAGAATTCGAACCTGCTCCAATCATTTGCCTTGTGGGGAGGCAGGGATTTTTCACATTGGTAACAGCTGAGATTTTTAGAACGTCGAACAGAGCAGCGCAACAACAGGCCCTTCGGCAACTCTGAGAAACAAAACTCACTCACAATTCAGCCTGAGACAAAGTCTTGGAAACAAGAGCATTTTATTCTTTACGGCCTTGCAAGAACGGGCGTTTTGCTCAAGCAATCAGGCTAGCGAAAGCGCGCCAATACAAAGCATGTAAGCATTCTTATTCAGTTTGCAAGTTGCGGAATCACGCCTCCCTTTTCCCATCCTATCATAAGCCGATTTACCTGACTTGTTTTTCTCTAATTTTCCTGATCTGACTACCCTGCTGTCCTTGTCCTTGTCTGTTACAGCCTGTCTGTTATTTTAGCCAGTTCCCCTTATCATACTATAAGCTTGTTGTGAGATGTCCCTACTGCTTCTTTTGTGGTCAGCCACAACACTTTAAAGTTATTTCTTAGTTTAAAACTATTTCTTAAACAAAAACCTCTATATTGGTTAAAATCTTAGCCTTAAGTATGCTGCAAGAATCCCGCGACTGTTTGTGTAATGTTCCCCTTCCCCTCCCCCCACAACACCCCCTCACCCATCTGCAAAAGCAACATCTCTAACCACCACCACCACCACCTGCAGAAACTACATTTCTAATCTCCCACAAGCTGTCAGGGACATTTAAGCGACTGCTGGACGAGCACACGCTGGACGGCAGTAAATTGAGAGCTGTGTAGGTTAGGTTGATCTTAGATTAAGAAAACTGCTCGGCACAACATGGTGGGCCGAAGGGCCTGTACTGTGCTGTACTGTTCTATGTTCTAACTGCAGGCACATCCACACACACACACACATCAAAGACATGGAGGGCTCGGCTGAATCTACTGCTCTCTTCTCTACCTGTCACATTTCATCGAGCTAGTGTCCTAGGCCCAAGCGTCTTCAGCGAGTGGTTAGAATATGCAGTGCACTGCCTGAGAGAGAGGGTGCTGGAGGCAGATTCAATGGTGACTTTGGTCGCAGGGTCGGATACTTATCTGAAGAGAGGGCGAGTGGGACTGGGGAAGTTGCTCGTGCAGAGAGCTGATGCAGACATGACAGGCTGAATGTCTCATTCAATGCGTGCAGTTCTGCAGTTGGTTACCACCTCCTCAAGTCACGTCAGCTTAGCCCTGACCCACCTGATTGGTGAGATACTGACAATCTCTACATGACCATGAGGCAGTGCTTCACTGACAGGGGAAAAAAAGCAACTGCTGTAAACGGATCTGCTGCTCTAGTTAGAAATCCTGGGAGGACTACGGCGACAGGGAAACTGTCAGCAGTGATCTACAAGTCTTTGAACAGAATCAAGCTGACTGAAAACATGGAGGACAAATGGGACTTGAGGCAGTCCGCGGTATTGTAGTTATCGCTTCTCGGCCTTTTGGCTAAGATCAAGTGTAGTATCTGTTCTTATCAGTTTAATATCTGATACGTCCCTTATCTGGGGACCATATATTAAATTGATTTTTGGAGCAGGGAGATGGAATAGGGGCTTGCTCCGTCCACTCCACGCATCGACCTGGTATTGCAGTACCTCCGGGAACGGTGCACCCCTCATCTATAAATCTAAAAACAGCTTCATGTTTATAGCGCAGGCTTTCGGTGCTTCATTTCTCACACCTCACATCCAGCCAGGCGTGAGTCGATTCAAACTCGTCTGTTCTAAGGTAGCTGTTCAGCTGCCGCTCCCTATCCTTCTCTCGCCGTCTCTGTCTCTTGCGCATCTTGACACTTGCTCTCAATGTCATCCCCTCACCCCTGCTGCGTGCTGCACCGTCCCGCCAACGCCGGGCCCCGATCACACCACATGGTGTCAGAAGTTGGGAGTTGCAGCAACCGTAGCTGCCCACCAGCTTTTCCTACTCGCGAGCGACGTTTCAGAAAAACAAGAGAAGGTCAACTGTGCTACGTTGCTGCATGCTGCTGGGGATGAAGCTATCTAGGGGTTCAGTCGTTTTGATTTTGATGACTTGCAAGAGAGATTTCGAGAACACTGTGAGCTAGGACAAAAATAATCGGGACGTATTTAAGGCACATGCTTTTCATCAGAGTGCAAGGGCAGGCGGAATCGATAGGTACGTATGTGACTGACCGGAAAAACGAGGCAAAGGACTGTGAGTTTCAGCCACTTTCCGATTCACTGAGCCGCGACAGAATCGTGTGTGCTATCACGACTGACTGAGTCAGAGGCAGGTTACTCAGAGAGTTAATTCTCACTGGGAAAAGCAAAGAGACAGCACTAACTCGACAACAGCACGTGAGAAAACGTAGAACAAACAAGCCAATGTTTGCTGACCGGAACTGGCCTGGAAAGATAATAAGGCAGGTAGGAGCACTGCAGATTATCCGGCACCTGGGCTGTGTACGCAGGGACTGGCACAACAGCCCCTTGCCTTCTTTTGCACTACTTTGCTGCCTCAGCCAGAACTGGCAGCATTCTAAGTCAGTCTCACACAAGCAGCGTGTGCCAGCTGTCTGTGACAACAAATTCCAAAGACTCACAACCCTCTGAGAGAAGACGTTTCTCCTGATCTCACTCTTAAATTGGTGCCTCTTTATTTCTGTTCAGTTCTAGACACTCCCATGAGGGAAAATGTCCTCTCAGCATTTACCCTGTCGAGCCACGTAAGAATCCAATATGTTTCAATAAGATTGTGTCTCATTCATTTCAACTCAGGATCTACACTCATCTGGAGGTAGGGTTTACCGGGCTCAATTTTACTGAAAAGCTGACCTCCGGCTAGTTCAGCAAATAGGTCGTTGAGCAAAGGGAAAGGAAACCGCCTAGCACACACCAGCAGGTGAACTGTTGCAGCATGATATTGCGGCTCCGGAACTCAATTCCTCTACGAATGAAACCCAACAGCCTTCTTAACAGCACTATCCACCTGGGTGGCAACTTTCAGGGATCTATGTACATGGGACTCCAAGATCCCTCTGCACATCCACACTACCAATAATCTTTCCATCGACCCAGTACTCTGCCTTCCTGTTATTCTTCCCAAAGTGCATCACCTCACATTTAGCTGCATTGAACTCCATTTGCCACCTCTCAGCCCGATTCTGCAGTTTATCCAAGTCCCCCTGCAACCTGTAAACATTCTTCCACACTGACCACTACTGCACCGACTTTAGCGTCGTCTGCGAATTTACTAATCCATCCACCTATGTTATGCCTGCGTCTAAGTCATTTATAAAAATGACAAACAGCAGTGGTCCCAAAACAGACCCTTGTGGCACACCACTAGTAACCGGACTCCAGGCTGAATATTTTCCATCAACCACCACTCGCTGCCTCCTTTCAGAAAGCCAGTTTCTAAGCCAAACTGCTAAATCACCCTCAATTCCATGCCTCTGCATTTTCTCCAACAGCCTACCACGTGGAACCTTATCAAAGGCTCCCGGCGTCCTGCTTGTCTACCCCATTGAAAACAATAGCGTGCCTCTTTAGAATTCTTGATCAGTCACTCTCAGAATTTTGACACGTGATTGCCTTCGGCCCAGTTGAGTTTGATTCTGTCCAACCACATTCTTGCCCATAAAGCTGTAAGATTTCCTTTGATGACACGCAGGCTGTGTCTTCAGACTCACCGTATAACTGAACGTTCCCACTGTGAAAGCACCACTTCACCTTTGTGTGTTCCTCGCGCAGTTTCTGAAGGTTGCAGCGCAACGTGACTCAGCCGTATCAACGAAACCGGTGTCCACCTCCATCCTTACCGGTTTGCCGTTCAGTAAGGGAGCGACCGGGGCGTCGGCAGGTATCGCCAGTATCTGTAACCACAACACCTCATTGGTTTGTGCGTCAGGGCTTTTGTCTTCTTGCCCTTTTTGTACCATTTAGGATTTCATCCTGTACTTTCGCTGCAGGTTATTGGTACTTTCACCCCCGAGCGCACCCACTGAGTATATTCTTTTTTAATGCTGCAGTTTCTGCACACAGCTTCTTTCTACCAGCAATTTGCTGCTGCCTGACATGTGTTTCCACAGCAGTGGCAGTTTTGTGTCTGCGTTGGTGCTTGTCCCTGGGCCACCATTTTGTGAACTCTCAGCCACCACTTTGTGAGGTGTTGACCTTCCTTGGCTGCGAGTTCCGTCACGGTTGCCAATCCCAGCACTTTCATTTAAGCGTAGTCACCTTTGCGTCAGTAATCTCTTCTGGATCGTTTCACATCTTAAGGCAGGCTGCTGCAAAAGGTAGCGTCTCGTGGGATCTGAGGTGAGCCGGCTAGCTGGATACAAAACCGGCTCGGTCACAGAAGACCGAGAGTAGCGGTGGAAGCGCATTTTTCGGAAAGGAGATCAGTAACTAGTGGTATCCCGCAGGGCTCGGTGCTAGGGCCTTTGTTGTTTGTGACGTGTAAATAAATGATCTGTATAAACAGCTGTACAAAACTCCAGTTAGGCTACATTCGGGATACCGCGCGCAGTGCTGTTCGGCACACTGCCAGAAGGACGTGGATGCTTTGGAGAGGGTGCAGAGAAGGTTTACCAGGACGTTGCCTGCCCTGGAGTGCTTCTGTTGTGAGGAGAGGTTGAATAAACTTGGGATTGTTGTCACTGCAAAGACGGAAGCTGAGGGGCGACCCGATAGAGGTCGACAGCGTACTGAGAGGCATCGAGAGGGTGGCGAGTCAGTGGGTACAGGTTCACGGTGAGAGGTGGAAAGTGAGAAGGGAGAAGTGCGGAGAAAGGTTTTCACATAGAGGATGGTGGGTGCCTGAAACTCGTTGCCAGTCGAAGCGCTGGAAGCAGGCACGTTAGGAACGTTTCAGGCTCACCTTGTTAGACACGTGAACGGGAGGCGGAACGGCGGGACTGAAACCGCGTCTGGGCAACAAGTAGCACGCCCAAACAAGGAGTAGGAATCGGCACAGGCTCGCTGGGCCCTGTGTTATCGGTGCGACAGTGCCAAAGTCTCCGGCCACGTGTATAACTGTGGTGAAATTCCGCAAATACCTTGTAGACGGGGCTGTGACAGGGACCTTATTGGGGTGTCCACGATAATGGGGGCCACGGAGGGCACTTTTGCTGAGTTTGCAGTTGGCACAAAGATAGCTAGAGGGACAGGTAGTTTTGAGGAAATGGGCAGGCTGCAGAAGAGCGTGGACATGTTGGGCGAGTGGGGAAAGAAGTGACCAAGTGTGCGTAATTGCACTTTGGTAGCGAGAACAATCGGGTAGACGATTTTCTGAACGAGGGAAAGGCTTTGCAAATCTGAAGCGCAGAGGCTCTTGGGAGTCCTAGTTCCAGGTTGTTTCAAGATTAACATGCAGGTCCATCCGATGGTTCGGAAGGCAAATGCAGTGTCGGCATTCATTTCAAGCGGGCGAGAAAACAGGAGCAGGGACGTGCTGCCGAGGCTGCGTCAGGCGCTGGTCTGACCACAGGTGGAATATTGGGAGCAGTTTTGTGCCGTGTACCGAAGGAAGGGATGCGCTGGTGTTGGGAGGGAGTCTAGAGAAGGTTTCCCCCTGGGTTTGTCACATGAGGTCTCTGGGTCTGTACCCGATGGTGTTTCGAAAGGTAAGGCGGGATCTGACTGAACCTTACAAGCTACTGGGGGGGGCCTGGTCAGAGTGGTTGTGAAGAAGATGGTCCCACTAGTAGGCGAGACGAGGACCTGGAAGTACAGCCTCAGGATGAAGGGTCGCCCCTTCAGGCCGAGATGAGGTTGCATTTAAGACAGAGGTGGAGAGGTTCAAAGTTTGGGAGAAGATTTATAGCTCGGGTGCTCGTTGTTGTGGTTCTGTTCGCCGAGCTGGGAATTTGTGTTGCAGACGTTTCGTCCCCTGTCTAGGTGACATCGTCAGTGCTTGGGAGCCTCCTGTGAAGCGCTTCTGTGATGTTTCCTCCCGCGTTTATAGTGATTTGACCCTGCCGCTTCCGGTTATCAGTTCCAGTTGTTTGTTTAGATTAGATTACTTACCATGTGGAAACAGGCCCTTCGGCCCAACAAGTCCACACCGACCCGCCGAAGCGCAACACTACGGGCAATTTAGCATGGCCAATTCACCTGACCCGCACATCTTTGGACTGTGGGAGGAAACCGGAGTACCCGGAGGAAACCCACGCAGACACGGGGAGAATGTGCAAACTCCACACAGTCTGTCGCCTGAGTTGGGAATTGAACCCGGGTCTCTGGCGCTGTGAGGCAGCAGTCCTAACCACTGTTCCACCGTGCCGCCCACACAGCGCCCGCTGCAGTGGCCGGTATATTGGGTCCAGGTCGATGTGCTCATTGATTGAATCTGTGGATGAGTGCCATGCCTCTAGGAATTCCCTGGCTGTTCTCTGTTTGGCTTGTCCTATAATAGTAGTGCTTCACAGAAGCGCTTCACAGAGAGAGAGAGAGGCTCTTGATTATAAGGGGATCAAGGGTCGTGGGGAGAGGGCAGGAGAATCGGGGTTGACAAACCTGTGAGCCACGGCCGAACGGCCTGATTCTGCTCGTACGTCTTACGGCCCGGGCCGTCAGACCTTCCGTGGTCTTGCGGTCATGACAGAAAGCAGTTGTTTCCCAGAGGGTGGCGGCGGTCTGGAATGCACTGCTTGGGAGGGTAGCGAGGCGGGGAACCTCAAAACCTTGAAAAACTACTTGGATGAGCACTGGAAATGTCATAACTTTTCCTGGCTACGGACCAAGTGCTGGAAAGTGGGACTAGAACAGACTTAGAGTAGCTTTGTCAGTGCGGACTCGGAGGGCCAGAGGGCCTCTTCTGTACTGTGTGACTGTGTGGGGAAGCTTTCTGATTCCCATCTGTTGATTGAGGCCGCGCTGCTGATGCTTCCTGATGCGGAGCAGCCGGATGGATCCAAGTGCGCATTGAAGGTGAGAGGGTGGGAGAGAGCTTCGGAGCCTCCGCCCGTTTGGTTCAGGTTCCGTCTCGTCCTGATGCATGCATCGATGTAGGTGCTCAGTGGCTACCGATAGGGTGAAGGTGCAGTTGATCACTGACTCCACGCGTGGTGCTGCAGGTTGTAATGTGTGGACGAAAACAGAACTCGCTGCAACCTTCGGGAGAAGGGTCACTGGACTCGAAGCGTTAATTCTGCTTTCTCTCCACAGAAGCTGAGGTTTTGCTTACTGGGTGTTTTGCTTTATTTTGCATTTTAGACCTTGCTTTTTGATTGCCCGGCCGCTATCAAACCATTAGCTTGCTGTTAGCGCTGCAATTAGCACTCTTGAATCTTGATTTGCAATTCTAAGGAAGCAGACTGAATTGGAATGTTTGGAGCGGGAGCCGAACCAATAAAGGCTGATTTGCTGTAAATTGATCTTCACATCCCCCGTCGTGCTGTTCATTTGCACGAGGTGGGTTGGAGGATGGGAGTTCACATTTGTTAGTCTGTAAGAGTTTCTGTTCGTAAAGGTGAGCCGAGATTTCCTGGCAGTGAGATTTTTCGGTCAGAATTCGAACCTGCTCCAATCATTTGCCTTGTGGGGAGGCAGGGATTTTTCACATTGGTAACAGCTGAGATTTTTAGAACGTCGAACAGAGCAGCGCAACAACAGGCCCTTCGGCAACTCTGAGAAACAAAACTCACTCACAATTCAGCCTGAGACAAAGTCTTGGAAACAAGAGCATTTTATTCTTTACGGCCTTGCAAGAACGGGCGTTTTGCTCAAGCAATCAGGCTAGCGAAAGCGCGCCAATACAAAGCATGTAAGCATTCTTATTCAGTTTGCAAGTTGCGGAATCACGCCTCCCTTTTCCCATCCTATCATAAGCCGATTTACCTGACTTGTTTTTCTCTAATTTTCCTGATCTGACTACCCTGCTGTCCTTGTCCTTGTCTGTTACAGCCTGTCTGTTATTTTAGCCAGTTCCCCTTATCATACTATAAGCTTGTTGTGAGATGTCCCTACTGCTTCTTTTGTGGTCAGCCACAACACTTTAAAGTTATTTCTTAGTTTAAAACTATTTCTTAAACAAAAACCTCTATATTGGTTAAAATCTTAGCCTTAAGTATGCTGCAAGAATCCCGCGACTGTTTGTGTAATGTTCCCCTTCCCCTCCCCCCACAACACCCCCTCACCCATCTGCAAAAGCAACATCTCTAACCACCACCACCACCACCTGCAGAAACTACATTTCTAATCTCCCACAAGCTGTCAGGGACATTTAAGCGACTGCTGGACGAGCACACGCTGGACGGCAGTAAATTGAGAGCTGTGTAGGTTAGGTTGATCTTAGATTAAGAAAACTGCTCGGCACAACATGGTGGGCCGAAGGGCCTGTACTGTGCTGTACTGTTCTATGTTCTAACTGCAGGCACATCCACACACACACACACATCAAAGACATGGAGGGCTCGGCTGAATCTACTGCTCTCTTCTCTACCTGTCACATTTCATCGAGCTAGTGTCCTAGGCCCAAGCGTCTTCAGCGAGTGGTTAGAATATGCAGTGCACTGCCTGAGAGAGAGGGTGCTGGAGGCAGATTCAATGGTGACTTTGGTCGCAGGGTCGGATACTTATCTGAAGAGAGGGCGAGTGGGACTGGGGAAGTTGCTCGTGCAGAGAGCTGATGCAGACATGACAGGCTGAATGTCTCATTCAATGCGTGCAGTTCTGCAGTTGGTTACCACCTCCTCAAGTCACGTCAGCTTAGCCCTGACCCACCTGATTGGTGAGATACTGACAATCTCTACATGACCATGAGGCAGTGCTTCACTGACAGGGGAAAAAAAGCAACTGCTGTAAACGGATCTGCTGCTCTAGTTAGAAATCCTGGGAGGACTACGGCGACAGGGAAACTGTCAGCAGTGATCTACAAGTCTTTGAACAGAATCAAGCTGACTGAAAACATGGAGGACAAATGGGACTTGAGGCAGTCCGCGGTATTGTAGTTATCGCTTCTCGGCCTTTTGGCTAAGATCAAGTGTAGTATCTGTTCTTATCAGTTTAATATCTGATACGTCCCTTATCTGGGGACCATATATTAAATTGATTTTTGGAGCAGGGAGATGGAATAGGGGCTTGCTCCGTCCACTCCACGCATCGACCTGGTATTGCAGTACCTCCGGGAACGGTGCACCCCTCATCTATAAATCTAAAAACAGCTTCATGTTTATAGCGCAGGCTTTCGGTGCTTCATTTCTCACACCTCACATCCAGCCAGGCGTGAGTCGATTCAAACTCGTCTGTTCTAAGGTAGCTGTTCAGCTGCCGCTCCCTATCCTTCTCTCGCCGTCTCTGTCTCTTGCGCATCTTGACACTTGCTCTCAATGTCATCCCCTCACCCCTGCTGCGTGCTGCACCGTCCCGCCAACGCCGGGCCCCGATCACACCACATGGTGTCAGAAGTTGGGAGTTGCAGCAACCGTAGCTGCCCACCAGCTTTTCCTACTCGCGAGCGACGTTTCAGAAAAACAAGAGAAGGTCAACTGTGCTACGTTGCTGCATGCTGCTGGGGATGAAGCTATCTAGGGGTTCAGTCGTTTTGATTTTGATGACTTGCAAGAGAGATTTCGAGAACACTGTGAGCTAGGACAAAAATAATCGGGACGTATTTAAGGCACATGCTTTTCATCAGAGTGCAAGGGCAGGCGGAATCGATAGGTACGTATGTGACTGACCGGAAAAACGAGGCAAAGGACTGTGAGTTTCAGCCACTTTCCGATTCACTGAGCCGCGACAGAATCGTGTGTGCTATCACGACTGACTGAGTCAGAGGCAGGTTACTCAGAGAGTTAATTCTCACTGGGAAAAGCAAAGAGACAGCACTAACTCGACAACAGCACGTGAGAAAACGTAGAACAAACAAGCCAATGTTTGCTGACCGGAACTGGCCTGGAAAGATAATAAGGCAGGTAGGAGCACTGCAGATTATCCGGCACCTGGGCTGTGTACGCAGGGACTGGCACAACAGCCCCTTGCCTTCTTTTGCACTACTTTGCTGCCTCAGCCAGAACTGGCAGCATTCTAAGTCAGTCTCACACAAGCAGCGTGTGCCAGCTGTCTGTGACAACAAATTCCAAAGACTCACAACCCTCTGAGAGAAGACGTTTCTCCTGATCTCACTCTTAAATTGGTGCCTCTTTATTTCTGTTCAGTTCTAGACACTCCCATGAGGGAAAATGTCCTCTCAGCATTTACCCTGTCGAGCCACGTAAGAATCCAATATGTTTCAATAAGATTGTGTCTCATTCATTTCAACTCAGGATCTACACTCATCTGGAGGTAGGGTTTACCGGGCTCAATTTTACTGAAAAGCTGACCTCCGGCTAGTTCAGCAAATAGGTCGTTGAGCAAAGGGAAAGGAAACCGCCTAGCACACACCAGCAGGTGAACTGTTGCAGCATGATATTGCGGCTCCGGAACTCAATTCCTCTACGAATGAAACCCAACAGCCTTCTTAACAGCACTATCCACCTGGGTGGCAACTTTCAGGGATCTATGTACATGGGACTCCAAGATCCCTCTGCACATCCACACTACCAATAATCTTTCCATCGACCCAGTACTCTGCCTTCCTGTTATTCTTCCCAAAGTGCATCACCTCACATTTAGCTGCATTGAACTCCATTTGCCACCTCTCAGCCCGATTCTGCAGTTTATCCAAGTCCCCCTGCAACCTGTAAACATTCTTCCACACTGACCACTACTGCACCGACTTTAGCGTCGTCTGCGAATTTACTAATCCATCCACCTATGTTATGCCTGCGTCTAAGTCATTTATAAAAATGACAAACAGCAGTGGTCCCAAAACAGACCCTTGTGGCACACCACTAGTAACCGGACTCCAGGCTGAATATTTTCCATCAACCACCACTCGCTGCCTCCTTTCAGAAAGCCAGTTTCTAAGCCAAACTGCTAAATCACCCTCAATTCCATGCCTCTGCATTTTCTCCAACAGCCTACCACGTGGAACCTTATCAAAGGCTCCCGGCGTCCTGCTTGTCTACCCCATTGAAAACAATAGCGTGCCTCTTTAGAATTCTTGATCAGTCACTCTCAGAATTTTGACACGTGATTGCCTTCGGCCCAGTTGAGTTTGATTCTGTCCAACCACATTCTTGCCCATAAAGCTGTAAGATTTCCTTTGATGACACGCAGGCTGTGTCTTCAGACTCACCGTATAACTGAACGTTCCCACTGTGAAAGCACCACTTCACCTTTGTGTGTTCCTCGCGCAGTTTCTGAAGGTTGCAGCGCAACGTGACTCAGCCGTATCAACGAAACCGGTGTCCACCTCCATCCTTACCGGTTTGCCGTTCAGTAAGGGAGCGACCGGGGCGTCGGCAGGTATCGCCAGTATCTGTAACCACAACACCTCATTGGTTTGTGCGTCAGGGCTTTTGTCTTCTTGCCCTTTTTGTACCATTTAGGATTTCATCCTGTACTTTCGCTGCAGGTTATTGGTACTTTCACCCCCGAGCGCACCCACTGAGTATATTCTTTTTTAATGCTGCAGTTTCTGCACACAGCTTCTTTCTACCAGCAATTTGCTGCTGCCTGACATGTGTTTCCACAGCAGTGGCAGTTTTGTGTCTGCGTTGGTGCTTGTCCCTGGGCCACCATTTTGTGAACTCTCAGCCACCACTTTGTGAGGTGTTGACCTTCCTTGGCTGCGAGTTCCGTCACGGTTGCCAATCCCAGCACTTTCATTTAAGCGTAGTCACCTTTGCGTCAGTAATCTCTTCTGGATCGTTTCACATCTTAAGGCAGGCTGCTGCAAAAGGTAGCGTCTCGTGGGATCTGAGGTGAGCCGGCTAGCTGGATACAAAACCGGCTCGGTCACAGAAGACCGAGAGTAGCGGTGGAAGCGCATTTTTCGGAAAGGAGATCAGTAACTAGTGGTATCCCGCAGGGCTCGGTGCTAGGGCCTTTGTTGTTTGTGACGTGTAAATAAATGATCTGTATAAACAGCTGTACAAAACTCCAGTTAGGCTACATTCGGGATACCGCGCGCAGTGCTGTTCGGCACACTGCCAGAAGGACGTGGATGCTTTGGAGAGGGTGCAGAGAAGGTTTACCAGGACGTTGCCTGCCCTGGAGTGCTTCTGTTGTGAGGAGAGGTTGAATAAACTTGGGATTGTTGTCACTGCAAAGACGGAAGCTGAGGGGCGACCCGATAGAGGTCGACAGCGTACTGAGAGGCATCGAGAGGGTGGCGAGTCAGTGGGTACAGGTTCACGGTGAGAGGTGGAAAGTGAGAAGGGAGAAGTGCGGAGAAAGGTTTTCACATAGAGGATGGTGGGTGCCTGAAACTCGTTGCCAGTCGAAGCGCTGGAAGCAGGCACGTTAGGAACGTTTCAGGCTCACCTTGTTAGACACGTGAACGGGAGGCGGAACGGCGGGACTGAAACCGCGTCTGGGCAACAAGTAGCACGCCCAAACAAGGAGTAGGAATCGGCACAGGCTCGCTGGGCCCTGTGTTATCGGTGCGACAGTGCCAAAGTCTCCGGCCACGTGTATAACTGTGGTGAAATTCCGCAAATACCTTGTAGACGGGGCTGTGACAGGGACCTTATTGGGGTGTCCACGATAATGGGGGCCACGGAGGGCACTTTTGCTGAGTTTGCAGTTGGCACAAAGATAGCTAGAGGGACAGGTAGTTTTGAGGAAATGGGCAGGCTGCAGAAGAGCGTGGACATGTTGGGCGAGTGGGGAAAGAAGTGACCAAGTGTGCGTAATTGCACTTTGGTAGCGAGAACAATCGGGTAGACGATTTTCTGAACGAGGGAAAGGCTTTGCAAATCTGAAGCGCAGAGGCTCTTGGGAGTCCTAGTTCCAGGTTGTTTCAAGATTAACATGCAGGTCCATCCGATGGTTCGGAAGGCAAATGCAGTGTCGGCATTCATTTCAAGCGGGCGAGAAAACAGGAGCAGGGACGTGCTGCCGAGGCTGCGTCAGGCGCTGGTCTGACCACAGGTGGAATATTGGGAGCAGTTTTGTGCCGTGTACCGAAGGAAGGGATGCGCTGGTGTTGGGAGGGAGTCTAGAGAAGGTTTCCCCCTGGGTTTGTCACATGAGGTCTCTGGGTCTGTACCCGATGGTGTTTCGAAAGGTAAGGCGGGATCTGACTGAACCTTACAAGCTACTGGGGGGGGCCTGGTCAGAGTGGTTGTGAAGAAGATGGTCCCACTAGTAGGCGAGACGAGGACCTGGAAGTACAGCCTCAGGATGAAGGGTCGCCCCTTCAGGCCGAGATGAGGTTGCATTTAAGACAGAGGTGGAGAGGTTCAAAGTTTGGGAGAAGATTTATAGCTCGGGTGCTCGTTGTTGTGGTTCTGTTCGCCGAGCTGGGAATTTGTGTTGCAGACGTTTCGTCCCCTGTCTAGGTGACATCGTCAGTGCTTGGGAGCCTCCTGTGAAGCGCTTCTGTGATGTTTCCTCCCGCGTTTATAGTGATTTGACCCTGCCGCTTCCGGTTATCAGTTCCAGTTGTTTGTTTAGATTAGATTACTTACCATGTGGAAACAGGCCCTTCGGCCCAACAAGTCCACACCGACCCGCCGAAGCGCAACACTACGGGCAATTTAGCATGGCCAATTCACCTGACCCGCACATCTTTGGACTGTGGGAGGAAACCGGAGTACCCGGAGGAAACCCACGCAGACACGGGGAGAATGTGCAAACTCCACACAGTCTGTCGCCTGAGTTGGGAATTGAACCCGGGTCTCTGGCGCTGTGAGGCAGCAGTCCTAACCACTGTTCCACCGTGCCGCCCACACAGCGCCCGCTGCAGTGGCCGGTATATTGGGTCCAGGTCGATGTGCTCATTGATTGAATCTGTGGATGAGTGCCATGCCTCTAGGAATTCCCTGGCTGTTCTCTGTTTGGCTTGTCCTATAATAGTAGTGCTTCACAGAAGCGCTTCACAGAGAGAGAGAGAGGCTCTTGATTATAAGGGGATCAAGGGTCGTGGGGAGAGGGCAGGAGAATCGGGGTTGACAAACCTGTGAGCCACGGCCGAACGGCCTGATTCTGCTCGTACGTCTTACGGCCCGGGCCGTCAGACCTTCCGTGGTCTTGCGGTCATGACAGAAAGCAGTTGTTTCCCAGAGGGTGGCGGCGGTCTGGAATGCACTGCTTGGGAGGGTAGCGAGGCGGGGAACCTCAAAACCTTGAAAAACTACTTGGATGAGCACTGGAAATGTCATAACTTTTCCTGGCTACGGACCAAGTGCTGGAAAGTGGGACTAGAACAGACTTAGAGTAGCTTTGTCAGTGCGGACTCGGAGGGCCAGAGGGCCTCTTCTGTACTGTGTGACTGTGTGGGGAAGCTTTCTGATTCCCATCTGTTGATTGAGGCCGCGCTGCTGATGCTTCCTGATGCGGAGCAGCCGGATGGATCCAAGTGCGCATTGAAGGTGAGAGGGTGGGAGAGAGCTTCGGAGCCTCCGCCCGTTTGGTTCAGGTTCCGTCTCGTCCTGATGCATGCATCGATGTAGGTGCTCAGTGGCTACCGATAGGGTGAAGGTGCAGTTGATCACTGACTCCACGCGTGGTGCTGCAGGTTGTAATGTGTGGACGAAAACAGAACTCGCTGCAACCTTCGGGAGAAGGGTCACTGGACTCGAAGCGTTAATTCTGCTTTCTCTCCACAGAAGCTGAGGTTTTGCTTACTGGGTGTTTTGCTTTATTTTGCATTTTAGACCTTGCTTTTTGATTGCCCGGCCGCTATCAAACCATTAGCTTGCTGTTAGCGCTGCAATTAGCACTCTTGAATCTTGATTTGCAATTCTAAGGAAGCAGACTGAATTGGAATGTTTGGAGCGGGAGCCGAACCAATAAAGGCTGATTTGCTGTAAATTGATCTTCACATCCCCCGTCGTGCTGTTCATTTGCACGAGGTGGGTTGGAGGATGGGAGTTCACATTTGTTAGTCTGTAAGAGTTTCTGTTCGTAAAGGTGAGCCGAGATTTCCTGGCAGTGAGATTTTTCGGTCAGAATTCGAACCTGCTCCAATCATTTGCCTTGTGGGGAGGCAGGGATTTTTCACATTGGTAACAGCTGAGATTTTTAGAACGTCGAACAGAGCAGCGCAACAACAGGCCCTTCGGCAACTCTGAGAAACAAAACTCACTCACAATTCAGCCTGAGACAAAGTCTTGGAAACAAGAGCATTTTATTCTTTACGGCCTTGCAAGAACGGGCGTTTTGCTCAAGCAATCAGGCTAGCGAAAGCGCGCCAATACAAAGCATGTAAGCATTCTTATTCAGTTTGCAAGTTGCGGAATCACGCCTCCCTTTTCCCATCCTATCATAAGCCGATTTACCTGACTTGTTTTTCTCTAATTTTCCTGATCTGACTACCCTGCTGTCCTTGTCCTTGTCTGTTACAGCCTGTCTGTTATTTTAGCCAGTTCCCCTTATCATACTATAAGCTTGTTGTGAGATGTCCCTACTGCTTCTTTTGTGGTCAGCCACAACACTTTAAAGTTATTTCTTAGTTTAAAACTATTTCTTAAACAAAAACCTCTATATTGGTTAAAATCTTAGCCTTAAGTATGCTGCAAGAATCCCGCGACTGTTTGTGTAATGTTCCCCTTCCCCTCCCCCCACAACACCCCCTCACCCATCTGCAAAAGCAACATCTCTAACCACCACCACCACCACCTGCAGAAACTACATTTCTAATCTCCCACAAGCTGTCAGGGACATTTAAGCGACTGCTGGACGAGCACACGCTGGACGGCAGTAAATTGAGAGCTGTGTAGGTTAGGTTGATCTTAGATTAAGAAAACTGCTCGGCACAACATGGTGGGCCGAAGGGCCTGTACTGTGCTGTACTGTTCTATGTTCTAACTGCAGGCACATCCACACACACACACACATCAAAGACATGGAGGGCTCGGCTGAATCTACTGCTCTCTTCTCTACCTGTCACATTTCATCGAGCTAGTGTCCTAGGCCCAAGCGTCTTCAGCGAGTGGTTAGAATATGCAGTGCACTGCCTGAGAGAGAGGGTGCTGGAGGCAGATTCAATGGTGACTTTGGTCGCAGGGTCGGATACTTATCTGAAGAGAGGGCGAGTGGGACTGGGGAAGTTGCTCGTGCAGAGAGCTGATGCAGACATGACAGGCTGAATGTCTCATTCAATGCGTGCAGTTCTGCAGTTGGTTACCACCTCCTCAAGTCACGTCAGCTTAGCCCTGACCCACCTGATTGGTGAGATACTGACAATCTCTACATGACCATGAGGCAGTGCTTCACTGACAGGGGAAAAAAAGCAACTGCTGTAAACGGATCTGCTGCTCTAGTTAGAAATCCTGGGAGGACTACGGCGACAGGGAAACTGTCAGCAGTGATCTACAAGTCTTTGAACAGAATCAAGCTGACTGAAAACATGGAGGACAAATGGGACTTGAGGCAGTCCGCGGTATTGTAGTTATCGCTTCTCGGCCTTTTGGCTAAGATCAAGTGTAGTATCTGTTCTTATCAGTTTAATATCTGATACGTCCCTTATCTGGGGACCATATATTAAATTGATTTTTGGAGCAGGGAGATGGAATAGGGGCTTGCTCCGTCCACTCCACGCATCGACCTGGTATTGCAGTACCTCCGGGAACGGTGCACCCCTCATCTATAAATCTAAAAACAGCTTCATGTTTATAGCGCAGGCTTTCGGTGCTTCATTTCTCACACCTCACATCCAGCCAGGCGTGAGTCGATTCAAACTCGTCTGTTCTAAGGTAGCTGTTCAGCTGCCGCTCCCTATCCTTCTCTCGCCGTCTCTGTCTCTTGCGCATCTTGACACTTGCTCTCAATGTCATCCCCTCACCCCTGCTGCGTGCTGCACCGTCCCGCCAACGCCGGGCCCCGATCACACCACATGGTGTCAGAAGTTGGGAGTTGCAGCAACCGTAGCTGCCCACCAGCTTTTCCTACTCGCGAGCGACGTTTCAGAAAAACAAGAGAAGGTCAACTGTGCTACGTTGCTGCATGCTGCTGGGGATGAAGCTATCTAGGGGTTCAGTCGTTTTGATTTTGATGACTTGCAAGAGAGATTTCGAGAACACTGTGAGCTAGGACAAAAATAATCGGGACGTATTTAAGGCACATGCTTTTCATCAGAGTGCAAGGGCAGGCGGAATCGATAGGTACGTATGTGACTGACCGGAAAAACGAGGCAAAGGACTGTGAGTTTCAGCCACTTTCCGATTCACTGAGCCGCGACAGAATCGTGTGTGCTATCACGACTGACTGAGTCAGAGGCAGGTTACTCAGAGAGTTAATTCTCACTGGGAAAAGCAAAGAGACAGCACTAACTCGACAACAGCACGTGAGAAAACGTAGAACAAACAAGCCAATGTTTGCTGACCGGAACTGGCCTGGAAAGATAATAAGGCAGGTAGGAGCACTGCAGATTATCCGGCACCTGGGCTGTGTACGCAGGGACTGGCACAACAGCCCCTTGCCTTCTTTTGCACTACTTTGCTGCCTCAGCCAGAACTGGCAGCATTCTAAGTCAGTCTCACACAAGCAGCGTGTGCCAGCTGTCTGTGACAACAAATTCCAAAGACTCACAACCCTCTGAGAGAAGACGTTTCTCCTGATCTCACTCTTAAATTGGTGCCTCTTTATTTCTGTTCAGTTCTAGACACTCCCATGAGGGAAAATGTCCTCTCAGCATTTACCCTGTCGAGCCACGTAAGAATCCAATATGTTTCAATAAGATTGTGTCTCATTCATTTCAACTCAGGATCTACACTCATCTGGAGGTAGGGTTTACCGGGCTCAATTTTACTGAAAAGCTGACCTCCGGCTAGTTCAGCAAATAGGTCGTTGAGCAAAGGGAAAGGAAACCGCCTAGCACACACCAGCAGGTGAACTGTTGCAGCATGATATTGCGGCTCCGGAACTCAATTCCTCTACGAATGAAACCCAACAGCCTTCTTAACAGCACTATCCACCTGGGTGGCAACTTTCAGGGATCTATGTACATGGGACTCCAAGATCCCTCTGCACATCCACACTACCAATAATCTTTCCATCGACCCAGTACTCTGCCTTCCTGTTATTCTTCCCAAAGTGCATCACCTCACATTTAGCTGCATTGAACTCCATTTGCCACCTCTCAGCCCGATTCTGCAGTTTATCCAAGTCCCCCTGCAACCTGTAAACATTCTTCCACACTGACCACTACTGCACCGACTTTAGCGTCGTCTGCGAATTTACTAATCCATCCACCTATGTTATGCCTGCGTCTAAGTCATTTATAAAAATGACAAACAGCAGTGGTCCCAAAACAGACCCTTGTGGCACACCACTAGTAACCGGACTCCAGGCTGAATATTTTCCATCAACCACCACTCGCTGCCTCCTTTCAGAAAGCCAGTTTCTAAGCCAAACTGCTAAATCACCCTCAATTCCATGCCTCTGCATTTTCTCCAACAGCCTACCACGTGGAACCTTATCAAAGGCTCCCGGCGTCCTGCTTGTCTACCCCATTGAAAACAATAGCGTGCCTCTTTAGAATTCTTGATCAGTCACTCTCAGAATTTTGACACGTGATTGCCTTCGGCCCAGTTGAGTTTGATTCTGTCCAACCACATTCTTGCCCATAAAGCTGTAAGATTTCCTTTGATGACACGCAGGCTGTGTCTTCAGACTCACCGTATAACTGAACGTTCCCACTGTGAAAGCACCACTTCACCTTTGTGTGTTCCTCGCGCAGTTTCTGAAGGTTGCAGCGCAACGTGACTCAGCCGTATCAACGAAACCGGTGTCCACCTCCATCCTTACCGGTTTGCCGTTCAGTAAGGGAGCGACCGGGGCGTCGGCAGGTATCGCCAGTATCTGTAACCACAACACCTCATTGGTTTGTGCGTCAGGGCTTTTGTCTTCTTGCCCTTTTTGTACCATTTAGGATTTCATCCTGTACTTTCGCTGCAGGTTATTGGTACTTTCACCCCCGAGCGCACCCACTGAGTATATTCTTTTTTAATGCTGCAGTTTCTGCACACAGCTTCTTTCTACCAGCAATTTGCTGCTGCCTGACATGTGTTTCCACAGCAGTGGCAGTTTTGTGTCTGCGTTGGTGCTTGTCCCTGGGCCACCATTTTGTGAACTCTCAGCCACCACTTTGTGAGGTGTTGACCTTCCTTGGCTGCGAGTTCCGTCACGGTTGCCAATCCCAGCACTTTCATTTAAGCGTAGTCACCTTTGCGTCAGTAATCTCTTCTGGATCGTTTCACATCTTAAGGCAGGCTGCTGCAAAAGGTAGCGTCTCGTGGGATCTGAGGTGAGCCGGCTAGCTGGATACAAAACCGGCTCGGTCACAGAAGACCGAGAGTAGCGGTGGAAGCGCATTTTTCGGAAAGGAGATCAGTAACTAGTGGTATCCCGCAGGGCTCGGTGCTAGGGCCTTTGTTGTTTGTGACGTGTAAATAAATGATCTGTATAAACAGCTGTACAAAACTCCAGTTAGGCTACATTCGGGATACCGCGCGCAGTGCTGTTCGGCACACTGCCAGAAGGACGTGGATGCTTTGGAGAGGGTGCAGAGAAGGTTTACCAGGACGTTGCCTGCCCTGGAGTGCTTCTGTTGTGAGGAGAGGTTGAATAAACTTGGGATTGTTGTCACTGCAAAGACGGAAGCTGAGGGGCGACCCGATAGAGGTCGACAGCGTACTGAGAGGCATCGAGAGGGTGGCGAGTCAGTGGGTACAGGTTCACGGTGAGAGGTGGAAAGTGAGAAGGGAGAAGTGCGGAGAAAGGTTTTCACATAGAGGATGGTGGGTGCCTGAAACTCGTTGCCAGTCGAAGCGCTGGAAGCAGGCACGTTAGGAACGTTTCAGGCTCACCTTGTTAGACACGTGAACGGGAGGCGGAACGGCGGGACTGAAACCGCGTCTGGGCAACAAGTAGCACGCCCAAACAAGGAGTAGGAATCGGCACAGGCTCGCTGGGCCCTGTGTTATCGGTGCGACAGTGCCAAAGTCTCCGGCCACGTGTATAACTGTGGTGAAATTCCGCAAATACCTTGTAGACGGGGCTGTGACAGGGACCTTATTGGGGTGTCCACGATAATGGGGGCCACGGAGGGCACTTTTGCTGAGTTTGCAGTTGGCACAAAGATAGCTAGAGGGACAGGTAGTTTTGAGGAAATGGGCAGGCTGCAGAAGAGCGTGGACATGTTGGGCGAGTGGGGAAAGAAGTGACCAAGTGTGCGTAATTGCACTTTGGTAGCGAGAACAATCGGGTAGACGATTTTCTGAACGAGGGAAAGGCTTTGCAAATCTGAAGCGCAGAGGCTCTTGGGAGTCCTAGTTCCAGGTTGTTTCAAGATTAACATGCAGGTCCATCCGATGGTTCGGAAGGCAAATGCAGTGTCGGCATTCATTTCAAGCGGGCGAGAAAACAGGAGCAGGGACGTGCTGCCGAGGCTGCGTCAGGCGCTGGTCTGACCACAGGTGGAATATTGGGAGCAGTTTTGTGCCGTGTACCGAAGGAAGGGATGCGCTGGTGTTGGGAGGGAGTCTAGAGAAGGTTTCCCCCTGGGTTTGTCACATGAGGTCTCTGGGTCTGTACCCGATGGTGTTTCGAAAGGTAAGGCGGGATCTGACTGAACCTTACAAGCTACTGGGGGGGGCCTGGTCAGAGTGGTTGTGAAGAAGATGGTCCCACTAGTAGGCGAGACGAGGACCTGGAAGTACAGCCTCAGGATGAAGGGTCGCCCCTTCAGGCCGAGATGAGGTTGCATTTAAGACAGAGGTGGAGAGGTTCAAAGTTTGGGAGAAGATTTATAGCTCGGGTGCTCGTTGTTGTGGTTCTGTTCGCCGAGCTGGGAATTTGTGTTGCAGACGTTTCGTCCCCTGTCTAGGTGACATCGTCAGTGCTTGGGAGCCTCCTGTGAAGCGCTTCTGTGATGTTTCCTCCCGCGTTTATAGTGATTTGACCCTGCCGCTTCCGGTTATCAGTTCCAGTTGTTTGTTTAGATTAGATTACTTACCATGTGGAAACAGGCCCTTCGGCCCAACAAGTCCACACCGACCCGCCGAAGCGCAACACTACGGGCAATTTAGCATGGCCAATTCACCTGACCCGCACATCTTTGGACTGTGGGAGGAAACCGGAGTACCCGGAGGAAACCCACGCAGACACGGGGAGAATGTGCAAACTCCACACAGTCTGTCGCCTGAGTTGGGAATTGAACCCGGGTCTCTGGCGCTGTGAGGCAGCAGTCCTAACCACTGTTCCACCGTGCCGCCCACACAGCGCCCGCTGCAGTGGCCGGTATATTGGGTCCAGGTCGATGTGCTCATTGATTGAATCTGTGGATGAGTGCCATGCCTCTAGGAATTCCCTGGCTGTTCTCTGTTTGGCTTGTCCTATAATAGTAGTGCTTCACAGAAGCGCTTCACAGAGAGAGAGAGAGGCTCTTGATTATAAGGGGATCAAGGGTCGTGGGGAGAGGGCAGGAGAATCGGGGTTGACAAACCTGTGAGCCACGGCCGAACGGCCTGATTCTGCTCGTACGTCTTACGGCCCGGGCCGTCAGACCTTCCGTGGTCTTGCGGTCATGACAGAAAGCAGTTGTTTCCCAGAGGGTGGCGGCGGTCTGGAATGCACTGCTTGGGAGGGTAGCGAGGCGGGGAACCTCAAAACCTTGAAAAACTACTTGGATGAGCACTGGAAATGTCATAACTTTTCCTGGCTACGGACCAAGTGCTGGAAAGTGGGACTAGAACAGACTTAGAGTAGCTTTGTCAGTGCGGACTCGGAGGGCCAGAGGGCCTCTTCTGTACTGTGTGACTGTGTGGGGAAGCTTTCTGATTCCCATCTGTTGATTGAGGCCGCGCTGCTGATGCTTCCTGATGCGGAGCAGCCGGATGGATCCAAGTGCGCATTGAAGGTGAGAGGGTGGGAGAGAGCTTCGGAGCCTCCGCCCGTTTGGTTCAGGTTCCGTCTCGTCCTGATGCATGCATCGATGTAGGTGCTCAGTGGCTACCGATAGGGTGAAGGTGCAGTTGATCACTGACTCCACGCGTGGTGCTGCAGGTTGTAATGTGTGGACGAAAACAGAACTCGCTGCAACCTTCGGGAGAAGGGTCACTGGACTCGAAGCGTTAATTCTGCTTTCTCTCCACAGAAGCTGAGGTTTTGCTTACTGGGTGTTTTGCTTTATTTTGCATTTTAGACCTTGCTTTTTGATTGCCCGGCCGCTATCAAACCATTAGCTTGCTGTTAGCGCTGCAATTAGCACTCTTGAATCTTGATTTGCAATTCTAAGGAAGCAGACTGAATTGGAATGTTTGGAGCGGGAGCCGAACCAATAAAGGCTGATTTGCTGTAAATTGATCTTCACATCCCCCGTCGTGCTGTTCATTTGCACGAGGTGGGTTGGAGGATGGGAGTTCACATTTGTTAGTCTGTAAGAGTTTCTGTTCGTAAAGGTGAGCCGAGATTTCCTGGCAGTGAGATTTTTCGGTCAGAATTCGAACCTGCTCCAATCATTTGCCTTGTGGGGAGGCAGGGATTTTTCACATTGGTAACAGCTGAGATTTTTAGAACGTCGAACAGAGCAGCGCAACAACAGGCCCTTCGGCAACTCTGAGAAACAAAACTCACTCACAATTCAGCCTGAGACAAAGTCTTGGAAACAAGAGCATTTTATTCTTTACGGCCTTGCAAGAACGGGCGTTTTGCTCAAGCAATCAGGCTAGCGAAAGCGCGCCAATACAAAGCATGTAAGCATTCTTATTCAGTTTGCAAGTTGCGGAATCACGCCTCCCTTTTCCCATCCTATCATAAGCCGATTTACCTGACTTGTTTTTCTCTAATTTTCCTGATCTGACTACCCTGCTGTCCTTGTCCTTGTCTGTTACAGCCTGTCTGTTATTTTAGCCAGTTCCCCTTATCATACTATAAGCTTGTTGTGAGATGTCCCTACTGCTTCTTTTGTGGTCAGCCACAACACTTTAAAGTTATTTCTTAGTTTAAAACTATTTCTTAAACAAAAACCTCTATATTGGTTAAAATCTTAGCCTTAAGTATGCTGCAAGAATCCCGCGACTGTTTGTGTAATGTTCCCCTTCCCCTCCCCCCACAACACCCCCTCACCCATCTGCAAAAGCAACATCTCTAACCACCACCACCACCACCTGCAGAAACTACATTTCTAATCTCCCACAAGCTGTCAGGGACATTTAAGCGACTGCTGGACGAGCACACGCTGGACGGCAGTAAATTGAGAGCTGTGTAGGTTAGGTTGATCTTAGATTAAGAAAACTGCTCGGCACAACATGGTGGGCCGAAGGGCCTGTACTGTGCTGTACTGTTCTATGTTCTAACTGCAGGCACATCCACACACACACACACATCAAAGACATGGAGGGCTCGGCTGAATCTACTGCTCTCTTCTCTACCTGTCACATTTCATCGAGCTAGTGTCCTAGGCCCAAGCGTCTTCAGCGAGTGGTTAGAATATGCAGTGCACTGCCTGAGAGAGAGGGTGCTGGAGGCAGATTCAATGGTGACTTTGGTCGCAGGGTCGGATACTTATCTGAAGAGAGGGCGAGTGGGACTGGGGAAGTTGCTCGTGCAGAGAGCTGATGCAGACATGACAGGCTGAATGTCTCATTCAATGCGTGCAGTTCTGCAGTTGGTTACCACCTCCTCAAGTCACGTCAGCTTAGCCCTGACCCACCTGATTGGTGAGATACTGACAATCTCTACATGACCATGAGGCAGTGCTTCACTGACAGGGGAAAAAAAGCAACTGCTGTAAACGGATCTGCTGCTCTAGTTAGAAATCCTGGGAGGACTACGGCGACAGGGAAACTGTCAGCAGTGATCTACAAGTCTTTGAACAGAATCAAGCTGACTGAAAACATGGAGGACAAATGGGACTTGAGGCAGTCCGCGGTATTGTAGTTATCGCTTCTCGGCCTTTTGGCTAAGATCAAGTGTCTGTTCTTATCAGGACAGGTGTCGAGTTGCGAGTCATCAGAGCTAGTGGAGAGACCATCGCTGGATCGTGATTGGACGTTGGAGGATCGTTTGGTTGTGCTGACCTGCTATTGGTGGATCTTCATGCTGGCTTCGGCCTAACGCCAATTCAGGGACCAGCCAATCTTGGAGCCATGGCCTCAGCAGCCGTTCGCAGCCCTGGCCAGGGCATTCGCAACACAGTCAGGGTGACTGTGAAGAAGGTGGAGGAGCACACACCGGTTGATCGGACGGTGTTTGTGAAGAAGGTCTTGCTGGAGTGCTGTGGGTTTGCAGCAGCGGATGTGTACTGCCTGCAGGATTTCCCTGGGGCAGGCTACTTCGACGTGACCTTCAGGAGCGTGAAGCATTGTGAGCAGCTCCTGAAGGTCTTCAAGGAGAAGGAAGGGGAACCTCTGTTCTCCATCTTGTCGGCGGTCCCGTTGTGTGTGCTTCCTGCGCAGAGAAGTCGGGTTGTTACAATCCAAATGTACAACCCCTACGTCCCAGCGGCAGATGTTCTCACCTTCTTGAAGAGGTATGTCCAGGTTGAAGGAGAAAGCACTGATGTCGTTGATCCTTTCGGGATCTGGACAAGTAAAAGACAGGTCAAGGTAACCCTGAGGGTCGATGGCAGCGGGAACATCCTCCACCCACCCTCCAGCTTCGCAATTGGAGGGAGCAGAGGCTACCTGACGTACGCAGGGCAGCCGAAGGTGTGCCGAACCTGCGGGAGGTCAGGCCACATGGCGGCCGACTGCAAGGTGACCGTATGCCGAAATTGCAAGCAGGAAGGCCACCTGACCAAGGATTGTAAGGAGGCCAAGAACTGTAACCTGTGCGGAGAGGCGGGCCACATGTACAAGGCCTGCCCAAGACGAGGAGCCGCTACCTACGCACAGATGGCCGGAGGTAGCAACACGAATACGAGCCGCGGACCAACAAAGGCGAGGAAGGCAAATGAAAATAGCGTGGAAACGGTGCCTGGAGGCACCCAGAAGGAAGAGCAGGCAGTAGCGGAGCAGACGGCAGACAGCGGGGAGGTGCAGCAGCCGATCCAAGCTCCGTCAATGCAGTCAGAGGAAATGGAAGAGGAGGAATCAAAGGATGCAGAGGACTGGATCACAGTAAAAAACAGGAAGAGGAAACCTCTTGGGGGCCCCAAAGCCACCCAGCGAAGGGGAAAGCGACACCTACAAGGCGAAGACGCATGCAGCTCTTCCGATGGTGAGGATGGGCGCAAGAAGGGTCGTCATCAGAGGAAGAGGCAGAGCGTTGTGAGGAGAAAGGAGGGCAGCACCGCCCAGGAAGGAAAGGACGATCCCTCTGAGGGGACGGGTAATGGCCTCCCCCTACCCGGTGAGAACCAGGAGGTACTCACCGGCCCACAGCTCCAGGTATCTGGGAGCAGCGGTCCTATGACAGCCCTGCTGTCAGACGGAGAACTGGTCAGTGCGGACCACGGGCCCGACACGAAGACAACAGAGTGGGGTAATGGCCCCAGCGCGGAGCTGGACAGTTACCTCAGCCCTGCGAAGGTCCAACAGTTTGCCGCCACCACAGGGATGCACGCAGCTACCCCAGAAGGGCAGGACCAGCAGCAAACGGACACCGGTAAACCTGTAAACTGTTAAAATGGGGTTGAAAATTGCTAGCATCAACGTGCGTAGCATCAAATCGGCTACGCGATGCGTTTCAACACTGGCCTCCCTGGCCAGCGTCAAAGCCGACGTCCTGTTTCTGCAGGAGTGCGGGATACCCCACCTCAGCAGTTACAGGAGGTGGTCGAGCTTGTGGGCCCATGGGCCGTCAGTGTGGTCGGGGGGCAACGATAACCGCTCCTCAGGCCTAGGGATCCTTTTGCGGGGAGGTAACTTCACTATCTCCGAGGTTAAGGAGGTGGTGGGCGGGCGCCTCCTCGTCGTGGATGTTAAATACAGAAACGCTCCCGTAAGACTAATCAACGTGTACGCCCCAGCGGATAAGAGTGAACGGTTGGCCGTCCTGCAACAGCTTCCACTGCTGCTGGCTACGTCCAGGCCGGTCATTCTGGCCGGAGACTTCAACTGCATCATTGATGCAGATGGACGATCCGGCGGGGGGGACAGTAAACTGGACGCTACGTCCAGAGCCCTGATGGAAACGGTCAAAGATGCCAAGCTGCACGACGTCTTCAGCACCCCTGCAGATGGAGCGCAGCGTAGATACACATGGTCACGGGCAGACGGGTCTATCCGCTCAAGGATAGATTACCTGTTTGTGTCCCGAACGTTCTCGGTCAGAACCACCGACGTCAAGCCGGTGTTCTTCTCTGACCACTGCCTCCTACTGGCCGACTGTCACCTACAGGACGAGCAGCGGACGGGCAAGGGAACGTGGAAACTGAACACTAAGCTGTTGACCCCGGGAAACATCGAGGAGCTCAAGAGGGATTACGCAGGTTGGAGAACCGCGAAGTGTCTCTTTGAGTCTCCAGCAGACTGGTGGGAAACAGTAAAAGGGAACATCAAGAGATTCTTCATCCTCAAAGGTGTTCAGGAGGCGAGAGAGAGGCGGGGAAAACTGTCCCAGCTCCAGGAAAGTATGCAGAACCTGCTCCTGCTGCAGACGTTGGGGGTCGATGTCACGGAGGACCTCAAGGAGGTGAAGGGCCAGCAAGCCTCGCTCTTTGCCTCGGAGGCCTCCAAGATAATCTTCCGGTCCAGGGTCCGCTCGGTAGAGCAGGACGAGACGTGCTCACGTTTCTTCTTCCAGAAGGTGCACAAAGAGAGCTCCGTGCTCAGCAGCCTGAAGGAAGAAGATGGCTCGGTAACGTCATCTCAGGCTGACGTCATGAGGATCAGTAAATCCTTCTATGCCAGCCTGTATGACGCGAAGCCAACCGACAGCACGGCCTCACAGTCGTTCCTGTCCTCTATCACGGAGGTCCTAGAGGACGGAACGCGAGAGAGGCTGGACCAGCCGCTATCTCTGGATGAGCTGACCAGGGCCCTCGAGTCCTTCGAAAAGAATAAAACTCCCGGAAGCGACGGCTTACCGGTCGAGATCTATTCCGCTCTTTGGGACTTGATTGGCCGGGACCTGCTGGAGGTGTATGTCAGTATGCTTCGGGCAGGTACCATGAGTGAATCCATGAGGAAAGGCATCATCACCCTCATCTATAAGCGGAAGGGGGAGAGGGATGAAATTAGAAATTGGAGACCGATCTCACTGCTAAACACAGACTACAAAATCTTGTCAAAGGTCATCGCAAACCGGGTCAGGTCTGCTCTGGGAACGGTGATCCACCCCGACCAAACCTGTGCTGTACCGGGCAGGAAGATCTCTGAGAGCCTCGCACTCCTCAGGGATACGATCGCCTACGTGCAGGACAGGGGGGTGGACACCTGCCTCATCAGCCTGGACCAGGAGAAAGCCTTTGACAGGATATCGCATACATATATGAGGGATGTCCTCTCCAAAATGGGCTTTGGGGAGGGAATCTGCAATTGGATCAGACTGCTCTACACCAACATTGTCAGTGCAGTCTCAATCAATGGGTGGGAATCAGATAGCTTCCCTGTAAGATCTGGAGTCAGGCAGGGCTGCCCACTCTCTCCTGCCTTGTTTGTATGTTGCATAGAGCCATTTGCCGAATCCATCAGGAAGGATGCGAGCCTGAGAGGGGTGACAATTCCTGGCAGCGGGGGCCTACAGGTTAAGGCCTCCCTGTACATGGATGACGTCGCCGTTTTCTGCTCGGATCCGCTGTCCGTGCACAGACTCCTGTGCATCTGCGACCAGTTCGAGCGGGCCTCGGGGGCCAAGGTAAACCGAGGGAAGAGCGAGGCCATGCTCTTCGGGAACTGGACCGACCAATCCTATATCCCCTTCACCGTCAGGACTGGCCACCTGAAGGTGCTGGGTATTTGGTTCGGGGGTGCTGGGGCGTGCGCCAAGACCTGGGAGGAGCGGATCAGGAAGATGAGACAGAAACTAGGCAGATGGGAGCAACGGTCGCTCTCCATCGCGGGGAAAAACCTGGTCATCAGGTGCGAGGTACTCTCAGTATTGTTGTATGTGGCACAGGCCTGGCCTATCCCCAGAACCTGTGCTGCCGCAGTCACCCGGGCCATCTTCCACTTCATGTGGAGATCAAAGATGGACCGGGTCCGAAGAGACACCATGTACAAAGAGCGGTGCAATGGGGGAAAAAACACTCCCAATGCCACCCTCGCCCTGATGGCCACCTTTGTGTGTGGCTGCATCAAGCTGTGCGTGGATCCCCGGTACGCAAACACCAAGTGTCACTACGTACTGAGGTTCTACCTGTCCCCGGTGTTGCGAAGGATGGGCCTGGCCTCGCTGCCGCGGAACGCTCCGAGTAGTTGGACCGTTCCGTACCACCTGTCCTTCGTGGAGAAATTTCTGAAGAAAAACACCTTTGACCACAAGTCCATCAGGAAGTGGTCAGCACGTAGTGTCCTTGAGACCCTTCGGGAAAAGGAGAGGGCGGATCCTGTTGAGTGGTTCCCTGAGCAGACTGTCAAAGCAATTTGGCAGAATGCCTCATCGCCAGAACTTTCTAACAAGCACCAAGACATGGCTTGGCTGGTGGTGAGAAGGGCTCTACCCGTGAGATCGTTTATGCACGCCCGGACTCTCTGCCGCACCGCACGCTGCCCTCGAAGTGGCTGCGGGGGGGACGAGACTGTCACACACCTCCTTCTGGAATGTGCCTATGCAGAGGAAGTCTGGAGAGGAATGCAGTGGTATTTGTCGAGGTTCGTCCCGAGCAGCGCCGTGACACGGGACTCCGTGCTCTACGGCCTGTTCCCCGGGACGCACACCGAGACGAATATCAACTGCGCCTGGAGGATCATCAACTCGGTGAAGGACGCTCTCTGGGTGGTCCGAAACCTGTTGATCTTCCAGCTGAAGGAGTTGACCCCGACTGAGTGTTGCAGACTGGCACATTCCAAGGTCCAAGACTACGTGTTGAGGGACGCGCTGAAGCTTGGGGCAGCTGCCGCCAAGGCGCGGTGGGGAAAGACCACCGTTTAACATCTGCCTGTCTAAAGAAGATCAGGGGGCCCATGCAGTCATTTGGGCTCTGCTGACGCCTCAGCCCAATATAAGGGCATAGGAGTGAGAAATGCACAGACTTGCATATAAAAAGGAAAATTCTAAACTGTGTATGTTAATGTGAACATATGTATGGCATTACCCAATGTACAGTGTATCAAATTATTTATGAATATTTACGAATAAAGTATATTTTGAAATAAAAAAAAAAATCTGTTCTTATCAGTTTAATATCTGATACGTCCCTTATCTGGGGACCATATATTAAATTGATTTTTGGAGCAGGGAGATGGAATAGGGGCTTGCTCCGTCCACTCCACGCATCGACCTGGTATTGCAGTACCTCCGGGAACGGTGCACCCCTCATCTATAAATCTAAAAACAGCTTCATGTTTATAGCGCAGGCTTTCGGTGCTTCATTTCTCACACCTCACATCCAGCCAGGCGTGAGTCGATTCAAACTCGTCTGTTCTAAGGTAGCTGTTCAGCTGCCGCTCCCTATCCTTCTCTCGCCGTCTCTGTCTCTTGCGCATCTTGACACTTGCTCTCAATGTCATCCCCTCACCCCTGCTGCGTGCTGCACCGTCCCGCCAACGCCGGGCCCCGATCACACCACATGGTGTCAGAAGTTGGGAGTTGCAGCAACCGTAGCTGCCCACCAGCTTTTCCTACTCGCGAGCGACGTTTCAGAAAAACAAGAGAAGGTCAACTGTGCTACGTTGCTGCATGCTGCTGGGGATGAAGCTATCTAGGGGTTCAGTCGTTTTGATTTTGATGACTTGCAAGAGAGATTTCGAGAACACTGTGAGCTAGGACAAAAATAATCGGGACGTATTTAAGGCACATGCTTTTCATCAGAGTGCAAGGGCAGGCGGAATCGATAGGTACGTATGTGACTGACCGGAAAAACGAGGCAAAGGACTGTGAGTTTCAGCCACTTTCCGATTCACTGAGCCGCGACAGAATCGTGTGTGCTATCACGACTGACTGAGTCAGAGGCAGGTTACTCAGAGAGTTAATTCTCACTGGGAAAAGCAAAGAGACAGCACTAACTCGACAACAGCACGTGAGAAAACGTAGAACAAACAAGCCAATGTTTGCTGACCGGAACTGGCCTGGAAAGATAATAAGGCAGGTAGGAGCACTGCAGATTATCCGGCACCTGGGCTGTGTACGCAGGGACTGGCACAACAGCCCCTTGCCTTCTTTTGCACTACTTTGCTGCCTCAGCCAGAACTGGCAGCATTCTAAGTCAGTCTCACACAAGCAGCGTGTGCCAGCTGTCTGTGACAACAAATTCCAAAGACTCACAACCCTCTGAGAGAAGACGTTTCTCCTGATCTCACTCTTAAATTGGTGCCTCTTTATTTCTGTTCAGTTCTAGACACTCCCATGAGGGAAAATGTCCTCTCAGCATTTACCCTGTCGAGCCACGTAAGAATCCAATATGTTTCAATAAGATTGTGTCTCATTCATTTCAACTCAGGATCTACACTCATCTGGAGGTAGGGTTTACCGGGCTCAATTTTACTGAAAAGCTGACCTCCGGCTAGTTCAGCAAATAGGTCGTTGAGCAAAGGGAAAGGAAACCGCCTAGCACACACCAGCAGGTGAACTGTTGCAGCATGATATTGCGGCTCCGGAACTCAATTCCTCTACGAATGAAACCCAACAGCCTTCTTAACAGCACTATCCACCTGGGTGGCAACTTTCAGGGATCTATGTACATGGGACTCCAAGATCCCTCTGCACATCCACACTACCAATAATCTTTCCATCGACCCAGTACTCTGCCTTCCTGTTATTCTTCCCAAAGTGCATCACCTCACATTTAGCTGCATTGAACTCCATTTGCCACCTCTCAGCCCGATTCTGCAGTTTATCCAAGTCCCCCTGCAACCTGTAAACATTCTTCCACACTGACCACTACTGCACCGACTTTAGCGTCGTCTGCGAATTTACTAATCCATCCACCTATGTTATGCCTGCGTCTAAGTCATTTATAAAAATGACAAACAGCAGTGGTCCCAAAACAGACCCTTGTGGCACACCACTAGTAACCGGACTCCAGGCTGAATATTTTCCATCAACCACCACTCGCTGCCTCCTTTCAGAAAGCCAGTTTCTAAGCCAAACTGCTAAATCACCCTCAATTCCATGCCTCTGCATTTTCTCCAACAGCCTACCACGTGGAACCTTATCAAAGGCTCCCGGCGTCCTGCTTGTCTACCCCATTGAAAACAATAGCGTGCCTCTTTAGAATTCTTGATCAGTCACTCTCAGAATTTTGACACGTGATTGCCTTCGGCCCAGTTGAGTTTGATTCTGTCCAACCACATTCTTGCCCATAAAGCTGTAAGATTTCCTTTGATGACACGCAGGCTGTGTCTTCAGACTCACCGTATAACTGAACGTTCCCACTGTGAAAGCACCACTTCACCTTTGTGTGTTCCTCGCGCAGTTTCTGAAGGTTGCAGCGCAACGTGACTCAGCCGTATCAACGAAACCGGTGTCCACCTCCATCCTTACCGGTTTGCCGTTCAGTAAGGGAGCGACCGGGGCGTCGGCAGGTATCGCCAGTATCTGTAACCACAACACCTCATTGGTTTGTGCGTCAGGGCTTTTGTCTTCTTGCCCTTTTTGTACCATTTAGGATTTCATCCTGTACTTTCGCTGCAGGTTATTGGTACTTTCACCCCCGAGCGCACCCACTGAGTATATTCTTTTTTAATGCTGCAGTTTCTGCACACAGCTTCTTTCTACCAGCAATTTGCTGCTGCCTGACATGTGTTTCCACAGCAGTGGCAGTTTTGTGTCTGCGTTGGTGCTTGTCCCTGGGCCACCATTTTGTGAACTCTCAGCCACCACTTTGTGAGGTGTTGACCTTCCTTGGCTGCGAGTTCCGTCACGGTTGCCAATCCCAGCACTTTCATTTAAGCGTAGTCACCTTTGCGTCAGTAATCTCTTCTGGATCGTTTCACATCTTAAGGCAGGCTGCTGCAAAAGGTAGCGTCTCGTGGGATCTGAGGTGAGCCGGCTAGCTGGATACAAAACCGGCTCGGTCACAGAAGACCGAGAGTAGCGGTGGAAGCGCATTTTTCGGAAAGGAGATCAGTAACTAGTGGTATCCCGCAGGGCTCGGTGCTAGGGCCTTTGTTGTTTGTGACGTGTAAATAAATGATCTGTATAAACAGCTGTACAAAACTCCAGTTAGGCTACATTCGGGATACCGCGCGCAGTGCTGTTCGGCACACTGCCAGAAGGACGTGGATGCTTTGGAGAGGGTGCAGAGAAGGTTTACCAGGACGTTGCCTGCCCTGGAGTGCTTCTGTTGTGAGGAGAGGTTGAATAAACTTGGGATTGTTGTCACTGCAAAGACGGAAGCTGAGGGGCGACCCGATAGAGGTCGACAGCGTACTGAGAGGCATCGAGAGGGTGGCGAGTCAGTGGGTACAGGTTCACGGTGAGAGGTGGAAAGTGAGAAGGGAGAAGTGCGGAGAAAGGTTTTCACATAGAGGATGGTGGGTGCCTGAAACTCGTTGCCAGTCGAAGCGCTGGAAGCAGGCACGTTAGGAACGTTTCAGGCTCACCTTGTTAGACACGTGAACGGGAGGCGGAACGGCGGGACTGAAACCGTGTCTGGGCAACAAGTAGCACGCCCAAACAAGGAGTAGGAATCGGCACAGGCTCGCTGGGCCCTGTGTTATCGGTGCGACAGTGCCAAAGTCTCCGGCCACGTGTATAACTGTGGTGAAATTCCGCAAATACCTTGTAGACGGGGCTGTGACAGGGACCTTATTGGGGTGTCCACGATAATGGGGGCCACGGAGGGCACTTTTGCTGAGTTTGCAGTTGGCACAAAGATAGCTAGAGGGACAGGTAGTTTTGAGGAAATGGGCAGGCTGCAGAAGAGCGTGGACATGTTGGGCGAGTGGGGAAAGAAGTGACCAAGTGTGCGTAATTGCACTTTGGTAGCGAGAACAATCGGGTAGACGATTTTCTGAACGAGGGAAAGGCTTTGCAAATCTGAAGCGCAGAGGCTCTTGGGAGTCCTAGTTCCAGGTTGTTTCAAGATTAACATGCAGGTCCATCCGATGGTTCGGAAGGCAAATGCAGTGTCGGCATTCATTTCAAGCGGGCGAGAAAACAGGAGCAGGGACGTGCTGCCGAGGCTGCGTCAGGCGCTGGTCTGACCACAGGTGGAATATTGGGAGCAGTTTTGTGCCGTGTACCGAAGGAAGGGATGCGCTGGTGTTGGGAGGGAGTCTAGAGAAGGTTTCCCCCTGGGTTTGTCACATGAGGTCTCTGGGTCTGTACCCGATGGTGTTTCGAAAGGTAAGGCGGGATCTGACTGAACCTTACAAGCTACTGGGGGGGGCCTGGTCAGAGTGGTTGTGAAGATGGTCCCACTAGTAGGCGAGACGAGGACCTGGAAGTACAGCCTCAGGATGAAGGGTCGCCCCTTCAGGCCGAGATGAGGTTGCATTTAAGACAGAGGTGGAGAGGTTCAAAGTTTGGGAGAAGATTTATAGCTCGGGTGCTCGTTGTTGTGGTTCTGTTCGCCGAGCTGGGAATTTGTGTTGCAGACGTTTCGTCCCCTGTCTAGGTGACATCGTCAGTGCTTGGGAGCCTCCTGTGAAGCGCTTCTGTGATGTTTCCTCCCGCGTTTATAGTGATTTGACCCTGCCGCTTCCGGTTATCAGTTCCAGTTGTTTGTTTAGATTAGATTACTTACCATGTGGAAACAGGCCCTTCGGCCCAACAAGTCCACACCGACCCGCCGAAGCGCAACACTACGGGCAATTTAGCATGGCCAATTCACCTGACCCGCACATCTTTGGACTGTGGGAGGAAACCGGAGTACCCGGAGGAAACCCACGCAGACACGGGGAGAATGTGCAAACTCCACACAGTCTGTCGCCTGAGTTGGGAATTGAACCCGGGTCTCTGGCGCTGTGAGGCAGCAGTCCTAACCACTGTTCCACCGTGCCGCCCACACAGCGCCCGCTGCAGTGGCCGGTATATTGGGTCCAGGTCGATGTGCTCATTGATTGAATCTGTGGATGAGTGCCATGCCTCTAGGAATTCCCTGGCTGTTCTCTGTTTGGCTTGTCCTATAATAGTAGTGCTTCACAGAAGCGCTTCACAGAGAGAGAGAGAGGCTCTTGATTATAAGGGGATCAAGGGTCGTGGGGAGAGGGCAGGAGAATCGGGGTTGACAAACCTGTGAGCCACGGCCGAACGGCCTGATTCTGCTCGTACGTCTTACGGCCCGGGCCGTCAGACCTTCCGTGGTCTTGCGGTCATGACAGAAAGCAGTTGTTTCCCAGAGGGTGGCGGCGGTCTGGAATGCACTGCTTGGGAGGGTAGCGAGGCGGGGAACCTCAAAACCTTGAAAAACTACTTGGATGAGCACTGGAAATGTCATAACTTTTCCTGGCTACGGACCAAGTGCTGGAAAGTGGGACTAGAACAGACTTAGAGTAGCTTTGTCAGTGCGGACTCGGAGGGCCAGAGGGCCTCTTCTGTACTGTGTGACTGTGTGGGGAAGCTTTCTGATTCCCATCTGTTGATTGAGGCCGCGCTGCTGATGCTTCCTGATGCGGAGCAGCCGGATGGATCCAAGTGCGCATTGAAGGTGAGAGGGTGGGAGAGAGCTTCGGAGCCTCCGCCCGTTTGGTTCAGGTTCCGTCTCGTCCTGATGCATGCATCGATGTAGGTGCTCAGTGGCTACCGATAGGGTGAAGGTGCAGTTGATCACTGACTCCACGCGTGGTGCTGCAGGTTGTAATGTGTGGACGAAAACAGAACTCGCTGCAACCTTCGGGAGAAGGGTCACTGGACTCGAAGCGTTAATTCTGCTTTCTCTCCACAGAAGCTGAGGTTTTGCTTACTGGGTGTTTTGCTTTATTTTGCATTTTAGACCTTGCTTTTTGATTGCCCGGCCGCTATCAAACCATTAGCTTGCTGTTAGCGCTGCAATTAGCACTCTTGAATCTTGATTTGCAATTCTAAGGAAGCAGACTGAATTGGAATGTTTGGAGCGGGAGCCGAACCAATAAAGGCTGATTTGCTGTAAATTGATCTTCACATCCCCCGTCGTGCTGTTCATTTGCACGAGGTGGGTTGGAGGATGGGAGTTCACATTTGTTAGTCTGTAAGAGTTTCTGTTCGTAAAGGTGAGCCGAGATTTCCTGGCAGTGAGATTTTTCGGTCAGAATTCGAACCTGCTCCAATCATTTGCCTTGTGGGGAGGCAGGGATTTTTCACATTGGTAACAGCTGAGATTTTTAGAACGTCGAACAGAGCAGCGCAACAACAGGCCCTTCGGCAACTCTGAGAAACAAAACTCACTCACAATTCAGCCTGAGACAAAGTCTTGGAAACAAGAGCATTTTATTCTTTACGGCCTTGCAAGAACGGGCGTTTTGCTCAAGCAATCAGGCTAGCGAAAGCGCGCCAATACAAAGCATGTAAGCATTCTTATTCAGTTTGCAAGTTGCGGAATCACGCCTCCCTTTTCCCATCCTATCATAAGCCGATTTACCTGACTTGTTTTTCTCTAATTTTCCTGATCTGACTACCCTGCTGTCCTTGTCCTTGTCTGTTACAGCCTGTCTGTTATTTTAGCCAGTTCCCCTTATCATACTATAAGCTTGTTGTGAGATGTCCCTACTGCTTCTTTTGTGGTCAGCCACAACACTTTAAAGTTATTTCTTAGTTTAAAACTATTTCTTAAACAAAAACCTCTATATTGGTTAAAATCTTAGCCTTAAGTATGCTGCAAGAATCCCGCGACTGTTTGTGTAATGTTCCCCTTCCCCTCCCCCCACAACACCCCCTCACCCATCTGCAAAAGCAACATCTCTAACCACCACCACCACCACCTGCAGAAACTACATTTCTAATCTCCCACAAGCTGTCAGGGACATTTAAGCGACTGCTGGACGAGCACACGCTGGACGGCAGTAAATTGAGAGCTGTGTAGGTTAGGTTGATCTTAGATTAAGAAAACTGCTCGGCACAACATGGTGGGCCGAAGGGCCTGTACTGTGCTGTACTGTTCTATGTTCTAACTGCAGGCACATCCACACACACACACACATCAAAGACATGGAGGGCTCGGCTGAATCTACTGCTCTCTTCTCTACCTGTCACATTTCATCGAGCTAGTGTCCTAGGCCCAAGCGTCTTCAGCGAGTGGTTAGAATATGCAGTGCACTGCCTGAGAGAGAGGGTGCTGGAGGCAGATTCAATGGTGACTTTGGTCGCAGGGTCGGATACTTATCTGAAGAGAGGGCGAGTGGGACTGGGGAAGTTGCTCGTGCAGAGAGCTGATGCAGACATGACAGGCTGAATGTCTCATTCAATGCGTGCAGTTCTGCAGTTGGTTACCACCTCCTCAAGTCACGTCAGCTTAGCCCTGACCCACCTGATTGGTGAGATACTGACAATCTCTACATGACCATGAGGCAGTGCTTCACTGACAGGGGAAAAAAAGCAACTGCTGTAAACGGATCTGCTGCTCTAGTTAGAAATCCTGGGAGGACTACGGCGACAGGGAAACTGTCAGCAGTGATCTACAAGTCTTTGAACAGAATCAAGCTGACTGAAAACATGGAGGACAAATGGGACTTGAGGCAGTCCGCGGTATTGTAGTTATCGCTTCTCGGCCTTTTGGCTAAGATCAAGTGTAGTATCTGTTCTTATCAGTTTAATATCTGATACGTCCCTTATCTGGGGACCATATATTAAATTGATTTTTGGAGCAGGGAGATGGAATAGGGGCTTGCTCCGTCCACTCCACGCATCGACCTGGTATTGCAGTACCTCCGGGAACGGTGCACCCCTCATCTATAAATCTAAAAACAGCTTCATGTTTATAGCGCAGGCTTTCGGTGCTTCATTTCTCACACCTCACATCCAGCCAGGCGTGAGTCGATTCAAACTCGTCTGTTCTAAGGTAGCTGTTCAGCTGCCGCTCCCTATCCTTCTCTCGCCGTCTCTGTCTCTTGCGCATCTTGACACTTGCTCTCAATGTCATCCCCTCACCCCTGCTGCGTGCTGCACCGTCCCGCCAACGCCGGGCCCCGATCACACCACATGGTGTCAGAAGTTGGGAGTTGCAGCAACCGTAGCTGCCCACCAGCTTTTCCTACTCGCGAGCGACGTTTCAGAAAAACAAGAGAAGGTCAACTGTGCTACGTTGCTGCATGCTGCTGGGGATGAAGCTATCTAGGGGTTCAGTCGTTTTGATTTTGATGACTTGCAAGAGAGATTTCGAGAACACTGTGAGCTAGGACAAAAATAATCGGGACGTATTTAAGGCACATGCTTTTCATCAGAGTGCAAGGGCAGGCGGAATCGATAGGTACGTATGTGACTGACCGGAAAAACGAGGCAAAGGACTGTGAGTTTCAGCCACTTTCCGATTCACTGAGCCGCGACAGAATCGTGTGTGCTATCACGACTGACTGAGTCAGAGGCAGGTTACTCAGAGAGTTAATTCTCACTGGGAAAAGCAAAGAGACAGCACTAACTCGACAACAGCACGTGAGAAAACGTAGAACAAACAAGCCAATGTTTGCTGACCGGAACTGGCCTGGAAAGATAATAAGGCAGGTAGGAGCACTGCAGATTATCCGGCACCTGGGCTGTGTACGCAGGGACTGGCACAACAGCCCCTTGCCTTCTTTTGCACTACTTTGCTGCCTCAGCCAGAACTGGCAGCATTCTAAGTCAGTCTCACACAAGCAGCGTGTGCCAGCTGTCTGTGACAACAAATTCCAAAGACTCACAACCCTCTGAGAGAAGACGTTTCTCCTGATCTCACTCTTAAATTGGTGCCTCTTTATTTCTGTTCAGTTCTAGACACTCCCATGAGGGAAAATGTCCTCTCAGCATTTACCCTGTCGAGCCACGTAAGAATCCAATATGTTTCAATAAGATTGTGTCTCATTCATTTCAACTCAGGATCTACACTCATCTGGAGGTAGGGTTTACCGGGCTCAATTTTACTGAAAAGCTGACCTCCGGCTAGTTCAGCAAATAGGTCGTTGAGCAAAGGGAAAGGAAACCGCCTAGCACACACCAGCAGGTGAACTGTTGCAGCATGATATTGCGGCTCCGGAACTCAATTCCTCTACGAATGAAACCCAACAGCCTTCTTAACAGCACTATCCACCTGGGTGGCAACTTTCAGGGATCTATGTACATGGGACTCCAAGATCCCTCTGCACATCCACACTACCAATAATCTTTCCATCGACCCAGTACTCTGCCTTCCTGTTATTCTTCCCAAAGTGCATCACCTCACATTTAGCTGCATTGAACTCCATTTGCCACCTCTCAGCCCGATTCTGCAGTTTATCCAAGTCCCCCTGCAACCTGTAAACATTCTTCCACACTGACCACTACTGCACCGACTTTAGCGTCGTCTGCGAATTTACTAATCCATCCACCTATGTTATGCCTGCGTCTAAGTCATTTATAAAAATGACAAACAGCAGTGGTCCCAAAACAGACCCTTGTGGCACACCACTAGTAACCGGACTCCAGGCTGAATATTTTCCATCAACCACCACTCGCTGCCTCCTTTCAGAAAGCCAGTTTCTAAGCCAAACTGCTAAATCACCCTCAATTCCATGCCTCTGCATTTTCTCCAACAGCCTACCACGTGGAACCTTATCAAAGGCTCCCGGCGTCCTGCTTGTCTACCCCATTGAAAACAATAGCGTGCCTCTTTAGAATTCTTGATCAGTCACTCTCAGAATTTTGACACGTGATTGCCTTCGGCCCAGTTGAGTTTGATTCTGTCCAACCACATTCTTGCCCATAAAGCTGTAAGATTTCCTTTGATGACACGCAGGCTGTGTCTTCAGACTCACCGTATAACTGAACGTTCCCACTGTGAAAGCACCACTTCACCTTTGTGTGTTCCTCGCGCAGTTTCTGAAGGTTGCAGCGCAACGTGACTCAGCCGTATCAACGAAACCGGTGTCCACCTCCATCCTTACCGGTTTGCCGTTCAGTAAGGGAGCGACCGGGGCGTCGGCAGGTATCGCCAGTATCTGTAACCACAACACCTCATTGGTTTGTGCGTCAGGGCTTTTGTCTTCTTGCCCTTTTTGTACCATTTAGGATTTCATCCTGTACTTTCGCTGCAGGTTATTGGTACTTTCACCCCCGAGCGCACCCACTGAGTATATTCTTTTTTAATGCTGCAGTTTCTGCACACAGCTTCTTTCTACCAGCAATTTGCTGCTGCCTGACATGTGTTTCCACAGCAGTGGCAGTTTTGTGTCTGCGTTGGTGCTTGTCCCTGGGCCACCATTTTGTGAACTCTCAGCCACCACTTTGTGAGGTGTTGACCTTCCTTGGCTGCGAGTTCCGTCACGGTTGCCAATCCCAGCACTTTCATTTAAGCGTAGTCACCTTTGCGTCAGTAATCTCTTCTGGATCGTTTCACATCTTAAGGCAGGCTGCTGCAAAAGGTAGCGTCTCGTGGGATCTGAGGTGAGCCGGCTAGCTGGATACAAAACCGGCTCGGTCACAGAAGACCGAGAGTAGCGGTGGAAGCGCATTTTTCGGAAAGGAGATCAGTAACTAGTGGTATCCCGCAGGGCTCGGTGCTAGGGCCTTTGTTGTTTGTGACGTGTAAATAAATGATCTGTATAAACAGCTGTACAAAACTCCAGTTAGGCTACATTCGGGATACCGCGCGCAGTGCTGTTCGGCACACTGCCAGAAGGACGTGGATGCTTTGGAGAGGGTGCAGAGAAGGTTTACCAGGACGTTGCCTGCCCTGGAGTGCTTCTGTTGTGAGGAGAGGTTGAATAAACTTGGGATTGTTGTCACTGCAAAGACGGAAGCTGAGGGGCGACCCGATAGAGGTCGACAGCGTACTGAGAGGCATCGAGAGGGTGGCGAGTCAGTGGGTACAGGTTCACGGTGAGAGGTGGAAAGTGAGAAGGGAGAAGTGCGGAGAAAGGTTTTCACATAGAGGATGGTGGGTGCCTGAAACTCGTTGCCAGTCGAAGCGCTGGAAGCAGGCACGTTAGGAACGTTTCAGGCTCACCTTGTTAGACACGTGAACGGGAGGCGGAACGGCGGGACTGAAACCGTGTCTGGGCAACAAGTAGCACGCCCAAACAAGGAGTAGGAATCGGCACAGGCTCGCTGGGCCCTGTGTTATCGGTGCGACAGTGCCAAAGTCTCCGGCCACGTGTATAACTGTGGTGAAATTCCGCAAATACCTTGTAGACGGGGCTGTGACAGGGACCTTATTGGGGTGTCCACGATAATGGGGGCCACGGAGGGCACTTTTGCTGAGTTTGCAGTTGGCACAAAGATAGCTAGAGGGACAGGTAGTTTTGAGGAAATGGGCAGGCTGCAGAAGAGCGTGGACATGTTGGGCGAGTGGGGAAAGAAGTGACCAAGTGTGCGTAATTGCACTTTGGTAGCGAGAACAATCGGGTAGACGATTTTCTGAACGAGGGAAAGGCTTTGCAAATCTGAAGCGCAGAGGCTCTTGGGAGTCCTAGTTCCAGGTTGTTTCAAGATTAACATGCAGGTCCATCCGATGGTTCGGAAGGCAAATGCAGTGTCGGCATTCATGTCAAGCGGGCGAGAAAACAGGAGCAGGGACGTGCTGCCGAGGCTGCGTCAGGCGCTGGTCTGACCACAGGTGGAATATTGGGAGCAGTTTTGTGCCGTGTACCGAAGGAAGGGATGCGCTGGTGTTGGGAGGGAGTCTAGAGAAGGTTTCCCCCTGGGTTTGTCACATGAGGTCTCTGGGTCTGTACCCGATGGTGTTTCGAAAGGTAAGGCGGGATCTGACTGAACCTTACAAGCTACTGGGGGGGGCCTGGTCAGAGTGGTTGTGAAGAAGATGGTCCCACTAGTAGGCGAGACGAGGACCTGGAAGTACAGCCTCAGGATGAAGGGTCGCCCCTTCAGGCCGAGATGAGGTTGCATTTAAGACAGAGGTGGAGAGGTTCAAAGTTTGGGAGAAGATTTATAGCTCGGGTGCTCGTTGTTGTGGTTCTGTTCGCCGAGCTGGGAATTTGTGTTGCAGACGTTTCGTCCCCTGTCTAGGTGACATCGTCAGTGCTTGGGAGCCTCCTGTGAAGCGCTTCTGTGATGTTTCCTCCCGCGTTTATAGTGATTTGACCCTGCCGCTTCCGGTTATCAGTTCCAGTTGTTTGTTTAGATTAGATTACTTACCATGTGGAAACAGGCCCTTCGGCCCAACAAGTCCACACCGACCCGCCGAAGCGCAACACTACGGGCAATTTAGCATGGCCAATTCACCTGACCCGCACATCTTTGGACTGTGGGAGGAAACCGGAGTACCCGGAGGAAACCCACGCAGACACGGGGAGAATGTGCAAACTCCACACAGTCTGTCGCCTGAGTTGGGAATTGAACCCGGGTCTCTGGCGCTGTGAGGCAGCAGTCCTAACCACTGTTCCACCGTGCCGCCCACACAGCGCCCGCTGCAGTGGCCGGTATATTGGGTCCAGGTCGATGTGCTCATTGATTGAATCTGTGGATGAGTGCCATGCCTCTAGGAATTCCCTGGCTGTTCTCTGTTTGGCTTGTCCTATAATAGTAGTGCTTCACAGAAGCGCTTCACAGAGAGAGAGAGAGGCTCTTGATTATAAGGGGATCAAGGGTCGTGGGGAGAGGGCAGGAGAATCGGGGTTGACAAACCTGTGAGCCACGGCCGAACGGCCTGATTCTGCTCGTACGTCTTACGGCCCGGGCCGTCAGACCTTCCGTGGTCTTGCGGTCATGACAGAAAGCAGTTGTTTCCCAGAGGGTGGCGGCGGTCTGGAATGCACTGCTTGGGAGGGTAGCGAGGCGGGGAACCTCAAAACCTTGAAAAACTACTTGGATGAGCACTGGAAATGTCATAACTTTTCCTGGCTACGGACCAAGTGCTGGAAAGTGGGACTAGAACAGACTTAGAGTAGCTTTGTCAGTGCGGACTCGGAGGGCCAGAGGGCCTCTTCTGTACTGTGTGACTGTGTGGGGAAGCTTTCTGATTCCCATCTGTTGATTGAGGCCGCGCTGCTGATGCTTCCTGATGCGGAGCAGCCGGATGGATCCAAGTGCGCATTGAAGGTGAGAGGGTGGGAGAGAGCTTCGGAGCCTCCGCCCGTTTGGTTCAGGTTCCGTCTCGTCCTGATGCATGCATCGATGTAGGTGCTCAGTGGCTACCGATAGGGTGAAGGTGCAGTTGATCACTGACTCCACGCGTGGTGCTGCAGGTTGTAATGTGTGGACGAAAACAGAACTCGCTGCAACCTTCGGGAGAAGGGTCACTGGACTCGAAGCGTTAATTCTGCTTTCTCTCCACAGAAGCTGAGGTTTTGCTTACTGGGTGTTTTGCTTTATTTTGCATTTTAGACCTTGCTTTTTGATTGCCCGGCCGCTATCAAACCATTAGCTTGCTGTTAGCGCTGCAATTAGCACTCTTGAATCTTGATTTGCAATTCTAAGGAAGCAGACTGAATTGGAATGTTTGGAGCGGGAGCCGAACCAATAAAGGCTGATTTGCTGTAAATTGATCTTCACATCCCCCGTCGTGCTGTTCATTTGCACGAGGTGGGTTGGAGGATGGGAGTTCACATTTGTTAGTCTGTAAGAGTTTCTGTTCGTAAAGGTGAGCCGAGATTTCCTGGCAGTGAGATTTTTCGGTCAGAATTCGAACCTGCTCCAATCATTTGCCTTGTGGGGAGGCAGGGATTTTTCACATTGGTAACAGCTGAGATTTTTAGAACGTCGAACAGAGCAGCGCAACAACAGGCCCTTCGGCAACTCTGAGAAACAAAACTCACTCACAATTCAGCCTGAGACAAAGTCTTGGAAACAAGAGCATTTTATTCTTTACGGCCTTGCAAGAACGGGCGTTTTGCTCAAGCAATCAGGCTAGCGAAAGCGCGCCAATACAAAGCATGTAAGCATTCTTATTCAGTTTGCAAGTTGCGGAATCACGCCTCCCTTTTCCCATCCTATCATAAGCCGATTTACCTGACTTGTTTTTCTCTAATTTTCCTGATCTGACTACCCTGCTGTCCTTGTCCTTGTCTGTTACAGCCTGTCTGTTATTTTAGCCAGTTCCCCTTATCATACTATAAGCTTGTTGTGAGATGTCCCTACTGCTTCTTTTGTGGTCAGCCACAACACTTTAAAGTTATTTCTTAGTTTAAAACTATTTCTTAAACAAAAACCTCTATATTGGTTAAAATCTTAGCCTTAAGTATGCTGCAAGAATCCCGCGACTGTTTGTGTAATGTTCCCCTTCCCCTCCCCCCACAACACCCCCTCACCCATCTGCAAAAGCAACATCTCTAACCACCACCACCACCACCTGCAGAAACTACATTTCTAATCTCCCACAAGCTGTCAGGGACATTTAAGCGACTGCTGGACGAGCACACGCTGGACGGCAGTAAATTGAGAGCTGTGTAGGTTAGGTTGATCTTAGATTAAGAAAACTGCTCGGCACAACATGGTGGGCCGAAGGGCCTGTACTGTGCTGTACTGTTCTATGTTCTAACTGCAGGCACATCCACACACACACACACATCAAAGACATGGAGGGCTCGGCTGAATCTACTGCTCTCTTCTCTACCTGTCACATTTCATCGAGCTAGTGTCCTAGGCCCAAGCGTCTTCAGCGAGTGGTTAGAATATGCAGTGCACTGCCTGAGAGAGAGGGTGCTGGAGGCAGATTCAATGGTGACTTTGGTCGCAGGGTCGGATACTTATCTGAAGAGAGGGCGAGTGGGACTGGGGAAGTTGCTCGTGCAGAGAGCTGATGCAGACATGACAGGCTGAATGTCTCATTCAATGCGTGCAGTTCTGCAGTTGGTTACCACCTCCTCAAGTCACGTCAGCTTAGCCCTGACCCACCTGATTGGTGAGATACTGACAATCTCTACATGACCATGAGGCAGTGCTTCACTGACAGGGGAAAAAAAGCAACTGCTGTAAACGGATCTGCTGCTCTAGTTAGAAATCCTGGGAGGACTACGGCGACAGGGAAACTGTCAGCAGTGATCTACAAGTCTTTGAACAGAATCAAGCTGACTGAAAACATGGAGGACAAATGGGACTTGAGGCAGTCCGCGGTATTGTAGTTATCGCTTCTCGGCCTTTTGGCTAAGATCAAGTGTAGTATCTGTTCTTATCAGTTTAATATCTGATACGTCCCTTATCTGGGGACCATATATTAAATTGATTTTTGGAGCAGGGAGATGGAATAGGGGCTTGCTCCGTCCACTCCACGCATCGACCTGGTATTGCAGTACCTCCGGGAACGGTGCACCCCTCATCTATAAATCTAAAAACAGCTTCATGTTTATAGCGCAGGCTTTCGGTGCTTCATTTCTCACACCTCACATCCAGCCAGGCGTGAGTCGATTCAAACTCGTCTGTTCTAAGGTAGCTGTTCAGCTGCCGCTCCCTATCCTTCTCTCGCCGTCTCTGTCTCTTGCGCATCTTGACACTTGCTCTCAATGTCATCCCCTCACCCCTGCTGCGTGCTGCACCGTCCCGCCAACGCCGGGCCCCGATCACACCACATGGTGTCAGAAGTTGGGAGTTGCAGCAACCGTAGCTGCCCACCAGCTTTTCCTACTCGCGAGCGACGTTTCAGAAAAACAAGAGAAGGTCAACTGTGCTACGTTGCTGCATGCTGCTGGGGATGAAGCTATCTAGGGGTTCAGTCGTTTTGATTTTGATGACTTGCAAGAGAGATTTCGAGAACACTGTGAGCTAGGACAAAAATAATCGGGACGTATTTAAGGCACATGCTTTTCATCAGAGTGCAAGGGCAGGCGGAATCGATAGGTACGTATGTGACTGACCGGAAAAACGAGGCAAAGGACTGTGAGTTTCAGCCACTTTCCGATTCACTGAGCCGCGACAGAATCGTGTGTGCTATCACGACTGACTGAGTCAGAGGCAGGTTACTCAGAGAGTTAATTCTCACTGGGAAAAGCAAAGAGACAGCACTAACTCGACAACAGCACGTGAGAAAACGTAGAACAAACAAGCCAATGTTTGCTGACCGGAACTGGCCTGGAAAGATAATAAGGCAGGTAGGAGCACTGCAGATTATCCGGCACCTGGGCTGTGTACGCAGGGACTGGCACAACAGCCCCTTGCCTTCTTTTGCACTACTTTGCTGCCTCAGCCAGAACTGGCAGCATTCTAAGTCAGTCTCACACAAGCAGCGTGTGCCAGCTGTCTGTGACAACAAATTCCAAAGACTCACAACCCTCTGAGAGAAGACGTTTCTCCTGATCTCACTCTTAAATTGGTGCCTCTTTATTTCTGTTCAGTTCTAGACACTCCCATGAGGGAAAATGTCCTCTCAGCATTTACCCTGTCGAGCCACGTAAGAATCCAATATGTTTCAATAAGATTGTGTCTCATTCATTTCAACTCAGGATCTACACTCATCTGGAGGTAGGGTTTACCGGGCTCAATTTTACTGAAAAGCTGACCTCCGGCTAGTTCAGCAAATAGGTCGTTGAGCAAAGGGAAAGGAAACCGCCTAGCACACACCAGCAGGTGAACTGTTGCAGCATGATATTGCGGCTCCGGAACTCAATTCCTCTACGAATGAAACCCAACAGCCTTCTTAACAGCACTATCCACCTGGGTGGCAACTTTCAGGGATCTATGTACATGGGACTCCAAGATCCCTCTGCACATCCACACTACCAATAATCTTTCCATCGACCCAGTACTCTGCCTTCCTGTTATTCTTCCCAAAGTGCATCACCTCACATTTAGCTGCATTGAACTCCATTTGCCACCTCTCAGCCCGATTCTGCAGTTTATCCAAGTCCCCCTGCAACCTGTAAACATTCTTCCACACTGACCACTACTGCACCGACTTTAGCGTCGTCTGCGAATTTACTAATCCATCCACCTATGTTATGCCTGCGTCTAAGTCATTTATAAAAATGACAAACAGCAGTGGTCCCAAAACAGACCCTTGTGGCACACCACTAGTAACCGGACTCCAGGCTGAATATTTTCCATCAACCACCACTCGCTGCCTCCTTTCAGAAAGCCAGTTTCTAAGCCAAACTGCTAAATCACCCTCAATTCCATGCCTCTGCATTTTCTCCAACAGCCTACCACGTGGAACCTTATCAAAGGCTCCCGGCGTCCTGCTTGTCTACCCCATTGAAAACAATAGCGTGCCTCTTTAGAATTCTTGATCAGTCACTCTCAGAATTTTGACACGTGATTGCCTTCGGCCCAGTTGAGTTTGATTCTGTCCAACCACATTCTTGCCCATAAAGCTGTAAGATTTCCTTTGATGACACGCAGGCTGTGTCTTCAGACTCACCGTATAACTGAACGTTCCCACTGTGAAAGCACCACTTCACCTTTGTGTGTTCCTCGCGCAGTTTCTGAAGGTTGCAGCGCAACGTGACTCAGCCGTATCAACGAAACCGGTGTCCACCTCCATCCTTACCGGTTTGCCGTTCAGTAAGGGAGCGACCGGGGCGTCGGCAGGTATCGCCAGTATCTGTAACCACAACACCTCATTAGTTTGTGCGTCAGGGCTTTTGTCTTCTTGCCCTTTTTGTACCATTTAGGATTTCATCCTGTACTTTCGCTGCAGGTTATTGGTACTTTCACCCCCGAGCGCACCCACTTAGTATATTCTTTTTTAATGCTGCAGTTTCTGCACACAGCTTCTTTCTACCAGCAATTTGCTGCTGCCTGACATGTGTTTCCACAGCAGTGGCAGTTTTGTGTCTGCGTTGGTGCTTGTCCCTGGGCCACCATTTTGTGAACTCTCAGCCACCACTTTGTGAGGTGTTGACCTTCCTTGGCTGCGAGTTCCGTCACGGTTGCCAATCCCAGCACTTTCATTTAAGCGTAGTCACCTTTGCGTCAGTAATCTCTTCTGGATCGTTTCACATCTTAAGGCAGGCTGCTGCAAATGGTAGCGTCTCGTGGGATCTGAGGTGAGCCGGCTAGCTGGATACAAAACCGGCTCGGTCACAGAAGACCGAGAGTAGCGGTGGAAGCGCATTTTTCGGAAAGGAGATCAGTAACTAGTGGTATCCCGCAGGGCTCGGTGCTAGGGCCTTTGTTGTTTGTGACGTGTAAATAAATGATCTGTATAAACAGCTGTACAAAACTCCAGTTAGGCTACATTCGGGATACCACGCGCAGTGCTGTTCGGCACACTGCCAGAAGGACGTGGATGCTTTGGAGAGGGTGCAGAGAAGGTTTACCAGGACGTTGCCTGCCCTGGAGTGCTTCTGTTGTGAGGAGAGGTTGAATAAACTTGGGATTGTTGTCACTGCAAAGACGGAAGCTGAGGGGCGACCCGATAGAGGTCGACAGCGTACTGAGAGGCATCGAGAGGGTGGCGAGTCAGTGGGTACAGGTTCACGGTGAGAGGTGGAAAGTGAGAAGGGAGAAGTGCGGAGAAAGTTTTTCACATAGAGGATGGTGGGTGCCTGGAACGCGTTGCCAGTCGAAGCGCTGGAAGCAGGCACGTTAGGAACGTTTCAGGCTCACCTTGTTAGACACGTGAACGGGAGGCGGAACGGCGGGACTGAAACCGCGTCTGGGCAACAAGTAGCACGCCCAAACAAGGAGTAGGAATCGGCACAGGCTCGCTGGGCCCTGTGTTATCGGTGCGACAGTGCCAAAGTCTCCGGCCACGTGTATAACTGTGGTGAAATTCCGCAAATACCTTGTAGACGGGGCTGTGACAGGGACCTTATTGGGGTGTCCACGATAATGGGGGCCACGGAGGGCACTTTTGCTGAGTTTGCAGATGGCACAAAGATAGCTAGAGGGACAGGTAGTTTTGAGGAAATGGGCAGGCTGCAGAAGAGCGTGGACATGTTGGGCGAGTGGGGAAAGAAGTGACCAAGTGTGCGTAATTGCACTTTGGTAGCGAGAACAATCGGGTAGACGATTTTCTGAACGAGGGAAAGGCTTTGCAAATCTGAAGCGCAGAGGGTCTTGGGAGTCCTAGTTCCAGGTTGTTTCAAGATTAACATGCAGGTCCATCCGATGGTTCGGAAGGCAAATGCAGTGTCGGCATTCATTTCAAGCGGGCGAGAAAACAGGAGCAGGGACGTGCTGCCGAGGCTGCGTCAGGCGCTGGTCTGACCACAGGTGGAATATTGGGAGCAGTTTTGTGCCGTGTACCGAAGGAAGGGATGCGCTGGTGTTGGGAGGGAGTCTAGAGAAGGTTTCCCCCTGGGTTTGTCACATGAGGTCTCTGGGTCTGTACCCGATGGTGTTTCGAAAGGTAAGGCGGGATCTGACTGAACCTTACAAGCTACTGGGGGGGGCCTGGTCAGAGTGGTTGTGAAGAAGATGGTCCCACTAGTAGGCGAGACGAGGACCTGGAAGTACAGCCTCAGGATGAAGGGTCGCCCCTTCAGGCCGAGATGAGGTTGCATTTAAGACAGAGGTGGAGAGGTTCAAAGTTTGGGAGAAGATTTATAGCTCGGGTGCTCGTTGTTGTGGTTCTGTTCGCCGAGCTGGGAATTTGTGTTGCAGACGTTTCGTCCCCTGTCTAGGTGACATCGTCAGTGCTTGGGAGCCTCCTGTGAAGCGCTTCTGTGATGTTTCCTCCCGCGTTTATAGTGATTTGACCCTGCCGCTTCCGGTTATCAGTTCCAGTTGTTTGTTTAGATTAGATTACTTACCATGTGGAAACAGGCCCTTCGGCCCAACAAGTCCACACCGACCCGCCGAAGCGCAACACTACGGGCAATTTAGCATGGCCAATTCACCTGACCCGCACATCTTTGGACTGTGGGAGGAAACCGGAGTACCCGGAGGAAACCCACGCAGACACGGGGAGAATGTGCAAACTCCACACAGTCTGTCGCCTGAGTTGGGAATTGAACCCGGGTCTCTGGCGCTGTGAGGCAGCAGTCCTAACCACTGTTCCACCGTGCCGCCCACACAGCGTCCGCTGCAGTGGCCGGTATATTGGGTCCAGGTCGATGTGCTCATTGATTGAATCTGTGGATGAGTGCCATGCCTCTAGGAATTCCCTGGCTGTTCTCTGTTTGGCTTGTCCTATAATAGTAGTGCTTCACAGAAGCGCTTCACAGAGAGAGAGAGAGAGAGGCTCTTGATTATAAGGGGATCAAGGGTCATGGGGAGAGGGCAGGAGAATCGGGGTTGACAAACCTGTGAGCCACGGCCGAATGGCCTGATTCTGCTCGTACGTCTTACGGCCCGGGCCGTCAGACCTTCCGTGGTCTTGCGGTCATGACAGAAAGCAGTTGTTTCCCAGAGGGTGGCGGCGGTCTGGAATGCACTGCTTGGGAGGGTAGCGAGGCGGGGAACCTCAAAACCTTGAAAAACTACTTGGATGAGCACTGGAAATGTCATAACTTTTCCTGGCTACGGACCAAGTGCTGGAAAGTGGGACTAGAACAGACTTAGAGTAGCTTTGTCAGTGCGGACTCGGAGGGCCAGAGGGCCTCTTCTGTACTGTGTGACTGTGTGGGGAAGCTTTCTGATTCCCATCTGTTGATTGAGGCCGCGCTGCTGATGCTTCCTGATGCGGAGCAGCCGGATGGATCCAAGTGCGCATTGAAGGTGAGAGGGTGGGAGAGAGCTTCGGAGCCTCCGCCCGTTTGGTTCAGGTTCCGTCTCGTCCTGATGCATGCATCGATGTAGGTGCTCAGTGGCTACCGATAGGGTGAAGGTGCAGTTGATCACTGACTCCACGCGTGGTGCTGCAGGTTGTAATGTGTGGACGAAAACAGAACTCGCTGCAACCTTCGGGAGAAGGGTCACTGGACTCGAAGCGTTAATTCTGCTTTCTCTCCACAGAAGCTGAGGTTTTGCTTACTGGGTGTTTTGCTTTATTTTGCATTTTAGACCTTGCTTTTTGATTGCCCGGCCGCTATCAAACCATTAGCTTGCTGTTAGCGCTGCAATTAGCACTCTTGAATCTTGATTTGCAATTCTAAGGAAGCAGACTGAATTGGAATGTTTGGAGCGGGAGCCGAACCAATAAAGGCTGATTTGCTGTAAATTGATCTTCACATCCCCCGTCGTGCTGTTCATTTGCACGAGGTGGGTTGGAGGATGGGAGTTCACATTTGTTAGTCTGTAAGAGTTTCTGTTCGTAAAGGTGAGCCGAGATTTCCTGGCAGTGAGATTTTTCGGTCAGAATTCGAACCTGCTCCAATCATTTGCCTTGTGGGGAGGCAGGGATTTTTCACATTGGTAACAGCTGAGATTTTTAGAACGTCGAACAGAGCAGCGCAACAACAGGCCCTTCGGCAACTCTGAGAAACAAAACTCACTCACAATTCAGCCTGAGACAAAGTCTTGGAAACAAGAGCATTTTATTCTTTACGGCCTTGCAAGAACGGGCGTTTTGCTCAAGCAATCAGGCTAGCGAAAGCGCGCCAATACAAAGCATGTAAGCATTCTTATTCAGTTTGCAAGTTGCGGAATCACGCCTCCCTTTTCCCATCCTATCATAAGCCGATTTACCTGACTTGTTTTTCTCTAATTTTCCTGATCTGACTACCCTGCTGTCCTTGTCCTTGTCTGTTACAGCCTGTCTGTTATTTTAGCCAGTTCCCCTTATCATACTATAAGCTTGTTGTGAGATGTCCCTACTGCTTCTTTTGTGGTCAGCCACAACACTTTAAAGTTATTTCTTAGTTTAAAACTATTTCTTAAACAAAAACCTCTATATTGGTTAAAATCTTAGCCTTAAGTATGCTGCAAGAATCCCGCGACTGTTTGTGTAATGTTCCCCTTCCCCTCCCCCCACAACACCCCCTCACCCATCTGCAAAAGCAACATCTCTAACCACCACCACCACCACCTGCAGAAACTACATCTCTAATCTCCCACAAGCTGTCAGGGACATTTAAGCGACTGCTGGACGAGCACACGCTGGACGGCAGTAAATTGAGAGCTGTGTAGGTTAGGTTGATCTTAGATTAAGAAAACTGCTCGGCACAACATGGTGGGCCGAAGGGCCTGTACTGTGCTGTACTGTTCTATGTTCTAACTGCAGGCACATCCACACACACACACATCAAAGACATGGAGGGCTCGGCTGAATCTACTGCTCTCTTCTCTACCTGTCACATTTCATCGAGCTAGTGTCCTAGGCCCAAGCGTCTTCAGCGAGTGGTTAGAATATGCAGTGCACTGCCTGAGAGAGAGGGTGCTGGAGGCAGATTCAATGGTGACTTTGGTCGCAGGGTCGGATACTTATCTGAAGAGAGGGCGAGTGGGACTGGGGAAGTTGCTCGTGCAGAGAGCTGATGCAGACATGACAGGCTGAATGTCTCATTCAATGCGTGCAGTTCTGCAGTTGGTTACCACCTCCTCAAGTCACGTCAGCTTAGCCCTGACCCACCTGATTGGTGAGATACTGACAATCTCTACATGACCATGAGGCAGTGCTTCACTGACAGGGGAAAAAAAGCAACTGCTGTAAACGGATCTGCTGCTCTAGTTAGAAATCCTGGGAGGACTACGGCGACAGGGAAACTGTCAGCAGTGATCTACAAGTCTTTGAACAGAATCAAGCTGACTGAAAACATGGAGGACAAATGGGACTTGAGGCAGTCCGCGGTATTGTAGTTATCGCTTCTCGGCCTTTTGGCTAAGATCAAGTGTTTGTTCTTATCAGGACAGGTGTCGAGTTGCGAGTCATCAGAGCTAGTGGAGAGACCATCGCTGGATCGTGATTGGACGTTGGAGGATAGTTTGGTTGTGCTGACCTGCTATTGGTGGATCTTCATGCTGGCTTCGGCCTAACGCCAATTCAGGGACCAGCCAATCTTGGAGCCATGGCCTCAGCAGCCGTTCGCCGCCAGGGCATTCGCAACACAGTCAGGGTGACTGTGAAGAAGGTGGAGGAGCACACACCGGTTGATCGGACGGTGTTTGTGAAGAAGGTTTTGCTGGAGTGCTGTGGGTGTGTAGCAGCGGACGTGTACTGCCTGCAGGATTTCCCTGGGGCAGGCTACTTTGACGTGAAGCATTGTGACCAGCTCCTGAAGGTCTTCAAGGAGAAGGAAGGGGAACCTCTGTTCTCCATCTTGTCGGCGGTCCCGTTGTGTGTGCTTCCTGCGCAGAGAAGTCGGGTTGTTACAATCCAAATGTACAACCCCTACGTCCCAGCGGCAGATGTTCTCACCTTCTTGAAGAGGTATGTCCAGGTTGAAGGAGAAAGCACCGATGTCGTTGATCCTTTCGGGATCTGGACAAGTAAAAGACAGGTCAAGGTAACCCTGAGGGTCGATGGCAGCGGGAACATCCTCCACCCACCCTCCAGCTTCGCAATTGGAGGGAGCAGAGGCTACCTGACGTACGCAGGGCAGCCGAAGGTGTGCCGAACCTGCGGGAGGTCAGGCCACATGGCGGCCGACTGCAAGGTGACCGTATGCCGAAATTGCAAGCAGGAAGGCCACCTGACCAAGGATTGTAAGGAGGCCAAGAACTGTAACCTGTGCGGAGAGGCGGGCCACATGTACAAGGCCTGCCCAAGACGAGGAGCCGCTACCTACGCACAGATGGCCGGAGGTAGCAACACGAATACGAGCCGCGGACCAACAAAGGCGAGGAAGGCAAATGAAAATAGCGTGGAAACGGTGCCTGGAGGCACCCAGAAGGAAGAGCAGGCAGTAGCGGAGCAGACGGCAGACAGCGGGGAGGTGCAGCAGCCGATCCAAGCTCCGTCAATGCAGTCAGAGGAAATGGAAGAGGAGGAATCAAAGGATGCAGAGGACTGGATCACAGTAAAAAACAGGAAGAGGAAACCTCTTGGGGGCCCCAAAGCCACCCAGCGAAGGGGAAAGCGACACCTACAAGGCGAAGACGCATGCAGCTCTTCTGATGGTGAGGATGGGCGCAAGAAGGGTCGTCATCAGAGGAAGAGGCAGAGCGTTGTGAGGAGAAAGGAGGGCAGCACCGCCCAGGAAGGAAAGGACGATCCCTCTGTGGGGACGGGTAATGGCCTCCCCCTACCCGGTGAGAACCAGGAGGTACTCACCGGCCCACAGCTCCAGGTATCTGGGAGCAGCGGTCCTATGACAGCCCTGCTGTCAGACGGAGAACTGGTCAGTGCGGACCACGGGCCCGACACGAAGACAACAGAGTGGGGTAATGGCCCCAGCGCGGAGCTGGACAGTTACCTCAGCCCTGCGAAGGTCCAACAGTTTGCCGCCACCACAGGGATGCACGCAGCTACCCCAGAAGGGCAGGACCAGCAGCAAACGGACACCGGTAAACCTGTAAACTGTTAAAATGGGGTTGAAAATTGCTAGCATCAACGTGCGTAGCATCAAATCGGCTACGCGATGCGTTTCAACACTGGCCTCCCTGGCCAGCGTCAAAGCCGACGTCCTGTTTCTGCAGGAGTGCGGGATACCCCACCTCAGCAGTTACAGGAGGTGGTCGAGCTTGTGGGCCCATGGGCCGTCAGTGTGGTCGGGGGGCAACGATAACCGCTCCTCAGGCCTAGGGATCCTTTTGCGGGGAGGTAACTTCACTATCTCCGAGGTTAAGGAGGTGGTGGGCGGGCGCCTCCTCGTCGTGGATGTTAAATACAGAAACGCTCCCGTAAGACTAATCAACGTGTACGCCCCAGCGGATAAGAGTGAACGGTTGGCCGTCCTGCAACAGCTTCCACTGCTGCTGGCTACGTCCAGGCCGGTCATTCTGGCCGGAGACTTCAACTGCATCATTGATGCAGATGGACGATCCGGCGGGGGGGACAGTAAACTGGACGCTACGTCCAGAGCCCTGATGGAAACGGTCAAAGATGCCAAGCTGCACGACGTCTTCAGCACCCCTGCAGATGGAGCGCAGCGTAGATACACATGGTCACGGGCAGACGGGTCTATCCGCTCAAGGATAGATTACCTGTTTGTGTCCCGAACGTTCTCGGTCAGAACCACCGACGTCAAGCCGGTGTTCTTCTCTGACCACTGCCTCCTACTGGCCGACTGTCACCTACAGGACGAGCAGCGGACGGGCAAGGGAACGTGGAAACTGAACACTAAGCTGTTGACCCCGGGAAACATCGAGGAGCTCAAGAGGGATTACGCAGGTTGGAGAACCGCGAAGTGTCTCTTTGAGTCTCCAGCAGACTGGTGGGAAACAGTAAAAGGGAACATCAAGAGATTCTTCATCCTCAAAGGTGTTCAGGAGGCGAGAGAGAGGCGGGGAAAACTGTCCCAGCTCCAGGAAAGTATGCAGAACCTGCTCCTGCTGCAGACGTTGGGGGTCGATGTCACGGAGGACCTCAAGGAGGTGAAGGGCCAGCAAGCCTCGCTCTTTGCCTCGGAGGCCTCCAAGATAATCTTCCGGTCCAGGGTCCGCTCGGTAGAGCAGGACGAGACGTGCTCACGTTTCTTCTTCCAGAAGGTGCACAAAGAGAGCTCCATGCTCAGCAGCCTGAAGGAAGAAGATGGCTCGGTAACGTCATCTCAGGCTGACGTCATGAGGATCAGTAAATCCTTCTATGCCAGCCTGTATGACGCGAAGCCAACCGACAGCACGGCCTCACAGTCGTTCCTGTCCTCTATCACGGAGGTCCTAGAGGACGGAACGCGAGAGAGGCTGGACCAGCCGCTATCTCTGGATGAGCTGACCAGGGCCCTCGAGTCCTTCGAAAAGAATAAAACTCCCGGAAGCGACGGCTTACCGGTCGAGATCTATTCCGCTCTTTGGGACTTGATTGGCCGGGACCTGCTGGAGGTGTATGTCAGTATGCTTCGGGCAGGTACCATGAGTGAATCCATGAGGAAAGGCATCATCACCCTCATCTATAAGCGGAAGGGGGAGAGGGATGAAATTAGAAATTGGAGACCGATCTCACTGCTAAACACAGACTACAAAATCTTGTCAAAGGTCATCGCAAACCGGGTCAGGTCTGCTCTGGGAACGGTGATCCACCCCGACCAAACCTGTGCTGTACCGGGCAGGAAGATCTCTGAGAGCCTCGCACTCCTCAGGGATACGATCGCCTACGTGCAGGACAGGGGGGTGGACACCTGCCTCATCAGCCTGGACCAGGAGAAAGCCTTTGACAGGATATCGCATACATATATGAGGGATGTCCTCTCCAAAATGGGCTTTGGGGAGGGAATCTGCAATTGGATCAGACTGCTCTACACCAACATTGTCAGTGCAGTCTCAATCAATGGGTGGGAATCAGATAGCTTCCCTGTAAGATCTGGAGTCAGGCAGGGCTGCCCACTCTCTCCTGCCTTGTTTGTATGTTGCATAGAGCCATTTGCCGAATCCATCAGGAAGGATGCGAGCCTGAGAGGGGTGACTATTCCTGGCAGCGGGGGCCTACAGGTTAAGGCCTCCCTGTACATGGATGACGTCGCCGTTTTCTGCTCGGATCCGCTGTCCGTGCACAGGCTCCTGTGCATCTGCGACCAGTTCGAGCGGGCCTCGGGGGCCAAGGTAAACCGAGGGAAGAGCGAGGCCATGCTCTTCGGGAACTGGACCGACCAATCCTATATCCCCTTCACCGTCAGGACTGGCCACCTGAAGGTGCTGGGTATTTGGTTCGGGGGTGCTGGGGCGTGCGCCAAGACCTGGGAGGAGCGGATCAGGAAGATGAGACAGAAACTAGGCAGATGGGAGCAACGGTCGCTCTCCATCGCGGGGAAAAACCTGGTCATCAGGTGCGAGGTACTCTCAGTATTGTTGTATGTGGCACAGGCCTGGCCTATCCCCAGAACCTGTGCTGCCGCAGTCACCCGGGCCATCTTCCACTTCATGTGGAGATCAAAGATGGACCGGGTCCGAAGAGACACCATGTACAAAGAGCGGTGCAATGGGGGAAAAAACACTCCCAATGCCACCCTCGCCCTGATGGCCACCTTTGTGTGTGGCTGCATCAAGCTGTGCGTGGATCCCCGGTACGCAAACACCAAGTGTCACTATGTACTGAGGTTCTACCTGTCCCCGGTGTTGCGAAGGATGGGCCTGGCCTCGCTGCCGCGGAACGCTCCGAGTAGTTGGACCGTTCCGTACCACCTGTCCTTCGTGGAGAAATTTCTGAAGAAAAACACCTTTGACCACAAGTCCATCAGGAAGTGGTCAGCACGTAGTGTCCTTGAGACCCTTCGGGAAAAGGAGAGGGCGGATCCTGTTGAGTGGTTCCCTGAGCAGACTGTCAAAGCAATTTGGCAGAATGCCTCATCGCCAGAACTTTCTAACAAGCACCAAGACATGGCTTGGCTGGTGGTGAGAAGGGCTCTACCCGTGAGATCGTTTATGCACGCCCGGACTCTCTGCCGCACCGCACGCTGCCCTCGAAGTGGCTGCGGGGGGGACGAGACTGTCACACACCTCCTTCTGGAATGTGCCTATGCAGAGGAAGTCTGGAGAGGAATGCAGTGGTATTTGTCGAGGTTCGTCCCGAGCAGCGCCGTGACACGGGACTCCGTGCTCTACGGCCTGTTCCCCGGGACGCACACCGAGACGAATATCAACTGCGCCTGGAGGATCATCAACTCGGTGAAGGACGCTCTCTGGGTGGTCCGAAACCTGTTGATCTTCCAGCTGAAGGAGTTGACCCCGACTGAGTGTTGCAGACTGGCACATTCCAAGGTCCAAGACTACGTGTTGAGGGACGCGCTGAAGCTTGGGGCAGCTGCCGCCAAGGCGCGGTGGGGAAAGACCACCGTTTAACATCTGCCTGTCTAAAGAAGATCAGGGGGCCCATGCAGTCATTTGGGCTCTGCTGACGCCTCAGCCCAATATAAGGGCATAGGAGTGAGAAATGCACAGACTTGCATATAAAAAGGAAAATTCTAAACTGTGTATGTTAATGTGAACATATGTATGGCATTACCCAATGTACAGTGTATCAAATTATTTATGAATATTTACGAATAAAGTATATTTTGAAATAAAAAAAATCTGTTCTTATCAGTTTAATATCTGATACGTCCCTTATCTGGGGACCATATATTAAATTGATTTTTGGAGCAGGGAGATGGAATTGGGGCTTGCTCCGTCCACTCCATGCATCGACCTGGTATTGCAGTACCTCCGGGAACGGTGCACCCCTCATCTATAAATCTAAAAACAGCTTCATGTTTATAGCGCAGGCTTTCGGTGCTTCATTTCTCACACCTCACATCCAGCCAGGCGTGAGTCGATTCAAACTCGTCTGTTCTAAGGTAGCTGTTCAGCTGCCGCTCCCTATCCTTCTCTCGCCGTCTCTGTCTCTTGCGCATCTTGACACTTGCTCTCAATGTCATCCCCTCACCCCTGCTGCGTGCTGCACCGTCCCGCCAACGCCGGGCCCCGATCACACCACATGGTGTCAGAAGTTGGGAGTTGCAGCAACCGTAGCTGCCCACCAGCTTTTCCTACTCGCGAGCGACGTTTCAGAAAAACAAGAGAAGGTCAACTGTGCTACGTTGCTGCATGCTGCTGGGGATGAAGCTATCTAGGGGTTCAGTCGTTTTGATTTTGATGACTTGCAAGAGAGATTTCGAGAACACTGTGAGCTAGGACAAAAATAATCGGGACGTATTTAAGGCACATGCTTTTCATCAGAGTGCAAGGGCAGGCGGAATCGATAGGTACGTATGTGACTGACCGGAAAAACGAGGCAAAGGACTGTGAGTTTCAGCCACTTTCCGATTCACTGAGCCGCGACAGAATCGTGTGTGCTATCACAACTGACTGAGTCAGAGGCAGGTTACTCAGAGAGTCAATTCTCACTGGGAAAAGCAAAGAGACAGCACTAACTCGACAACAGCACGTGAGAAAACGTAGAACAAACAAGCCAATGTTTGCTGACCGGAACTGGCCTGGAAAGATAATAAGGCAGGTAGGAGCACTGCAGATTATCCGGCACCTGGGCTGTGTACGCAGGGACTGGCACAACAGCCCCTTGCCTTCTTTTGCACTACTTTGCTGCCTCAGCCAGAACTGGCAGCATTCTAAGTCAGTCTCACACAAGCAGCGTGTGCCAGCTGTCTGTGACAACAAATTCCAAAGACTCACAACCCTCTGAGAGAAGACGTTTCTCCTGATCTCACTCTTAAATTGGTGCCTCTTTATTTCTGTTCAGTTCTAGACACTCCCATGAGGGAAAATGTCCTCTCAGCATTTACCCTGTCGAGCCACGTAAGAATCCAATATGTTTCAATAAGATTGTGTCTCATTCATTTCAACTCAGGATCTACACTCATCTGGAGGTAGGGTTTACCGGGCTCAATTTTACTGAAAAGCTGACCTCCGGCTAGTTCAGCAAATAGGTCGTTGAGCAAAGGGAAAGGAAACCGCCTAGCACACACCAGCAGGTGAACTGTTGCAGCATGATATTGCGGCTCCGGAACTCAATCCCTCTACGAATGAAACCCAACAGCCTTCTTAACAGCACTATCCACCTGGGTGGCAACTTTCAGGGATCTATGTACATGGGACTCCAAGATCCCTCTGCACATCCACACTACCAATAATCTTTCCATCGACCCAGTACTCTGCCTTCCTGTTATTCTTCCCAAAGTGCATCACCTCACATTTAGCTGCATTGAACTCCATTTGCCACCTCTCAGCCCGATTCTGCAGTTTATCCAAGTCCATTGAATGTATAAGGGATTGTTTCCCATAGCAACTTGTCATGGAGCCAACCAGAGAACTGGCTACTTTAGATTTGGTATTATGTAACAAAGAAGGACTAATAAATGGTCTTTGGAATAATTGCACAGAGGTAAGTATTCCATCATCAAGTCACCATTTATTTATATGTGCACATTGCATTGGCTCTGACCAGACAGCTCAAGGTCAATCCCTCGACTGCGAAGACCTTCTGTATCTCCTGTTTATATGTTTTATTTTGCTTTTTTTTTAACTCACAGGAGTTCAGTCCAAACACAATCTGTGTCAAAAAGGTCTTGATTTGATTCATAAAGTATCACGCTTACCTGAGTGTGTGTCATCATCGTTGTTGGTAAACCCTTGTAACTGTTAATCCTTTGTTAATTTCAATACGATATCCGAGTTTCCTGCACAGGTTTGATGTTACTTCTGACATTATGGCTTGCTCACTTGTGAGAGCACTGAGGTGGACCAATTCTTAATGTGATCGCATCCTGACTCCACTCCCAATCTCTAGATCACCAGACAGTCCATTGTTATCAACAGAAATAACAAAACGCTGTTAGAACTACTGCCTGAAGCCCAGGCATTTTGAAAGAAGTTTCAAACAAATTATCACTTCTCATTCACTTCAAATGCAACAGGAATAACTTTTCTTAAACTTCTTAACCACTCACAAAGGTGAAAACACTACAAGGCACAACAGCCCTGTGGCTGAATACTTCAACTCCCCCTCCTACTCTGTCAAGGCGAAGCCTGCCACAAAAACCATCATCGTCCTTGTTCAAAGAGCAAAAAAGTAACACACAAGCTGCAACATCCAGTAAAATACAGGGGCAAAACAAACAAGTTCCCTAATGAGAACTAAAATATAACAGTATTCACTGCCTGTGTGACCAGCCAGCTTAGGAATCAGTTATCAAATACAACAGTAACACACTGGCTGTGCCCAGCCAACCCACAGTCAGTTCCCTGAACTCAGGAGTTTCTAAATCGCCTGATGATACTTCTTTTTTAATCAGAAGTCCCCAAAATACTGGCAAACAGCAATCATGCTAATGTCCCATTTATATCTGTCAGCCAGGATTCCCTGACAGGTCCAGGTCAACAACCCCAATCAAGGATCTCATTGTCAATGAGATCCACCTCGCTCTGTTTCTCATCATGACAGTCTTGTCGTCTTCCTCTTGGAAGATGACCACAATATTCTAGTGTTTCAAATTCAGATTGAAAGAGTGAAAAGAAAGTTGCATACATGAGTTTCAGTTTTAGGCAAAGTAATTCTACAGGCCTGAGGAAGGAGGTGGACTGGGTAAAAATCTATGTTCTATAAAAGAGTAGGAGAGTTGAAGAACAATGGCAAATGCTTCGAGAACTATTTGATGCATCTCAATTAAAGTATATTCCTGAAAGGAAGAGGAATTATAAAAAGGTGAAAAATCATCCATGACTTAACAAAGAAGTCAAGGTTAACATAAAGGCAAAAACCAGGGAATTTCACATTGTAAAAGCTAGTAACACTTTGGAGGTTCAGGAGAACTTTAAACATTAGCAAAGGGTTACTAAAAACAAAATCAAAGAGCTAAAGTGAACTTCAAAAGGAATATAGCAGGAAATATAAACAAAGACATAATAAACTTCTATGAATATATAATGAGGAAGAGAATAGTGAAAGTAAATGTCGGTCCTTTATCGGTCGAAAATGGTGAGATAATAATTGAAAACACAGAAGCACTAAACCAATATTTTGTATCTGTTTCACAGTGAAAATAATGATTTATTTCCAAATACTGCAGTTACTGCAGAGGATCCTGATGAAATAATATAACTAGGGAGAAGGTATTAAGTAAACTGATGAGATTAAAGGCAGACAGTCTCCGAAGCCTGATGGCCTGCAGCCTCGGGTATTAAAATTGGTGGCAGCAGAGCTTGTGGATGCGTTAGTCAAGATTTTCCAACATTTCCTGGATTCTGGAAAGGTATCAGGTGATTGCAAGCATTCTGATGTGACACCTTATTCTACAAAGCAAAAAGTGGGAATATACAGACCACTTAGTTTGACCTCTGTAGTAGGGATGTTGCAGGGGTCAAATCATAAAGGAGGAAATAACTGAGCACCAGTGTCAGTACAATTTCGTGAAGGGCAAGTCATGATTGACAAACTTGCTGGAATTCTTGGAGAATGTAACCAGCAAAATAGATGATGGAGATCCAAAAGGCATTTGACCAGGTGCCGCATAAAAGACTGATCCAGAAGGTGAGATCCTAGGGTGTTAAGAGTAGAACATTGCCTTGGCTAACCAATAGAAAGCAGAGGGTCAGGAAAAATGGGTCCTGCTCTGGATGGTAAACTGGAACTAGTGGGTTCTGTTCTCAGACCTCAACTATTTACCATGTATATAAATAATCTGCAAGCAAGGACAGACTAACACAACAAAGTTCACAGACAATACCAAAATAGGTGGGCAGGCAGGCGGGCAGTGACAAGGAGATTAAGAATTTGCTGATGGATATTGATTAGCTCAGAGTATGTGCCACAATCTAGCAGATGAAGTTTAATGTGAAGAGGTACGAGATTGTTTATTTTGACGGGAAAAACGGAAAGGGCAAATTATTGTTTGAAGTTTGAAGAGAACTGGATTGGATGATATGACTGCCAACCAAAATATCGGACCAAGTGGGTGGGTACATGCCTTTCTCAAATCTTGATCTTTTGACCTGAAGAGCAATCAATCATATTTTAAATGATGAGACAGTGGCGCATTGCTCAAACAATGTTAATGGATTTACTATGGATAGATTCAGATCAGGGAGCACATGTTGCAGGGAAACTGATCAAGGAAGTTTGCAAATGGCTGGGCATGAAGCAAATGTTCCACATTCTGTATCATCCACAGAGTTCAGGCATGGGTGAATGAATGAACCAGTCCTTAAGGAGGTTTTAGTTAAAGCCATTCAGGACATGAAACGAACTGGTATCATTACAGTGAGGAAGGTCATCAGAAAGTGCAGCAGGACTTTGATCAGCTGGGGAAGTGAGCCGAGATAAATAGCAAATGGAGTTTATTATAGATAAGTCTGAGGTTTGCATTTTAAAAAGTCAAATCAAGATAGAAATTTCTTGGTGAATGGTAGGGCCTTAAGGGAGGTTGTAGAACAGAGGGACCTTGGAGTTCAGGTGAACAGTTCTCTGAAAGTGGAGTCACCAGTTGAGAAGTTATGTTGCAGTTATACAAGAAGTTGGTGAGGCTACACTTGGAGTATTGTGTTCAGTTTTGGTCATCTTATTATAGGAAGGACGTTATTAAACTGGAAAGAAACCAGAAGCAATTTACGGGGCGTTGTCTGGACTCAATGGTCTGAATTATAGGCAGAGGTTGGACAAGCTAGGACTTTTCCTTTAGAGCGTAGGAGACTGAGGGTCCTTATACAGGTGCATAAGATCACAGGAGTCATGAATAGGGTGAAGGTACTCAGTCATTTTCCCAGGGTTGGGGAATCACGGACCAGAGGGCATCAGTTAAGGTTAGAGGGGAAAATATAAAAGGGAACTGAGAGGCAACCTTTTTATACTGTGGGTGGTAATGTGGAATGAGCTGAAAAATGTGATGCTGGAAAAACACAGCAGGCCAGGCAGCAGCCGAGGAGCAGGAGAATCGACGTTTCGGGCATAAGCCCTTCTTCAAGAATGAGGTTGGTGTGCCAGGCAGGCTGAGGTAAAAGGTAGGGAGGAGGGAATTTGGGGGAGGGACGCTGGGAATACAATAGGTGGAAGGAGGTGAGGGTGATAGGCTGGAGAGGGGGTGGGGGCGGAGAGGTCGGGAAGAAGATTGCAGGTCAAGAGGGTGGTGCTGAATCCGGGGGTTGGGACTGAGATAAGGTGGGGGGAGGGGAAATGAGGAAGCTGGAGAAATCTACATTCATCCCATGTGGTTGGAAGGTTCCTAGGCGGAAGATGACGCGCTCTTCCTCCAGGCATCATGTGGTCAGGGTCTGACGATGGGGGAGGCCAAGGACCTACATGTCCTTGGTGGAGTGGGAGGGGAAGTTAAAGTGTTCAGCCACGGGGCGGTTGGTTTGGTTGGTGCGGGTGTCCCAGAGATGTTCCCTGAAACGTTCCGCACCTAGGCGGCCTGTCTTCTCAATGTAGATGAGACCATATTGGGTACAATGACTACAGTAAATGATGTATGTGGAGGTGCAGGTGAATTTGTGACGGATATGGAAGGATCCATTGGGGCCTGGGAGGAAGGTGAGGAGGGGAGGTGTGGGTGCAAGTTTTGCACTTCTTGCGGTTGCAGGAGAAGGTGCTGGGAGTGAAGGTTGGATTGGTGGGGGGTGTGGACCTGACGAAGGAGTCGCGGAGGGAGTGGTCTCTCTGGAACGCTGATAGGGATGGGGAGGGAAATATATCTCTGGTGATGGGGTCTGTTTGGAGGTGGTGGAAATGACGGCGGATGATTCGATGTATCAGCAATGTGGATTGAGCTGCCAGTGGAAGTTGTTGAGGTGGGTACATTAACAACATTTAAAAGGCATTTGAACAAATACATGGATAGGAAAGGTTCAGAAGGATATGGGCCAAGTACAGGGAAATGGTGTTAGCGTGGACGGACATTCTGGTTGGCATGGGCCAGTTTGGGTCAAACAGCCTGTCCTCCTGCTGGAGGACTCTGTGACTCTACGACATGGAAAGGATGGGCAGATCTAATTCTCAGTATTCTGATGGGACTTGGAGCAACGACAAGTGAGACAGAGAGTGAAATCGTTTACAAGACAATTCTGCAAACAGTTGAATGGGCCAAGATAGCAGGTCAAAGACCAGCAGAAAATCCGTGACCTCGAACAAGATGCTATGACCAACCAACCAAAGGTACTAAGAGCTGATGTGAAGATAATGGTTAAAGTAGCACCTGACAAGCCTGGAATTACATCTAATAGGCTCAAACAGTTTGTGATTATTATGACCAAGGACACGTGCCTGTTTGGATATGCAAGTTAGAAGACAGGTGCAGACCTCATCACAGCTGAAGATCAACACAATTGATTCTGAGCTACAGAAGTAATGCCAACAGAACAGTGACAATTGGGGCAGCACTTTATTCAATTTGTAGAAGGCTGGCCACCATTTTAACCCTTGAGAGACTATTGTTCCTGGCTGTGGAAGCAGTGATTGATAGCTCAATGTGATCAAAGCAGAATGGAATGCTGAGCATGACCGTAGGAGAACAGATTTGGAAGAGGAGTTTGAATTTATTTGTGAATAGAAAGGTGTGTTTACATGGGATGGGTAATGGCTTTTGCCAGACCCTAAATTCCCCTCCATTCAATGTGAGAGAGGACATTTGAAACCTTTTCGATCACTTGTACTTGTCCGTCAATGGGGGAAAAGTGATGATGGATGGATAGGGGAAACCCACCCCGACGAAATAAATGTCACTACAACTTCACCTCCTTCCACAATAAAGACCACAGACAATCCCCTACCTGACCATTATCATTCCAACTGCACCGCCAAACAACTTGCCACGTCCATGTCTGAGCATGAATCTTAGACTGACGAACTGTCTCGTCTTAATCAATGATAATAAAATACTATGATGTACAACGTGAGCTAGTGCCTGTAGTCGTATACATTTCCAGTATCAGCCTGCCCAAGTGGTTCATCCCACACCAGACGCTGATACATGACCTTTATTACTCAAAAGGTGACTGTAGTAGCTCAGTTCGATAGTGGGGTGCAGCACTCAGTGTTCACACCCTGAGCTTTTCAAGGAAAATTAGATCCTAAGGCTAATTCCACAAATCTAGCAGCCCTGGATCGGAACATCTGATACTGAGCCCCTGACTTAAGAAAATCATAACTGAAGAGCAAAGAATTCAAAGCATGGAACTAAATGCCAATCCGAGCCAAACAAAACTGATCCAAAATCTGCCCACTGTAGTGGAGAGTCATTCAGTAATCATTAGTAAATGAATTAAGTTCAGGAAAAACATCTTAGGTGATGCTAGTAGGAATGATGTCTGTAGCAACAATGGTGCTTGAACAGACTCAGGAAATGAATCAGTGGTGCTGGAAGAGCAAAGCAATTCAGGCAGCATCCAAGGAGCAGGAAAATCGACGTTTCGGGCAAAAGCCCTTCGTCAGGAATAAAGGCAGTGAGCCTGAAGCGTGGAGAGATAAGCTAGAGGAGGATGGGGGTATGGAGAAAGTAGCATAGTGTACAATAGGTGAGTGGGGGAGGGGATGGAGGTCAGGGAGGAGAGGGTGGAGTGGATAGGTGGAAAAGGAGATAGGCAGGTAGGACAAGTCATGGGGACAGTGCTGAGCTGGAAGTTTGGAACTAGGGTGAGGTGGGGGAAAGGGAAATGAGGAAACTGTTGAAGTCCACATTGATGCCCTGGGGTTGAAGTGTTCCGAGGCGGAAGATGAGCCGTTCTTCCTCCAGGCGTCTGGTGGTGAGGGAGCGGCGGTGAAGAAGGCCCAGGACCTACATGTCCTCGGCAGAGTGGGAGAGGGAGTTAAATGTTGGGCCACGGGGCGGTGTGGTTGATTGGTGCGGGTATCCCGGAGATGTTCCCTAAAGCGCTCTGCTAAGAGGCGCCCAGTCTCCCCAATGTAGAGGAGACCGCATCGGGAGCAACGGATACAATAAACGATATTAGTGGATGTGCAGGTAAAACTCTGATGGATGTGGAAGGCTCCTTTAGGGCCTTGGATAGAGGTGAGGGAAGATGTGTGGGCACAGGCTTTACAGTTCCTGCGGTGGCAGGGGAAAGTGCCAGGATGGGAGGGTGGGTTGTAGGGGTCGTGGACCTGACCAGGTAGTCACGGAGGGAACGGTCTTTGCGGAAGACGGAAAGGGGTGAGGAGGGAAATATATCCCTGCTAGTGGGGTCTTTTTGGAGGTGGCAGAAATGTCGGTGGATGACTTGGTTTATGCGAAGGTTAGTAGGGTGGAAGGTGAGCACCAGGGGCGTTCTGTCCTTGTTACAGTTGGAGGGGTGGTGTCTGAGGGTGGAGGTGCGGGATGTGGACGAGATGCGTTGGAATGCATCTTTAACCAGGTGGGAAGGGAAATTGCGGTCTCTAAAGAAGGAGGCCATCGGGTGTGTTCTGTGGTGGAACCGGTCCTCCTGGGAGCAGATACGGCAGAGGCGGAGGAATTGGGAATACGGGATGGCATTTTTGCAAGAGGTAGGGTGGGAAGAGGTGCAATCCAGGGAGCTGTGGGAGTTGGTGGGTTTGTAAAAAATATCAGTGTCAAGTCGGTCGTCATTAATGGAGATGGAGAGGTCCAGGAAGGGGAGGGAGGTGTCAGAGATGGTACAGGTAAATTTAAGGTCAGGGTGGAATGTGTTGGTGAAGTTGATGAATTGCTCAACCTCCTCACAGAAGCACAAGGTGGCGCCAATGCAGTTATCAATGTAGTGGAGGAAGAGGTGGGGAAGATCAACTGTTCTACGTAGCCAACAAAGAGACAGGCATAGCTGGGGCCCATACGTGTGCCCATTGCTACCCCTTTGGTCTGCAGGAAGTGGGAGGATTCACAGGAAAGTCTATGGCAGTTTAATGAGGGTAACAAATGAATATTTATTCAATGTTTCACAATAAAGGAACCATAAATTAACTGGTTGTCAGCTCATGGTTCAGACATATATACACAGCACTAATAGAATCATAGAATCTTCAGTTCAGAAGAACGTCATGCCATCTATCCTGTCTGTACCAGCTCCTAATACAGCTACCCAGCTAGTCCCACCATCCAGCCCCATCTCCGCAGCCCTCTAACTGCATCACTTTCAAATACATATCCATCTGTTTGAAACCTCCGATGGAATCTGCCTCCACCTCCCAGGCAGCACGTTCCAAATTATACCAACTCTTGAAGTAAAGAAGGTTCTGCTTATCTCACTCCTAGATCTCTTACTGACAATCTTCAAACTGTGACCCCTAGATTTTTTTATTCATTTGCGGGACTTGGTGTCACTGGCTGGCCAGCACTGATAACCCATCCCTATTTGCCCTTGAGAAGGTGGTGGTAGGCTGTCCTCTTGAATCGCTGCAGTCCACTTGCTGTGGGTTGACCCACAATGCCAGTAGGGAGGGAATTCCAGGAGTTTGACCCAACGACTGTGCAGGAACAGTAGTGCATTTCCAAGTCAGGGTGGTGAGTGGCTTGGAGGGGGTGGTGTTCCCAAGTTGGGTTGGGAATGGTTGGGCCTAGGACACTACCCTGAGGAATCCCTGCAAAGATGCCCTGGAGCTGAGATGACAGACCCTCCACAACCACCTTCCTTTGTGTCAGGTATGACTCTAACCAGCGGAGTGTTTGAACTCTGACACCCAGTGAGTCCAGTTTTGCCAGGGCTCCTTGATGCCACATTCAGTCAAATGCAGCCTTGATACTGAAGGCTGACATTACCCCCTCCCCTCTGGAATTTAGCTCTTTTGTCCATGGTTGACCCAAGGCTGGAATGAGGTCATAGAGTCATAGAGATGTACAGCATGGAAACAGACCCTTCGGACCAACCCGCCCATGCCGACCAGATATCCCAACCCAATCTAGTCCCACCCGCCAGCACCCGGCCCATATCCCTCCAAACTCTTCCTATTCATATATCCATCTTAAATGTTGCAATTGTACCAGCCTCCACCACATCCTCTGGCAGCTCATTCCATACAAGTACCAGCCTCTGCGTGAAAAAGTTTCCCCTTAGGTCTCTTTTATATCTTTCCCCTCTCACCCTAAACCTATGCCCTCTAGTTCTGGACTCCCCCACCCCAGGGAAGAGACTTTATCTATTTATCTTATCCATGCCCCTTATAATTTTGTAAACCTCCATAAGGTCACCCCTCAGCCTCCGACGCTCCAGGGAAAACAGCCCCAGCCTTATCAGCCTGTTCGGGTGGCTCAGATCCTCCAACCCTGGCAACATCCCTGTAAATCTTTTCCGAATCCTTTCAAGTTTCACAACATTTTTCCGATAGGAAGAAGACCAGAGTTGCACACAATATGCCAATAGTGGCCTAACCAATGTCCTGTACAGCCATAACTCAATATTCTGACCAATAAAGGAAAGCATACCAAACATCTTCTTCACTATCCTATCCACCTGCGACTCCTCTTTCAAGGAGCTATGAACCTGCACTCAAGGTCTCTTCATTTAGCAACACTTCTTAGGACCTGCTAAGATTTGCTTTCCCAAAATGCAGCACCTCGCATTTATCTGAATTGAACTCCATCTGCCATTTCTCAGCCCTTTGGTCAATCTGGTCCAGATCCTGTTGTAATCTGAGGTAACCCTCTTCGCTGTCCACTACACCTCCAATTTTGGTGTCATCTGCAAACTTACTAACTGTCCCTCTTATGCTCACATCCAAACCACTTATGTAAATGACAAAAAGTCGAGGGCCCAGCACCGATCCTTGTGGCACTCCACTGGTCACAGGCCTCCAGTCTGAAAAAAGTCCTCCACCACCACCCTCTGTCTTCTACCTTGGAATGAGCTCATAGAGTCATAGAGATGTACAGCATGGAAACAGACCCTTCGGTCCAACCCGTCCATGTCGACCAGATATCCCAACCCAATCTAGTCCCACCTGCCAGCACCCGGCCCATATCCCTCCAAACCCTTCCTATTCATATACCCATCCAAATGCCTCTTAAATGTTGCAATTGTACCAATCTCCACCACATCCTCTGGCAGCTCATTCCATACAAGTATCACCCTCTGCATGAAAAAGTTTCCCCTTAGGTATCTTTTTTTATCTTTCCCCTCTCAGCCTAAACCTATGCCCTCTAGTTCTGGACTCCCCCACTCCAGTTCTGTATCCAAATGGCTAGTTCTCCCTGTATTCCATGAGATCTGACCTTGCTAACCAGTCTCCCATGGGGAACCTTGTCGAACGCCTTACTGAAGTCCATATAGATCACATCTACTGCTCTGCCCTCATCAATCTTCTTTGTTACTTCTTCAAAAAATTCAATCAAGTTTGTGAGACATGATTTCCCACAAACAAAGCCATGTTGACTATCCCGAATCAGTCCTTGCCTTTCCAAATACATGTACATCCTGACCCTCAGGATTCCCTCCAACAACTTGCCCACCACCAAGGTCAGGCTCACCAGTCTATAGTTCCTTGGCTTGTCTTTACCGCCCTTCTTAAACAGTGGCACCACGTTTGCCAACCTCCAGTCTTCCGGCACCTCACCTGTGACTATCGATGATACAAATATCTCAGCAAGAGGCCCAACAATCAATTGCTGAAAATGTGTTGCTGGTTAAAGCGCAGCAGGTCAGGCAGCATCCAAGGAACAGGAAATTCGACGTTTCGGGCACAAGCCCTTCATCAGGAAATTTCCTGATGAAGGGCTTGTGCCCGAAACGTCAAATTTCCTGTTCCTTGGATGCTGCCTGACCTGCTGCGCTTTAACCAGCAACACATTTTCAGCTCTGATCCCCAGCATCTGCAGACCTCACTTTTTGCCCAACAATCACTTGCCTAGCTTCCCACAGAGTTCTCGGGTACACCTGATCAGGTCCTGGGGATTTATCCACCTTTACCGTTTCAAGACATCCAGCACTTCCTCCTCTGTAATGTGGACATTATGCAAGCTGTCACCATCTATTCCCCTACAGACTATATGTTCCATATCCTTTTATGCCTGTCTCTTTGTGGGGTCCGTGGAACATTCCTTATTGCAGTCCTACTCCAGCCCCCACCCACAACTCTTTCTCTGGTATATCGATGATATTGTTGGCACTGCTTCCTTCTCATGTCCAGAATTGGAAAGGTTTATCAATTTCACTTCCAATTTCCACCTGGCTCTCACCTTCACCGAATCGAATGAGATTCCTCCCATGGCAAAAGTGAGGACTGCAGATGTGGGAAATCAGAGTCTAGATTAGAGTGGTGCTGGAAAAGAACAGCAGGTCAGGAAGCATCCAAGAAGCAGGAAAATCAACGTCTCGGGCAAAAGCCTTCATCTCCCATCCCTATCTCAACGTATCTGTTGCTATTTCTGGGTTTAGGCTGACCACCAAATACTCACTACAAACTCACTGACACCCACACAGTTAACATGACTATACATTCTCACACCCGACTTCCTGTAAAAACTCTATTATCCCAGTTCCTCCATCTCTGCCAAACCCATTCTGATAATGCCAACTTTGACAAGGCGGCCTCTGAAATGTCCACCTCCTTCCTCAACTGAAGAATCCTCAGCACCATTGTTGACAGGGCCCTTAGCTGAGTCTGATGATCTCCCGCCCTTCTGTCCTAACTCCCTGTCTTTCCTTCCAAAGGAGCAATAGCGTTCCCCTTATCCTTGCCTACCAACCCACCAGCATCCATGTCCAGAGGATCATTAACCACCATTTCTGTCACTTCCAAGGAGGCCACCACCAGACACATGTTCTCCTCCCCTCCTTGTTGGAATTGGTGAGCTGAACCACATTCAAGAATTCAGCAAACAGCCTAGACGAGAATGACACTACCATCATAGACTTCGTTAGCAAGTGTGTCGAGGACTGCATGTGAAAGAAGTCAATCCGTTTGTTCCCTACACAGAAACCTTGGATGAAGCAGGAAATCCATTGCCTACTAAAGACCAGGTGTGCACCATTCAAGTCAGATGACCCAGAGCTTTCTATTAAATCCAGATATGACCTCCACAAGGCCATTAGAAATTCCAAGAGGCAAGACTGGACCAAGTTAGAGTTCCAAACTAACCACACAGGCACCTGTCACCTCTGGCAAGGCCGACATGAAATAACGGGATACAAAATGAAGCAGAGCAAAATAGTACTCAAAAACACAACCCTCCCTGATGGACTCAACACTTTTTATTTTGGTTTGATCAGAATGTAAGTGGTGTGAAGTTACCTTCCCCGAGAGCCCCGGATGTACTTGCTCCCTTAGTCACTGCTTCAGATATCAGATAAGTATTTGCTGACATCTTTAGTCTCTCTTTCCTACAATCTGAAAACCACCATCATACCAGTTGCAAAGAAAATTCACCCAGCATGCATCAATGACTACCACCCAGTAGCTCTGACCTCAACAATTATGAAGTGCTTTGGAAGGTTAGTCATGGCCCACATCAATTGTAGCCTCCCAGCCTGCCTTGATTCCCTGCAATTTGCTTACCGATGAAACAGGTCCATAGGGGATGCCATTTCCGTGGCCCTACACTCATCCCTGGAACATCTGGATAATACAATATCTATGTCAGGCTCCTACATTATTAACTATAGCCCCATCTTTAACACTATAATCCCAACCAATCTAACCTCAAAACTCAAGGTTTGTGTAAAGATTTGTAGCTCGGTGCTGGTTGTCATAGTTGTGGGTATGTTCGCCGATCTGGGAAGTTGATTTGCAGATGTTTTGTCCCTTGTCTGGGTGATATCTTCAGTGATTTGGAGTCTCCTGTGAAGTGTTGCTATACTGTGTCTTCTGGAATTTATTTGCTTCATACACATTTAAACACATATCTTACAAAATAAAAGTCCCAATACCCATCATGTATAAGACAAATATAATTTACAAGATTCCATGCAAAGCCTGCACGAAACACTTTATAGGGCAAATAGGTAGCAACTACCAATCCGCATCCATGAACACCAATTAGCCACTAAATGCCACAACCAGCTGTCCCCAGTAGCCATACACACAGATGACAAGGGCCATAAATTCGACAGGGACAACACAATAAACATAGCTCAAGCTGAACAGGACAGCCACAGAATTTCTAGAAGCATGGCACTCAACCACAGACTCAGTCAACAAACACATTGACCTAGACTCAGTATACTGGCCACTACAATGAATAACTGGAACTGGCAACCGAAAGCAGAACTAAAATCAAATAAATTCCAAAAGACACAGTACAGGCACGTTTCACAGGCAGCTCCAAAGTTGTCACCTGACAGGGGTTAAAAATGGGCCATCTGGCTGCGACATCTGTCACCCCATTGATCGCTAGGGGTTAAAAATGTCTGCAAATGAACTTCCCAGCTCAGTGAACATATCCACGACTACAGTAACCTCAGAACTCTGAGACTTAGGTCTCAGCTGTGCCCTCTGCAACTACATCCTGAACTGCAAACCACAATCAGTGAAGATAGACAACAGCACCTCCTCCGTGATAATCCCTGCAAGGATATGTACTCAGCCCCCGACTGTACTCTCTGTGCACCCATGGCTGTGGTCAAATTTCATATAAATGCCACTTACACGTTCACTGATGACACCACCGTTGTAGGTCAGATATCAAACCATGACGAGTCAGAATATAGGAAGGAGATAGAATGCTAGGTGTCGTGTTGCAAAGATAACAATCTCTCCCAGTGTCAGCAAAACAAAAGAACTGACTATTCACTTCAGGAAGAAAGGAGGAGGACCACGCCCCTGTCTAAATCAATGGAGATGATGTGGAGAGGATTGAAAGCACCAAATTCCTAAGAGACTCTCCTGTTTATGGAATCACAGGGTTATACAGCATAGAATCTCCCTGGATCTATCGCGTAGATGCAATGGTCAAGAAGGCAAACAATGCCTTTCTTCGTCTGAAGGCTTAGGAAATTCGGCATGTCCAAAACGACATTTGATCAACATTTGCAGAAACACCAGAGAGAGCACTTTATCCGAGTGTATAACTGCCTGATGCGGTAACTGCTCTGCCCAGTACTGTAGGACACCACCGAAAAGTGTACACACCTCAGGCCACCACAAAAGTCAGCCTCCCATGCATGGACTCCTACACTTCTCTTTACCACAGAAAGGCTGGCAAAAATATCAGAGACCCCTCCCACCCCGGTAACACACTCTTCATCATCATCAGAGACCCCACCCACCCCGGTAACACTCTCTTCATCATCATCAGAGATCCCTCCCACCCCGGTAACACACTCTTCATCATCATCAGAGACCCCACCCACCCCGGTAACACACTCTTCATCATCATCAGAGATCCCTCCCACCCCGGTAACACACTCTTCATCATCATCAGAGATCCCTCCCACCCCGGTAACACACTCTTCATCATCATCAGAGACTCCTCCCACCCCAGTAACACACTCTTCCAACACCATCAGAGACCCCACCCACCCCGGTAACACACTCTTCATCATCATCAGAGACCTCTCCCACCCCGGTAACACTCTCTTCATCATCATCAGAGACTCCTCCCACCCCAGTAACACTCTCTTCATCATCATCATCAGAGACCCCTCCCACCCTGGTTACATTCTCTTCGAACATCATCAGAGATCCCACCCACCCAGCCACCCCAATAACACTGTCTTCGGACATCAGAAGAGACCCCTCCCACCCCGGTTACATTCTCTTCCAACACCATCAGAGACCCCTCCTAACCCGGTAACACTCTCTTCATCATCATCAGACACCCCACCCACCCAGTAACACTCTCTTCATCATCATCATCAGAGACCCCTCCTAACCCGGTAACACTCTCTTCATCATCAGAGACCCCTCCCACCCAGTAACACTCTCTTCATCATCATCAGAGACCCCTCCTAACCCGGTAACACTCTCTTCATCATCATCAGAGACCCCCCACCCCGCCCCGGTAACACTCTCTTCATCATCATCAGAGACCCCTCCCACCCCGGTAACACACTCTTCATCATCATCAGAGACCCTCCCCGCCCCGGTAACACTCTCTTCATCATCATCAGAGACCCCTCCCACCTAGTAACACACTCTTCATCATCATCAGAGACCCCTCCCACCCCTGTAACACTCTCTTCATCATCATCAGAGACCCCTCCCACCCGGTAACACTCTCTTCATCATCATCAGAGACTCCTCCCATCCAGTAACACTCTCTTCATCATCATCAGAGACCCCACTCACCCCGGTAACACTCTCTTCATCATCATCAGAGACCCCACCCACCCCGGTAACACTCTCTTCATCATCATCAGAGACCCCTCCCACCCAGTAACACTCTCTTCATCATCATCAGAGACCCCTCCCACCCTGGTCACATTCTCTTCGAACATCATCAGAGACCCCACTCACCCCGGTAACACTCTCTTCATCATCATCAGAGACCCCACTCACCCCGGTAACACTCTCTTCATCATCATCAGAGACCCCACCCACCCCGGTAACATTCCCTTCATCATCATCAGAGACCCCTCCTACCCAGTAACACTCTCTTCATCATCATTAGAGACTTCACCCACCCCGGTAACACTCTCTTCATCATCATCAGAGACCCCTCCCAACCGGTAACACTCCCTTCATCATCATCATCAGAGACCCCACTCACCCCGGTAACACTCTATTCATCATCAGCAGAGACCCCTCCTAACCCGGTAACACTCTCTTCATCATCATCAGAGACCCCTCCCACCCGGTAACACTCTCTTCATCATCATTAGAGACTCCACCCACCCCGGTAACACTCTCTTCATCATCATCAGAGACCCCACCCACCCCGGTAACACTCTCTTCATCATCATCAGAGACCCCTCCCACCCGGTAACACTCCCTTCATCATCATCATCAGAGACCCCACTCACCCCGGTAACACTCTCTTCATCATCATCAGAGACCCCTCCCACCCTGGTTACATTCTCTTCGAACATCATCAGAGATCCCACCCACCCACCCACCCCGGTGACACTGTCTTCGGACATCAGAAGAGACCCCTCCCACCCCGTTTACATTCTCTTCCAACACCATCAGAGACCCCTCCTAACCCGGTAACACTCTCTTCATCATCATCAGAGACCCCTCCCAACCGGTAACACTCTCTTCATCATCATCATCAGAGACCCCACTCACCCCGGTAACACTCTATTCATCATCAGCAGAGACCCCTCCCACCCCGCTAACACTCTTCATCATCATCAGAGACTCCTCCCACCCCGGTAACACTCTCTTCATCATCATCAGAGACCCCTCCCACCCTGGTTACATTCTCTTCGAACATCATCAGAGATCCCACCCACCCACCCACCCCGGTAACACTGTCTTCGGACATCAGAAGAGACCCCTCCCACCCCGGTTACATTCTCTTCCAACACCATCAGAGACCCCTCCTAACCCGGTAACACTCTCTTCATCATCATCAGAGACCCCACCCACCCCGGTAACACTCTCTTCATCATCAGAGACCCCTCCCACCCTGGTTACATTCTCTTCGAACATCATCAGAGATCCCACCCACCCACCCACCCCGGTAACACTGTCTTCGGACATCAGAAGAGACCCCTCCCACCCCGTTTACATTCTCTTCCAACACCATCAGAGACCCCTCCTAACCCGGTAACACTCTCTTCATCATCATCAGAGACCCCTCCCACCCCGGTAACACTCTCTTCATCATCATCAGAGACCCCACCCACCCTGGTAACACTCTCTTCATCATCATCAGAGACCCCACCCACCCCAGTAACACTCCCTTCATCATCATCAGAGACCACTTCTACCCAGTAACACTCTCTTCATCATCATCAGAGACCCCGCCCACCCAGTAACACTCTCTTCATCATCATCAGAGACCCCTCCCACCCGGTAACACTCTCTTCATCATCAGCAGAGACCCCTCTCCCTCTGGTAACACTCTCTTCCCTCATTTTCAGTGGAGCAGAAAATACAGAAGCTTAAGCACTTGTACCAACAGGTTGAAAAACAGCTTCTTCCCTGCTGTTATTAGATTGCTGAATAGACCTCTCTCTAATTCCAAACCAAATATTGATCTTGCTTTTGTGCACCTCCTGTGCAGCTGTAACCTTGTATGCCTCACTGTCTAATAAACCTATGATCTGTATGTCCTTCTATGTCATGATCTGTCTGTATTGCTTGCAAAACAAATCCTTTCACTGTACTTAGGTACATGTGACAATAATAATCAAAGCAAATGAAAATCTTGTTAGCTTTCTGCATGGTCTGTTCCTCTGGCTCACCTTGTCCACTCGTCCTTCACTCCTGACATCACCTTGTTCCTCGGCCAACTTCTCTGTCTCAGGTTTGCTCTAACGAGGCTCAGCAGAAGCAGGAAGAACAGCACCTCATTATCTACCTGTTAACTCTACAGCCTTCTGGGCTCAATATTCAGGTTCAACAACTTTGGGTCTTGAGGCACCTTTTCCACGTCCTTAGCCCAGCATTCTTATCACATGCACTGCTATTACACACATCACATTGTCAGTCATTGATTATCCCCATTAGCAGCTATTCTCTCTCCTAGGCTGACTGTTATTTTTCCCTCCTTTGTCTGTCCAACTGTTCTAATCTCTTTCTTTGACCTCTATCTCCACCTATCATTTCCTCCTTACCCCCTCCCCCATCATAACTTCTGCACAAAAACCAACTTTTACCTAGCTACCATCAGTTTTGAAGAAGGGCACAATATGTTAACTTTGATTTCTCTCCAGAGATACTCCAGACCTGCTGAGATTTTCCAACAAATTCTGTTTTAGTTTCTGATTTCCAGTGTTTGCAGTTTTTTTCATTTTTTTATGAGGAGTTGGGACATCATGTTGAGGTTGTAGAAGACTTTGATATGTTTTGAAGTACTGTGTACAGTTCGAGTCACACTGCTAAAGGAAGGATATTATTCCATTGTCTGCGTGGGTTTCCTCCGGGTGCTCCGGTTTCCTCCCACAGTCCAAAGATGTGTGGGTCAGGTGAATTGGCTATGCTAAATTGCCCGTAGTGTTAGGTAAGGGGTAAATGTAGGGGTATGGGTGGGTTGCACTTCGGCGGGTCGGTGTGGACTTGTTGGGCCAAAGGGCCTGTTTCCACACTGTAAGTAATCTAATCTAATCTAAATTGGAGAGAGTTCAGACAAGATTTACAAGGATGTTGCCAGGACTGCAGATTTGAATTCTAAGGAGAGAATAGTCTAAGACTTTTTTTGCTGGCATAGGTGGTTGAGGGGTGACCTTAAAGAGGTTTACAAAATCATGAGGGGCATAGATAAAGTGAATGGCAAAGGTTGTTTCCCCAGGTTGGGAGAGTTGAAAACTATGGGGCATATTTTTCAGGTGAGAGGAGAAAGACTTAAAAGACCTGAGGGTATCTTTTTCACTAGGCGGGAGTGGGTACTGCAGATGCTGGAATCAAGATTAGAGTGGTGCTGGAAAAGCACAGCAGGTCAGGCAGCATCGGAGGAGCAGGAAAATCAACGTTTCAGGCAGGGTCACTTCATCAGAAATGTTGATTCTCCTGCTCCTCAGATGCTGCCTGACCTGCTGTGCTTTTCCAGCATCACTCTAATCTTGACTGGTAACTTTTTTGCACAGAGGATGATTTGTAGGTGGAGTGAACTAATATAGAAAGTGATGAATGCAAGTACAGTTACAACATTTAAAAGACCTTTGGATAGTTACATGAACAGGAAAAGATTAGAGGAATACGAGCCAGTTGCATGCAAATGAGATTAGTTTTGTTTCGGAAACTTGAGTTGGACTGAAGGGTCTGTTTCTGTGCTGTATGACTTGATGACTCTATCAGCATTAGTCAGTTAGGCTCCATAAAAATGCACAGATGATGATGTAGCAGGCTGATAGAATTTTGTCAAAATGCAACAAGGCTGAACCAACATTCACCCTGAGGCCTTATTTGGAAATAGAAATGAGGATAACCTCCATACCACACCAAGAAAGACAAGCAATGGGGTTTAGTTGAGGCAGGGAATGAAGCAAGGCTTTGGGGAGGCGATAGGTTCTTTCATTGAAACATGTAAGATTCTTAAAGGGTCTGTGATGCTGGAAAAAAGCACAGCAGATCAGGCAGCATCCAGGAGCAGGAGAATCAATGTTTCGGGCATAAATCCGTCATCAGGAATGAAGCTTATGCCTGAAAAGTCGTTTCTCCTGCTCCTCAGATTCTGCCTGACCTGCTGTGCTTTTCCAGCACCTCACTCCCGACTCTGATCTCCAGCGTCTGCAGTCCTCACTTTTTTTTTCTTAAGGGGTTTGACAGGGTTGTTGGTTGTAGGGGAATTGTGGGTTTTGGGGAAAAGGCAGGCATGTGGGCATGAGGAATGTCAGATTAGCCCTGATTCTATTGAATGGTGGAGCAAGCTCAAGTTGAACAGCCGTCTCCTGTTTTTATTTCTTATGGCCTTATCGATTCCAACAATTTCCTACCATCACACGTTAATCCAACTGGTCAACAGTTTCCCACTTTCTGCCTCCGTCCTTTTTAAATAAGAATGTTATATGCTGGAACATTTCTCTATGGAATTAGCGAATTTCGCAGTATCATATAACCTAATGTGCAGTAGATGTGATCTATATGGACCTCAGTAAGGCGTTAGACAAGGTTCCCCATGGGAGACTGGTGAGCAAGGTTAGATCTCATAGAATACAGGGAGAACTACAGTGAGTCTAACGGTTTAAAAACCTTAGTTCAGGTGTCGGGCCTCCAGATGAAAGGCTTAACAGACAATCAATTTTTCAATGTATAATTTCAGTTACATCACACTGCAAATTTTTGCTATAAATTCTGTGTTACAATCGAGCCTTCCACAATCTCCTGATGAAGGAGCGTCGCTTCAAAAGCTAGTGTGCGTCCAATTAAACCTGTTGGACTATAACCGGGTGTTGTGTGATTTTTAACTTTGTACACCCCAGTCCAACATCGGCATCTCCGAATCTTGAATCTATCAGGAAAGTTTCTCACGCGATGAAACAAAGGAGTGTCCGGAATAAGAGTAGCGACCTTAGAGCATGGACCAGTAAAACATAAAACATAGCAAAGTTCAGCAAAGATGTTGTGAAACTTGAAAGGGTTCAGAAAAGATTTACAAGGATGTTGCCAGGATTGGAGGATTTGAGCGATAGGGAGAGGCTGAATAGGCTGGGGCTGTTTTCCCTGGGGCATCGGAGGCTCACGGGTGACCTTGTACAATCATGAGGAGCATGGATAGGATAAATCGACCAAGTTTTTTTCCCTGGCGTGGGGGAGTCCAGAACTAGAGGGCATAGATTTAGGGTGAGAAGGGAAAGATATAGAAGAGACCTAAGGGGCAATGTTTTCACACAGAGGGTGGTACGTGTGTGGAATGAGCTGCCAGAGGAAGTGATGGAGTCTGGTACAATTGCTGGAGGGTACGGGCCAGGTGCTGGTAAGTGGAACTTGATTGGATTGGGATATCTGGTTGACATGGACAAGTTGGACCAAAGGGTCTGTTTCCGTGCTTTACATCTCTACGATTATGACTCTAAGACCCTATGATGGGTGACTAAGGCTATGGGGACTTTTCTGCTATAAATTACAACCATTTGCTCAGTACATTTTCCCGAATTATGATGATTGTTCGAAGTTCCTCTTTTACTAACTTAAGCATTACCTATTACTATTTGGATAATACCAGCATATTCTGCAGTGAAAGCTGAGGTAAACATTGACTTTGTGTCTCTGTCATTTCTGTCTTCCCACTATTAAGTCCCAGTCTCATCCTGCAAGGGACCAGTATTTATTTTAGCTGGCTATGCAGACAATTTCACCCTGGGTGAAGAAAAACTGCTTCAAGCAGGTCAACACGTCTGCTCCATCCGTTTCATTTTGTTTCCCATTTGTGCTTCCTTAATTTACCTTTAGTGATGTCCTGAACTTCCGGCTCCAGCGCAGATTTTGCGTGGCATCCTCCCAACCCAGCATGCCTGTCTCTCAGCCCAGTGTGTCTGTCTCCCAGCCCGGTGTGGTGGTCTCTCGGCCCGGTGTAGCGGTGTCTCGGCCCGGTGTAGCGGTGTCTCGGCCCGGTGTGGTGGTCTCTCAGACTGGCGTGGCAGTCTCTCGGCCCGGTGTGGTGGTCTCTCAGACTGGCGTGGCAGTCTCTCTGCCCGGTGTGGTGGTCTCTCGGCCTGGCGCAGTGTTCTCTCTGCCTGGTGTGGTGGTCTCTCGGCCCGGTGTGGTGGTCTCTCGGCCCGGTGTGGTAGTCTCTTGGCCCGGTGTGACGTTTTCTCGGCCCGGCGTGGAGGTCAGCATGACCTCAGCGTGCTCTTCTGGCCTTGAGGTTAAGGCCAACACAGTCTGGAGACTGGGTGCTGGCATGGACTGGGTTGGAAGGACTGTTATTCTGAACTTTTATTTCTTCATTTTTCGAACTTTAGTTTGCCTAAAAATATGTATTTATAAATCTGTAGATAGGTACCTTTGTACCTAAGATGGTGCTGAAAGTGGTGACTTGTAAACTTGTCACCGTACTCATTTGAGTACACGTGAGAATAAAGCTAATTCTAACAAACAATTCTCTTCATTTTTTATACACTTATAGAAGCTTTCACTACCTGCTTTTATATTTTTTTTAATTTTGTCATTGATTGTTGCTCTTTTTACATCTTTTTTAACTAAGGAGGCTGAGGGGGTAATTGAGAGGAATTACCGGGAGTTGGTCACTCCTAAGGCTCAGGACAAGGATAAATGGGTTACAGTGAGGGGGAGGAAAGGGGACAGTCAGACAGTGCAGAGATCCCCTGTGGTTATTCCCCTCAGCATTAAGTATACTGTTTTGGATACTGCTGGGGGGGGTTGACATACCAGAGGAAAGCCATAGCAGTCAGTTCTCTGACACTGAGCCTGACACTGTGGCAAAGAAGGGAAGGGGGGCAGAATAGAAAAGTACTCGTGGTAGGGGACTCGATAGTTAGGGGAATCGACAGGAGATTTTGTGGTCAGGATTGGGATTCCCGGAAGGTATGTTGCCTCCCTGGTGCCAGGATCCGGGACATCTCCGATCGGGTGTATAAGGTTCTAAAAGGGGAGGGCGAACAGCCAGAAATCTTGTTACATATTGGCACTAATGATATAGCCAGGAAAGGGATCGAAGATATAAAAAGTGATTTCAGGGAGTTAGGATGGAAGTTGCAAAGCAGGACGAACAGAGTAGTGTTCTCTAGTTTACTACCGGTGCCACAAGATAGCGAGGCAAGGAACAGGGAGCGGGCGCAGCTTAATATGTGGCTGTGCAGCTGGTGTAGGAGGGAGGGCTTCAGATATGTAGATAATTGGGATGCCTCCTGGGGAAGGTGGGACCTGTACAAGAAGGACGGGCTGCATCTGAACTGGAAGGGGACCAATGTCCTGGGTGGAAGGTTTGCTCGAGTAGTTTGAGAGGGTTTAAACTAGTATGGCAGGGGGGGTGGGAACCTGGGCTATATACCGGAGGTGAGAGTTGATAAAAATGAGGCAATAGCAAGAGGTAGACCAGCTAGTGGGAAGGATTTTCCTGGCAAGGAACCAAGGGATCAGTTAAAGTGTGTTTGCTTTAACGCAAGGAGTATCAGGAATAAAAGTGATGAACTTAGAGCATGGATCAGTACCTGGTGTTATGATGTTGTGGTCATAACAGAGACATGGGTTTCTCAGGGGCAGGAATGGTTGCTGGATGTTCCAGGGTTTAGAGCATTTAAAAAGAATAGGGAGGGGGGAAAAAGAGGAGGGGGTGTTGCACTACTAATCAGAGAGGGTGTCACAGCTACAGAAGCTTCCATTGTCGAGGAAGATCTGCCTACCGAGTCAGTCTGGGTGGAAATTAGGAACAGCAACGGAGCAGTCACCTCTTTAGGGGTTTACTACAGGCCCCCAATAGCAGCAGGGAGATGGAAGAAAGCATAGGTCGGCAGATTTTGGAAAAGTGTGGACGTAGTAGGATTGTTGTAATGGGTGACTTTAACTTTCCCAATATTGATTGGAACCTCCTTCGAGCAAAAGATTTGAATGGAGCTGTTTTTGTATGGTGTGTTCAGGAGTGTTTCCTAACTCAGTACGTTGACAGGCCGATGAGGGGAGAGGCCATTCTAGACTTGGTGCTCAGAAACGAGCTGGGGCAGGTATCAGATCTAGTGGTGGGAGAGCATTTTGGTGATAGTGACCACAACTGCCTCACATTCTACATAGCTATGGAGAAGGGGAGGATTAGGCAAAATGGGAGGATATTTAATTGGGGAAGAGGAAACTATGATGCGATTAGACATGAGTTAGGAAGCATGGATTGGGAGCAATTGTTCCATGGTAGACACTATAGACATGTGGAGACTGTTAAAGGAACAGTTGTTGCGAGTGATGAATAAATATGTCCCTCTGAGACAGGCAAGAAGTGGTAAGATAAAGGAACCTTGGATGACGAGAGCGGTGGAGCTTCTCATCAAAAGGAAGAAGGTAGCTTACATAAGGTGGAGGAAGCTAGGGTCAAGCTCAGCTCTAGAGGATTACAGGCAGGCGAGGAAGGAGCTTAAAAATGGTCTGAGGAGAGCCAGGAGGGGACACGAGAAAGGCTTGGCAGAACGGATTAGGGAGAACATAAATACATTTTACACTTATGTGAGGAATAAGAGAACGGTCAAAGAAAGAATAGGGCTGATCAGGGATAGCATAGGGAACTTGTGTGTGGAGTCTGAGGATGTAGGGGAAGCCCTAAATGAGTTTTTTGCTTCTGTCTTTACAAAAGAAACTAAATTTGTAGTGAATGAAACCTTTGAAGAGCAGGTGTGTATGCTGAAATGGATAGAGATAGAAGAAGCTGAGGTGCTGACAATTTTGTGAAACATTAAGATTGACAAATCGCCAGGCCCGGACCAGATTTGTCCTCGGCTGCTTTGGGAAACGAGAAATGTAATTGCTTCACCACTTGCGAAGATCTTTCCATCCTCGCTCTCCACTGGAGTCGTACCTGAGGACTGGAGAGAGGCAAATGTAATTCCTCTCTTCAAGAAAGGAAATAGGGAAATCCCCAGCAATTACAGACCAGTAAGTCTCACGTCTGTCGTCTGCAAGGTGTTAGAAAGGATTCTGAAGGATAGGATTTATGACCATCGGGAAGAGCATGGCTTGATTAAATGCAGTCAGCACGGCTTTGTGAGGGCAGGTCATGCCTCACAAACCTTATCGAGCTCTTTGAGGATGTGACTAGAAAAGTTGATGAGGTTCGAGCTGTGGATGTGGTGTATCTGGACTTCAACAAGGCATTTGATAAGGTTCCCCTTGGTAGGCTCATTCAGAAGGTCAGGAGGAATGGGATTCAGGGGAACATAGCTGTCTGGATACAGAACTGGCTGGCCAACAGAAGACAGCGAGTGGTAGTAGAAGGAAAATATTCTGCCTAGAAGTCAGTGGTGAGTGGTGTTCCACAGGGCTCTGTCCTTGGGCCTCTATTGTTTGTAATTTTTATTAATGACTTGGATGAGGAGATTGAAGGATGGGTCAGCATGTTTGCAGATGAAACAAAGGTTGAAGGTGTCGTTGACAGTATAGAGGGCTGTTGTAGGTTGCAGCGGGACATTGACAGGATGCAGAGATGGGCTGAGAGGTGGCAGATGGAGTTCAACCTGGATAGATGCGAGGTGATGCATTTTGGAAGGTCGAATTTGAAAGCTGAGTACAGGATTAAGGATAGGATTCTTGGCAGAGTGGAGGAACAGAGCGATCTTAGGGTGCAGATACATAGATCCCTTAAAATGGCCACCCAAGTGGACAGGGTTGTTAAGAAAGCATATGGTGTTTTGGCTTTCATTAACAGGGGGATTGAGTTTAAGAGTCGTGAGATCTTGTTGCAGCTCTATAAAACTTTGGTTAGACCGCACTTGGAATACTGCATCCAGTTCTGGTCGCCCTATTATAAGAAAGATGTGGATGTTTTGGAGAGGGTTCAGAGGAGGTTTACCAGGATGCTGCCTGGAACGGAGGGCTTATCTTATGAAGAGAGGTTGACTGAGCTCAGACCTTTTTCAGTGGAGAAAAGGAGGAGAAGAGGGGACCTAATTGAGGTATACAAGATAGATAGAGTCGATAGCCAGAGACAATTTCCCAGGGCAGAAATGACCAACACGAGGGGTCATAGTTTTAAGCTGGTTGGAGGAAAGTATCGAAGGGATGTCAGAGGCGGGTTCTTTACACAGAGAGTTGTGAGAGCATGGAATGCGTTGCCAGCAGCAGTTGTGGAGGCAGGGCCATTGGGGACATTTAAGAGACTCTTGGACGTGCATACGGTCACAGAAATGTGAGGGTGCATACATGAGGATCAGTGGTCAGCACAACATCGTGGGCTGAAGGGCCTGTTCTGTGCTGTACTGTTCTATGTTCTTTTGTGATCTTTGAAGGTTTCCCAATCTTCCGGTATGCCACTCACATTTGCAATATGGTATGCTTTAGCTGTTGTGTTTATATTATCCTTAACTTCCTTGTTTAGTGACCAGTGGAGTGCCACAAGGATGGGTGCTGAGTCCACTACTTTTCATCATTTATATAAATGATTTGGATGCGATTATAAGAGGTATAGTTAGTAAGTTTGCAGATGATATCAAAATTGGAGAAGAGGTGGACATCGAAGAAGGTTACCTCAGATTACAATGGGATCTTGATCAGATGGGCCAATGGGCTGAGAAGTGGCAGATTGAGTTTAATTTAGATAAATGTGAGGTGCTGCATTTTGGGAAAGCAAATCTTAACAGGACTTATACACTTAATGGTAAGGTCCTCGGGAGTGTTGTTGAACAAAGAGATCTTGAAGTGCAGGTTCATAGCTCCTTGAAAGTAGATTCGTAGGTAGATAGGATAGTGAAGAAGGTGTTTGATATGCATTCCATTAATCATCAGAGCTTGGAGTACAGGAGTTGTGAGGGCATGTTGCGGTTGTAAAGGTCGTGAGTTTGGCCACTTTAGGAATATTGTGTGCCATTTTAGTCTCCTTCCTATCGGAAGGATGTTGTGAAACTTGAAAGGGTTCAGAAAATTTTTACAAAGATGTTACCAGAGTTAGAGGATTTAAGCTGGAGGGAGAGGTTGAATAGGCTAGGGCTGTTTTCCCTGGAGCGTTGAAGACTGAGGGGTGACCTTATAGAGGTCTATAAAATCTTGAGGGGCATGGAAAGCATCAATAGACAAGGTCCTTTCCCTGGGGTGGGGGAGTCCAAAACTAGAGGGCATACTTTTAAGGTGAAGAAGGTGAGGACTGCAGATGCTGGAGATCAGAGCTGAAAATGTGTTGCTGGGCATAAGCCCTTCTTCAGAAAGCCATTCCTGAAGAAGGGCTTATTCCCGAAACGTCGATTCTCCTGTTCCTTGGATGCTGCCTGACCTGCTGCGCTTTTCCATACTTTTAAGGTGAGAGGGGTAAGATACAAAAGAGACCTAAGGGCCAACTTTAGCGTGCAGAGGAGGGTGTGTGCCTGGAATGAGCTGCCAGAGGAAGTGGTGGAGGCTAGTACAATTGGAACAATTAAAAGGCATCTGGATGGGTATATGAATAGGAAGGGTTTGGAAAGTTATGGGCCAAGTGCTGACAAATGAAACGAGATTAGGTTGGGATATCTGGTCAGCATAGATGAGTTGCACCAAAGGGTCTGTTTCCGTGCTGTATGACACTATGGCATTGAAAAGTTTACAACTGTAGCCTGAACAGTTTTAGCAAAGAATAATCAAGAAAGTTATCAGATTGCTGGCCTTTATATCTAGAAGATTAGAGTAGAACACCTGAGTGGCAACTTTCAAAGAGCTATGAATACAGACCCCACGATCCCTCTGCTCTTCCACCTTACTATGAACCCTACCGTTAACCCTGTATTCCGCATTCTTATTTGTCCTTCCAAAATGGACAACCTCACACTTGACAAGGTTGAACTCCATCTGCCGCTCCTCAGCCCAGCTCTGCATCATATCTAAGTTAAAAAGTTAAGCTGCAACTATACAAAACCTTGGTTAACCCTACTTGGAGGATTGTGAGCAAAAGTGTAAGAATTATTTAAATCCTTAGGAAGGATAGGAAGGCCGAGGAGGGAACACAAAGTAGGTTTAAAGAATGATAGCTGAAAATGTGTTGCTGGTCAAAGCACAGCAGGCCAGGCAGCATCTCAGGAATAGAGAATTCGACGTTTCAAGCATAAGCCCTTCATCAGGAATGAGAGAGAGTAGCCAAGCAGGCTAAGATAAAAGGTAGGGAGGAGGGACTTGGGGGAGGGGCGATGGAGGTGGGATAGGTGGAAGGAGGTCAAGGTGAGGGTGATAGGCCGGAGTGGGGTGGGGGCGGAGAGGTCAGGAAGAAGATTGCAGGTTAGGAGGGCGGTGCTGAGTTGAGGGAACCGACTGAGACAAGGTGGGGGGAGGGGAAATGAGGAAACTGGAGAAATCTGAATTCATACCTTGTGGTTGGAGGGTTCCCAGGCGGAAGATGAGGCGCTCCTCCTCCAGCCGTCGTGTTGTTATGTTCTGCCGGTGGAGGAGTCCAAGGACCTGCATGTCGTCGGTGGAGTGGGAGGGAGAGTTAAAGTGTTGAGCCACGGGGTGGTTGGGTTGGTTGGTCCGGGCGTCCCTGAGGTGTTCTCTGAAGCGTTCCGCAAGTAAGCGGCCTGTCTCACCAATATAGAGGAGGCCACATCGGGTGCAGCGGATGCAATAGATATTTATTTAAAGAATGATACCATGGTATCAGGTGACAAATTATGAGGTGAGATTATCTAAATTAGGTCTGTATTCTCTAAATTTATGAGGTTAGAACTGATCAGTTGGAAGTCTTTCCGGTATTAACAGAGAAAGACAGGGTAGATAAGCATAAACTATTTCCACTTGCTGGAGATTTTTTAATGTATTCATGGGACATTGTTGTTACTGGCCCAGTCAGCATTTCATGTCACAGAAAATAGAACATAGAACAAAACAGCACAGAACAGGCCCTTCGCCCACGATGTTGTGCCGAACATTTGTCCTGGCTTAAGCACCTATCCATGTACCTATCCAATTGCCGCTTAAAGGTCACCAATGATTCTGACTGCCACTCCCACAGGCAGCACATTTCATGCCCCCACCACTCTCTGGGTAAAGAACCTACCCCTGACATCCCCCTATACCTTCCACCCTTCACCTTAAATTTATGTCCCCTTGTAACACTCCGTTGTACCCGGGGAAAAAGTCTATGACTGTCTACTCTATCTGTTCCCCTGATCATCTTTAAAATCTCTATCAAGTCACCCCTCATCCTTCACTGTTCCAATGAGAAAAGGCCTAGCACTCTCAACCTATCCTCGTACAACCTATTCTCCATTCCAGGCAACAGCCTGGTAAATCTCCTCTGCACCCTCTCCAAAGCTTCCACATATTTCTTAAAATGAGGTGACCAGAACTGCACACAGAACTCCAAATGTGGCCTTACAGAGGTCCTTACAGCTGCAACATCACCTCATGACTCTTGAATTCAATCCCTCTGCGAATGAACGCTAATACACCATAGGCCTTCTTACAAGCTCTATCCACCTGAGTGGCAACTTTCAAAGAGCTATGAATATAGACCCCACGATCCCTCTGCTCTTCCACCTTACTATGAACCCTACCGTTAACCCTGTATTCCGCATTCTTATTTGTCCTTCCAAAATGGACAACCTCACACTTGACAGGGTTGAACTCCATCTGCCACTCCTCAGCCCAGCTCTGCATCATATCTAAGTCCCTTTGCAGCCGACAACAGCCCTCCTCACTATCCACAACTCCACCAATCTTCGTATCGTCTGCAAATTTACTGACCCACCCTTCGACTCCCTCTTCCAAGTCATGAATGAAAATTACAAACAGCAGAGGACCCAGAACTGATCCTTGCGGAACTCCACTTGTAACTGGGCTCCAGGCTGAATATTTACCATCTACCACCACTCTCTGACTTCGACCGGTTAGCCAGTTCTCTATCCAACTGGCTGAATTTCCCACTATCCCATGCCTCCTGACTTTCCGCATAAGCCTACCATGGGGAACCTTATCAAATGCTTTACTAAAATCCATGTACACTACATCCACTGCTCTACCCTCAGCCACATGCTTGGTCACCTCCTCAAAGAATTCAATAAGACTTGTAAGGCAAGACCTAACCCTCACAAATCTGTGCTGGCTGTCCCTAATCAAGCAGTGTCTTTCCAGATACTCATAAATCCTATCCCTCAGTACCCTTTCCATTACTTTGCCCACCACCGAAGTAAGACTAACTGGCCTGTAATTCCTGGGGTTATCCCTATTCCCTTTTTTGAACAGGGGCACAACATTCCCCACTCTCCAGTCCCCTGGTACCACCCCCGTTGACAGTGAAGACGAAAAGATCATTGCCAACGGTTCTGCAATTTCCTCTCTTGCTTCCCACATAATCCGAGGATATATCCCATCAGGCCCGGGGGACTTGTCTATCCTCAAGTTTTTCAAAATGCCCAACACATCTTCCTTCCTAACAAGTATCTCTTCTAGCTTACCAGTCCGTTTCATACTCTCCTCTTCAACAATACCGTCCCTCTCATTTGTAAATACTGAAGAAAAGTACTCATTCAAGACCTCTCCTATCTCTTCCGACTCAATACACAGTCTCCCACTACTGTCCTTGATCGGAACTAGCCTCATTCTCGTCATTCTCATGTTTCTCACATACACATGAAAGGCCTTGGGGTTATCCTTGACCCTACCCGCCAAATATTTTTCATGCCCTCTCTTAGCTCTCCTAATCCCTTTCTTCAGCTCCCTCCTGGCCATCCTGTATCCCTCCAACTCTCTGTCTGAACCTTGTTTCCTCAACCTTATGTAAGTATCCTTCTTCCTCTTTACAAGACATTCAACCTCCCTCGTCAACCAAGGTTCCCTCACACGACCATCTCTTTCCTGCCTGACAGGTACATACATATCAAGGACACGTCGTATCTGTTCCTTGAAAAAGTTCCACATTTCAACGACATCCTTCCCTGACAGCCTATGCTCCCAATATATGCTCCTCAGATTCTGTCTTGCAGCATTGTATTTACCCTTCCCCCAATTGTAAAACCTACCCTGTTGCACGCACCTATCTCTCTCCATAACCAAGGTGAAAGTCACAGAATTGTGGTCACCCTCACCAAAATGCTCACCCACTAACAAGCCCATCACTTGTCCCGGTTCGTTACCAAGTACCAAACCCAATATGGCCTCCCCTCTGGTCGGACAATCTACGTACTGAGTTAGAAAAGATTCCTGGAGACACTGCACAAACACTGCCCCGTCCAATCTACTTGATCTAAAGAGCTTCCAATCAATATTTGGGAAGTTGAAATCGCCCAATCTGTTTCTCCACATCTCTGCCCCTATTTCTGACTTCAGCCCATACTACCTCCAAAGGCAGATCCCCCTCGAACTGCCTTTCTGCAGCCATTATACCATTTCTAATTAGCAACGCCACCCCCCCTCCTTTTTTACCACACTCCCTAGTCTTACTGAAACATCTGTAACCAGGAACCCCCAACAATCATTCCTGTCCCTCTTCTATCCACGTTTCCGTGATGGCCACAACATTGTTGTCCCAAGTACTGATCCACGCCTTAAGTTCACCCACCTTATTTCTGATACTCCTTGCGTTGAAGTATACACACTTGAACCCATCTCTGTATCCGCAAGTATTCCCTGTCAGTGCTACCTTCTCCACAGCCTCCCTACATTCTTGGGCATCCTGAAAAACAGTTAACCTACTTGCTGGACTACAAGTCCGGATCCCACCCCCCTGCCAAATTAGTTTAAACCCCCCTGAAGAGTGCTAGCAAACCTACCTCCCAGGATATTGGTGCCCTTCTGGTTCAGGTGCAACCCATCCTGCTTGGACAGGTCCCACTTTCCCCAGAATGCAGTCCAATTGCCCAAATACCTGAAGCCCTCCCTCCTACACCATTCTTGCAGCCACATGTACAACTGCACTCTCTCCCTATTCCTTGCCTCATTGTCACGTGGCACTGGCAACAACCCAGAAATTACGACTCTGTCCGTCCTCGCTTTTACCCGGGGAAAAGTCTCTGACTGTCTACTCTGTCTATTCCCCTGATCATCTTATAAACCTCTATCAAGTCACTCCTCATCCTTCGCTGTTCCAATGAGAAAAGGCCTAGCACTCTCAACCTATCCTCATATGACCTATTCTCCATTCCAGCTAACATCCTGGTAAATCTCCTCTGCAGCTTCTCCAAAGCTTCCACATATTTCTTAAAATGAGGCGACCAGAACTTCACACAGTACTCCAAATATGGCCTTACCAAGGTCCTGTACAGCTGCATCATCACCTCACGACTCTTGAATTCAATCCCTCTGCTAATGAATGCTAATACACCTTCTTACAAGCTCTATCCACCTGAGTGGCAACTTTTAAAGAGCTATGAATATAGGCCCCAAGATCCCTCTGCTCCTCCACCTTACTACGAACCCTATCGTTAACCCTGTATAACGCATTCTTATTTGTCCTTCCAAAATGGACAACCTCACACTTGGCAGGGTTGAACTCCATCTGCCACTCCTCAGCCCAGCTCTGCATCATATCTAAGTCACTTTGCAGCCGACAACAGCCCTCCTCACTATCCACAACTCCACCAATCTTCGTATCGTTTGCAAATTTACTGACCCACCCTTCGACTCCCTCTTCAAAGTCATGAATAAAAATTACAAACAGCAGAGGACCCAGAACTGATCCCTGCAGAACTCCACTTGTAACTGGGCTCCAGGCTGAATATTTACCATCTACCACCACTCTCTGACTTCGACCGGTTAGCCAGTTCTCTATCCAACTGGCCAAACTTCCCACTATCCCATGCATCCTGACTTTCCGCATAAGCCTACCATGGGGAACCTTATCAAATGCCTTACATTGAGGTACATAAAATTAAGAGAGGCATATACAGAGGAGACACAAAAGAACTTTTCCCTTGATGAAAGGATCAATAACCAGGGGGCATCGACCTTAGAGTCACAGAGATGTACAGCACGGAAACAGACATAAAACATAGAACACAGAACAATACAGGGCAGTACAGGCCATTTGGCCCACGATGTTGCGCGAACCTGAGATACCAACCTGACGCCCATCAAACCTCCACTATTCCATCATCATTCATATATTTATCCAATGACCATTTAAATGCCCTTGAAGTTGGCGAGTCTACTACTGCTGCAGGCAGTGTTCCACGCCCCTACTACTCTCTGAGTAAAGAAACTACCTCTGACATCTGCCCTATGTCTATCACCCCTCAATTTAAAGCTATGTCGCCTTGTGCTAGCCATCACCATCAAAGGAAAAAGGCTCTCACTGTCCACCCTGTCTAATCCTCTGAACATCTTGTATATCTCTATTAAGTCATCTTTTAATCTTCTTCTCTCAAACAAATACAACCTCAAGCCCCTCACCTTTCCTCATGAAACCTTCCCTTCATCCCAGACAAAATCCTGGGAAATCTCCTCTGTGCCCTTTCCAAAGCTTCCACATCATTCCTCTAATGCGGCAACCAGAGTTGAGTGCAATACTTCAAGTTTTGTACAGCTGCAGCATGACCTCACAGCCCCAAAACTCAATCCCTCTACCAATAAAAGCTAACCCACTGTACACCTTAACAATCCTATCAAACTGGATGGCAACTTTCAGGGATCTATGCACATGGACACCAAGATCTCTCTACACATCCACACGACCAGGAAGCTTACCATTAGCCCAGTGCTCTGTATTCCTGTTACTCCTTCCAAAGTGAATCATTTCACACTTTTCTGCATTAAACTCCATTTGTCACCTCTCCGCTCAACTCTGCAGCTTAGCTATGTCCCTCTATAGCCTGCAACATCCTTCCACACTGTCCACATCTCCACCCAGTTTAGTATCATCCACAAATTTACTAACCAATCCTTCTACTCACTCATCCAGGTCATTTATAAAAATGACTAAAAGCAGTAACCTTTTGGTCCAACTTACCCATGCTGACCAGATATCCTAAATTAATCAAGTCCCATTTGACAGAACTTGGCCCATATTCCTGTGAACCCTCCCTATTCATATACCCATCCAGATGCCTTTTACATGCTGTAATTGTACCAGCCTCCAGTACTTCCTCTGGCAGCTCATTCCACACATGCACCACGCTCCGCATGAAAACGTTGCCCCTTAGGTCCCTTTTATATCTTTCACCTCTCACCCTAAACCTATGCCCTCTAGTTCTGGACACCCCGACCCCAGGAAAAATACTTTATCTATTTACCCTATCCATGCCCCTCATGATTTTATAAACCTCTGTAAGGTCACCCTTCAGCCTCTGATGCTCCAGGGAAAACAGCCCCAGCCTATCAGCCTCTCCCTATAGTTCAAATCCTCCAACTCTGGCAATATTCTGGTAAATCTTTTCTGAACCCTTTCAAATTTCATAACATCTTTCCGATAGGAGGGAGACCTGAATTGTGCACAATATTCCAAAAGTGGCCTTAGGTAAGGGGCAGTATGTTTAGTGGGGATGTGAGGAATATTTTTCACTCAGATTGCAGTAGGAAACTGGGACTCACTACCTAGCAGGATGGTAGAGACAGAAATCCGTATAATTTTTCAGAATTATCTAGATGTACACTTGCATTGCCAAGCTATACGAGGCAATGGGCCAAGTGCTAGAAAATGGGATTAGAATAGTTAGGTGTTTTCTTTTCAAGAGCACAGACTCAATGGGCTGAAGAGACATACACAGAACACAGAACTCAGAACTTTGCAGCGCAATACAGGCCCTTCAGTCCTCAATGTTGCACCAGCCTGTGAAATTAATCTGATGCCCATCTAACCTATACCATTCCATTACTACCCATATATATGTGCAATACTCATCTGAATGCCCTTAACGTTTTTGAGTCTCCTACTGTTGCAGGCAGGCCGTTCCACACCCTTACTACTCTCTGAGTAAAGAAACTACTGCTGATATCTGTCCTAAATCTATCACCCCTCAGTTTAACGCTATGTCCCCTCGCGTTAGCCTTCACCATCTGAGGAAAAAGGCTCTCACTGTCCACCCTATCTAACCCGCCGATTATCTTCTATGTCTCAATTAAGCCACCTCTCAACTTTCTTCTCTCTAACAAAAACAACCTCAGTTCCCTCAGCCTTTCCTTGTAAGACTTTCCTTCCATACCAGGCAACATCCTAGTAAATCTCCTCTGAACCCTCCTCCAAATCCTTATCAGCTGATGCATGACCTCGTGGCTCCAAAACTCAATCCACCTACCAATAAATGCCAACACACCATATGCCTTCTTAACAACCCTATCAAACTGGGTCACAACTTTCAGGGATTTACACACCTGGACACTCAGGTCTCTCTGTTCATCTACACTTTCAACATTTTTACCATTAGCCCAGGACTCTGCATTCCTGTTGCTTCTTCCGAAGTGAACCTTCTGCATTAAACACCATTCGCCACCTCTCAGCCCAGCTCTGCAGTTTATCGACACATCCCTCTGTAACTCACAACATCCTTCGGCACTATCCACAACTCTGCCTACCTTCGTGTCATCTACAAATTTACTAACCCATCCTTCTTCACCCACATCCGGATCATTTATAAAAATGGCTAACAGCAGTGGTCCCAAAACAGATCCTTGTGGCACACCACTAGTAACTGAGCTCCAGAACGAACATTCCCCATCAGCCACAACCCTCTGACTTCTTTCAGCTAGCTAATTTCTGATCCAAACTGTTAAAGCCTCTTCAATCCCAAAACTCCTTATGTTGTGCAGTAGCCTACCATGTGGAACCTTATCAAATGCCTTCCTGAAGTCCAAATACACCACATCAACCGCTTTACCCTCATCCACCTGTTTGGTCACCTTCTCAAAGAACTCAATAAGGTTAGTGAGGCATGACCTGCCCTTCACAAAACCATGCTGACTATCTCTAATCAAATTATTCCTTTCCAGATTATTATAAATCCTATCTCTTACAACCTTTTCCAACACCTTATCCACAACTGAAGTCAGGCTCACTGGCCTATAAATACCAGGCTTGTCCAGACTCCCCTTCTTGAAGAAGGAAACAACATTGGCTATCTTCCAGTCTTCTGGCACTACTCCAGTCAACAATGATGACAATAAAGATCAAAGCAAAAAGTTCTGCATCTCCTCACTGGCTTCACAGAGAATCTGAGGATAAATCCCATCCAGGCCCGGGGGGGGGGGGTCTTATCTATTTACAGATTTTCCAAAATTGTTAAAACCTCCTCTTTGTTGACCTCAATCCCATCTAATCGGGTAGCCTGTATCTCTGTATTCTCACTAACATTACCCTTTTCCATTGTAAGGACTGAAAAAAAAGCGCTTCCCCTATCCCCTCAGATTCCACAAATAACTTCCCCCTACTATCTTTGATGGGCCCTAATCTTAATAAACCATGGCTCCCATGCTCGACCACTTCCTTCCTGTCTGACAGGTACATACTTATAAAGGACCCACAGTAGCTGTTCCTTGAATAAGCTCCACATTTCAAGTGTGTCCATCCCCTGCAATTTCCTTCCCCATCCGATGCATCCTAAATCTTGCCGAATTGCATCATAATTGCCTTTCCTCCAATTATACCTCCTTCCTTGCAGTATATACCTATCCTGCCCATTGCTATTGTGAACGTAATTGAACTGTGGTCACTATCGCCAAGGAGACCTCTTCTCTGTGTGGGAGAACATTGTGACTCTCTGACAAGTTTAGATTTGACACTGTTAGACTGATGCATACAAATATCAACACCATTACTTTTACAAATACTAAAGTGAAATGTGTCTGTTTTTCAGTAAGTCAGTACTCACCAGATTATGTCAGACCAACATTGTTGAGTTTGGTGCAATTTTGGCGAGTGGCTGAAGATCAAGGGCAATCTGGCAGTCATTGTCCGTCCATTCAGGGACCTCAGTCCCCATGAGCACATACTGCCTTGACACAGGCACTGTGACTCCACAAAGGAGCTGAGCACAGACCACACTGGTGTTTTCCAAATCCTAGTGAAGACCATACACTGTTTTCCAGCTGTCTCCTGTCTGCCAGAGCTTTGAGAATTTCTAGGTACTAACGGAGAAGTTCTGTGCTCTGAAAAAATAAGCATTGAATCATAACAAATCACAACAATAACTCACATTATTTACTGTTGAGCATTTACCGAATTAATCGCAGAACTGGCATACCCGCATATAAACCGGCCCATTAAATCCTCATTTATAGCTAATCCGAGAATCTTGACCCTTACCCGGGCCTGGAGAGAGTGACCTACAGCCTGCAGCCAAATGACACAAAGTGCTTCCACCAGCCAACACAATGTCAAACATAGTCATTCATTATTCTGTCTGAATGTGACATAATTCAGAAAAAGCAACATGAATGTCTTATGGCAATTAATGCTCGATATTGGGGAGGAGATGCCCTAGTGATATGATTGCTAGATTGATTTGGAGATGCCAGTGTTGGACTGGGGAGTCCATGAACGACCTGATGAAGGAGCGACGCTCTGAAAGCTAATGTGCTTCCAATTAGGAGAAAGTGAGGACTACAGGTGCTGGAGATCAGAGCTGAAAATGTGTTGCTGGAAAAGCGCAGCAGGTCAGGCAGAATCCAAGGAGCAGGACAGTCGACGTTTCGGGCATAAGCCCTTCTTCAGGAAGAAGGGCTCATGCCTGAAACATCGACTCTCCTGCTCCTTGGATGCTGCCTGACCTGCTGCGCTTTTCCATGCTTCCAATTAAACCTGTTGGGACTATAACCTGGAGTTGTGTGATTTTTAACTATTGCTAGACTGTTAATCCACAGACCCAGGTAATATCCCAGAGACCTGACTTGAATCCGACCATGACAAATGGTGTAATTTGAATCCAATGAAAACAGAGTCATAGAGATGTACAGCATGGAAACAGACCCTTCGGTCCAACCCGTTCATGCCTACCACATATCCTAACCCAATTTAGTCCCACTGCCATTACCACCTCTTGTCCCTCCAAACCGTTCCTATTCATATACACATCCAGATGCCTTTTAAATGCCTCCACCACTTCCTCTGTTAACTCATTCCATACACATACCACCTTCAGTGTGAAAAAGTTGCCCCTTAGGTCTCTTTAATATCTTTGCCCTCTCACCCTAAACCTATGCCCTCTAGTTCTGGACTCCACCACCCCAGGGGAAAGACTTGGTGTATTTATCCCTCATGCCCCTCATGATTTTATAAACCTCTATAAGGTCACCCCTCAGCCTCCGACACTCAAGGGAAAACAGCCCCAGCCTATTCAGCCTCTCCCTATAGCTCAGATCCTCCAACCCTGGCAACATCTTTGTAAATCTTTTCTGAACCCTTTCAAGTTTCACAACACCTTTCCGATAGGAAGGTGACCAGAATTGCACACAATATTCCAACAGTGGCCTGACCAATATCCTGTACAGCCGCAACATGACCTCCCAACTCCTATACCAATACTCTGACCAATAAAGGAAAGCGTACCAAACGCCTTCTTCACTATCCAATCTACCTGCCACTTTCAAGGAGCTATGAACCTGCAGCCAAGGTCTCTTTGTTCAGCAACACTCCCTAGGACCTTATCATTAAGTGTATTAGTCCTGCGAAGATTTGTTTTCCCAAAATGCAGAATTATGAGAAAATCTAGAAGTAAGAGTCTGTCAATGATCATGAATCCATTGTTGGGGAAAATATATTTTGTTCACTAATGTCCTTCAGGGCAGGCAACTGCCATCCTGATCTGGCCTGGTCTACATGTGACTCCAGACCCACAACAAGCTGCTTGGCTCTCAACTGCTTCTGGGCAATTAGGAATGGGAAATAAATGCTGACCTGTGCCTTCATCTCATGACTACAAACAAATTGATTTTGTTTAAATTTCCGATGATAAGGAGGGAGAGTACATCAGGTTAGTGTAGTTGATGAGTGAACATGGATTTCATAATTCCAGATTCCAGCATCCGCAGCAATTTGCTTTTATACTTTTATGGATTTCATAATGACTGACAATTTGATCAGAAATCTCCAAACTTACGGAATCAAAGAGTGATCACATGATTTTAAATTGGATCAAGAAAAGGAAACAAACAAAAGTGTTAAACAGACTAGGTGCTTTCGGGTTAATACCTTCAAATCCCACCCTGAAGTCCCGTTTGATTCACTGATGTCCCCAAGGAATGGGAATCTGTGTTCTTACCTGGGTGAATCCAGCCTCTCAGGGTCGTGGTTGATAATAAAGTCTCAGACCCATTGTTCACGCAGTTTAAAACTCCAGGATCTTGGACAAGTTAGAAAGGAAGGAATATTAATATGCTGTAAATAATTAATGAATTATTGTACGATTATTATTGCATCCCTTTCTGAATTTCGACAGTACCTATTTAGGATCTTTCTGCAAACACAACAGGATGTTTTTACCTGAACAGAAGAACCCGTGATTCCAGGAGTGTAGGCCCAGGAGACAGGACCTTTCGGAGGCTGATGCTCCATCGTGTGGATCCATCATTGTGGCTCACACAGGGTCTAGAGGTTAATCCAGAGAGGGCTGTGCCCGGGGAAGCCAGCAAACACCAACACTAACAGCCGCCAGGATAACACTGAGATCCGGCACCCCATAGTCTGACCCGATCGCACAGATCATTTACTCTGAAACAGCAGATCGGAGATCACAGTCAAGAGTGTGGTGCTGGAAAAGCACAGCACCCCAGGGTGTAAAATCTTCATCACTGGAGGTCACTTAAGGGCTTATGCCCGAAACGACAGTTTTCTTGCTCCTCGGAGGCTGCCTGACCTGCTGTTCTTTTCCAGCGCCACTCTAATCGTAACACAAAGGGATCCAATGGAGCACCACGCCCAACAACTGAATAAATCTCCCCCCGCCTTGACTTTGTTTCAAAATATTAACATGTTGTTAGCATAATGTCCATGGGGGAGGGGGTGGGCAGACGGATAGATTTGCACCAGCACCAAACCTGATTCTGAATAACCGACAGTGGATTTGAAACACTGCTTTGTTTGTGCAAATGCTGGCAGATTTGCTGAGTTTCTCCAGCAATTTGTGGTTTTGTGAGCGCACGTGGTAGGTATGTTTTGTGCAAAATTTGGGGTTTGAGTTGCAGACCGACGCAAAGACAAATGAAGCAGCTTACAAACTTTAAAAAGAAAGTGCGGTTCACACACGCAGGCAAAGCACCAAAAAACCTGAGCTATATACATGTTCTTAGATTTATAGATGAGGGGTGCACCGTTCCCGGAGGTACTGCAATACCAGGTCGATGCGTGGAGTGGACGGAGCAAGCCCCTATTCCATCTTTTATCTCAAAAATCCACTTTGTTCATAAAATCATTTATAAGTACATACAGAGATTCTAAATTTGTTCTGCACATTCTTTGCAGAGAAAAACAAATAACGCATTCCTCAAAACATCCCTGCTGCTGCAAAAACAAAGATATTTCCTACTCATACAGGAAACAATTTATGTCCATTTCAATGCAACAAGAGTCTGCTAACTGAACAGACCCTCATAAAGCCCTCAGACGGCGGTAACTTTAGTTTGTCCCTCGTGATGTTGTTTTGAACTTTGGAAAGCACCAGTCTGCAACACTCAAGGCCAGCTCCTTATCACTGGAAAACCAACAAGTTTCAGAGAGACTACAAAGCAAGTTGATGGTTTGCCAGGCATTTATATTTGTCTCAAAGTGTGTCCCGGGCAACAGCCCCGTGGAGCGCAGAGTCCTGTGTCAAGGAATTGTTTGGGACAAATCTTGACATCTCTCTCCAGATCATCTTTGCAAAGGCACATTTGAAGAGATCCCTTCACCCCAGCCTCCCACCCCTATCGCTGGCAGCCACTTTGAGGGCAGTATACAATGGTGCAGATATTCCAAGTGTACATGAAGGATCTAATGCAGAGTACCCTTCTCACCACCAGCCAAACTGTGCCTTGCTGCATAGGTGTTATGCTAAATGATTTTTTTAACTGTCTGCTCAGGAAACTATCCACAGGATCAACCCTCTCAAGATACTACGTGCTGACCCCTGCCTGATGGACTTGTGTTCAAGACTGTTTTTCTTAAAAGCCTTTGCTGGAAGAACAGCTGATACAAATTGTCCAACTACTTGGAATGTTCTGCAGAAACAAGATCAGACATCCTTCACAACATAAATTCTTTACAATGCAGATAGAGGCCTCTCAGCCAGTTAATTATGCACTGACCCCTCAAAGGGCATCCCATCCAAACCCTGTGCCCCACACTATCTCCGTATCCCAGCTATTAACCATGGCTAATCCACATAGCCTTTGCATCCCTCGACAGCCAATCTACCCAACCTGCACATCTTTTTATTATGTGGAACCCACACAGACACAGGGGAAATGTGCAAACTCTACACAGCCAGTCAACCAAGGCTGGTATCAAAAACAGGTCCCTGGTGTTGTCAGGCAGCAGAGCTAACCATGGTGCCAGCCCTGCACCAGGGTGAAAGGAACTTCAGTACCTTGTTACATTTAGTGTTTGTGAACCAAAGGTCTGCACACAGCTTGATGCAGACACACACAAAGGTGGCCACTAGCAGGTGGATGTGTGCTCCCCCATTTGGGGGTACAGTGGCTCCGTGGTTAGCTCTGCTGCCTCACAGTACCAGGGACCCATGTCTGCTGGGTTTCCTCTGGGTGCTCCAGTTTCCTCCCACAATCCAAAGATGTGCAGGTTAGGTGAATCGGCCATGCTAAATTGCGCATCATGTTCAGGAATGTGCTGTTGGTCAAGGGAGAAATGATTGATCAGCCCAGTTTCCATAGTCCCTTGGGATTTATCCAATGATAAATGCTTTGGATGCAGGCATAGGTGGATGGGTTAATAAGTTTGCAGATGACACTAAAGTCAGTGGGGTAATGGACAGTGCGGAAGAATGTTGCAGGGGCACACGGATAAACTGCAGAATTGGACTGAGAGATGGTAAATGGAGTTCAATGCAGGAATGTGAAGTGATTCACTTTGGGAAGAATAACAGGAAGGCAGAATACTGGGCCAATGGAAAGATTCTTGATAGTGTAAATGAGCAGCGTGATCTCGGTGTCCATGTACATAGATCCCTGACAGTTGCCGCCCAGGTTGATAGAACCTTTAAGGTGGCACACAGTTTTATTGGTCGAGGGACTGCGTTCCAGACCCGTGATGTCATGCATCAACTGAACAACACGCTAGTGGGGCCTCACTTGGAGTATTGTGTACAGTTCTGGTTACCCCATTAGAGGAAGGATTTGGAAGCATTGGAAAAGGTGCAGAGGAAATTTACCAGGATGTTGCCCGGTCTAGACGAAAGGTGTTATGAGGAAGGGCTGGAGGACTTGGGTCTGTTCTCAGACAGCCACAACATGACCTCCCAACTCCGGTACTCAACACTCTGACCAATAAAGGAAAGCATACCAAATGCCTTCTTCACGATCCTATCTACCTGCGACTCCACTTTCAAGGAGCTATGAACCTGCACTCCAAGGTCTCTTTGTTCAGCAACACTCCCTAGGACCTTACCATTAAGTGTATAAATTTGCTTTCCCAAAATGCAGCACCTCACATTTATCTGAATTAAACTCCATTTGCCACTTCTCAGCCCATTGGCCCATCTGGTCCAGATCCTGTTGTAATCTGAGATAACCTTCTTCGCTGTCCACTACACCTCCAATTTTGGTGTCATTTGCAAACTTATTAACTGTACCTCTTATGCTCGCATCCAAATCATTTACGTAAATGACAAAAAGTAGAGGACCCAGCACCGATCCTTGTGGCACTCCAATGGTCACAGGCCTCCAGTCTGAAAAACAACCCTCCACCACCATCGTCTGTCTTCTACCTTTGAGATCTCACCTTGCTCATCAGTCTCCCATGGGGAACCTTGTCGAACGCCTCATTGAAGTCCATATAGATCACATCTACTGTTCTGCCCTCATCAATCTTCTTTGTTACTTCTTCAAAAAATTCAATCAAGTTTGTGAGACATGATTTCACGCACAAAGCCATGTTGACTATCCCGAATCAGTCCTTGCCTTTCCAAATACATGTACATCCTGTCCCTCAGGATTCCCTCCAACAACTTGCCCACCACTGAGGTTAGGCTCACCGGTCTATAGTTCCCTGGCTTGTCTTTACCGCCTTTCTTAAACAGTGGCACCACATTTGCTAACCTTCAGTCTTCTGGCACCTCACCTGTGACTATCGATGATACAAATATCTCAGCAAGCGGCCCAGCAATCACTTCTCTACCTTTCCACAGATTTCTCGGGTACACCTGATCAGGTCCTGGGGATTTATCCACCTTTGACTGTTTCAAGACATTCAGCACTTCCTCCTCTGGAATCTGGACATTTTGCAAGATGTCACCATCTATTTCCCTACAGTCTATATCTTCCATATCCTTTTCCACAGTAAATACTGATGCAAAATACTCATTTAGTATGTCCCTCGTTTTCTGCGACTCCACACAAAGGCCACCTTGCTGATCTTTCCGGGGCCCTATTCTCTCCCTAGTTACCCTTTTGTCCTTAATATATTTGTAAAAACCCTTTGGATTCTACGTAATTGTATTTGCCAAAACTATCTCATGTCACCTTTTTGCCCTCCTGATTTCCCTCTTAAGTATACTCCTACTTCCTTTATAATCTTCTATGGATTCACTTGATCTATCCTGTCTGTAGGAAGTAATGCTTCCTTCTTTTTCTTAACCAAACCCTCAGTTTCTTTAGCCATCCAGCATTCCCTATACCTACCAGCCTTCCCTTTCACCCTGACAGGAATATACTTTCTCTGGATTCTTGTTATCTCATTTCTGAAGGCTTCCCATTTTCCAGCTGTCCCTTTACCTGCAAACATCTGCCTCCAATCAGCTTTCGAAAGTTCTTGCCTAATACCATCCAAATGGTCTTTTCTCTAATTTAGAACTTCAACTTTTAGATCTGGTCTATCGTTTTCCATCACGATTTTAAAACGAATAGAATTATGGTCACTGGCCCCAAAGTGCTCCCCCACTGACACCTCAGTCTCCTGCCCTGCCTTATTTCCCAAGAGTAGGTCAAGTTTTGCACCTTCTCTAGTAGGTACATCCACATACTGAATCAGAAAATTGTCTTGTATGCACTTTAGAAATTCCTCTCCGTCTAAACCTTTAACACTATGGCAGTCCCAGTCGATGTTTGGAAAGTTAAAATCCCCTACCATAACTACCCCATTATTCTTACAGATAGCTGAGATCTCCTTACAAATCTGTTTCTCAATTTCCCTCTGACTATTAGGGGGTCTATAATACAATCCCAATAAGGTGATCATCCCTTTCTTATTTCTCAGTTCCACCCAAATAACTTCCCTGAATGTATTTCTGGGAATATCCTCCCTCAGCACAGCTGTAATGCTATCCCTTATCAAAAATGCCACTCCCCCTCCTCTCTTGCCTCCCTTTCTATCCTTCCTGTAGCATTTGTATCCTGGATCATTAAGCTGCCGTCCTGCCCATCCCTGAGCCATGTTTCCGTAATTGCTATGATATCCCAGTCCCATGTTCCTAACCATGTCCTGAGTTCATCTGCCTTCCCTGTTAGGCCCCTTGCATTGAAATAAATGCAGTTTAATTTATGAGTCCTACCTTGTCCCTGCCTGCCTTGACTGTTTGACTCACTTCTGTTCTCAACTGTACCAGTCTCAGATTGATCTCTTTCCTCACGATCTCCCTGGGTCCCAACCCCGCCACCTTACTAGTCTTAATCCTCCTAAGCAGTTCTAGCAAATTTCCCTGCCAGTATATTAGTCCCCTTCCAATTTAGGTGCAATCCGTCCTTTTTGTACAGGTCACTTCTACCCCCAAAGAGATTCCAATGATCCAAAAATGAGAATCCTTCTCTCATACACCAGCTCCTCAGCCATGCATCCTCATCTCCGGCTCTATCCTCCTATTCCTGCCCTCACTAGCTCGTAGCACTGGGAGTAATCCAGATATTACTACCCTTGAGGACCTCCTTTTTAAATTTCTGCCTCTTTGTAATCTCCCTTCAGAATCTCAACTTTTTCCCTTCCAATAGAACATAGAACATTACAGCGCAGTACAGGAACAGGAGAATCGACGTGTTGAGTATTAGCTCTTCATCAGCTTTTGCTCAAAACATTGATCCTCCTACTCCCCGGATGCTGCCTGACCAGCTTTTCCAGCACCACTCTCTTCGACTATGATCTCCAGCATCTGCAGTCTTCACTTTCACCCCCTCTAATGATGCAACCATCAAATGCCAAAGGTCAACATATTGTCTATTGTTCTAAGATGATCATGGCCTGGCACATAGAACATAGAAAAATACAGCGCAGTACAGGCCCTTCGGCCCTCGATGTTGCACCGACCGAAGCCTACCTATCCTACACTAGCCCAATAACCTCCATATGCTTATCCAATGCCCGCTTAAATGACCATAAAGAGGGAGAGTCCACCACTGCTACTGGCAGGGCATTCCATGAACTCACAACCCGCTGAGTAAAGAATCTACCCCTAATATCTGTCCTATACCTACCACCCCTTAATTTAAAGCTGTGTCCCCTAGTAACAGCTGACTCCATTAGCGGAAAAAGGTTCTCACTGTCAACCCTATCTAAACCCCTAATCATCTTGTACACCTCTATTAAGTCACCCCTAAACCTTCTTTTCTCCAATGAGAACAGCCCCAAGTGCTTCAGCCTTTCCTCATACGATCTTCCTACCATGCCAGGCAACATCCTGGTAAACCTCCTCTGCACTCGTTCCAATGCCTCCACATCCTTCCTATAGTATGGCGACCAAAACTGCACACAATACTCCAGATGAGGCCGCACCAGAGTCTTATACAACTGTAACATGACCTCAGGACTCCGGAACTCAATTCCTCTACCAATAAAGCCCAGTACACCATATGCCTTCTTCACAGCACTATTTACCTGGGTGGCAACTTTCAGAGATCTGTGCACATGGACACCAAGATCCCTCTGCTCATCCACACTACCAAGTAGCCTACCATTAGCCCAGTAATCCATCTTCTTGTTACTCCTACCAAAGTGAATGACTTCACATTTACCTACATTGAACTCCATTTGCCACCTTTCTGCCCAGCTCTGCAACTTATCTATATCCCGCTGTAACCTGCCACATCTTTCCTCACTGTCAACAACTCCACCAACTTTCGTGTCATCCGCAAACTTGCTCACCCAGCCTTCAAGCCCCTCCTCTAGGTCATTTATAAAAATGACAAACAGCAATGGTCCCAAAACAGATTCTTGTGGAACACTGCTAGTAACTGCACTCCAAGATGAACCTTTACCATCAACCAATTGATTGATTGATGGCCAGCCAATTCCTAATCCAAACCTCTAATGCACCCTCAATGCCATACCTCCGTAGTTTTTGCATTAGCCTGCCATGGGGTACCTTATCGAACGCCTTGCTAAAATCCATATACACCACATCTACTGCTTTACCCTCGTCCACTTCCTTGGTCACCTTCTCAAAGAACTCAATAAGGTTTGTGAGGCACGACCTGCCCTTCACAAAACCATGCTGACTATCCTTGATCACATTATTCCTATCCAGATGTTAATAAATCCTATCCCTTACAATTCTCTCTAATGCTACTTGTCACTTGTCATCACAAATCCAGGGCTATCGTTCAGGTCTTGCTATCTTTGGACATGCACTACTCCAATACCTGAGGATTCGTGAAAGGTGCTGAACAATGTGCAGTCATTGGTGGTCTGTGGAGATCGCATTTTCCTGGGTGGCAACATCAGTGTGCCTTGTGATGTAGAGTCACATAACATGGAAACAGACCCTTCGGCCCAACTTGTCCATGCTCACCAGGTTTCTTGAAATGAACTCAAGTCATAGAGTCCTACAGCACGGAGACATGTCTTTTGGCCCAAATTGGTTTATGCTGACCAAAATGTTTGCCCTCCATAACCCCATTTCCCTGCACTTGGCCCATATCCTTCTAATCCTCTCCTATCCATGTATTTGTCTAAATGCCTTTTGGGCGGCACAGTGGCACAGTGGTTAGCACTGCTGTCTCACAGCGCCTGAGACCCGGGTTCAATTCCCGACTCAGGCGACTGACTGTGTGGAGTTTGCACGTTCTCCCCGTGTCTGCGTGGGTTTCCTCCGGGTGCTCCGGTTTCCTCCCACAGTCCAAAGATGTGCGGGTCAGGTGAATTGGCCATGCTAAATTGCCCGTAGTCTTAGGTAAGAGGTAAATGTAGGGGTATGGGTGGGTTGCGCTTCGGCGGGTCGGTGTGGACTTGTTGGGCCGAAGGGCCTGTTTCCACACTGTAAGTAATCTAATCTAAGTAAATGTTATTAATGTATATGCCTCCACCACTTCCACTGGCAGCTCATTCCATATGCATATCACCCTCTGTGTAAGAAAGTCGCCTCTCAGGTTCCCTTTTATGCCCTCTTGTCCTCCATTCTCCAACCCTGGGAAAAAGACTGAGCGCATTTACCCTGTCCATGCCTCTCATAATCTTATACACCTCTAAAAGGTTCCCCCCTCAGTCTCCTATGCTCTAAAATAAACATTCTAGCTTGTTCAACCTCTCCCTAAAACTCAGACCATGGGAGTCCAGGCAATATCCTTGTAAATTTCTTCTGCATTCTTTCTAGATTAATACCTCGCATTTATCTGAATTGAATTCCATCTGCCATTCCTCAGCCCACTGGCCCAGTTGCACTCTTAGATAAATGTCTTCACTGTCCACTATACTCCAATTTTGCAGTCATCCGCAAACTTATCAATCATGCCTCCTGTATTTTTATCCAAATAGTTTATATAAATAATGAACAACTGTGGACCCAGCACCGATCCTTGCAGCACACCACTGGTCACAGGCCTCCAGTTGGAACAACTCTCTACCACCATTCTCCTTCTAGCACTGTCAAGACAATTTTGTATCCAACTGGCTAGCCCTCCCTGAATTCTTTGTGATCTAACCCGACTTAACCATCTTCCATGCGGAACCTTTAGAAGGCTGTGCTAAAGTTCATGGAGACATAAATGTGTCTGCTATTGCATTGGAATCAACAGGGGACAAAGTCTGATATAGGAGAAAATTTGAAATAGCAGAATCTGAACAAGTGCATACAGGAGACAATGCATTGAAATTGAGGAAAGCAAATTTTGAGGAACAGCATTGAATCCCTAACGAGCAACAGTAGGCTAACTGGAAAGAGCAAATTAATGCAAAAGTTGGAATGTGTACTGAAAACAACAAATGCTGGAGGTCAGGGTGGGTCAGACAGCACTAGCGTGCTTTGACTCTCCAAAAAAAATGTCCCTGTCCTCCTTTTCCCTCCAACTCCACATTTGTTATGGTTAATCACCCTAACCTGTACACTGCAGGGGAATTTAGCACAGCCTATTCACCCTACCTGCATGTCCCTGAACTGTGGAGGGAATCCCAAGCAACCACCAGAAATGCACTCAGACATAGGGAGAACATGCAAACTACACACTAGCCCAAGGGTGAAAATGAGCTTGGGTCCCTGGTGCTGTCAGGCAGCAGTGCTACTAGTTACCTGATGAAGGAGCAGCACTTTGAAAGCTAGTACTTCAAATAAAGCTGTTGGGACTACAGCTGGTGGCATAGTGGTGAGCACTGCTGCTTCACAGCGCCAGAGACCTGGGTTCAATTCCCACCTCAGGCGACTGTCTGTGTGGAGTTTGCACATTATCCCCGTGTCTGCATGGGTTTCCTCCGGGTGAATGTGAGGACTGCAGATGCTGGAGATCAGAGCTGAAAAAGCGCAGCAGGTCAAGCAGCATCCAAGGAGCAGGAGAATCGACGTTTCGGGCATAAGCCCTTCTTCAGGAATGAGGAGGGTGTGCCAAGCAGGCTAAGATAAAAGGTAAGGAAGAGGGACTTGGGGGAGGGGGGTTGGGAATGCGATAGGTGGAAGGAGGTTAAGGTGAGGGTGATAGGCCGGCGAGGGGGTGGGGGCGGAGAGGTCGGAAGAAGATTGCAGGTCAAGAAGGCGGTGCTGAGTATCATCCTTCGTCACTTCCGCCACCTCCAAACAGACCCCACCACCAAGGATATATTTCCCACCCCTCCACTATCAGCGTTCCGGAAAGACCACTCCCTCCGCAACTCCCTAATCAGGACACCCGCACCAACCAACCCAACCACCCCGTGGCTGAACACTAACTCCCCTTCCCATTCCGCCAAGGACATGCAGGTCCTTGGCCTCCTCCATCGCCAGACCATGGCAACACGACGCCTGGAGGAAGAGCGCCTCATCTTCCGCATAGGAACCCTCCAGCCACAAGAGATGAATGCAGATTTCTCCAGCTTCCTCATTTCCCCTACCCCCTTCTTATCTCAGTCCCAACTCTCGGATTCAGCACCGCCTTCTTGACCTGTGATTTTCTTCCCGACCTCTCCGCCCCCAACCCTTCTCTGGCCTATCACCCTCACCTTAACCTCCTTCCACCTATCGCATTCCCAACGCCCCTCCCCCAAGTCCCTCCTCCCTACCTTTTATCTTAGCCTGCTTGGCACACCCTCCTCATTCCTGAAGAAGGGCTTATGCCCGAAACATCGATTCTCCTGCTCCTTGGATGCTGCCTGACCTGCTGCGCTTTTCCAGCAACACATTTTTCAGCTCTTTCCTCCGGGTGCTTTGGTTTCCTCCCACAATCCAAAAATGTGCAGTTTAGGTGAATTGGCCATGCTAAATTGCCCGTAGTGTTAGGTGAATGGGGTAAATGTAGGGGAATGTGTCTGGGTGGGTTGCACTTTGGTGGGTCAGTGTGGACGTGTTGGGCCGAAGGGCCTGTTTCCTCACTGCAAGTAATAGAGTCATAGAGATGTACAGCATGGAAACAGATCCTTCGGTCCAACCTGTCCATGCCAATCAGATCTCCCAATCCAATCTAGTCGCACCTGCCAGCACCCGGCCCATATCCCTCCAAACCCTTTCTATTCATATCCCCATCCAAATGTCTCTTAAGTGCTGCAATTGTACCAGCCTCCAACACATCCTCTGGCAGCACATTCCATACACGTACCGCCCTCTGCGTAAAAAAAGTTGCCCCTTAGGTCTCTTTTATATCTTTCCCCTCTCACCCTAAGCAATGCCCTCTAGTTCTGGATTCCCTGACCCCAGGGAAAAGACTTTGTCTATTTATCCTATCCATGCCCCTCATAATTTTGTACACGTCTGTAAGGTCACCTCTCAGCCTCCAAAGCTCCAGGGAATACAGCCCCAGCCTGTTCAGTCTCTCCCTGTTGCTCGGATCCTCCAAGCCTGGCAAAATCCTTGTAAATCTTTTCTGAACCCTTTCAAGTTTCACAACATCTTTCCGATAGGAAGGAGACCAGAATTGCATGCAATATGCCAACAGTGGCCTAACCAATGTCCTGTACAGCTGCAACATGACCTCCCAACTCCTGTATTCAATACTCTGACCAATAGCATACCAAAAGCTTCTTCATTATTCTATCTACCTGCGACTTCACTTTCAAGGAGCTATGAACGTGCACTCCAAGATCTCTTTGTTCAGCAACACTCCCTAGGACCTTACCGTTAAGTGTCTAAGTCCTGCTAAGATTTGTTTTCCCAAAATGCAGCACCTCGCATTTATCTGAATTAAACTTCATCTGCCACTTCTCAGCCCATTGGCCCATCTGGTCCAGATCCTGTTGTAATCTGAGGTAACCCTCTTCGCTGTCCCAACCCAATCTAGTCCCACCTGCCAGCACCCGGCCCATATCTCTCTAAACCCTTCCTATTCATATATCCAACCAAATGCCTCTTAAATGTTGCAATTGTACCAGCCTCCACCACATCCTCTGGCAGCTGTGCCACGTGGGCGGCACGGTGGCACGGTGGTTAGCACTGCTGCCTCACAGCGCCAGAGACGTCGGGTTCAATTCTCGACTCAGGCGATTGACTGTGTGGAGTTTGCACATTCTCCCTGTGTCTGCGTGGGTTTCCTCCGGGTGCTCCGGTTTCCTCCCACAGTCCAAAAATGTGCAGGTTAGGTGAATTGGCCATGCTAAATTGCCCGTAGTGTTAGGTGAAGGGGTAAATATAGGGGTATGGGTGGGTTGTGCTTCGGCGGGTCGGTGTGGATTTGTTGGGCCGAAGGGCCTGTTTCCACACTGTAAGTAATCTAATCATGCATTCACAACTTCCTGCATGAAGAAACTTTCTCTGATGTCCCCTCTATACCTTTCTCCTAATATCTTAAAACTATGACCGCTCGTAGCCATCAATCCTGCCCTGGGTAAAAGTCTCTGGCTATTGACTCTATCCATTCCTCGCAATATCTGTCCTCCTTGATCAGGTCTCCTCTCTTTCTCCTTCCACCCAGAGAGAAAACTCCGAGTTCAGTCAACCTCTCTTCATTAGGCAAGCCCTCCAGTCCAGGCAGCATCCTACTAAACCTTCTTTGCACCCTCTCCAAAGCCTCTGTATCTTGCCTATAGTAGGACGACCAGAACTGGACACAATATTCCAAGTGTGGTCTCACCAGGGACTTGTAGAGCTGCAGCAAAACCTCATGGCCCTTAAACTCAATCTCCCTGTTAATGAAAGCCAAAACACCAAATGCTTTCTTAACAACCCTATCCACTTGGGTGGCAACTTTGATCTATGTACTTGCACACCCAGATCCCTCTGTTCCGCCACTCTGGCAAGAATTCTGTCTTTAATCCGATATTCAGCATTCAAGTTCGACCTTCCAAAATGCATCACTTCGCATTTATCCAGGTTGAACTCTATTTGCCATTTCTCAGCCCAGCTCTGCATCCTGTCTATGTCGCGCTGCAGCCTGCAATGGCCCTCGATACTATCGACGACATCTCCAACCTTAGTGTCATCTGCAAATTTACTCACCCATCCCTCAATCTCCTCATCCAAGTCATTTATAAAAATTCAAAAGAGCAGAGGCCCAAGAACGCCACTCAACACTCCTCCAGGCAGAATATTTTCCATCTACAACCACTTTTTGCCTTCTGTCAGCCAGCCAATTCTGAATCCAGATAGCCAAATCTCCCTGTATCCCATATTTCCTGACTTTATGAATGAGCCGACCGTGGGGAACCCTATCAAATGCTTTGCTGAAATCCATATACACCACATCCACTGCTCGACCGTTGTCGACCTGTCTTGACACCTCTCAAACAACTCAATGAGATTTGTGAGGCATGACCTGCCCCTCACAAAGCTGTGCTGACTGCCTTTAATCACACTATGCTTTGCCAAATCGTCCTAAATCCTATCCCTCAGAATTCTTTCCACAACTTTGCTGACCACAGACGTAAGACTGACTGGTCTGTAATTGCAAGAGATTTCCATATTCCTCCTCTTGAAAAGTGGAACAACGTTTGCCTCCTTCCAATCCTCCGGTACAACTCCCGTGGAGAATGAGGAGGCAAATATCCTCTACAGTGGCTCAGCAACCTCTTTTCTTGCTTCCTGGAGCAGCCTAGGATAAATCTGATCTGGCCCTGGGGACTTATCAGTCTTAATGTTTTCCAAACTTTCTAGCACATCAGCTTCATTAATCTTGATCTGGTCAAGACTGTATCCCAGCTCCTCTAAGTTTTCATTTACAACAAGTTCCCTTTCCTTGGTGAAAACCGAAGCAAAGAACTCATTTAGGGCTTCCCCTATCTGCTCAGACTCCACGCACATGTTCCCTCCGCTATCCCTGATTGGCCCTACCTGCTCACTGAGTATTCTCTTATTCCTCACATATGAGTTAAAACGTCTTTAGGTTCTCCCTAATCCTTCTTGCCAAGCCTTTTTCGTCTCCCTTCCTGGCTCTCCTCAGTCCATTTCTGAGCTCCTTTTTGGCAAGTCTGTAATCCTCTAAAGCTGTGCGAGATCCTTGCTTCCTCCACCTTCCGTAAGCTGTCTTCTTCCTTTTGCCGAGGAGCTCCTCTCTTCTCATCATCCAAGGTTCCTTAATCTTACCCCTTCTTACCTGTCTCAGAGGAACAAATTTGTGCATCTCTCGCAACAACTGCTCCTTAAATAGTCTCCACATGTCTGCTGTGCCCTTTCTGTAGAACAATTGCTCCCAGTCTGTACTTCCAACTCCTGTCTAATAGTGTCATAATTTCCTTTTCCCCGATTAAATATCTTCCCTTTGTAACTGCTCCTTTCACTCTCCAAGGCTATGCTAAATGTGAGGCAGTTGTGATCACTTTCACCAAAGTGCTGTCCCACTACGAGATCTGACACCTGTCCTGGCTCGTTTCCGAGCACCAAATCCAAAATGGCCTCTCCCATCGACTGGACACAATATTCCAACTATGATCTCACCAGGGACCAGTAGAGCTGTAGCAAAGCCTCATGGCTCTTAAACTCGATCCCCCTGTTAATGAAAGCCAAAATACCATATGCCTTCTTCACAGCCCTATCTACTTGGATGGCAACCTTGAAGGATCTATGTACTTGCATACCCAGACCCCTCTGTTCCTCCACACTGCCAAGAATCCTGTCTTTAATCCTATATGTGGCATTCGAGTTTGGCCTTCCAAAATGCATCACTTCACATTTATCCAGGTTGAACTCCATCTGCCATTTCTCAGCCCAGCTCTGCATCCTTCTATGTTGTGCTGCAGCCTGCAATAGCCCTTGATACTATCAACGACACCTCCAACCTTTGTGTCATTGAAAAATTTGCTAACCCACTCCTCAACCTCCTCATCCAGGTCATTTATAAAAGCTACAAATAGCAGAGGCCCAAGAACACAGCCCTGTGGAACCCCATAAACCACTAACCTCCAGGCAGAATACTTTCCATCTACACCCACTCTCTGCCTTCTGTCAGCCAATCAATTCTGAATCCAGATAGCCAAATCTCCCTGTTTCCCATACCTCCGGACTTTATGAATGAGCCGACCGTGAGGAACCTTCGTCGACCTGTCTTATCATTTCCACGAAGAAACTGAATAAGACTCGTGAGGCATGACCTGCCCCTCACAAAGTCATGGAGACTGCCTTTAATCATGCTGTGCTTCTTCCAAATAGTCATAAATCCTATTCCTCAGAATTCTTTCCAACACTTTGCTGACCACAGATGGAAGACTGACTGGTTTGTTATTGCCAGGGATTTCCCTATTACTCTTCTTGAAAAAAGGAGCATTCGCCTCCTTCCAATCCTCCGGTACGACTCCCGTTGAGAGTGAGGAAGCGAAGATCTTTGCCAGCAGCTTTGCAACCTCCTTTCTCGCTTCCTGGAGTAGCTTAGGACAAATCTGGTCTGGCCCTGGGGACTTATCAATCTTAATGTTTGCCAAAATTTCCAGCACATCAACTTCATCAATCTTGATCTGGTCAAGCCTGTATCCCAGCTCCTCAAAGTTCTCATTCACAACAAGGTCCCTTTTCTTAGTGAAAACTGAAGCAAAAAACTCATTTAAGGCTTCCCCTATCTGCTCAGACTCCATTTACAAGTTCCCTCTGCTATCCCTGATCAGTCCACCTTCTTCCTGACCACTCTGTTATTCCTCACATCTGAGTAAAATGCCATTGGGTTCTCCCTAATCCTTCTTGCCAAGCTTTTCTCGTGCCTCCTCTTAGCTCTTCTCAGTCCATTTAGAGTTATAGAGATGTACAGCACTGAAACAGATCCTTTGGTCCAACCCGTCCTTGCCAACCAGATACCCCAACCCATCCTAATCCCACCTGCCAACACTTGGGGGTGGCACAGTGGTTAGCACTGCTGCCTCACAGCACCAGAGACCTGGGTTCAATTCCCGCCTCAGGCGACTGACTCTGTGGAGTTTGCACATTCTCCCCATGTCTGCGTGGGTTTCCTCCGGGTGCTCCATATGCAGTTTCCTCCCACAGTCCAAAAGTGTACAGGTTAGGTGAATTGGCTCTGCTAAATTGCCCGTAGTGTTAGGTGAAGGGGTAAATGTAGGGGAATGGGTCTCAGTGGGTTGCTCTTTGGCGGGTTGGTGTGAACTTGTTGGGCTGAAGGGCCTGTTTCCACACTAAGTAATCTAATAAAATAAAAGTAATCTAATAAAATACTTGGCCCATATCCCTCCAAACCCTTCCTATCCATATACCCATCCAAATGCCTCTTAAATGTTGCAATTGTACCAGCCTCCACCACATCCTCTGGCAGCTCATTCCATACACGTAACACACTCTGCATGAAAAAGTTGCCCTTTAGATCTCTTTTATATCTTTCCCCTCTCACCCTAAACCTATGCACTCTAGTTCTGGACTCCCTGACCCCAGGGAAAAAGACTTTGCCTATTTATCTTATCCATAATTTTGTAAACCTATATAAAGTCACCCCTCAGCTCCAGGGAAAACAGCCCTAGCCTATTCAACCTCTTCTTATAGCTCAAATCCTCCAACCCTGCCAGATCCTTGTAAATCTTTTCTGAACCCTTTCAAGTTTCACAACATCTTTCTGATATTGCACGCAATATTCCAAGTGGCCTAATCAATATCCTGTACAGCTGCAACATGACCTCCCAACTCCTGTACTCAAAACTCTGACCAATAAAGGAAAGCATACCTAACGCCTTCTTCACTATCCTTTCTACCTGTGACTCCACTTTCAGGAGCTATGAACCTGCACTCCAAGGTCTCTTTGTTGAGCAACACTCCCGAGGACCTTACCATTAAGTGTATGTAAGTCCTGCTAAGATTTGCTTTCCCAAAATGCAGCACCTTGCATTTATCTGAATTGAACTCCATCTGCCACATCTCAGCCCGTTGGCCCATCTGTTCAAGGTCCTGTTGTAATCTGAGGTAACCCTCTTCGCTGTCCACTACGCCTCCAATTCTGGTGTCATCTGCAGACTTACTAACTGTACCTCTTATGCTCGCATCCAAATCATTAATGTAAATGACAAAAAGTAGAGGACACAGCACCGATCCTTGTGGCACTCCTCTGATCACAGGCCTCCAGTCTGAAAAACAACACTCCACCACCACCCTCTGTCTTCAACTTTGAGCCAGTTCTGTATCCAAATGGCTAGTTCTCCCTGTATTCCCTGAGATCTAACCTTGCTAACCAGTCTCCCATGGGGAACCTTGTCGAACGCCTTACTGAAGTCCATATAGAGCACATCTACTGCTCTGCCCTCATCAATCCTCTTTGTTACTTCCTCAAAACACTCAATCAAGTTTGTGAGACATGATTTCCCATGCACAAAGCCATGTTGACTATCCCTAATCAGTCCTTGCCTTTCCAAATACATGTACATCCTGTCTCTCCAGATTCCGTCTAACAACTTGCCCACCACCGACGTCAGGCTCACTGGTCTATAGTTCCCTGGCTTGTCTTTACCGCCCTTCTTTAACAGTGGCACCACATTAGCCAACCTCCAGTCTTCTGGCACCTCACCTGTGACTAATCGATGATACAAATATTTCAAGAAGATGCCCAGCAATTGGTTCCCTAGCTTCCCACAGAGTTCTAGGGTACACCTGATCAGGTCCTGGGGGTCTATTCACCTTTACCCGTTTCAAGACATCCAGCACCTCCTCCTCTGTAATATGCGTATTTTGCAAGATGTCACCATCTATTTCCCTACAGTCAATATCTTCCATATCCTTTTCCACAGTACATACCAATGCAAAATACTCATTTAGTACGTCCCTCATTTTCTGCGACTCCACACAAAGGCCATCTTGCTGATCTTTGAGGGGCCCTATTCTCTCCCTAGTTACCCTTTTGTCCTTAATGTATTTGTAAAAACTCTTTGGATACTCCTTAATTCTATTTGCCAAAGCTATCTCATGTCCCCTTTTTGCCCTCCTGATTTCCCTCTTAAGTATATTCCTACTTCCTTTATACTCTTCTAAGGATTCACTTGATCTATCCTGTCTGTACCTTGCTAATGCTTCCTTCTTTTTCTTAACAAAACCCTCAATTTCTTTAGTCACCAGCATTCCCTATACCTACCAGCTTTTCCTTTCACCCTGACAGGAATATACTTTGTCTGGATTCTCATTATCTCATTTCTGAAGTCTTCCCATTTTACAGCCGTCCCTTTACCTGCGATCATCTGCCCCCAAGCAGCTTTCGAAAGTTCTTGCCTAATACCATCAAAATGGGCCTTTCTCCAATTTAGAACTTCGACTTTTAGATCTGATCTGTCCTTTTCCATCATTATTTTAAATCTGATATAATTATGGTCGCTGGCCCCAAAGTGCTCCCCCACAGACACCTCAGACACCTGCCCTGCCTTATTTCCCAAACGTAGGTCAAGTATTGCACCTTCTCTAGTTGATATATCCACATACTGAATCAGAAAGTTTTCATTTACACCCTTAACAAATTCCTCTCCATCTAAACCTTTAACACTATGGTAGTCCCAGTCTATGTTCGGAAAGTTAAAATCCCCGACCATAACCACCCTATTATTCTTACAGATAGCTGAGATCTCCTTTACAAGTTTGTTTCTCAATTTCCCTCTGACTATTTTGAGCTCCTTTCTCATAACCCTCTAATCCTTTCAAGCTGTGCTGGATCCTTCCTTCCTCCACCTTACAAAAACTGCCTTCTTTCCTTTGATGAGAAGCTCCTCTGTTCTCATCATCCAAGGTTCCTTAATCTTATCCCTTCTTACCTGTCTCAGAGGAACAAATTCGTGCATCACTCAACAATAGATCCTTCAACAGTTTCCACATGTCTGCTGTGCCCTTTTTGTGGAACAATTGCTCCCAGTCTCTACTTTCCAAATCCTGTCTGATAGCGTCATAATTTCCTTTTCCCCAATTAAATATCTTCCCTCGGTAACTGCTCCTTTCCCTCTCCATGGCTATGATAAACGTGACGCGTTTGTGATCACTGTCACCAAAGTGTTCTCCCACCGCGAGATCTGACACCTGTCAAGCTCATTGCCGAGCACCAAATCCAAAATGGCCTCTTCCCTCGTCGGACTGTCTACATACTGAGTAAGGAAACCCTCCTGAACACACCTGACAGAACGGCTCCAGCCAAACCATCTGCACCAAGGAGGTTCCAGTCAATATTGGGAAAGTTGAAATCACCCATACCAACAACCCTGCTACACCTGCATTTTTTCAAAATCTGTCCAGCTATGAGTTCTTTGATCTCTCTATTGCTATTAGGGAGTCGATAGAAAACCCCAATGAGGTGGCTGTTCCCTTGCTGTTCCTATCTTCCATCCATACTACTCAGTAGGCAAACCTCAACAACCTTCATTTCTGTAGCTGTGATACACTCTCTGATTAACAATGCTATACCCCCTTCTCTTTTTCCACCCTCCCTGATCTTTTTAAATATTCTAAACCCTGGAACATCAAGCAACCATTCCTGCCCCTGTGAAACCCATGTCTCTATTTTGGTCACACATCATAGTCCCAAGTACTGATCCATTCTCTAAGTTTGTCACTCTTATTTCTGACACTCCTTGCATTACAGCAGACACACTTTAACCAATCCTTTTGTTTTATTAAGTCAGAAACCTTCCCGATAAATTCACTGCATCCTGTCACTGTCCCATCTGCAACTGCCCCATTCTCAGATATGTGGCTCTGACTCCCAACCCCTTGCCAAACTAGTTTAAACCCTCCTGAACCACATGAGCAAATCTCCCACCCAGGACATTTGTGCCTTTCAGTGCAGATGCAACCCGTCCTTCATGTACAGGTCCCACCTTCCATAGAAGGTATCCCAATGGTCTAAGTACCTGAAGCCCTCCCTCCTGCACCAGTCTCACAGCCACGTGTTAAGCTGCATTTGCTGACTGCTCCTCATCTCACTATCTCGTGGCAGCGGTAGCAACCCGAGATCACTACTCTACTCGTCCTGCTGTTCAGCTCCAACCTAACTCTCTGTAGTCACTTTAAATTAACCTAAGCCCATCCCTTTAGACTATCCCATCATCATCTATTTGCTTATCCAAGCAGTGTTTAAATACTGCTAAAGTGGCTGAGTTAACTGCTTTGGCAGGCAGGATATTCCACGCCCTTACCACTGTCTGAGTAAAGAACCTGATTAGATTACTGACAGCGTGGAACAGGCCTTTCGGCCCAACAAGTCCACACCGACCCGCCATTGCACAACCCACCAAGACCCATACCCCTACCTTTACCCCTTCACCTAACACTGCGGGCAAATTCACCTAACCTGCACATTTTGTTTTTGGATTGTGGGAGGAAACCAGAGCACCCGGAGGAAACCCATGCAGCCACGGGGAGAATGTGCAAACTCCACACAGAGAGTCACGTGAGGCGGGGATTGAACCCATGTCTCTGGCACTGTGAGGCAGCAGTGCTGACCACTGTGCCACCGTGCCGCCCGTAAACCTGCCTCTAACATCTGTCTTAAATCTATTACCCCTCAGCTATGCCCCCTCGTACAAGATGACATCATCTTCCTAGGAAAAAGACTCTCACTGTCTACCCTATCTAATCTCTGATCATCTTGTGTGCCTCTATTAAATCCCCTCTTAGCTCTCCAATGAGACCCAAGTTCCTCAGCCTTTCCTCATAAGACCTTCCCTCCAGACCAGGCAACATCCTGGTCAATCTCCTCTGCACTTTTTCCCATGCTTCCAATTCCTTCTCGAAATATGCCAATCAGAACTGTACACAATACTCCAAGTGAGGCCCCACTAGCATTTTGTACAGTTGCAGCATGACATCACAGCTCCAGAACTCAATCCCTCTACTAAACAAACTTATAAAGGGACTGTATGCATATACATGGACTTTAGTAAGGCGTTTGATAAATTTCCCCATGGTAAACTGATAGAGAACGTGCAGTCACATGGTGTGCAGGATGTTCTAGCTAGATGGATAAATAACTGGTTGAGCAACAGAAGACAGGGAGTAGTAGTTGAAGGGAGTATCTCGAAATGGAGAAAGGTGACCAGTGGTGTTCCACAGGGGTCGGTGTTGGGGCTACTGTTGTTGTGATATACATAAATGATCTGGAAGAGGGCACTGTTGGTATGAACAGCAAGTTTGCAGATGACTTAAAGATTGGTGGAGTAGCAGAAAGCATAAGGGACTGTCAGAGAATACAGGAGGATATAGATAGACTGGAGAGTTGGGTGGAAAAGTGGCGGATGGAGTTCAATCCAGTCAAGTGTGAGGTGATGTATTTAGGAAAATCTAATTCTCGAGTGAATTATACAATGAAATGAAGAGCCTTGGGAAAAGTTGATGAGCAGAGAGGTCTGGGAGTGCAGGTCCATTGTACCCTGAAGGTTGCTGCACAGGTGGATAGAGTGGTCAAGAAGGCAGATGGTGTGCTTGCCTTCATTGGACGGGGTATTGAGTATAAGAGCTGGGCAGGTCATGTTAAAATTGTACAAGACATTGGTTTGGCCGCATTTTGAATACTGTTACAGTTCTGGTCGCCACATTACCAATAGAATGTGGACGCTTTGGAGAGGGTGCAGAGAAGGTTTACGAAGATATTGCCTGTTTTGGAAGGTGCTAGCTATGAAGAGAGGTTGAGTAGGTTAGGATTATTTTCATTAGAAAAAAGGAGATTGAGGGGGGACCTGAGTGAGGTTTACAAAATCATGAAGGGTATAGACAGGGTGGATAGAGATAAGCTTTTTCCCATGGAGAAGGAATCAATGACGTGTAGGTGGGGAGCAGAGGGATACAGATGCTTAGGAGTTGGGCAACAGGTTTTGACAGTACATTTGGATCGGCTCAGGCTTGCAGGGCCGAAGGATCTGTTCCTGGGCTGTAAATTTTCTTTGTCCTTTATATGCCTACTTAACAGCACTATCAACCTTGGTGGCAACCTTCAGGGATCTATGTACATGGACTCCAAGATTCCATGAACATGCGCACTGCCAAATGTCTTTCCATTGACCCAGTATTCTGCCTTCCTGTTATTCTTCCCAAAGTGAATCACCTCACATTTAGCTGCATTGAACTCCACTTGCCACCTCAGCCCAATTCTGCAGTTTATTCAAGTCTCCCTGCAACATACTTCCATGCTGTCCCCCACTCCACCGACTTTAGTGTCATCTGCAAACTTATTAACCCATCCACCTATGCCTGCGTCCAAGTCATTTATAAAAATGACAAACAGCAATGGTCCCAAACCTGATCCTTGTGGCACACCACCAGTAACTGAACTCCAGGCTGAATATTTTCCATCAACCACCACTTGCTGCCTTCTTACAGAAAGCCAATTTCTAATCCAAACTGCTAAATCACCCTCAATTCTATGCCTCCGCATTTTCTCCAAAAGCCTACCATGTGGAATCTTATCAAAGGCTCTGCTCTACTACCCTCATCCACATGCTTGGCCATCTTTTCAAGAAACTCAGTGAGGTTTATGAGACACAACCTGCCCTTGACGAAACCATGTTGATTATTTCCAAGCAAATTGTTGGTTGCTGGATGATTATAAATCCTATCTCTTATAATCCTTGTCCTGCAACAAATGTTAGGACCACTGGTCTATAATTACCTGGATCATCTCTACTGCCGTTCTTGAACAAGGGCACAACATTTGCAATCCTCCAGTCCTCTGGTACTAAATCTGTAAACAATGATGACTCAAAGATCAAGACCAAAGGTTCCGTCATCTCCTCTCTTGCTTCCCACAGAATCATTGGATAAATCCCATCTGGCCCAGGGGAACTATATTCCTTGGGAAGTGGGCTGATCAATAATTTCTTCCTTGACCAACAACTCAGGTGACCTCAACGTGCTGGTATTTAGTTTGGAGTGGCCAGGGAATGTCCAACGAAACATGGGAGGAGCTTATTGTCAAGGTGTGGCAGAAAGTGGGCAGATGGAAACACTGCTCCACCTCCATTATGAGTAAAACCATGTTGCTCAAGTGTTAGGTACTCTCAGTATTGTTGGACCTGCTGCAAATCACACACATTCCCAGGCTTCGATGGAGGTCAAAGTTCAACTGTGTCTGCAAGGACACCATGTATAAAGCTGTAGATAAATCGTACATTCCCTACAGTGTAGAAACTGGCCATTTGGCCCAACAAGTCCACACTGACCCTCCAAAGAGTAAACCACCCAGACCTATTCCCCTACTCTAAATATACCCCTTAATAATGCACCTAGCCTATGCATCTCTGAACATGATGGGCAATTTAGCATGGCCGATTCACCTAACCTGCACATGTTTGGATTGTGGAGAAAGTGAGGTCTGCAGATGCTGGAGAATCAGAGCTGAAAATGTGTTGCTGGAAAAGTGCAGCCGGTCAGGCAGCATCCAAGGAACAGGAGATTCGACGTTTCGGGCATATGCCCTTCTTCAGGAAGAAGGGCTTATGCCCGAAACGTCGAATCTCCTGTTCCTTGGATGCTGCCTGTCCGGCTGCACTTTTCCAGCAACACATTTTCATCTTTGGATTGTGGGAGGAAACTGGAGCACCCAGAGGAAACCCAGCAGACATGGGTCCCTGATGCTGTGAGGCAGTAGAGCTAACCACGGAGCCACTGTACCCCCAAATGGGGGAACACATATCCTCCTCTTAATGGCCACCTTTGTGTGTGTCAGCATCAAGCTGTTTGCAGACCTTTGGTTCACAAACACTAAATGCAACAGGGTTCTGAAGTTCCTTTCACCCTGGTGCACGACCGGTACTGTGGTTATCGCTGCTGCCTGACAACACCAGGGACCTGGATTTAATTCCACTCTAGAGTGGTGCTGGAAAAGCACAGCCGGTAAGGCAGCATCCGAGGAGCAGGAAAATCGATGTTTCGGTGAAACGCCATTCGTCAGGAGGGTCTGATAAAGCTCTTTTGCCCGAAGTGTCAATTTCCCTGCTCCTCGGTTGCTGCCTGACTGGCTGTGCTTTTTCAGCACCATTCTAATCTAGACTCTGATTTCCAGCATCTGCAGTCCTCACTTTTGCCTCAATTTGATTCCAGTCTTGGCTGACTGTCTGTGTAGAGTTTGCACATTTCCCCTGTGTCTCTGTGGGTTTCACACAGTAAAAAGATGTGCAGGTTAGCTGGATTGGCTGTGCTAAATTCTCCCATAGTGTCCAGGGATGTGAAGGCTATGTGGATTAGCCATGGTTAATACTGGGTTACGGGGACAGTGTTGGGCACTGGGTTTGGATGGGACGCCCTTCGAGGAGTCAGTGCAGAATCAACTGGCTGAGAGGCCTCTATCCGCACTGTAAAAAATTTTAAGTGAGAGTACCTTGATGTACAGTAATTGCCTGGGTTGGATTAGTCTTGCTTTTTGTGCGCACCCGGCTGCTTCTGTACTCTAATGCTTTTGCTGTGAAGGCCATCATACCTTTCGCATTTCTTTACCATCTGCTATGCGTGCATTTCTTTTAGTTTCAAAAATATACTTTATTCATAAAATAATTTGATGGTCTGTACAGTTAGTCATGCCATACATACATAAACATTTGCATACAGAGATCAGAATTTATCATTTGTATATGTAGGTCTGTACGTTTATCAATCATATATTTAGCTGAGGCGTCAGCAGAGCCCAAAAGACTACTTGGGCCCCCTGTTCTTCTTAGGCAGGCAGATGTTTTTTTCCCACCACGCCTTGGCAGCAGCTGCCCCAAGCGTCAGCGCATCCCTCAACACATAATGCTGGACCTTGGAAGTTGACCACTTAGTTGGGGTCAACTCCTTCAGCTGGAAGATCAACAGGTTTTGGTCCACTCAGAGAGTGTCCTTGACCGAGTTCATGATCCTCCAGGCACAGTTGATGTTCGTCTCGGAGTGCGTCCCAGGGACCAGTCCTTAGAGCACGGAGTCCTGCGTCACGGCACTGCTCGGGACGAACCACGACAAACACCACTGCATTCCTCTCCAGATTTCTTCTGCATTGGCACATTCCAGAACGAGGTGTGTGACAGTCTCGTCCCCACCGCAGCCGCTTCGAGGGCAGTGTGTGGTGCGGTTGAGAGTCCAGGCATGCATAAAGGATCTCATAGACAGAGCCCTTCTCACCACCAGCCAAGCCATGTTTTGGTGCTTGTTGGAAAGTTCTGGCGATGAACCAGTCTGCCAAATGGCTTTGACAGTCTGCTGAGGGAACCGCTCTATAGGATCCGCTCTCTCCTTTTCCCGAAGGGTCTCAAGGACACTATGTGTTGACCACTTCCTGGTGGACTTGTGGTCAAAGATGTTTTTCTTCATACATTTCACCACGAAGGACAGGTGGTACGGAACGGTCCAACTACTCGGAGCGTTCCACAGCAGCGAGGCCAATCCCGTCCTTTGCAACACCGGGGACAGGTAGAACCTCAGTACGTAGTGACACTTGGTGTTTGCATCCTGGAGATCCACGCACAGCTTGATGCAGCCACACACCTTGATGCAGCCATCAAGGTGAGGGTGGCATTGGGTGTGATTTTTCCCCCGATGCCCAGATCTTTATACATCGAGTCCCTTCGGACCCAGTCCATCTTTGATCTCCATATAAATTGGAAGATGGCCCGGGTGACTGCAGCGGCACAGGTTCTGGGAATAGGCCAGATCTGTGGCACGTATAACAGCAATGACAGTGCCTCACACCTGATGACCAGGTTTTTTCCCACGATAGAGAGCGACCGTAGCTTCCATCTGCCCAGTTTCTGCCTCACTTTGCTGATACGCTCCTCCCAAGACTTGTCACATGCCCCAACACACCCCAAACCAAATACCCAGCACCTTCAGGTGGTTGGTCGTGACGGTGAAGGTCCTGAGGATTGGTTGGCCCAGTTCCCGAAGAACATGGCCTCGCTCTTGCCTCGGTTTACCTTGGCCCCCAAGATCTATTCAAACACGTCACATATGCGCATGAGTCTGTGCATGGACAGCAGATCCGAGCAGAAAACGGCGATATCATCCATGTACAGGGAGGCCTTAATCTGCAGGCCCCCACTGCCAGGAATAGTCACCCTCTCAGACTGGCATCCTTCCTGATGGGCTCGGCAAATAGCTCTATGCAGCACACAAACAAGGCAGGAGAGAGTGGGCAGCCCTGCCTGACTCCGGATCTGACTGGGAAACTATCTGATTCCCACCCATTGATTGAGACTGCACTGACAATGTTGGTGTAGCGCAGTCTGATCCAATTGCAGACTCCCTCCACAAAGCCCATTTTGGAGAGAACATATCTCGTATACGTGTGTGATATCCTGTCAATGGCTTTCTCCTGGTCCAGGCTGATGAGCCAGGTGTCCAACCCTCTGTCCTGCACTTGGGGGTTGTATCCCTGAGGAGTGCGAGACTCTCAGCAATTTTCCTGCCCGGTACAGCACAGGTTTGGTCAGGGTGAATCACTGACCCCAGAGCAGACCTGACCCGGTTGATGATCACCTTTGACGGAATTTTGTAATCTCCATTCAACAGTGAGATTGGTCTCCAATTTCTGAGTTCCTCCCTCTCCCCCTTCCGCTTGTAGATGAGGGTGACGATGCCTTTCCTCATGGATTCCCTCATTGTACCTGCCAGAAGCATACTGACATACACCTCCAGCAGGTCCTGGCCAATCAAGTCCCACAGAGCAGAATAGAGCTCGACCAGTAAGCCGTCGCTTCCGAGAGTTTTATTCTTTTCAAAGGACTCAAGGGCCTTGGTCAGCTCATCCAGAGATAGTGGCTGGTCCGGCCTCTCCCATGTTCTGTAGTCTATGACCTCCGTGATAGAGGACGGGAACGACTGGGAGGCCGCGCTGGCGGTTGGCTTCGAGTCATACAGGCTGGCATAGTAGGATTTGCTGAGCCTCATGATGTCAGCCTGAGATGACGTTACTGAGCCATCTTCTTCCTTCAGGCTGCTGAGCACGGAGCTCTCTTTGTGCACCCTCTGGAAGAAGAAACGTGAGCAAGTTTCGTCTTGCTCCACGGAGCGGACCCTGGACCAGAAGATTATCTTGGAGACCTCTGAGGCAAAGAGTGAGGTTTGCCGGCCCTTCACTTCCTTGAGGTCCTCCGTGACATCGACCCCCATCGTCTGCAGCAGGAGCAGGTTCTGCATACTTTCCTGAAGTTGGGACAGTTTCTCCGCCTCTCTCTCGCCTCTTGAACACCTTGAGGATGAAGAACCTCTTGATGTTCCCTCTTACTGTTTCCCACCAGTCTACTGGGGAATCAAAGAGGGACTTCACGGTTCTCCAACCCGTGTAGTTCCTTTTGAGCTCCTCAATGTTTCCCAGGGTCAACAGCTTTGTGTTCAGCTTCCATGTTCCCTTACTAGCCTGCTGCTCGTCCTGTAGATGACAGTCTGCTGGCAGGAGGCAGTGGTCAGAGAAGAACACCGGCTTGACATCGGTGGATCTGACCGAGAGCGTTCGGGACACAAACAGGTAATCTATCCTTGAGTGGATAGACCCGTCTGTCCATGACCAGGTGTATCTACACTGCGCTCCGTCTGCAGGGGTGATGAGGACGTCGTGCAGCTTGGCATCTTTTACCATGTCCATCGGGGCTCTGGACATGGCGTCCAGTTTACTGTCCCACTCCCCCCGCCAGATCGTCCATCTGCATCAATGATACATTTGAAGTCTCCAGCCAGAATGACTGGCCTGGACACAGCCAGCAACAGTGGAAGCTGTTGCATGACGGCCAACCGTTCATCTTACCCACTGGGGCGTACACATTAATCAGTCTCAGGGGATCATTCCTGTACATGCTGTCGGTGACGAGGAGTCGCCCGCCCACCACCTCCTTAACCTCGGAGATGGTGAAGCTGCCTCCTTGCAACAGGATGCCCAGGCCTGAGGAGCCCCCCCCGACCAAACTGACGGCCCATGGGCCCACAAGCTCATAATACAGTCCCCCCACTCTATTTATAGTCATTCAGATAATAATGTGCCTTCCTGTTTTTGCTACTGAAGTAGATAACTTTCCTTTTGTCCACGTTATACTTCATCTGTCATGTATTTGCTCACTCATTCAGCCTGTCTAAATCACGCTGCATTTGAATGAGTTTCCAATCAATCTAATTTCTTTCTACACAGTGAAACTCAAGGAAAGGCAGCAAAATGTCCAACTCAGAATTGATTAGGAAATAGATTTCAATGAAATGAGAAATAAAACAATTAATAAAATAATGTTTTACTGTAATTTTTTAGCTTTGGTTCTGTGGTTAATAAGTTTAAGAAACGTTATTCCCAGTTGCATTTGGAGTGAATGGAGAGAAATCATTTGTTTGTAACTTGTTTAAAAATCCCTGTGCCTCAGGCAAAAGTTCTACCTGTTTTGTTATTTCTGTTAGATTAGAATACTTACAGTGTGGAAACAGACCCTTTGGCCCAACAAGTCCACACCGACCCGCCGAAGCGAAACCCACCCATACCCCTACATTTGCCCCTGGTACCTAACACTACGGGCGATTTAGCATGACCAATTCACCTGACCTGCACATCTTTGGACTGTGGGAGGAAACCGGAGCACCCGGAGGAAACCCACGCCGACACGGGAAGAACGTGCAAACTCCACACAGTCAGTCGCCTGAGGCGGGAGTTGAACCCGACTCTGGCGCTGTGAGGCAGCAGTGCTAACCACTGTGCCACCGTGCCACCCACGGTGTTGACAACAATGGACTGTGGAGGTGGAGTCAGGAGGCGATCACAAATAATTGATTCACCTCCAAGCCTCTCACAAGTTAGCAAACGTAATGCCAGAAGCAACTTAAAATTTGTGCAGGAAACGTGGATATTGAATTGAAATTAACAAAGGATTAACAGCGACAAGGGTTTACCAACAACGATGATGACACGCACTCAGGTACTCGTGATAATTTATGGATTGAATCTAAATTTTTCTGACAGATGATAGTAGCTTTGGACGTTTTACAGTTTGAATATATTGAGCTAACATTTCTGATGGTCCAACTCACATGGAACTGTTCACATTAATAGCCTACTGTTCGCACTCTAATCAACATTAGGATCCAGACCTGCACAGGGAAGGATGTACTTTGCAACTGACAGACAGTGGGACAGATTGGTGATCTGTCTGGTTTCATTTGAACTGGCCAGCACATTCTGATGAAGGGCTTATGCCCAAAACGTGAATTCTCCTGATCCTCAGATGCTGCCTGACCTGCAGTGCTTTTCCAGCACCACAGTCTCAACAGACACACACTGCTGTTCAGTTTCCATTGGGCACCACGGGGATCAGACTCCCCAGTCAAGACAGATTAGTATTTTAATTGAATGAGTTCTCAATTAACCTAGTTTCTTTCCATTTCTAAAACTTATTCAAGATTTCCTGACGATGCTCTGTGTTCTATGAGCAAGTGAGGACTGGAGATCAGAGTTGAGAATGTGGTGCTGGAAAAGCACAGAAGGTCAGGCAGCGTCCGAGGAGCAGGTACATCGACATTTTGGGCATAAAGGACTTATGCCCAAATGTCGATCCTCCTGCTCCTCAGATGCTACCTGACTGGCTGTGCTTTTCCAGTACCAACCTCTTGGACTCCGATGCTCTGTGTTCAGAAATCAGAGTTTTAGAAGAACAAAGAAAATTTACAGCCCAGGAACAGGCCCTTCAACCCTCCAAGCCTGAGCCGATCCATATGTATTGTCTAAACCTGACAGTCCATTCCTAAGCATCTGTATCCCTCTGCTCCCCACCTACTCATGCGTCTTAAATGAATCTACCATGCCTGCCTCAACCACGTCTGCTGGCAATGCGTTCCAGACGCCCACCACCCTCTGTGTGAAGTACTTCCGTGTGTATCTCCCTTAAACTTTCCACCTCTCATCTTTAAAGCATGACCTCTCATTATTGATTCCTTCACGCTGGGGAAAAGCTTGTCTTCATCCATAAAGATATCTTTAAACATTATTTTTTTAAAAGATAATTTGGTCAGCTCACCATGTGAGAGAGTTGAATTGCTGTTTCACATTTTTAATAGTTTCTGCTGGGTTTCTCAAAAAAGATGTGTTTATTTCTTTCCTACTGGATTGTGCAGAGATCTTTCATCAATTAGATAGTTTTGAAATATTCAAGTCTATTAAGATGCTGGAAATGCAGAAATTAATTTTCACACAATAAATCTCAGTTCTCTGGAGTGATACTTGACCAGGAGACTGTTTTTGCCAAATACATCACAGAGAGTCTGCAGTTTGGAGCTTTCTTCATGAAAGTCTGATTACTTTTGATCATGTTATTAGCTTATCCCTTTAACTTACTGGACAGCCCTGAGTGGGTGTAAACATGCAGCAATCAGATGTGTGAAGTGTGTTGTGGTATTTTATGTTGGAATGTCAGACCTGATCTGCTAAATGTCTTTGTTTTCAATGGATAAACTTCACACTTCCTTGCATAGACTTCTCAGTGTTTAAACTAATCACATTGGTGTCGCATTGGTAATGTCTCCAGTTTCTTCAATGCTGCTTTTAAATGATTGTTGTAAAAGAAGCAGCTCACTCATCTACATACAGGTTAACATCAAAGAAGCTGGTTGGATACAGTCAGAACATTGCACCAACACACTGTTTGAAGTTGTGCTTCGAGTCCTGGAGAAGTACAGCACAGAAACAGATCCTTCGGTCCAACTCGTCCATGTTGACCAAATATCCCAACCCAATATAGTCCCACCTGCCAGCACTTTGCCCATACCCCTCCAAACCCTTCCTGTTCATATACCCATTGAGGTGCCTTTTAAATGTGGCAATTGTACTAGCCTCCACCACTTCCTCTGGCAGCCCGGCTTCCAAATAAAACTGCCAGACTATAATTTGATGTTGTGTGATTTTTAACTTGGTCTATAACCTGGTGTTGCATACAAACAGGTTTATTTGGAAGCACTAGTTTTCAGAGTGCTGCTCCTTCATTACACTGGCATATCGAAATCAAGTTGTGCTTGTTCAGCTTGGCTTTTAGCTTCCAATTTGCTGATATGAAACAACCTAAACCATTGCAAATCAGCCAGAAGAGCAGAACGTAATTGTTCCTTTTCTCTCCTGCAATGGATTCCTTGGTTGATATTTGAATGATCAGTAACAGATAATGTCACAGCTGTATAGCTGAAAACAGGTTCTTAGAAAAGAACAAGTAATTTTATTTAGGGTTTCCAGTTATCCGTGAGAAAGCCCATCTAAAATCAGCAAACAACAATTATACTGAATTTTGTAGTTCCGTTATTACACGCCATTACCTTTCTTGCCCACTTCAATGTTTTTGATATGGTAAACAGCATCCAAACTTGTTAATACCACGTGCTGCAAGACTGGCAACAACGTTGCAGGTTTCCTAGTCGGGGCAGGAAGGTATAAAATTCAAAAGAACACAGATTTTGACAACTGGCTTCCATTGCTTTCCATTACTTCTTAAACTAGCGGCATTGTTGGTGTAGTGGTAATGATGTGGAGGTGCTGGTACTCGACAAAGTTTAAAAATCACACAACACTAGGTTATTTTTTGGTAGATTAGATATGTGGACTTCAGTCAGGCATTCAACAAGGTTCCCCATGGGAGACTGAGAACTAGCCATTTGGATACAGAACTGGCTCAAAGGTAGAAGCAGAGAGTGGTGGTGGAGGGTTGTTTTTCAGACTGGAGGCCTGTGAGCAGTGGAGTGTCACAAGGATCGGTGCTGGGCCCTATACTTTTTGTCATTTACGTAAATGATTTGGATACGAGCATAAGAGGTACAGTTAGTAAGTTTGCAGATGACACCAAAATTGGAGGTTTAGATTTATAGATTACTTACAGTGTGGAGTTGAAGTGTTGAGCCACAGGGTGGTTGGGTTGGTTGGTCCGGGTGTCCCAGAGGTGTTCTCTGAAACGTTCAGCAAGTAGACGGCCTGTCTCTCCACATCAGGTGCAGCGGATGCAGTAAATGATGTGTGTGGAGGTGCAGGTGAATTTGTGGTGGATATGGAAGGATCCCTTGGGGCCTTGGAGGGAAGTAAGGGGGGAGGTGTGGGCGCAAGTTTTGTATTTCTTGCGGTTGCAAGGGAAGGTTCCGGGAGTGGAGGTTTGGTTGGTGGGGGTGTGGACCTGACAAGGAAGTCACGGAGGGAGTGGTCTTTTCAGAATGCTGATAGGGGAGGAGAGGGAAATATATCCTTGGTGATGGGGTCCGTTTGGAGGTGGCGGAAATGATGACAGATGATACGCTGTATACGGAGGTTGGTGGGGTGGTGGGTGAGGACCAGTAGGGATCTGTCCTGGTGTCCCCCTCCCACTCCACCAAGGACATGCAGATCCTTGGACTCCTCCATTGCCAGACCATAGCAACACGACGGCTGGAGGAAGAGCGCCTCATCTTCCGCCTAGGAACCCTCCAACCACAAGGGATGAACTCAAATTTCTCCAGTTTCCTCATTTCCCCTCCCCCCACCTTGTCTCAGTCCCAACCCTCAAACTCAGTACCACCTTCCTAACCTGCAATCTTCTTCCTGACCTCCCCGCCCCCACCCCCAATCCGGCCTATCACCCTCACCTTAACCTCCTTCCACCTATCGCATTTCCAACGCCCCTCCCCCAAGTCCCTCCTCCCTACCTTTTGTCTTAGCATGCTTGGCACACTTTCCTCATTCCTGAAGAAGGACTCATGTCCGAAACGTCGATTCTCCTGCTCCTTGGATGCTGCCTGACCTGCTGCGCTTTTCCAGCAACACATTTTCAGCTCTGATCTCCAGCATCTGCAGTTCTTACTTTCTCCTAGAATATTGAACAATACAGTGCAGAGCAGGCCCTTTGGCTCTCGATGTTGTGCTGACCTATGAACTATTCCCAGCTCGTCCCCCTACACTATCCCATCATCATCCATGTGCTTAGCCGAGGATTGTTTATATCTCCCTAATGTGGTCGAGTTGAATTTGCTTTTGTATCCAGGCAACCCAGCTAATCTAGCTGTTGGACCAAATGTTACATTTTAAATTTTCCAGTACTCTGTGCACTTCTGTACGTCCTTGCTAGCTTTCTACTCTTTTAAAAGTACAGTACTTCCACATCCTCAGAATACCTTCAGCACACCTCCTCCCTTAAGATAAAGAAAGAACCACCATAATGAAAAGATGGCTTCATTTTTTTCTATTCTTTAAACAAATTACCATAACAAGCAGATAAAGTTAATCTAAGTTCACATTCACTTCTTCCCATAGATATATGTGTAACATTGAAAAGGGTCTGGATCTCCTTGTACATCTGTCACTGATAGCATTATTGCAGGAACAGAAATCGCTTGGGACAATAGATAGTGTCTTTGCCTTCATTTCAAGGGGGTTTGAGTGCAGGAGGAATGGTGTCTTACTGCAGCTGTACAGGGGCTTGGTGAGATTTCAGCGAGAACATTGTGCAGTATTATGTGCAGCTTGATTGCCTTCTCTCAAAAGGACAACGCAACATTGAGGAAGTTCAGGAAAGGACAGCCAGACTGATCTCTGGGATGACAGGCTTGCTGTGTGACCAGAGTTAGAGTGGAATGGGCCTGTTTTCCATGAGGGTTACGAAAATGAGTGGAGAGCTCAGTGAAATATATAAAACTCTGAAAGGGGGAGGCAGATTGGAAGCAGGGATGATAATTCCCCTGACTGGGATGCCTAAAATAAGAGATCACAGTATAGGAACAGGGAGGTCACTCTGCACTGAGATGAGAATAAATGTCGAGAATCAGAGATTGGTGAACCTGGGGAATTCTCTCCATCATAAGGCATCCATGCACTAAGTATAAATAAGGATTTTGAGATACGGAAGGGATAGTAAAAGAACAGGAGTATGCTGATGATCAGCCATCATTATATTGAATGGAGGAGTAAAATCAGTAGACAAAAGGCACCACTGCAGTTGCTTTCTTACATTTTTCTGATGATTAATCACATTAAGGGATGTGTATATTACTTTGCAAAAGTGCATTGAAGGGTTGTTCGAACATGAACTAGAATGGGGTGGGCTTAATGTGTTGAATGGCCCACTCCTTTGCCAATGTTTCTGTGCAGTCTGTGAGAAAGCTCTGAACATGCTGTCACAATTTCTCAGATGATAGGAAGGAGGACTCTGCAGGACTGTGTTTTCTGTTCCCTTTTCTGATACCGAGGCTGGTACAGGGTGTCCTATTCGAATTTATTCGTTAAAACCTTGGAATAGTTTCACATAACTCAGTGTCTTGCTTGGCCATTTCAGAGTCCATTGAAGAGTTTATCACATGTCTGTGTGTCTGAAGTCACTTTTACACGAGACCTGGAAAGCACAGTAGATTTGCTTCGTGAAAGTACATTGGGAAAGCAAATTGGTGGTTACAATCAACATTGGTTTCAAGGTTACTGACATCAGGTTTTAGGTTTCAATATCTTATTAATTGCTTTTAACTTCCACCAGCTGCCAGGGCATTAGCCTGGTCTGTATTAGTAATCCAGTGACATTTCCACAATAGCACCATTTGCAGGTGGGGACCAATTGGAAACCGCACTGAGCAGGTTATTTCTGTGCTGCTTGACAGTTCTGGCAAAAGGAACTTCCACCAATTTGGCGATCGTGATGGGACTGAGGGGGTGGTAATTGGTCAGATTGTAATTATTCTCCTCTTTGGGGGACTGGACAATTTTCCAGATTGCCAGGTAAATGTCCAAGTTGTAGGTGGAATGCTTCCCTCGGGGCACGGCTTGTTGTGCAGCACAAGTCTTCAGTCCCATTGCACCAATGGTGTCAGGGCCGATTGTCTTTGCCATATCAACGGTGTTCAGCTGTTTCCTGATGTCAAGTGTAGCAAATCAAATTGGTTGAATATTGACATCTGTGACCCTGTGGACATCATGATGAGGGTGAGGTGGATCATCCACTCAACACTTCTGGCAGATACTATATCCTAGTCTTTCACACTGATGTGCTGGGCTGATCCATTATTTAGGATGGGGAGGTTTGAGAAGCACTCTCCCCAAGTGAGTTGTTTAATAGCCCATCAATGTTTATGACTGGATGTGGCAGGATTGCAGGGCTTCAATCTGATTTGTCGATCTTGCGATTATTTCACCCTTTCCATCAGACGTTAGTCCAACGGTTTGGAATGCAAACAGCCAAGCGCAGTACCTTTAACAGTCTGTCATTGGTTTAAGTTATACATGTTTGCGTAACAACACAGGGTAACCACCACCCCCCCGCCGCTAAATTACCCAGCGACCTAGAAAAGATACACCCCACGCTGTAATCTGTGAGAGGCAAAGAACCATACCAAAATTCGCTACTTAAAGTAAAATTTAACAAATTTATTTTTAGAAGTCTAACAGAGAATAATTAACGAAAAATTATTCACAACATGTTTATCTAAACCTATATTTTACCTTCCCTCTACAATACTGGTCTAATTAAAACAAAACCTGATTATGATTCAGCAAAACAAAATCACGTTTCAAAACCAAGAAGCTTGCCGAGTGCCCTCTGTATTTGCCTTTGTTTTATTCTTTTTAGGGATTCTGTTTGGCAGGTGTTTACTGGGGAAAGGTACATTTAAGATAATAGATATTTCTGCAAGCAGTCTCTCTCTAGTTGTTGGTGCTTGGCAGTTCTCTTTGTCACTCTGGCTAACTTTTCCGAAATATTTGGGTTTAATATTATAAAATTACTAAATTCAAACTTGATTGGAGTTTGGTATCTTGGGGCATAGTTTAAACCGATTGGCCAAAATCAAATTTGCTTTTGTATCCAGGCAACCCAGCTAATCTAGGTGTTCGACCAAATGTTACATTTTGAATTTTCTGGCCCTCTGTGTGCTTTTGTAAGTCCTTGCTAGATTTCTACTCTCTTAAAAGGACTGTACTTCCACATCTTCAGAATATTTCCCCCGAAGAAAAAGAAATAAACCATCATAACGAAAAATTGGATTCGTTTTTTTTTCTATTCTTTAAGCACATTACCATAACAAGCAGATAACTTTAATCTAAGTTCACCTTCATTTCTTCCCATATATATAAACAACACATTGGACAAATACAAATCTCATCTAAACTTTATCAGTTAAATCCATGATCATGATTCTGCGATTACATTCTTATAACCCACAACATGTATGATTTTGAATTAAAAGTCTGAACATAAGACTCCAATGAAATAGTCTCATTCTTGTCTTTAAAACATTCTAAGAACATAAGAGTATTTGAACCGTGTACACAACCGTCGCTGACACATTGTTCATGACATACACATTAAAATGTTGTAAGGCCAGTGCCAAACTCAGTCGTTCTCTTCCCATCGTGGTGTGTGTCCTCTGCTGGATGTTGATTTTCTTCAAAAAGTCACCAACTGGCAGTTCAATCCCACCCTCACATTCCTGTACCAGTACACCTCTAAATCTTATGTCACTAGTATCGATGACGACTTTAAAGGTTTTGAAAAGTTTGGTGTAGCTAAAATGTATTTGCTGGTTAATCCTGCTTTCAGAAGATCGAATGCATCCTGTTCTGTCTATTGTTCTGTCCACCAAAACGTTTTGTTCTTCTACAGCAAATCGTTTAATGGTGCCTCTCCACTGCAGAAGTTTGGAATAAACATCCAATATAATCCGCTGAGTCCAAAGAATCTAAGCACCTCATCCTTCAAGGTTGGTTGTGGAAAATCCTTGGTGGCCTTCGTCTTTGTATTCCGTGGCATAAACCTTCCATGAGCGATGTTATGTCCCAAGAATGTCACCCCTGCTTTTGCGAATTCAATTTTATTTAACTTGATTGCCAGTTTTGCTTCTCGTAGTCATTCCCAGCTCCCTGCCAACTGTACCATGTGTTCTTTCCAGGACTTACTAAAGATCACTACAATGTCCAAATAGACTGCACTGTTTGTTAACCCAGCCACAACTATGTTCACGAATCTTTGGAATGTGACAGGTGCGTTCTTCACTTCAAGAGGCATCACTTTGAATTGATATAGCTCATTTGGGCTTATGATTCCAACGATATGATTCCCACATGGGGTGCAAGAGATCCTGGGTTCAAATCCTGGACGAGTTCCCAAACTGTTACGACATGTGATAAACACCCTCTGCTAATTTAAACCAGTAACACAGAAAAGATTAATCCCATGCTGTAATCTGTGAAAAATTGAGAGGCAAAGAACTACTCCAAAAGTCACGACTTAAAGTAGAGTTAGCAATTTTATTTTTAAAGTCTAATCGAGAATAGTTAACTAACAATTATTCACAACTCGTTTATCTAAACCTATCTATTACCTCCCCCGTTCCCTTATTTGTCCGATAAAAAATCCCAATAACAATTCACCAAAACAAAGTTTCTTGCTGAGTGTCCTCTTAGTGATTCTGTTTCACAGGTCACTGGCAGATAAAGGGACCTTTAAGAGAGTAGAGATGTCTGCAATCAGTCTCTCTCTCGTTGTTCGTGCTTGGCAATTCTCTTTGCCATTTTTTGCCACTTAGGCTAACTGTTCCAAGATGTCTGATACTTATACCCCAAAACATCAGATCATTTCATTGGTTTTAATATTGTCAAAATACTAAATGCAAACTTCATTGGAGTTTGGCATTTTGGGGCATAATTTAAATGGATTGGCCGAAATTGAACTTGTTTTTGTATCCAGCAACCCAGCTAATCTATCTGTTTGACAAAATGTTACATTTCAAATTTTCCAGGACACTGGGTACTTCTCTAAGTCCTTGCTAGCTTTTCCACTCTCTTAAAAGTACAGTACTCCTACATCTTCAGAACAGTTCTGCCTGTGACATGTTCATCTGCACTTGTTACTGAACCATAGATTGGTTTGATGGTAACGGTAGACTGAGGGATTATCCCGGTCACAAAGTTACAGATTGGGGTCGAATGTAATTCTGCTTCTGCTACTGCTGTGATCTACAGCACGACATGAATGTCCAGTTTTGAGCTGCAATATCTGCAATACAATTCTGCTGCCTGTGCCCCAATTCACATTGAGACCCATTAGTCCATCATCCCTGTCATTAGTGACTTATTCTGATTTCTGATGTAGTAACACTGCCATTTTTTTTTAAAAGATATTTTTATTAGAAATTTAATATTTTGACAGATTTACAAAAATAAACAGAACTTTCAAGCACAAACATTAATATAAAAATAGATCTTAAATATATAATCATCAAAATTCAAAGGAATGATACTAAAGAAGAAAGAAAAACAATGAAACTCAGTTAACTACTAATCTAATCCACAATTATCCAGAGTGTATAGTTGAGTCACTTACATCCTTCAAATAAGAGAAAATGTTCTCTAATACACTCATAACAGTATAATAAAAAGGAAACTATTTCCAAACAATAAGAACAAAAAAAATAAAACATGTTTGAATGGAGATCCTCCCCCTTATTCTCAGGGGGCCTTACTTCCTTTCTAAAGGTCCACCATATCCTCTCCCAAACAGTGTCCCACCCTTGACCCGGGCGCTCCTTAATAGGATTTAGATATAATACCGAGCTAGAGTTAACAGTGAGCGCCCCACCCCCACCCCTCCCCACCCATACCTGAGTATATCTGATAGCATCAATGCCACGTACAAACACACATAACTATAAAATTACAACTCCAACAAATTACAGTTAAGTATAATAACATAAAATAGCAAGGGAAGACAACCCTGCTCCCAGAAGCAAAAGTAAAGTAGAGTAAAGTATCCATTTCTCCCCACGGAGTGTGGAAGAGGCAAGCCAACATAAATTGTCTCTTACGATTTATTTAAACGAGTCTAAAAGTTCCTTAGCCTCTTCTGGTGATCTAAAATTATACTCGGATCCTTCGTGGTTAAAGCATAACGTCGCTGGGTAGCGTAAGGTGTATTGAATATTTAAGTTCCTTAGACATTTTTTCACCTCATCAAATGCCTTCCTCCTTCGTGCCAAAGCCGGGGAGAAGTCCTGAAATAACATAATCTTGGATCCTTCATGAATCATAGCTTTAGGATCCTTTCCAAGATTTCTGGAGGCATCCAGGAGTATCTGCCTCTCCCTATAACTCTGCAGCCGGAACAGGACCGGGCGTGGGCGCTGGTTTGGGCCAGATCCGCGTACTGCGACCCGGTAGGCCCACTCCACCCTTACCCGGTCAGTTTCAGCCCCCAGGTTTAAAAGCTGGGGCAGCCATCGCTCCAGAAATACTGCTAACTGTCCCTTCTCCTCTTGTTCAGGGAGGCCCAGAAGACGGATATTCTTTCTCCGATTTCTATTATCCAGGTCATCCGTGTAGATTTCAAAGGCCCGGACTCTCTGCTCCAGAGCTGGCACCTGTTCTGCAGCTGTTTGTGCTGCAGCCTCGGAGGTCGTGGCCTTTAGCTCCGCCCCCTCCATCGGCCCTGCAGCTCCTCAATAGCCTGGCTGTGCTTTTGTAGCTTTTCTTCGAATGAGTTCCATCTCTGTCTGGATTCTGCGATGAAATTGACGAGTGTCGTTTCCAGCCTGGCAATCATCTCTTCAAGGCCTGTTTTTACATCAGCTGCAGCCGGAGGAGGAGAGGAGGGTGGGGGAGGGGTCTTTGTTTTCTGAGAGCTGCGGGATCCCTTTGGTTTACTCATTATCCACTTAATATTAAACTGCTTAAATATAATAGTAAGCAGCTAATTAAGGTTAGAAATTTTTTTTGGGTGGTTTGGTAGGTGTGGTGGGGGTGAGTAACTCACTTTACCCAGGTTTTGGGAAGAGCACTGTAAACTCAGACTTGCTGAGTCGCCGCCATCTTGGATCTCCAACACTGCCATTTTAATATTCTCACTCCATAGTGTTATACCTCTATTGTCTTTGATTCCTCAAAACCATTGACATATTCATCTGAATCTTTTTCCCTTCCAGTAGAACCATCTTCGGTGTTTAAAGTGAATATATATCCGTCTGTTTCTCTCCCTGGCCATGCTTAAGAGCTCTGTGGTGTCAAAGATGCCAGCTTCATGCAGTTTCAGAGGGAACGAATTTGTGCACCTTGTGTTATCGTTGACTTCAGTGTTGTTCAATGGTGTTCAATGTCGGACAGGGTGTTTCAGCAACTTTGACGCATGTCTTCAAAACTTGTTCATAAACAGAAATTACGAGAGAAGCTAAGCGTCTGATGAGTGAGAGCAGAATTAATCTTTCAGGTCCAGTGACACTTCTTCAAAGCTCCCAGTTTCTCCAGCAATTTTTATTTTGGTGTCAGATTTCCAGAATCCACCGTTCTTCGGTCGATTGAAAATGTGTTCTGTGCCTATTCAGCATTGGATAAACTCAGCAGGTCTGGCAGTGTTTGCAGGGACAGAGAAACAGAGTTAACCTTTCAAATCCAGCAGGACACTCCTTCAGAACTGAAAAGGATTAGAAAATTGTCTTTTTTAATCACTGAAGAGCGGTTATGGAAAATAGAGGGTGTGGATATGCAGTGCAAAAGACAAAGTGTTTTTAATGGCGATGAAAGAGAAACTTGGGGAAAAAGTAAAGCTTACGCTGAATTGTTTGTAACAAAGTCATCAGGACAGGTGACCTTTAGCAATTAATGAACTTGATTCATGGCCATGGGGAATACCTGTTCATTCAGAACAAAGTCCAACATATTCCATTGAAATACAGAATGTTACAATTTATACAGTAAAATACAAGCCCACTGCGCATTAATTACACAACCTAGGGGCAGTTGTAAGGTTCACATATATTGTCCAGATTTTCATTTCTTAATGTCAACAAAACTCCTGATCAAATAGGCTAGAACAACTGATAAGAGACAGAGAGAAACAATCCATCATTCTATCAGAGCTATGTAATGGCACTGAGGAGCAGAGACAGCCTGCAGCTGCAAGGTCAGGCTATCAAAACAGAATTCCTCGGCCAGGGGTCAGACAGCACTACACTAGCAGGCTACACTTTACTGCAAACATTACTTTGTGACAAAAATGGCTTCCACAAAGTTTTATGTCAATTTTGGTCAAACTCTCCCACAGAAACAGATGTAGAATGTCTGAAAATGAAGGTGAGAATGGAGGAAATTGGTTCTCACTGTTGAGTGCATAAACAAGATGAATTAGACACAAAAACGATTAGGTCAATGGGAAACCATGAGGGAAATTGGACAACAGTGATAGTAGGGTAAAAAATGAGGTCTGCAGATGCTGGAGATCACAGTTGAAAATGTGTTGCTGGTTAAAGCACAGCAGGTCAGGCAGCATCCAAGGAACAGGAAATTCGACGTTTCGGGCATAAGCCCTTCATCAGGAATGAGGAGAGTGTGCCAAGCAGGCTAAGATAAAAGGTAGGGAGGAGGGACTTGGGGGAGGGGCGATGGAGATGTGATAGGTGGAAGGAGGTCAAGATGAGGGTGATAGGCTGGAGTGGGGTGAGGGCGGAGAGGTTAGGAAGAAGATTGCAGGTTAGGAGGGCGGTGCTGCTGTTTGAGAACGTGGCTGAAGAGTTTCTGTGCAGAGGAGATGACCTGGGGGGTGCAGTGAGAGAAAGACTCACTGAAATCCTTGTAGAGGGAGGAAGAGAGCTTCTTCAAGGAAGGCATCCTTGTAAGAGGATTCGCAGTAGGTTAAAATCTTTGGGTAAAAAATGAGGTCTGCAGATGCTTGAGATCACAGTTGAAAATGTGTTGCTGGTTAAAGCACAGCAGGTTGGGCAGCATCCAAGGAATAGGCTGTGAAGTTATGAAATTGAATATTAACTTGTACAGGCTGTAAAGTAACAAAGTGTAAAATGAAGGGTTACTTGAGCATTGGTTATGCTCATTGGAACATTGCTGTAGCCCTGGACTGAAAAGTTAACATGTGAAAAAGGCAGGTTATTGAAATGGGAAACAGTGAGAAGGTCAGAGTTGTTCCTACAGATAGTGTGGAAGTGTTCCTCAAAACAGTCTGTGTTTGGTCTCTCAATGTAAAGGAGACTGTTGTGAGCAGCAATGACAGGAGACTGGATTGAAAGAGTAGAAGTGAAATGCTGCTTCACCTGAAAGGTGTGCTTGGGGCTTTGGACAGTGAGGAGGGAAGAGGTGAATGGGCAAGCTTCTCCAAATACATGGGGATGTGCCATGGGGGCTTGGGGGAAGTGTTTGGGGTGATGGAGAGTGTCACAGAGGGAATGCTTCCTGTGTAATGCTGACAGTGGATGGGAGGGGAAGATTGTTTGGTTGCACTGTCCTGCTGGAGATGATGGAAATGGTCAAGGGTGATACTTTGAATGTGGATTTGAGTGCAGTGGAAACTGAGGACAAGAGGATTTCTGTCATTCTGCAAGAAAGGAAGGAAAGAGTTGAGGGCAGAAGCAAGGGCAATGGGTGAGTCACAGCTGAAGGACATGTCTACCAGAGTTGGATGGATTTCTTGTTGAGGGAAAATGAGGTCAGGTTGGAGGCTCTCAACTGAAATGTGGTATCACCGAACAGCAATGACAGGGACAGAGAAACTGGGAATTACTCTCAGCTGATCAGCAGGCAATTGTTTAATGTAGGGGATTCCACAAATAAAGTGCAGTACAAAGGGATTGAAGCCATTGGCACAGAAAGCTGTGGAGGGAAGGTCATTGAGTATATTTAAGACTGATATAGACAGGATCTTGAGTAAAAAAAGGGATCAAGAGTTACAGGGTGGATATGGGAGAATAGAGTTGAGAAACATATCAGCCGTGATTGAATGGCACAGCAGACGTGATGGGATGAAGCTCCTCTGTCTGAAGGGTGTTCCTGCGTCTGAAACATGAAGTTTAAATGCTGGTGCAGTAAGTAACTAGGTTGATTCATTCGGCTGATTCCTGGGGTGAACGTGCTGACTTTCCAACAATATCTAAAATGGTTAGGTGTTCATTCACTGGCATTGAAATTTAAGAGGGATAATGATACTGAAAGATACAAGATACAGAGTGGGACTGGACAAGGTCGATGTTGAGAATGTGTTCCCACTCCTGGGTGCAGTCTTGAAGTCAGGGACATAGATACAGAATAATGCACATTGATTTGAAACTGAGATGCAAAGAAATGTTTTCTCTCAGAAGGTAGTGAATGGCTGGAATTCCCTAACCCAGAGAGTTGTGGAGGCTAGATCACTGAAAGTATTTACAAACGAGGTGGATGGGCTTTTGACATATTGGTGAGTTAAGGGATAGGCAAAAACAGTGGGGTTGAGCCCCAGAGTAGGTCAGCCATGTTCTTATTGAATGACAGCACAGGCCTGAGGGGCTGATTAGCCTACTTCTGTTTCTGTCCATATTGGAAAGAAACTGGTTATTTTCCTTGAAGTTGTGTTCTGCAATTTGCATTCATGGAGAACAGAGAATCGGTTGAGTTTACCCTGCGTGAGGTTTGGGGGTTGTATTTATAGTGAATCTGGGTCTGCATCATGACCAACATCTGGAGCAGGAGTTACAGAGAGGGGAAGTCTGGATAGAGGGCTTGTGGGGGTGTGGGGCTCTTCCTGACCCGGCCTGGATATTCCTAGTACATTTTCCCAATCTATGCTTAACCATCAGAGTGGCCTAAATCTGCTCCTATGTAGCAGTATCGAGGTGCTGAATGGAATATTTGAATGTAGGACTGAGGAGCAAGAGTGGTCCATTCAACCTTTTCACGCTACTCCACTAGTAAATAAGATGGTGGCTCATCTCACCATGGTCCCAGCTGCATCTTTCTGTCAATATGCCATTATCCCTGATTTCACATCTAAAATCTAACTAAGTCAGCCTCAATATAATTTAAGGATCCAGCCACCATAAACTTCTGAATTCCCACTTTGTGAATTTCTCCTCATACCTTTCGCTTGGGGGCTTGGCACTACTACCTCACAGCATCAGGGACCTGGGTTCAATTCCAATCTCAGGCTACTGTCCATGTGGAGTTCGCACATTCTCCCTGTGTCTGCGTGCGTTTCCTCTGGGTGCTCCAGCTACTCCCACAATTCAAAGGTATGCAGGTTAGGTGAATTGGCCATGCTAAATTGCCTGTAGTGTTTAGGGATGTGGAGGCTAGGTGCATTGGTTCAGTGAAATGTAAAGTAATAAGTGTAGGGCAATGAGTCTGGGGGTAATTCTTTGGAGGGTCAGTGTGGACCTGTTGGGCAGAAGGGACTGTTTCCACAGCAAAGGGAATCTAATCTAATTTGTCACTTCCAGCATGGGCTGAACCTTTTCCCTATGCTGGACTGTGATTTAACACGATATTAGCAGGACATCAAATATCTGAATCTCTCCATCCCTCGCACTGACCCCAAACTCTCCCCATTTGAATGGGCTGTACTCCGCTCCCTCCACTACAACACAAACCTCAGCATTAAACTGGTTGGAACAGTGGTGCAGTGATAGTTTGGCACACCACCCTCTACCTCGCCAAAGCTACATGCCAACTCGCTGGCACCTCCTCACACCACCCACTAAATTATGACGCAACCTCCCATCACCAGACCATCATCACCGAGACCATTCACAATCTCATTACCTCCCACTCACAGTATCTAACCTCATTATTGCCCAACAATGCAGCACCCTTCCGATCTTCTCTCCAAAATTCATAAACCTAACTGCCCCAGTCAACTGATCTTTACTGCTTGCTCCTGCCCAGGGAACTCATCTCCTTTTATCTCAGCTCTATGCTGTCCCCGTTGGTCCAGGAACTCCCCACCTACATTCAAGGCATTATCTTCTCTGCAACTTTCAGTTCCCTGGCCCCTAACACCTCAGCTTTACCATTGACATCCAGCCTCTCGACATCTGTAACCACTATGAGGTGGACCTCAAGGCCCTCTATCTCCTCATCACTCACAGACCCATCCACTTCCCCTCATCTGAAACCTGCCTGGGAGAACTCGTCCTCACCCTTAACAACTTTTCCTTCAATCCTCCCATTTACCTGCAAACCAGAGGGGTGGTTATGGATACCTGCATGGGTCTGATCTATGCCTTCTTGTAGGTCATGTTGACACAGTCCCTGTTCCACAGCTTCCCCGGCACTATCCCGCACTTTTTTTTATCTGCTACATTGATGACTGTGTCAGCACTGCCTTGTGCTCCCAAAGTAGCTTGAATAGTTCATCAATTACCCCAACACATTCCACCCTGATCTCAAATTCACCTGGACCATTTATGACACCTCCCTCCTCTTCCTGGATCACTCTGTCTCCAACTTCAGCCACTGACATAACACAGACCTCTATTAGAAACCCACCAACTCCCACAGTTACTTAGATTCCACATCGTCCCAAATCCCCTTCTGCAAAAATGCAATCCCATACTTCCACCTCCTGCAGCATATCCATCAGGCAGATGGAGCACCACTTCTGATGTCTGACTGGGTCAGAGGGAATCCTCCCCTCAACACTGTATGACTAAATCCTGTAATCGCCCCAGAACAGTCTATAACCAACATTCTCCGGAACGATCTACAACTGATATTCCTCGAAACTTACGATAACTGACATTGCTCAGGGCATTCTATAACTGACATTCTCCAGACCATTTTGGAACCAAAATTCCCCGCAAATTTCGATAGCCGACATTCACAAGGACATTCTGTACCCGACATTCTCCAGAACGTTCGATAACCAACATGCTCCAGAACATTCTGTAACTGAGATTCTCCGGAACATTTTGCGACCAACATTCCCAGAAATGTTCTGTAACTGCCTTTCCCTGGAAGATTCGATAACTGACATTCCCCGGAATATTTTAAATGAACATTTCATGTGAACAGTCGAATGTTAGTAATTTGAAAAAATAACGTAAGATCACTTAGGAAGAGATCCAATTCAAGGGAGAAGGTTACACTGTCTAGAACTCTCTTCTGCATTTACATTTCTACACAATAGAGGATCAACTACAAATTAGACCAAAAGACAGAAATTTCCAACTTCCATTTGTCTTTAAGGAACTGGGAGAGATGCCTTCAGGACAGCCATGTTTCCAGCATCAGTATTCGGAACTGTAAAGAAGTGACCTGTGTCTAATCTCGAGTGATTGAATGCGTAGGAATGATCTAAAAAAAATTCTTACGGATGTGTGTCCATGCATTTGGGGAAAGGTGGTTCCTGTGTTTTATGTCACATTTTTCTAAGTAATTCAGATCTTACCAATTGTTGTTTCAGCTTCAATTATTTCAATACATCTCTGAATACAGTGACACATTTGAAAATCTCTTAGAACATAGAACATTAAAACGCAGTACAGGCCCTTCGGCCCTCGATGTTGCGCCGCTATGTCATACTAATCTGAAGCCCATCCCACCTACACTATTCCATGAATGTCCATATATCTATGTCTCTCTGCAACCTACTACATCCTTCGTCACTATCCACAACTCCATCGACCTTAGTGTCGTCCGGAAATTTGCTAATCCACACTTCTAAGCCCTCATCCAGGTCATTTATAAAAATGACAAACAGCAGTGGACTCAACACCAACCCTTACGATACGCCACTAATAACTGAACACCAAGATGAACATGTTCCATCAACTACAACCCTCTGTTTTCTTTCAGCAAGCCAATTACTGATCCAAACTGCTATGTCTCCCACAATCCCATTCCTCCCCATAGCCTACTGTGGGGAACCTTATCGAACACCTTGCTGAAATCCATATACACCACATCAACCGGTTTATTCTCATCTACCTGTTTGCTCATTTTGTCAAAAAACTCAATACGATTCGTTAGGCACGACCTACCCTTCACAAAACTGTGCTGACTGCCCCAATCAGATTATTCTTTTCTAGATGGTTATAAATCCTATCTCTTATAACCTTTTCCAACCCTTAACAAACAACTGAAGTGAGACTCACTGGTCTGTAATTACCAGGGCTGTCTCTACTCCCATTTTTGAACAAGGGAACCACATTTGCTATCCCCCAGTCCTTAGGCACTATTCCTGTAGACAATGATGATTTGAAGATCAATGCCAAAGTCTCTGCAATCTCTTCCCTTGCTTCCCAGAGGATCCTAGGATAGATCCCATCCGGCCCAGGGGACTTGTCTATTTTCACACTCTGCAATATTTCTAATACCTCTTCCTTGTGAATCGCAAGCTCTTCTAGTCTAGATGCAAGTATCTTTGTATCTTCTTCGCCAACATTTTCATTTTCTATCGTGAACATTGTCGAAAAATATTTATTTAGTGGTTCCCCTATCTCCTCTGACTCCACACACAACTTCCCACTATTGTCCTTGATTGGCCCTAATTTAACTCTCATCATTCTTTTATTCCTGACATACCTATGGAAAGCCTTGATCCTACCCTGATCCTATCTGCCAACAACTTCTCATGTTTCCTCCTGGATCTTATGAGCTCTCGTTTCAGGTCTTTCCTGACTTCCTTGTAACCCTCAAGTGCCCTAACTGAGTTTTCACATTTTGTCCGAACATAAGCCTTCTTCTTCTTCTTGACCAGGGATTCCACTTCCTTAGTAAACCACGGCTCACGCATTCTATATCTTCCTCCCTGCCTGACAGTTACATACTTATCTAGGACACACAGGAGCTTTTCCTTGAATAAGCTCCACATTTTTAATGTGCTCATCCCCTGCAGTTTCCTTCCCCATTCTATGCTTCCTAAATCTTTCCAAATTGCATCGTAATTTCCCTTCCCCCAGCTGTAGCTCTTGCTCGGTGGAGGACACCTATCCCTTTCCATCACTAAAGTAAGCCTGACAGAATTGTGATCGCTGTCTCCAAAGTGCTCACTACTTCCAAATCTATCACCTGGCCAGGCTCGTTCCCCAGTACTAAATCTAAAGTGGTTTCGCCCCTTGTAGGCCTGTCTACATACTGTGTCAGGAAGCCCTCCTGCACACACTGGACAAAAACTGACCCATCTATAGTACTCGTACAGTAGTGATCCCAGTCAGTATTTGGATAGTCAAAGTTCCCCATGACAACTACCCTGCCTCTCTCACTCCTATCGAGAATCATCTTTGCTATCCTTTCCTCTGCATCTCTGGGACTATTCAGAGGCCTATAGAAAACTCCCAGCATGGTGACTTCTCCTTTCCTGTTTCTAACCTCAGCCCATTCTACCTCAGTTAACGAGTCCCCAAACATCCTTTCTACAACTGTAATATTGTCCCTGATCAACAAGGCCACACCTCCCCCTCTTTTACCATCTTCTCTGTTCTTACTGAAACATCTGAATCCTGGAACCTGCAACAGCCATTCCTGTCCCTGCTCTATCCATGTCTCTGTAATGGCCACAACATCGAAGTCCCAGGTACCAACCCACGCTGCCAGTTCACCCACTTTATTTCGGATGCTCCTCGCGTTGAAGTACACACACTTCAAACCAGGTTCTCGCTTGCCAGTGTCAGATACTTGATTTGGGAACTCCCTACTCTCATCCTCTTCTGTACCTGTCCTACAATTTTGGTTCCCATCCCCCTGCTTTAAAGTTTGGGGCCTTATATAGCAGACAGAACAGTTAAATAGATGTTTACCACGCTTGCCTTCATTGCTCAGTCCTTTGAGATTCGGAGTTGGTACATCGTGCTGAGGTTGTACAGGACATTGGTGAGCTGAAAGTGTGTTGCTGGAAAAGCGCAGCAGGTCAGGCAGCATCCAAGGAGCAGGAGAGTCGACGTTTCAGGCCTGAGCCCTCCTCCAGAAACTGATCTCCAGCATCTGCAGTCCTCACTTTCTCCTAGAAATTTCCTCATTACTGACGAAGGGCTCAGGCCCGAAACATCGACTCTCCTGCTCCTTGGATGCTGCCTGACCTGCTGCGCTTTTCCAGCAACACACTTTCAGCTCTGATCTGCAGCATCTGCAGTCCTCCCTTTCTCCCAGGACATTGGTGAGGCCCATTCTGGAGTACTGTGTCCAGTTCTGATCGCTCTGTTATAGGAAGGACATTATAAAGCTGGACAGGGTTCCAAAGAGATTGACCAGGATGGCAGGTTGGAAGGTATAGAGAAGGTTTGAGTTATAAAGAAAGGCTGGATAGGCTGGGACTTCTTTCAGTGGAGCGTAGCAGGTTGAGACATGACCTGATAGAAGTTTATAAAATAATGAGAAATGCAGATAGAGTTGATGCTCGTTGTCTTTTCCCTATGTGGGGAATTTCAAGACTAGGGGGCACACCTTTAAGATAAGAGGAGAGAGGTTTAACAAAGACGTGATGGGCAATTTCTTTATACAGAGGGTGGTACACGTGTGGCAGATGGAGTTTAATTCAGATAAATGCAAGGTGCTGCATTTTGGGAAAGCAAATCTTAGCAGGACTTATACACTTTATGATAAGGCCCTAGGGAGTGTTGCTGAACAAAGAGACCTTGGAGTGCAGGTTCATAGCTCCTTGAAAGTGGAGTCACAGGTAGATAGGATAGTGAAGAAGGTGTTTGGTATGCTTTCCTTTATTGGTCAGAGTATTGAGTACAGGAGTTGGGAGGTCATGCTGCGGCTGTACAGGACATTGGTTAGGCCACTGTTGGAATATTGTGTGCAATTCTGGTCTCTTTCCTATTGGAAAGATGTTGTGAAACTTGAAAGGGTTCAGAAAAGATTTACAAGGATGTTGCCAGGGTTGGAGGATCTGAGCTGCAGGGAGAGGCTGAACAGGCTGGGGCTGTTTTCCCTGGAGTGTCGGAGGCTGAGGGGTGACGTTATAGAGGTTTATAAAAGCATGAGAGGCATGGATAGGATAACCATAGGGTGGGGGAGTCCAGAACTAGACGGCATAGGTTTAGGGTGAGAGGGCAAAGATATAAAAGAGATCTAAGGGGCAACTTTTTCATGCAGAGGGTGGTATGTGTATGGAATGAGCTGCCAGAGGATGTGCTAGAGGCTAGGACAATTACAGCATTTAAAAGGCATCTGGATGGGTATATGAATAGGAAGGGTTTGGAGGAATATCGGCAGGTGCTGGCAGGTGGGACTAGATTGGGTTGGGATATCTGGTCAGCATGGACAAGTTGGACCTAAGGGTCTGTTTCCATGCTGTACATCTCTATGACTCTGTGACTCTCACACACTCTCTGACATGCTCTATCACACTCTCTCTCATTCATACACTCTCAGTCACGCTCTCTCTCATTCTCACACTCTCACACTCTCTTTCACACACACTCACTCACTCACACACTCTCTTACACACACACATTGTCTTGCACTTTCTCAGTCACACTCTCCCTCTCACTCTCACACTCTGTCTCTCTCACTCACATACTCTCTCTCACACACTCTCATACTTTCTCACACTCACACATAGTCTCAATCACACTTTCTGTCACACACACTCTCACTCTCTCTCTGTCACTCACACACTCTCTCACTCACACTCTCTCACACACTCTTTCTCACTCACACTTTTTCTGTCACTCATACTCTCTGTCACATGCTCTCTCTCACATACTACCTCTCACACACACTCTCTCTCGCTCACACATACTCTATCTCACAAATACACTCACTCACTTACACTCTGTTACTCACACTCTCTCATGCATTCTCTCTCATTCATACTTTGTCTCACACACACACTCTCTTTGTCTCATACTGTCTCACGCACATACTCTCTCACACACGCTAACTTATATTCTGTGTCTAATACTCTGTCTCACACAATACTCTCATACAAACGTACTCTCTCTCACTCACATACTCTCACACAAACACACACACACTCTCTCATACTTTCACGCACTTTCTCACACGTACTCTCACACACTCTCATGCATGCACACTCTTATACACACTCTCACACTTTCTCTCTCACCCACACTCTCTCTCATACTTTCTCTCACACACTTTCTCACACACTCTCTCACACACATTCTCTCTCACACACAAACTCTGCCTCACACTCTCTCTCAAACATGCACACACACACTCTCTCTCACACACTTTCTTTCTCACACACACACACAAGCTCTCACACTTTCTCTCTCGCACACTTTCTCTTTTTCACACAAACTCTGTACACACTCTCTCACACACTCTTTTGCACATTCACTCTCTCACACTCTCACACACATTCTCACTCACACACCCACTTTGTCTCACACACAAACTCTGTCTCACATACTCTCTCTCTCACACACTCTCTCACACACTCTTTCTCACACTGTCTTTCTCATACACTCTCTCACACACTCTTTGTCACAGTCTCTTCCTCATTCAAACACTCTCTCACATACACTGTCTCACACACAAACTCTGTCTCACACTCTCTTTCACTCACACACACACACTCAGACACATTTTCTCACACACACACTATCTCACACACTCCCTCTCTCACATATGCACTCTCACACTCTGTTTCTCACATACGCTCTCACACACACACTTTCTTTCTCACACATTCGCTCTCTCTCACGCACACCCTTTCGTTCTCACATTCACTCTCTCTCACATGCACCCTGTCTCTCTCTCTCTCTCACACAACCTCTCTCCCTCCATCACTCACTCTCTCTCCCTCACACACACCCTTTCTCTCACACTGCCTCTCTCACACACAGCCTCCCCCCCATTCACTCTCTCACACTGTCTCTCTCACACTCCCTTACATACACTCCCATTCACACTCTCTGTCACACACACTCTCTCAGGCACACTCTCTCCCTTTCACACACCCTCTCCATCACACACACATTCACCCACTCACTCTCACATGCACTCTCTCTAGCACACACACACATTGACTCACTCGCTCACACACACATTCATTCTCACTCACACTCTATCACACTCTCCCACTCACAGTTTCTATCTCTCACTCTCTCTCTCAAACTCTCTCACATACACATACACAATCTCACACTCTCTTCATCTCTTTCTCACACATTTTCTCTCTCACACACTTTATCACACTCTTTCTCACTCTCTCATACGCGCACACACGTTCACTCTTACATTCTCTCTCACACTCTAACTCAGTCTCTCTCTCTCTTACACAAACTCACACACACACTCTCACCTACTCACACTCTCTCTCACTCTCACACACACACTTTGTCTCTTACACACTTTCTCTCTCACACAATTTCTCTCTCACACAATTTCACTCTCTCACTTTCTATCTCACACTTCCTGTCTCTCACACACAGACTCTCTGTTTCACACACACTCTTCCTCACACTCACAGTCTCACGCTGACACATATTCTCTGTCATACAGACTCTCCATCTTACATACACGCTTTCTCTGAGGCACATTCTCCCACACACTCTCTCTCCCACACACCTTCTCCCTCACACACATACACTCTCTCTCACACACACATGCAAACTCTGTCACACAGACTCTCACTCTCTCTCACTCACTCTTTCTGTCACCCTCACTCTCTAACACTCTTTCTCTCTCACACACTCTTCCTCGCTTACAGTCTCACTCACCCACACTTTCACACACATTCTCTGTCACACAGACTCTCTCTCACAGTCTCTCTCACACACTCTTTCTCTTTCACAGTTTCTCTCTCACACATAGTCTCTCTCTCACAGACTTTCTGTCTCACAGTTTCTCACTCCCTCTCTCATATACACTCTCACATACTCTCTCTCATACACACTGTCACACTCTCTCACACACATGCATTCTTTCACACAGACACACTCTCCCTCACTCAAGCACACACACTCACACATAGATACTCTCTCTCACATGCATACACACACAGACACACTCTCAAATACATACACAAACACACTCACTCACTCTCCAATCCTGACCCCCAGATCACATTTATGAGGTCATGCTGGTTAATTTTTTAATAAGAAAGGGAAGTTTAAAAATCCCAGCTTCTCGTTTTGATTTCAGAAAAACAGAAGAGAAATCTCTCAAACAGACATTGGGAAAAACCTGGTGCAAACATTGCATTTGCTTTAGTTAGATGACTATTTTGAAATTCCTGTTTTAAACAGGAGGATGGAATCTCCAACTCAGTATGGTTTGAAGAATGGGTGCAGCTGAGATTTAGGAACAGCAGGTGCATGCTCAGTTGATGCTTATCCTGAGAATTCTTGTGATTTTTGACACCAGGCTCCATTGGAAGTTCAGCTTTTATTTCTCGAATCCTGTTGCAGTTTGGTCTCTGAATCTCACTGCTGGATGCTGAGCAAGTGTATGTATTTGCTTTCACCTGGATGTGAGGAGGCAGCTGGGCTGCTGCTGGGTCTGTGCTGGTTTCCCCTGTCGCCTGGCGATGGTGGTATTTACTCACTCTCCATTTCCACCCCTTTGATTGAAGCTGGAATCTGACGCTCAGCAATTCTGCAGCTTATTAACTCCCCCCCCCACCCCACTTCCCCTCGCATCCCCCCACCCTCCCCCTCAGCCCTACCCTCCCCCACACCCCCCACCCTCAGCCCCTACCCTCCCCATCAGCCCCTACCCTCCCACCCACACCCCCCACCCTCCCCCTCAGCCCCTACCCTCTCCCACACTCCCCACCTTCCCCCTCAGCCCTCTCCCGAGTGTCATCTGCCTCCCCGGCGGCAGTGCCTTTTAGCACTGTGCTCCCTGGAGACAGTCCCTCCTTGATGATCTAATTAGGATTTGTGGTTTGGTGGACTCCAGTGTGGGACTGTTTCACAAGACCCTGTCTGACCATTTTGATGGTGCTGTGGAATTAATTATGACCATGAGATTACAATTCCCATTTTTCAGTGAATAAAGCCTTTAACAAGAAACTTAAATATTGAATATAATTATTAATATATTGTAATATAATTAATATGCAAAAGGCACTGGGCCAACTTTGGTTCCAGTGATTGGTTCAACATAGATAGACCTTTAGTCTTGCAGTCAGCTGGAACTAGGATTGGTTTGCTGTTATTGGCTGACCCTCAATCCTTTGTCTTTGGTTTAGTCTCATTACCACGGCGACTGGGCAAGGAATGTTAACGTTTTCAATTATGGTTTAACAAATTGATCCTTTTATACTCCACGTTGTTTATTTGGATGTTATGTGTATTAAAGTTACTAACACTGAGAGTCTACCACATTGTTTGTTTGTGTATTCATGTTAGTTAAATCTTCACTCCTGTTAAAACCTGCCTCCTGCTATTTGGCCAGCATTGCCTTGTGATTGCTTGGACATTTTGTGATCCAGCTTCCAGTGATTGTCATTGCTGGGCTTGACTGGCAGCTCCCAGTCACTGGGCCCAATCTCAGGAGGGAGCAGTGTCCACTTGGTCAGACTTGCTTTAGCCCTGAACACAAATGGTGTCCTCGTTTCACTTTACCCAGGATGGTCATGTCTAGTGGCTACTGGCCCCGTGTGTGTACTCCTCCCTCCCCAGCCAGTACCTTGCATCTTTCTTTTTGTAACAATGATTGGGAACCCCCTCCAGCATATTAACCTGTGCTGCCTGAAACGCTGTTTCTTCTGTAAGAAAAATAAGGACTATTGCCTTGCAATCCAACTGTCATTCCAAATCCCAGCTCCCAAAGAGTGGCTGCCTTAGCCATTGTGCCCAGCCTGTTTCATTGTGCACAAGCTCAGTCCAAGTCCACGGTGGCTTTGGTTCCAACTTGGAAGTTTTTGTATCCTGAGTGCATCCACAGTCTAGGGGGTTTCGTAATCTGCACTGGATTCTTCTGTACTATATTTCATATACACCAAGGGCCAGCAGTAATCACTCTCCCACCACCCAGTCTATAGGCCATGCAGACAATCTCAGGAGCGAGGTGTCTGTGGGGAACTATAACAGATTCACTGAATGACTTGCCAAATGAAGAAATTGACAAACAAGACATCACTGTTGTAACTTGTATTTTGAAATTAAGTAACAATACATAAATTAAACTTGAATTAACAGCAAAATTTTATTGCAAATAGAGACACATTTCATTTCAAATAGTCGCTATAACTCAAATATCTTTTGCACGTGCTCCTGCCTCACTTCCCACAGGCCAGTTGTGCCACATACACTTCCATTCTCTGGTGTACACTATAGGACCTCACCTTCCACCCAATCAATGTGGTCCTTCATCATGTTCACTGATGACCAAATTCCAACCAGGGTCCTGGAGCTGGTTATCACCCGAAGGTTAACTTTCTATCCTGTTTAATTGGATTGTGCACACATTGCTCCATGTAAGCATACCTTCTCTGTTCTATACTTTGCCAGCAGGTGTGCTTCTCTGTCTGACCAAATGGCTTTTGATTTAACTTCCTAGTGGTACTGCTTCCAGGTTAAGGACCACCAGGTCATTAGGAGCAGTGTTCTTCTTATCCAATGTGTGCACGATAATCCCTTTATGATTGATTCAAGTTATACTGGCAGGAAGATTTGCTAGAGCTGTTCGTGAGGAGGAGGTGGTGGTGGTGGTGGGGTGGGGGGGGGGGAGGGGGAACGACCCAGGGAGATAGTGAGGAAAGAGATCAATCTAAGACTGGTACAGTTGAGAACAAGGGTGAGTCAAACAGTTTGGGTAGGCAGGTACAAAGCACAGAACAAGATAGGACTGATAAATTAAACTGCATTTACTGAAATGTATGAGGCCAAACAGGGAAGGCAGATGAACTCAAGGCATGGTTAGGAACATGGGACTGGGATATCATAGCAATTACAGAAACATGGCTCAGGGATGGACAGGACTGGCAACTTAAAGTTCCAGGATACAAATGCTACAGGAAAGACAGAAAGGGAGGCAACAGAGGAGGGGTAGTGGTGATTTTGATAAGGGATAGCATTACAGCCGTACGGAGGGAGGATATTCCCAGAAATACATTCAGGGAAGTTATTTGGGTGGAACTGAGAAATAAGAAAGGGATGATCACCTAATTGGGATTGTATTATAGACCCCCTAATAGTCAGAGGGAAATTGAAAACAAATTTGTAAGGAGAACACAGCTACCAGTAAGAATAATAGGGTGGTTATGGTAGGGGATTTTAACTTTCTAAACATCGACTGGGACTGCCATAGTGTTAAGGGTTTAGATGGAGAGGAATTTGTTAAGTGTGTACAAGAAAATTTTCTGATTCAGTATGTGGATGTACCTACTAGAGAAAGTGCAAAACCTGATCTACTCTTGGGAAATAAGGCAGGGCAGGTGACTGAGGTGTCAGTGGGGGAGCACTATGGGGCCAGTGACCATAATTCTATCAGTTTTAAAATAGTGATGGAAAAGGATAGACCAGATCTAAAAGTTGATGTTCTAAATTGGAGAAAGGCCAATTTTGATGGTAATAGGCAAAAACTTTCAAAAGCTAATTGGAGGCAAATGTTCACAGGTAAAGGGACAGCTGGAAAATGGGAAGCCTTCAGAAATGAGATAATGAGAATCCAGAGAAAGTATATTCCTGTCAGGGTGAAAGGGAAGGCTGGTAGGTATAGGGAATGCTAGATGGCTAAAGACATTGAGAGTTTGGTTAAGAAAAAGAAGGAAGCATATGTTAGGTATAGACAGGATAGAATGAGTGAATCCTTAGAAGAGTATAAAGGCAGTAGGAGTATACTTAAGAGGGAAATCAGGAGGGCAAAAAGGGAACATGAGATAGCTTTGGCAAGTAGAATTAAGGAGAATCCAAAGGGTTTTTACAAACACATTAAGGACAAAAGGGTAACTAGGGAGAGAATAGGGCCCCTCAAAGATCAGCAAGGCGGCCTTTGTGTGGAACCGCAGAAAATGGGGGAGACACTAAACGAGTATTTTGCATCAGTATTTACTGTGGAAAAGGATATGGAAGATATAGACAGTAGGGAAATAGATGGTGACATCTTGCAAAAATGTCCATATTACAGAGGAGGAAGTGCTGGATGTCTTGAAACACATAAAAAGTAGATAAATCCCCAGGACCTGATCAGGTGTACCCCAGAACCCTGTGGGAAGATAGTGAAGTAATGCTGGGCCTCTTACTGAGATATTTGTATCATCGATAGTCACAGGTGAGGTGCCGGAAGACTGGAGGTTGGCAAACGTGATGCCACTGTTTAAGAAAGGCGGTAAAGACAAGCCAGGGAACTATAGACCGGTGAGACTGACGTCGGTGGTGGGCAAGTTGTTGGAGGGAATCCTGAGGGACAGGATATACATGTATTTGGAAAGGCAAGGACTGATTAGGCATAATCAACATGGCTTTGTGCATGTGAAATCATCTAGGAGAAAGTGAAGACTGCAGATGCTGGGGATCAGAGCGGAAAATGTGTTGCTGGAAAAGCACAGCAGGTCAGGCAGCATCCAAAGAGCAGGAGAATCGATGTTTTGGGTATGAGCCCTTCTTCAGCAATTCCTGAAGAAAGGCTCATGCCCAAAACGTCAATTCTCCTGCTCGTTGGATGTTACCTGACCTGCTGTGCTTTTCCAGCAACACATTTTTCAGCTGCATGGGAAATCATGTCTCACAAACTTGATTGAGTTTTTTGAAGAAGTAACAAAGATTATTGATGAGGGAAGAATGGTGGACATGATCTATATGGACTTCAGTAAGGCGTTCGACAAGGTTCCCCATGGGAGACTGGTTAGCAAGGTTAGATCTCATGGAATACGGAGAGAACGAGCCATTTGGATACAGAATTAGCTCAAAGGTAGAAGACAGAGAGTGGTGGTAGAGGGTTATTTTTCAGACTGGAGGCCTGTGACCAGTGGAGTGCCACAAGGATCAGTGCTGGGTCCTCTACTTTTCATCATTTATACAAATGATTAGGATGTGAGCATAAGAGGTACAATTAGTAAGTTTGCAGATGACACCAAAATTGGAGGCGTAATGGACAGTGAAGAGGGTTACCTCAGATTTCAACAGGATCTTGATCAAACAGGCCAATGGGCTGAGAAGTGGCAGATGGAGTTTAATTCAGATGACTGTGAGGTGCTGCATTGTGGGAAAGAAAATCTTAGCAGGACTTATACACTTAATGGGAAGGTCCTAGGGAGTATTGCTGAACAAAGAGACCTTGGAGTGCAGGTTCATAGCTCCTTGAAAGTGGAGTCACAGGTAGATAGGATAGTGAAGAAGACGTTTGGTATGCTTTCCGTTATTGGTCAGAGTATTGAGTACAGGAGTTGAGAGGTCATGTTGCGACTGTACAGGACATTGGTTAGGCCACTGTTAGAATACTGCGTGCAATTCTGGTCTCCTACCATCGGAAAGATATTGGGAAACTTGAAAGGGTTCAGGAAAGATTTACAAGGATGTTGCCAGAGTTGGAGAATTTGAGCTATAGGGAAAGGTTGAATAGGCTGGGGCTGTTTTCCCTGGAGCGTCGGAGGCTGAGGGGTGACCTTATAGAGGTTTACAAAATCATGAGGGGCATGGACAGGATAAATAGACAAAGACTTTTCCCTGGGGTGGGTGAGTCCAGAACTAGACGGCATAGATTTAGGGTGAGAGGACAAAGATATAAAAGAGACTTACGGGGCAACTTTTTCATGCAGAGGGTGGTACGTGCATGTAATGAGCTGCCAGAGGGAGTGGTGGAGGCTGTTACAATTGCAACATTTAAGAGGCATCTGGATGGGTATATGAATAGGAAGGGTTTGGAGGGATATGGGTCAGGTGCTGGCAGGTGGGACTAGATTGGGTTGGGATACCTGGTCGGCAGGACAGGTTGGACCGAAGGGTCTGTTTCCATGCTGTACATCTCTATGACTCTAATCTTAAAACAATTACAGATGCTACAGACATTTTAATAAATTATAAATCTTTGCTGTACTTCTCCAAGGTAAAGGTCATTTATCCCTCCCCTTTAGAAAATAGAAATCCTTGTTTTCAAGATAACATTACAATGATTGTATTCAAAATAAATCAAGTTCTTAACATTATAAATATTGTTTTGTGTTACATAGCGAACAATGATACATCATATTTACAAAACACTGTCCTCCAGGCAGTCATTACAATCACTAGGAAATCCATGCCACGGAGTGGTTGTTTGTGAGCGATCGTGGGTGGGTAAGGATGGTGCAAAGAAGATGAACGTGCCACAGCTTGCCAGGAGATCAGCTGGCAGAAGATCAGCTGGCAAGAGTAGCTGTGAGTCGGAACAGGAGGAAGATCAAGCCCAATACTTTTGCCTGGCTGAGGGCCAGAGAGGTGGCGTCTGCTGTGAACCTGTTGTGGTGATGGGCGAGTTGGAGTGGATCAAGGCAATCTGGGAGGCTGCAGTTGCTAACCTTTCAAAGGATTTCATGACGATGGGTGTCCGAGCCACTCGGCGGGAGTCAGTAAGGCATGCTGTCGGATGTTTCTGTGGCACCAAGATGATAGTGGTCTCCTTGAAGCAGATGGGAACCTCACACTGGAATAAGGAGAGGTGGAAGATGACAATGAATATTCCCGGAAGCTGGTCCACACAGGATCTGAGCGCACGGCCGGGGGCTCCATCGGGATCAGTCACTGTCCGTGGGTTCACAAACAGGAAGGACGATCTGACATCTGTGGGGCAAGTGACAACATTTCACTGACTTTTGGTCCAAAATGAGTGCACCATACATTAGGACGGCCCAGTGGCTCAGTGGTTAGCACTGCTACCTCACAACGCCAGGGACCTGGGTTCAATTTCTCCCACAGTCCAATGATGTACGTCAGGTGAACTGGCCATGCTAAACTGTCCACAGTGTCCTGGAGTGTGTAGGTTAGGTGCATTAGTCAGAGATAAATGCTGAGTAATAGGGTAGGGGGATGGGTCTGGGTGGGTTATGCCTTCAGAGGGTCAGTGTGGACTTGTTGGGCCATATGGCCTGTATTGGTACTGTCGGGATTCTATGATAAGCTCATTGGGGAGGGATGTGCTGTTTTCAGCGATTCTACTCAACTTCACTTTGTACCTTGCCATATCGTGTAGGCCTTGCCACAGTCGATGTGTGTTTGTGTGGTTAGTCCAAGGACTCTCACCGTAAGGTCAGAAATGTGGATGTTCACAGATGATTGAACAATGTTTCACATCATTCACATACTGAAGCAGCCCATGTTCAAATGCAACAAGATCTGGACAATATCCAGGCCTAGGCTAACATTAGCATCACATAAATGACAGGTTATGAACATCTCCAATAAGAGACAATCTAATTACCACCCCTTGGCATTCAATAATGTTATCCTCACCCAATCCTCCATGACCAACATCCTGGGGATTAAGATTGGCCAGAAACTCAACTGTACTCACTATATGAACACAGTGGCTCCAAGAGCAGGTCAGACATTAGGAATCCTGCTGGGAGTAACTCACTTCCTGACTCCTCAAAGCCTGCCCACCGTCTACAAGGCACAAGTCAGGAGTGTGATGGAATCCTCCCCGCCTGCCTTGGATGGGTGCTCCTCCAACAACACTCACAAAGCTCCACACCATCCAATACAAAGCAGCCCACTTGATTGGTGCTATACACTGGAATCTCCTCCCTATGGTCATTGTGGGTCGACTGTAGCTCAGGGATTGCAGCAGTTCAAGAAGGCAGCTTGGATTCAGCAAGATGGCGGTGATTCTGTCTAACAGCCAAGGCATACTGGTGTTTACTGCCATCCCCGGCCAATTTATGTGGAGGAATTATTAGTTTAAAACCTTATAGATCACATATTTGTTAATATTTGGGAGTGGGAAAGATGCCAAAGGGAAAAGGAGTGAGCAAACAGCAGGATGGAGGACACTCCCCTGCAGCACCTCCCACACCAGACACAGCAGCAGCAGCAGCCTCTCACAGCAGCCTCGAGTTGGGGTCGAGGGGACACAAGATGACACTGTATGTGGATGATGTCCTTCTGGTTTTATCAAACCCGATCACCTCCGTACCCCATTTGATACAATGTATCAATTCATTTGGGGCTATTTCTGGAAATAAGGTTAACTTTGCAAAATTAGAGGCTATGCCTTTGGGGAACCTCAATGTCGTGCCACAAGTTTAAGTGCTCACAGGTAGGGTTCCGATACCTAGGCATTTTTATTGTCCCCAAGTTTGATCTGTTATTTCAGACTAACTTTGCTGACTTACTCAACAATATTAGGCAAGATCTCCAGAGATGGGCCAAATATCTCTCATTAAGATGAATGTTCTTCCTTGTTTGCTTTATCCCATGCGTATGCTCCCTATAATGTTTCCCAGGTCAACGCTGCGGAAACGCATGGGATGGTTTGGTTCTTTTGTCTGGCATCGTGGGCGGCCCGTCATCAAACTTACTAAACTGCTAAAAATCACACAACACCAGGTTATAGTCGAACAGGTTTATTTGGAAGCACACTAGCTTTCGGAACGCCACTCCTGATGAAGGATCAGTGCTCCGAAAGCTAATGCTTCCAACTAACCCTGTTGGACTATAACCTGGTGTTGTGTGATTTTTAACTTTGTACACCCCAGTCCAACACCTGCATCTCCAAACCAAACTAACTAAATTGTGGTTGCCTCAAGGAGGGGGAGGAGTTGATCTCCCAGACATCAGGAGGTATCAACTGAGTTCCCTGATGTCTTTTGTCTGTGATTGGGTAGGTAACGATCCAATCTCAATCTGGCTGGATATTGAGGCCTCCCAGGCAAAGTGCCCTCTTATTAACCTGTTGTTCATGGATAAGATGAGGACAGTTATGGATCACTGCCGGAATCTCATTGTCATTAGTACAGTCAGGGCTTGGGCGGGGGGGGGGCGGCAATGTGTCAGAGTGAGGGTTGTTTATCCAAGACTTCACCACTTACGCTTATCGTTGTCATGTCAGGGTTCTGACCACGGATGATGGACTCAGGGTTCAAACTATGGGCAGTGAGAGGAGTTTCTAGTTTGGGAGACTTGTTTGAGGGGAGGTTAGTTATTATGTCTTTTGAGCAACTGAGCTGCTCCTGGCCACTTCCTTTATGTGTGATGTGATCAGAATTAAAGAGAACAAAGAACAAAGAAAGGTCACAGCCCTGGTAGAGGCCCTTCTGCCCTCGAAGCCTGAGCCAATCCAAATCCACCGTCTAAACCTGTCGCCCAATTCCTCAGTATCTGTATCCCTCTGCTCCCCAACTACTCATGTATCTGTCCAGATGCATCTTAAATGAATCTACCATGCCTGGCTCTACTACCTCTGCTGGCAACGTGTTCCAGGCACCTACCACCCTCTGTGTAAAGTAATTGCCGTGTGTGCCCCCTTAAACTTTTCACCTCTCACCTTAAAAACATGACTTCTTGTTATTGAATCCTACACCCTGGGAAAAAGCTTATCTCTAACTATCCTGTCTGTACCCTTCATGATTTTGTAGATCTCAATCAGGTCCCCCCTCAATCTCCTTTTTCCTAATGAAAATAATCCTAACCTACTCAACCTCTCTTCATAGCTAGCACCTTCCATACCAGGCAACATCCTTGTAAACCTTCTTTGCACCCTCTCCAAAGTGTCCACATCCTTTTGGTAATGTAGCGCCCAGAACTGTACACAGAATTCTAAATGTCTTGTACAATTTTAACATGACCAGCCAGCTCTTATACTCAATACCCCGTCTGATGAAGGCAAGCACACCATATTCCTTCTTGACCACTCTATCCACCTGTGCAGCAACCTTCAGGGTACAATGGACCTGAACTCGCAGATCTCTCTGCCCATCAACTTTTCCCAAGGCTCTTCCATTTACTGTATAATTTGCTCTAGAATTAGACTTCCCAAAATGCATCACCTCTCATTTGCCCGGATTGAACTCCATCTGCCACTTCTCCACCCAACTCTCCAGTCTATCTAGATTCTCCTGTATTCTCTGACAGTCCCCTATGCTTTCTGCTACTCCACCAATCTTCCCATCATCTGCATGACTTGCTGATCATACCAACAGATCATGTATGTATATCACAAACAACAGTGGCCCCAGCACTGACCCCTGTGGAACACACTGGTCACCTTTCTCCATTTCGAGAAACTCCCTTCAACTGCTACTCTCTGGCTCCTGTTGCTCAACCAGTTCTTTATCCACCTAGCTAGAACACCCTGCACATGTGACTTCAATTTCTCCATTAGTTTACCATTGGGAACCTTATCAAACACCTTACTAAAGTCCATGTGTATGACATCTACAGCTTCATCTCTCAACTTGGTCACTTCCTCAAAGAACACTGTTAAGTTGGGAAGGTACGATCTCCCCCACACAAAACCATGATAAGCCCATTCTTTTCCAAATATAAATAGATTTTATCCCTCAGTACCTCTCCCAGCAACATTCCCACCACTGACATCAGGCTCACTGGTCTGTAGTTACCTGGAATTCCCTACTACCCTCCTTGTACAGGGGGGCAACATGAGCAACCCTCCAGTCCTCCAGCACCTCACCTGTATATTAGATGCTATAAAGCTATCTGTCAGGGTCCCAGCTATTTCCTATCTCGCCTTCCTCAGTAACCTGGGATAGACCCCATTTGTCCACTTTAATAACCTCTAGCCTAAGCAACACATCTTCCCTACTTATCCCGAGATCACTACCTTTGAGGTCCTCCCTCTTGACTTCTCTCCTAGCTCCCTGAATTCTGTTTTCAGGACCTCATCTCGTTTTTTACTTATCGTTGGTGCCTATATGTTTACCAAGACAACTGGCTGTTCACCCTCCCCTTTTAGAATGCTTTGCAGCCGATCCGTGACATCCCTGACCCGAGCACCTGGGAGGCAACATATCATCCGGGAGACTCATTTTCGGCTACAGAACCACCTATCTACTCCCCTCACAATATGGCCCTAGGAGTCTTTTTCCCGCCCTTCTGAAAATCAGTGCCCACCACGGTGCCAGGATCTTGGCAAATGCTGCCCTCCCTGGTGAGCTATCTCCCCCAACAGTATCCAAACAGTATATCTGTTTTGGAGGGAGATGACTGCAGGGGACACCTGCACTGCCTTCCTATTCTTTTTCTGTCTTTTGGTCACCCATTCACTGTCTCCCTCAGCAATTCTAACCTGCGGTGTGACCAGTTCACTAAACGTGCTGTCCACGACCTCCTCAGCATCGCAGATGCCCCACAGTGAGTCCATCCGCAGCTCCAGAACTGTCATGTGGTCAAACAAGAGCTGCAGCTGGACATGCTTGTTGCAAGTGTAAGAGTCAGGAACGTTGGCCATGTCCCTGAACTCCCACAACAAACAAGGGCTCCCCTGGCATTGTAAGCCTTAGCTTTATATCAACTAACTAAAACCAAACAATGAACTTAAATATATGAAAGAAAGAGAAAAAAAAACTTTACCTGACAGAGTCTTTTTCTTCTGGTTGGGGAGTGGGGGGTGGGGTGGGGGAGGGAGGTACCACACGTGTAGTATCTCGGGTTTAGCCGCTAACCAAATTTATACAAAGTTCTTACCTTCCTGGTACCCTCCTGGTCTCCACATCACCTCCACTCTGTCACCCTCTGCTCCTGGACAAGAGAAAAGAAATCTGTGATCAGTTCAGGGATCTGACCATACCCAGTTGCAAATGACCCTAGGCATCAAGTAAATGCTGGTTTGTGCAAATTGTCACCATTTTCCATGCGTTACCGTAGTGACCAGATTTTAGGTTATCTTCCTGTCGGTGAAATGCTTTAGGATGTCTTGAGGTCATAAAAGGCACGATAGAAATGCAAGACTTTCCATTTTGCAAAGAACTCCCCACCCCCTCTGTTCTACAAAGTACTGCCAATGGAATCAATCTATCTTGGAGATCCTCCTGTACAGGTCTGTGTACATTATATCCATTGTGCAAATCTCTGACCGATAAGGTGTGCTGTCCGAGAACTGAGCTGCTTCCTGTGGCGGCACGGTGGCACAGTGGTTAGCACTGCTGCCTCACAGCGCCTGAGACCCGGGTTCAATTCCCGACTCAGGCAACAGACTGTGTGGAGTTTGCACGTTCTCTGCGTGGGTTTCCTCCGGGTGCTCCGGTTTCCTCCCACAGTCCAAAGATGTGTGGGTCAGGTGAATTGGCCATGCTAAATTGCCCGTAGTGTTAGGTTAGGGGTATGGGTGGGTTGCGCTTCGGCGGGTCGGTGTGGACTTGTTGGGCCGAAGGGCCTGTTTCCACACTGTAAATCTAATCTAATCTAATCTGTGTCCTGCCTGTCAGTGAGAATGTATGGTTCACTGGTACAATACTGTCCCCAGCTGGTAGTGCTGTAATACAGCAGCTTCCCTTTGTTGCATGGATTTCTTATCAAATCTCACAGCTCAGGGGACTGTGAGGTACATTGACAGAGAGTTACTCAATCATTTCCATTACTTTGCCCTTTCCCAATAGTATTGAAATCCTTTCCCCTTTGAACATTTATTCAAAACAATTTTGAAAGTTGGTTTTCATTTCGGTGCATTGTCAGATCAACATTTGCCTACGAAACAATTGATCTTTCAGTCAATTATTTCAAGTTCTTTGTTTAATGATCCATTAGTCATTGGAAATGATTTCTCTCTATCTGCTCCATCTGTGACCTTCATATGAAGACCAACTCTATTAAATCTTCATGTTACCTTCTCTGTTCTAACAGGCCCAGTGCTACACTGTCCATAAACTTTAGAGTCTTCATCATTCAGTAAGTCCCCTCCTCCTCATCCTCTCCCTCTGCACCTTTCCAACAGCTGGAACACTGTATCCTGCACTCTGTCCTGTTAACCCGGATCATTTGTATGGTACAGTCTTGCCTGTAAACCATGAAAGACAACACTTTTCACTGAACCTTGCTGCATGTGATAGTAATAAGTCCAATCAGATCAAATCTCTGGATAGGCCCATCCCTAATCGCCCAGAGGGCAGTTAAGAGTCAATCACATTGCTGTGGGTCTGGAGTCACGTGCAGGCCAGACCAGGGAAGGATGGCCGTTTCCTTCTCGAAGGGATATTAATGAACCAGATGGGTTTTTACAAGAATCGGCAGTGGTTTGATGGTTATCATTGCACTCTATTCCTGATGAAGGGCTTATGCTCGAAACGTCGAATTCTCTATTCCTGAGATGCTGCCTAACCTGCTGTGCTTTGACCAGCAACACATTTGCAGCTGTGATCTCCAGCATCTGCAGACCTCATTTTTTACTCTGTTTTTAATCCAGACGTTTAGAGAATTTAAATTTCATTGTCTGCCATTCAAACCCATTTCCCCCAGTTCAATAAAACACTGAAATTGCTGGAGAAACTCAGCAAGTCTAGAAACAATGGTGGAGAGAGAAGCAGAGTCAACGGTTTGAGTCCAGTATGACTCCTGGGAATGTTAAACATTGGTGTTTGGTCTGGGATAGGTGTTGGAGGGGCAGAGAAACAAGCTGGAAGGGGGAGGGGGGGGGCGGGGGGGGAGGTGGTGGAGGTCACAGCAGTTAATGCTGTCAGTCTGGTCTGACCCTCCTTCAGAACTCAGTAACTTGGTCACTGCATCAGAATCCAGGGACCCCCAATGTTCTAAAGGATTCTTACAAATGATGACCATGGCAATAATCATTTAGAGAGGTATGTCCTGTCACATTTTAGGTGGGATCTCTGTCCTACACCTGGGGAAGAAGCTGCTCTTGAATCTGTTCATTTGTACATCTTCTGCCTGATGGAAGAAGGTGGGATAGAGTATAATTGGGGTGGGACAGGTTTTTGATGATGTTGAGGTTTTCCTGAATCTGCAGGAAGTATAAATGAAAATGCCGAGGATTCCTTGAACAAAAAGAAAATACGTGACAGCGTGGTTCCAGCTCCCGGGGTAATGGGGTGTTGGGATTGAAAGGAATCATGTGCACATATTTCTCTTAGTCTGCTGTAGTCATGGCATACCTGTACACAGATATCTTCACTTTGATAACGTCCTTGTGTTGACACACAGAGCTGTGCTTTATAATCAAACCAGGCTGTCAGAACTGCAGTGTCCAGAGTTGAAACGAAACGCACAGCTACAGAGCTGTGAACTGTCTCTGAAAAAGTAACAAAAAACTGTCAACAAAAGCACTGCTTCACATCTGCATTTTTTTCTCCTTGAGCTACTCCTGGGGAAGCCTGGGGATCTGAGGCAGAACCAGGAGTTCTTCCCTGGACAGTGCCTGGATGATGGAATTGATGAGCAAACTGGCACAATTACCAATCGCTACATTTGCATCACAGCCAGCAAGAGACTGTGACAAAATATAAGCCGCCCTGAATCACTCTGACCAGCGGAAAAAGTACACGGCAGGAACTTAAAACATTTTACACGCACACTTTCAGTCCTCAGTAAATGTTACGTATGAACAGGGAACAAACTGATAAAGAGCCCATGTGTAACATCATGAACTCCCCTTACAGAATCCCGTGAATCGGTGTAATTAAAGACAGGATTGTATTGGGAATGAAGGAGTGAAAGCACATCTACTGGGAGAGGATAAACTTCCTCTCAGGGACATTACTGACCTGTGCAGAGGTGCTGAGGTCATGATTCAGTAGCTACTGCAAGTCTGTTTCTTGTTGCATTAAACTGACAGGTCCTCCAGGCACACAGGGCAGAATAATCGCAGGCAAAGTCCAAAGATGTGCAGGTTCGGCAGATTGGCCGTGCCAAATTGCCCCATGGTATCCGGCTATGTGTAGGCGAGGTGGATTAGCCATACAAAATCCAGGCTACAGAGATAACACAGGGGCTGGGTCTGTTCTTTCGAGAGTCGGTGTACACATGATGGACTGAATGGCCTGCTTCTGTACTGTAGGGATTCTACTATTCTGTGATAGGGCAGATACGGCAGAAGGCATTATGTGAAACAGAAGACACATTGAGCATTGCGAAAACTGCATTCTGGCTGCAAGAAGCTGAATCATTTTGAACACAGGTGCTGGGGGTTAGAAAACACAACACGCAGTAGAGAGATGGCAGTGAGGATTCTGACAAGTCCTTGTAAACCTTGCCTCAGGCTGGGGGCGGCAGATTGCTCAGTGATGCAGGGTTTGTGGTGGCACGGTGACTCAGTGGTTAGCACGGCTCCAGGGTCCCAGGTTCAATTCCAGCCTCGGGCGACTATGAGGAGTTAGCACATTCTCCCCGTGTCTGCGTGGGTTTCCTCCGGGTGCTCCAGTTTCCTCTCACAGTCCAAAGATGTGCAGGTCAGGTGAATTGGCCATGCTATATTGCCCTTGGTGTTAGGTGCATTAGTCAGAGGGAAATGGGACTAGGTGGGTTATTCTTCGGAGGGTCGGTGTGGACTTGTTGGGCCAAAGGGCCTGTTTCCACACTGTAGGGAATCTAATCTAATCTTGTGACTGTTGGAGTGAAGGCTGCAGAAGGAGAACATTGGATCAATATAAAGTGTCAGACAGTCACAGCATCAGGAGTGATGGGGGTAGTATTTGGGGGCAAGATTCAGGCTGGGGTGCTCTTTGGAGGGCAGTGCAGACTCAATGAGCTGAATGGCCTGCTTCCACTCTGTGGGGGATTCTATGATTCACCGTGAAATATTTCCAAGAGGAGTGCGCCAATATGTTGGCAGAGTTTTCCAGGAAACTATAATCTCAAAGGAAAGAGACCGTGAGAATATGTTAGCAGCTGCTGGGGAGAGTTCCAGCTGCCCTGCAGGAAAGAACAAGATGGAGGAGCTGGAAGAGAACAGAGTGACCATGGACGAGACACCGTGGCATGGATTAGCAGCATGGCAACAATGAAACAAGCTGGAAGCTGGCATTAACCCAAAGGATCCAAATAAAGCCCTGAACAGATCTCACTCACAATGATGCAAGTGTCCCATGTGATAATGGAAGGATTTTCCCAAACCATGTAAGGGCAAAACTCTTCACTACACTCAATACAAAACCCTTTATACAAAACTCTTCACTACACTAGATATAAAACTCTTTATACAAATCTCTTCATTGCACTGGACACAAAACTAGTGGGTTTTGAGGACGGAGGTGAAGGACGTAGATGAGATGCGTTGGAGGGCATCTTCAACCACGTGGGAAGGGAAATTGAGGTCTTTAAAGAAGGAGGCCATCTGGTGTGTTCTGTGGTGGAAATGGTCCTCCTGGGAGCAGATACAGTGGAGGTGGAGGAATTGGGAATACAGGATAGCATTTCTGCAGGAGATAGTGTGGGAAGATGTGTAATCCAGGTAGCTTTGGGAGTCGGTTGGTTTGCAAAAATGTCAGTGTCAAGTCGGTCGTCATTGATGGAGATGGAGAGGTCCAGGGAGGTGTCAGATATGGTCGAGGTGAATTTAAGGCAGGGGTGGAATGTGTTGTTGAAGTTGATGAACTGCTTAACCTCCTCGTGAGAGCACTCACCGATGCAGTCACCCTCCTGGCATCTTCCCCTGCCACCGCAGGAATTGAAACCAACGCCAAACCTGACCCCTACTCCCCACCCCCCTCCCTGCTCACCTCCATCCAAGGCCCTAAAGGAGCCTTCCACATCCATCAAAGTTCAACTTGCACACCCACCAACGTCATTTATTGTATCTGTTGCTCCCGATGCGGTCTCATCTACACTGGGGACACTGGGCGCTTTCTCACAGACCATTTTAGGGAACATTTCCAGGATACTTGTCCCAATCAACCCCACCACCCCATTGCCGAAAATTTCAACTCCCCCTCCCATTCTGCCGAGGACATGCAGGCCCTGGGCCATCTCCACGGTCACTCCCTCAGCAACCAATGCCTGGAGGAAGAATGCCTCATCTTCCACCGCGGAACACTTCCACCCCAGGGAATCAATGTAGACTTCACCAGTTTCCTCATTTCCCTCCCCCACCTTACCCCAGTTCCAACCTTCCAGCTCAGCACCATCCTCATGACCTGTCCTACCTGCCAATCTTCCTTCCGATCTATCCGCTCCCCCCTCCTCTCTGACCTATCACTTTCATTCCTACCTCCATCCACCCATTGTACTCTTGGCTACCTTCTCACAGCCTGACCTGCTGTGCTTTTCCAGACACAAAAATCATAATACAAAACTCTTCACTATGCTACATACAAACCTCTTCACTATGCTACAGACAAAACTCTTTGTACAAAGCTCTTCACTGCACTCAATACAAAGCTCTTTATACAAAACTTTCCATTGCACTATATACAAATCCCTCTGTACAAAACTGTTCACTATATACTACATGCAAAACTCTTTACACAAAACTCTTCACTATACTATATGCACAAAACACTTTGTACAAAACTCTTTACTGCACTAGATACAAGATTCTTAAGACAAAACTGTTCTCTGCACTTAATTCTTAAAACACTTAATTACAAACCTCTTCACTATACTATAAACAAAACTCTTTATACAAAATTGTTAATTGCACTAGATACAAAACCCTCTGTACAAAACTGTTTACTATACTAAATGCAAAACTCTTTAAACAACACTCTTCACTGCACTAGCTACAAATCTCTTTATAAAAACTTTTCATTGTACCAGATACAAAACTCATTACAAAAAAAACTCTTCACTGCACTGGATATAAAACTCTTGTTGCAAAACTCTTCACTCTACTATGTACAAAACTCTTCATACAAAACTCTTCATTGCACTAGATGCAAAACTCAACGCAAAACTCTTCACTCCCCTCTATACATAAGTCTTTAAACAAACTCTTCACGATACTATATACACTAAACTCTTTGTACAAAACTATTCACTGCATTAGATACAAAGCTCCTCATTCAAAAGCCTTCACTGCACTAGATACAAAACTCTATATACAAAACCCTTCACTGCACTAGATACAAAACTCTATATACAAAACCCTTCACTGCACTCAATACAAAACTCTTTGTACAAAACTCTTCACTGCCCTCGATACAAAACTCTTCACTGCACTGGGGCGGCACGGTGGCAGAGTGGTTAGCACTGCTGCCTGTGTGGAGTTTGCACGTTCTCCCCGTGTCTGCGTGGGTTTCCTCCGGGTGCTCCGGTTTCCTCCCACAGTCCAAAAATGTGCAGGTCAGGTGAATTGGCCATGCTAAAATTGCCCGTAGTGTTAGGTAAGGGGCAAATGTAAGGATATGGGTGGGTTTCGCTTCGACGGGTCGGTGTGGACTTGTTGGGCCGAAGGCCCTGTTTCCACAATGTAAGTAATCTAAAACTCTATATTCAAAACCCTTCACTGCACGAGATACAAAACCCTTCACTGCACGAGATACAAAACTCTAATTACAAAACTCTACTTACAAAACCCTTCACTGCACTAGACACATAACTCTACATACAAAACCATTCACTGCATTATATACAAATCTCTATATACAAAACTCTTCACTGCACACGATACAAAACTGAATATACAAAACTCTTCACTGCATTAGATACAGAACTATTTATACAAACCCCTTCACTGCACTAGATACAAATCTCTATATATAAAACCCTTCACTGCACTAGATACAAAATTCTATGTACAAAACCCTTCACTGCACTAGATACAAGTCTCAATATACAAAACTCTTCATTGCACGAGATACAAAACTCTTCACTGCACTAGATACAAAACTCTGTACGCAAAACCCTTCACAGAGCTACATACAAAACTCTATATACAAAACCCTAACTGCACTAGATACAAAACTCTATATACAAAACCCTAACTGCACTAGATACAAAACTCTATATGCAAATCTCTACATACAAAACTCTTCACTGCACAAGATACAAAACTCTATATACAAAACCCTTCACTGCACAAGATACAAAACTCTATATACAAATCTCTACATACAAAACTCTTCACTGCACAAGATACAAAACTCTATATACAAAACCCTTCACTGCACAAGATACAAAACTCTATATACAAATCTCTACATACAAAACTCTTCACTGCACTCAATACAAACCTGAATATACAAAAAACTCCACTGCACTAGATACAAAACTCTATATTCAAAAGCCTTCACTGCACTAGATACAAACCTCTTCACTGCACTAGATACAAACCTCTTCACTGCACTAGATACAAACCTCTTCACTGCACGAGATATAAAACCCTTCACTGCACGAGATATAAAACCCTTCACTGCACGAGATACAAAACTCTATACTCAAAAGCCTTCACCGCACTAGATACAAAACTGTATATACAAAACTCTTCACTGCACTAGATACAAAACTCTATACGCAAAACCGTTCACTGAACTACATACAAAACTCTACATACAAAACCCTCACTGCACTAAGTCTGTGAGGGGGTGCACATGTGAGTGTGGGAGTGTGTGTGTGTATCTGGGGTGGATGGTTGTGAGTGTCTGTGAGAGAGAGTATATATGTGTGCGCATGAGTGTAGAGTGGTCTTAGTCTCTGAGATGATGCCTGCGTGAGTATGGGAGTGTATGTGTCTGTAAGGGTGTGTGTGAGTGTCTGTGTATGTGTCTGTATATATGTGTGTCCGTGTGTATATGAGTGCGTGCATGTGTGTATGTGTGTGTGTGTGTGTAGGAGTGTCTGTGTGTGTGCATAGTGCAATGGTGGTCACCTGTAGTGTGACATGAACCCAAGGTCCTGGTGGGGGCCCTCCCTATGGGTATGGAACTTAGCTATCAGCCTCTGCTTGGCCACTTTTCACTGCTGCCTGTCCCGAAGTCTGCCTTGGAGGATGGTCACCTGAAGGTCCGAGGTCGAATGTCCTGGACCACTGAAGTGTGCTCCAACTGGGAGGGAATACTTCTGTCTGTTGATTGTTGTTAACAACCAAGAACACTACGGCAACTACCAGCTGATCCAACCAAAGAGCACCCCTGTGAATTAAAGCCATTGATCAGGACTTTGGATGTGGTCCTTCAGAGTTCCCTACGCGCCCTCATCCCATGTACTTCTCATGTAGGTGACTTCTACTGCCTTCCAAAGGTACACAAAGCCAACACACCAGGACCTCCCATTGTATTGGGCAATGGGACCCTCTCAGCTATGTTGAAGACATCTTGAAATCTATTGCACAGGGGATCCCCAGCTTCTGTCGCGACACTACGAATTTCTTACAGAAACTCAGCATCCATGGACCAGTCGAACCAGGAACATTCCTCGTCACAATGGACGTTTCCGCACTCTGCACCAGCATCCCTCACAATGATAGCATCATGGCAACAGCCTCAGTACTCAACACCAGCAACTGCCAATCTCTAAACACCATCCTACAACTCATCCGCTTTGTCCTCGATCACAACGTCTTCACCTTTGACAACCAATTCTTCATCCAGAACATGGAACAGCCATGAGGACCACATTTGTACCCAAATATGCTAACATCTTCATGCACAGGTTAAAACAAGACTTGTTCTCTATGCAGGATCTCCAACCAACATTGTACACCAGGTACATTGACAACATTTTCTTCCTCTGGACCCATGGCGAGGAGTCACTGATAAAACTACACAGTGACATCAACAAGTTTCATCCCACCATCAAACTCACCATGGATTACTCTCGACTATCTGTCTCATTCTTAGACACATGCGTCTCCATCAAGGATGGACACCTCAGCACAACACTCTACCGCAAACCCACAGACATCCTCACAATACTACACTTCTCCAGATTCCAGCCAAAACATATTAAAACAGCCATCCCCTATGGACAAGCCCTACGCGTTACCAGATCTGCTCAGATGAGGAGGAACATGATGGGCACTTGGAAGTACTCAAGGTATGCCCTCACAAGAACGGGGTACGATGCTCAACTCATTGACTGCCAGTTCCGACCTGCCACAGCAAGGAACCGTAATGATCTCGTCAGGAGACAGGCACGTGCTGCAACCAACAGGGTACCCTACGTTGTTCAGTACTTCCCAGAGAAACTAGGCCATGTTCTTCGTGACCTGCAGCACATTATCAATGAGGATGAGCACCTCGCCAAGACCTTCCCCACTGCTTATCTTTAAACAACCGCCAAACCTCAAACAGATCGTTGTTCGTAGCAAGCTACCCGGCTTTCAGGACAACTCCATACAACCCTGTCACGGTAGGCGCTGCAAGATGTATCAGAGTGTAGACATGGATACCACCATTACACGTGGGGACACCTCCCACCATGTAAGTGGCAGGTACACGTGTGACTCAGCCAACGTTGTCTATCTTATACGTTGCAGGCAAGGATGCCCGGAGGCATGGTACATTGGAGAAACTGAGCAAAGGCTATGGCAACGGATGAATGGGCACCACACAACAATCAACAGACAGGAGGGTTCCCTCCCAGTTGGAGAATACTTCAGCGGTTGAGGACATTCAACCTCGGACCTTCAGGCAACTATCCTCCAAGGCAGACTTCAGGACAGGCAGCAGAGAAAAGTGGCCGAGCAGAGGCTGATAGCTAAGTTCGGTACCCATAGGGAGGGCCTCAACTGGGACCTTGGGTTCATGTCACACTACAGGTGACCACCATTGCACTACACACACACACACACACACACACACACACACACACACACACACACACACACACACAGACACACACATACACAGACATGCACACAGACACTCACACACACCCTTACGGACACACACACTCCCACACTCTCACAGGCATCCTCTCAGAGACTTAGAACACTCTACACTCATGCACACACACATATACTCTCTCTCTCACAAACACTCACAACCACCCACCCCAGACACACACACACACCCACACTCACACGTGCACCCCTTCACAGACTTATGACACTCTACATTCACTACACACACATATACACTCTCTCTCACACTCACAACCCCCAACCCAGACAGACACACACACACACAGACACAAAGACACACATGCACACATATTTTGTGGGGTGAATTTGGACTTGCAGAGTTACATTGTACTTTGCTCAAAAACTGTATGAATTCATGTAAAACTGTTTTCTAACTTTTTAGATTAGAATCAATCTGAACATCATGGCATAGACAGAGAACACAAGGGGCCAACACCTTCAACATATTGTCTAACTAACACCAATTGTTACAGCTAACCTGAGAATGAAACTTTTATAAAAAAGGTTTTGCGATTTACACATGAAATAAGTGAAACTATCATGGTATTTGAACAGATGAAAGACTCAACAGACAATCAAGGGATTTTTCAATGTATAATTTCAGTTACATCACACTGTAAATATTTGCTATAAATTCTGTGCCTTACAATTGCATCTTCCACAACCACCTGGTGCTTCCAATTAAACCTGATGGACTATAAACTGGTGTTGTGATTTTTAACTTTGTACACCTCAATCGAACACTGGCATCTTCAAATCATGCTTTATAGAAAAGTCTTCACTGCACTAGACACAAAACTCTTTCTACAAAACTCTTCACTACACTATATACAAAATTCTTCACTATACTATATAAAAATTTCTTTATACAAAACTCTTCACTGAAATAGATACAAAACTCTTTATACAAAACTATATACACTATATACAAAACTCTAGATACAAAACTCTTCACTACACTTGATACAAAACTTTTTATACAAAACTTTTCATTACACTATATACAAACTCTTTATATAAAATCTTTTGCTACACTAGATACAAAATTCTTTATACAAAGCTCTTCACTGCACTAGACACAAAACTTTTTGTACAAAACTATTCACTGCGCTAGATTTAAAAACTCTTTATACAAAACTCTTCACTATAGTATATACAAAACTCTTTGTACAAAATTCTTCACTGAACTAGATACAAACCTCTTCACTCCATTTGATATAAAACCCTTGAACCAAAACGTTTCACTACACTATATACAAAACCTGTTATACCAGATTTTTCACTACACTAGACACAAAACCCTTTATACAAAACCCTTCACTACACTAGATACAAAACTCTTTATACAAAACTCTTCATTACACTCGATACAAAACTTTTTATACAAAACTCTTCATTACACTCGATACAAAACTTTTTATACAAAACGTTTCATTACACTATATACAAACCTCTTCACTACAATATGTACAAAACACTTCACTGCACTATGTACAAAACTCTTCACTACACTCGATGCAAAACATTTTATACAAAACATTTCATTACACCATATACAAAACTCTTTATATAAAATATTTCACCACACTGGATACAAAATTCTTTATACAAAACTCTTCACAGCACGAAATACAAAACACTTTAAACAAAACTCTTCAGTACACTTGATACAAAACATTTCATACAAAATTCTTCACTCAACTCGACACAAAACTCTTTATACAAAACTCCTCATACACAACTCTGTATGTAAAACTCTTCACCCCATTTGATACAAAACCCTTTATGCAAAACTCTTCACAACATTATATACAAAACTTTTTGTACAAAATGTTTCACAACATTATATAAAAAACTCTTCACTGTACTATACACAAAACCCTTTATACAAACATCTTCACTACACTACTTACAAAATTCTTTATACAAAACCCTTCATTATACTATATACAAAACTCTTTATACAAAACTCTGCACTCCATTTGATATAAATCCCGTTACAGAAAACGTTTCACTACACTATATAAAACCTCTTCACTGTACTATCTACAAAACCCTTTATACAAACATTTTCACTACACTACATACAAAACTCTTTATACAAAACCCTTTGCTACACTCGATACAAAATGCTTTATAGAAAAGTCTTCACTGCACTAGATACAAAACCCTTTATTCAAAACTCTTCATTGCACTGGATACAAAAATCTTTATGCAAACTACTTCACTGTACTAGGTACAAAATTCTTTGTACAAAACTTTTCACTACAGTATATGCAAAACTCTTTATACAAAATTTTCCACTGCACTAGATACAAAACTGTTTTACACGAAACTCTTCACTGAACTAGATACAAAACTCTTCACTTCATTTGATACAAACCCTTTATACAAACGTTTCACTACACTATATACAAAAACCTTTTTATACAAAATTTTTCACTACACTAGATACGAAACTCTTCACTATACTATACACAAAGCCCTTTATATAAACATCTTCACTACACTACATACAAAACTGTTTATACAAAACTCTTTATTACACTTGTTACAAAACTATATGCAAAACTCTTTGTATAAACCTCTTCACTACACTACATACAAAACTCTTTATACAAAGCTCTTCACTATACTATATGCAAAGCTCTTTATACACTATATACAAAACTCTATATACAAAACCTGTCACTATACTATATACAAAACCCTTTATACAATACGTTTCACTACACTATATACAAACCTTTTTATACAAAATTTTTCTCGACACTACATACAAAACATTTTCAACAAAACTCTTCACTGCACAAGATACAAAACTCTTTGTACAAAACGTTTCACTATACTATAAACAAAACTGTTTACACAAACTACTTCACTACACTAGATACAAAACTCTTTATACAAATCTCTTCACTCCATTTGATACAAACCCTTCATACAAAACATTTCACGACACTATATACAAAATTTGTTATACAAAATTTTTCACTGTACTATACACAAAACTCTTCACTGTACTCTATACAAAACTCTTTATACTAGCATCTTCACTACACTATATACAAAACTCTTTATACAAAACTCTTCACTATACCATATACAAAGCTCTTTATACAAACCTCTTCACTACACTACGTACAAAACTCTTTATACAAATTTCTTCACGGATCTAGATACAAAACCCTTTATACAAACCACTTCACTCCATTTGATTCAAAACACTTTATACAAAACGTTTCACCACACTATATACAAAATTCTTCATACAAAACTTTATATGCAAAACTCTTCACTGTACTATGTACAAAACATTCACTGCACTATATACAAAACTCTTCACTACAACACTCGTTACAAACCATTTTATACAAAACTTTTCATTACACTATATACAAAACTCTTTATATAAAACCATTCACTACACTGGACACAAAACTCTTTAAACAAAACTCTTCATTACACTTGATACAAAACTCTTTATACAAAATTCTTCACTGAACTAGACACAAAACTCTTTATACAAAAGCTTTAATGCAAAACTCTTCACTATATGATACAAAACCCTTTATGCAAAACGTTTCATGACACTGTATAAAAAAACTCTTCACTGTACTATATACAAAACCCTTTATACAAACATCTTCACTACACTACATACAAAACACTTTATACAAAACTCTTCGCTATACTCAATACAAAATGCTTTATACAAAATTCTTCACTGAACTAGACATAAAATCATACAAAACTCTCTGTACAAAACTCTTCACTACACTATGTACAAACTCTTCACTGCACTATATACAAACACTTTATACAAAACACTTCTCTACACTCGATACAAAACTTTTGAAACAAAACTTTTCATTACACAATATACAAAACTCTTTATATAAAATCTTTCACTACACTAGATACAAAATCTTTATACAAAATTCTTCATTACACTGATAAAAAAACTCTTTATACAAAACATTTCACTACACTATATACAAAACATTTTATGCAAAACTTTTCACTACACTACATACAAAACTCATCACTGTACTATACTCAAAACCTTTTATTCAAACATGTTCACTACACTACATACAAAATGCATTATAGAAAAGTCTTCACTGCACTAGACACAAAAATCTTCACTACCCTGGATACAAAACTTTTTATACAAAACTCTTCATTACACTCGATACAAAACTCTTTATACAAACATCTTCACTACACTAGATACAAAACCCTTTATACAAAACTCTTCACTCCATTTGAATCAAAACCCTTTATACAAAATGTTTCACTACACTATATACAAAACTCTTCACTGTAATACACACAAAATACTTTATACAAACATCTTCACGACACTCGTCACTATACTATATACAAAACTTGTTATACAAAACTCTTCACAGCACTCAATACAAAATGCTTTATAGAAAAGTTTTCACTGCACCAGACACAAAACTATATCTACAAAACTCTTCACTACACTAGATACAAAACTCTTTATACAAAACCCTTTACACAAAATGTTTCACCACACTATATACAAAAAAACTTTACACAAAACTCTCCACTGCACTAGATACAAAACTCTATATACAAAACTCTTCACTGCGCTAGATACAAAACTCTATATACAAAACTCTTCACTGCACTAAATACAAAACTCTATATACAAAACTCTTCACTGCGCTAGATACAAAACTCTATATACAAAACTCTTCACTGCACTAAATACAAAACTCTATATACAAAACTCTTCACTGCGCTAGATACAAAACTCTATATACAAAACCCTTCACTGCGCTAGATACAAAACTCTATATACAAAATTCTTCACTGCACTAAATACAAAACTCTATATATAAAACCCTTGACTACACTAGATACAAAACACTATATACAAAACCCTTCACGGCACTAGATACAAAACTCTATATACAAAACTCTTCACAGCACTCAATACAAAATGCTTAATAGAAAAGTTTTCACTGCACCAGACACAAAACTATATCTACAAAACTCTTCACTACACTAGATACAAAACTCTTTATACAAAACCCTTTACACAAAATGTTTCACCACACTATATACAAAAAAACTTTACACAAAACTCTTCACTGCACTAAATACAAAACTCAATATATAAAACCCTTGACTACACTATATACAAAACTCTTCACTGCACTCGATACAAAACGCTTTGTACAAAACTCTTCACTGCGCTAGATACAAAACTCTATATACAAAACTCTTCACTGCACTAAATACAAAACTCAATATATAAAACCCTTGACTACACTAGATACAAAACACTATATACAAAACCCTTCACTGCACTCAAAACAAAACTCTATATACAAAACTCTCCACTGCACTAGATACAAAACTCTATATATAAAACCCTTCCCTGCACTCGATACAAAACTCTATATACAAAACTCTCCAGTGCACTAAATACAAAACTCTATATACAACACTCTTCACTGCACTAGATACAAAACACTATATACAAAACCCTTCACTGCACTCAAAACAAAACTCGATATACAAAACCCTTCACTGCACTAGATACAAAACTCTATATACAAAACCCTTCCCTGCACTCAAAACAAAACTCTATATACAAAACTCTCCACTGCACTAGATACAAAACTCTATATATAAAACCCTTCCCTGCACTCGATACAAAACTCTATATACAAAACTCTCCAGTGCACTAGATACAAAACTCCATATACAAAACTCTTCACTGCACTAGATACAAAACTCTTCACTGCACTAAATACAAAACACTATATATAAAACTCTTCACTGCACTAAATACAAAACACTATATATAAAACCCTTCACTGCACTAGATACAAAACTCTATATACAAAACCCTTGACTACGCTAGATACAAAACTCTATATACAAAACTCTTCACTGCACTAGATACAAAACTCTATATAAAAAACTCTTCACTGCACTCAAAACAAAACTCTATATACAAAACTCTCCACTGCACTAGATACAAAACTCTATATATAAAACCCTTCCCTGCACTCGATACAAAACTCTATATACAAAACTCTCCAGTGCACTAAATACAAAACTCTATATACAACACTCTTCACTGCACTAGATACAAAACACTATATATAAAACCCTTGACTACACTAGATACAAAACTCTTCACTGCACTAAATACAAAACGCTATATACAAAACCCTTCACTGCACTAGATACAAAACTCCATATACAAAACTCTTCACTGCACTAGATACAAAACTCTTCACTGCACTAAATACAAAACACTATATATAAAACCCTTCACTGCACTAGATACAAAACTCTTCACTGCACTAAATACAAAACACTATATACAAAACTCTTCACTGCGCTAGATACAAAACTCTATATACAAAACTCTTCACTGCACTAAATACAAAAGTCAATATATAAAACCCTTGACTACACTAGATACAAAACACTATATACAAAACCCTTCACTGCACTCAAAACAAAACACTATATACAAAACTCTTCACTGCACTAGATACAAAACTCTATATATAAAACTCTTCACTGCACTAGATACAAAACACTATATACAAAACACTTCACTGCACTAGATACAAAACTCTTTATACAAAACTCTCCAGTGCACTAAATACAAAACTCTATATACAACACTCTTCACTGCACTAGATACAAAACACTATATACAAAACCCTTCACTGCACTCAAAACAAAACTCGATATACAAAACTCTTCACTGCACTAGATACAAAACTCTTCACTGCACTAAATACAAAACACTATATATAAAACCCTTCACTGCACTAGATACAAAACTCCATATACAAAACTCTTCACTGCACTAGATACAAAACTCTTCACTGCACTAAATACAAAACACTATATATAAAACCCTTCACTGCACTAGATACAAAACTCTTCACTGCACTAAATACAAAACTCTATATACAAAACCCTTCACTGCACTAGATACAAAACTCCATATACAAAACTCTTCACTGCACTAGATACAAAACTCTTCACTGCACTAAATACAAAACACTACATATAAAACCCTTCACTGCACTAGATACAAAACTCTTCACTGCACTAAATACAAAACACTATATATAAAACCCTTCACTGCACTAGATACAAAACTCTATATACAAAACCCTTGACTACGCTAGATACAAAACTCTACATACAAAACTCTTCACTGCACTAGATACAAAACTCTATATACAAAACTCTTCACTGCACTAAATACAAAACACTATATATAAAACCCTTGACTACACTAGATACAAAACTCTTCACTGCACTAAATACAAAACTCTATATACAAAACTCTTCACTGCACTAGATACAAAACTCTTCACTGCACTAAATACAAAACACTATATATAAAACCCTTCACTGCACTAGATACAAAACTCTTCACTGCACGAAATACAAAACACTATATATAAAACCCTTCACTGCACTAGATACAAAACTCTATATACAAAACCCTTGACTACGCTAGATACAAATCTCTATATACAAAACTCTTCACTGCACTAGATACAAAACTCTATATACAAAACCCTTCACTGCACTAGATACAAAACTCTATATACAAAACCCTTCACTGCACTAGATACAAAACTCCATATACAAAACTCTTCACTGCACTAGATACAAAACTCTTCACTGCACTAAATACAAAACACTATATATAAAACCCTTCACTGCACTAGATACAAAACTCTTCACTGCACTAAATACAAAACTCTATATACAAAACTCTCCACTGTGCTAGATACAAAACTCTATATACAAAATTCTTCACTGCACTAAATATAAAACTCTATATACAAAACCCTTCACTGCACTAGATACAAAACTCCATATACAAAACTCTTCACTGCACTAGATACAAAACTCTTCACTGCACTAATTACAACACACTAGATATAAAACCCTTCACTGCACTAGATACAAAACTCTTCACTGCACTAAATACAAAACACTATATACAAAACCCTTCACTGCACTAGATACAAAACTCCATATACAAAACTCTTCACTGCACTAGATACAAGACTCTTCACTGCACTAAATAGAAAACACTATATATTTAGATTAGATTAGACTTACAGTGTGGAAACAGGCCCTGCGGCCCAACAAGTCCACACCGACCTGCCGAAGCGCAACCCACCCATACCCCTACATTTACCCCTTACCTAACACTACGGACAATTTAGCATGGCCAATTCACCTGACCCGCACATCTTTGGACTGTGGGAGGAAACCGGAGCACCCGGGGGAAACCCACGCAGACACGGGGAGAACGTGCAAACTCCACACAGTCAGTCGCCTGAGTCGGGAATTGAACCCAGGTCTACAGGCGCTGTGAGGTAGCAGTGCTAACCACTGTGCCACCGTGCCGCCCCCACTGTGCCACCGTGCCGCCCTTCACTTCATATAAAACCCTTCACTGCACTAGATACAAAACTCTTCACTGCACTAAATACAAAACACTATACATAAAACCCTTCACTGCACTAGATACAAAACTCTATATATAAAACCCTTGACTACACTAGATACAAAACACTATATACAAAACCCTTCACGGCACTAGATACAAAACTCTATATACAAAACTCTTCACGGCACTAGATACAAAACTCTACATACAAAACCCTTCACTGCACTAGATACAAAACTCTATATACAAAACTCTTCACGGCAGTAGATACAAAACGCTTTGTACAAAACTCTCCACTGCGCTAGATACAAAACTCTATATACAAAACTCTCCAGTGCACTAAATACAAAACTCTATATACAAAACTCTTCACTGCACTAGATACAAAACACTATATACAAAACCCTTCACTGCACTAGATACAAAACTCTTTATACAAAACCCTTCACTGCAGTAGATCCAAAACTCTATATACAAAACCCTTCACTACAGTAGATCCAAAACTCTATATACAAAACCCGTCCCTGCACTCGATACAAAATGCTTTGTACAAAACTCTCCACTGTGCTAGATACAAAACTCTATATACAAAACCCTTCACTGCACTAGATACAAACTCTATATACAAAACCCTTCACTGCACTAGATACAAAACTCTATATACAAAACCCTTCACTACAGTAGATCCAAAACTCTAGAGACAAAACTCTTCACTGCACGAGATCCAAAACTCTATATACAAAACCCTTCACTGCACTAAATACAAAACACTACATACAAAACTCTTCACTGCACTAGATACAAAACTCTTCACTGCACTAGATACAAAACACTATATATATAACCCTTCACTGCACTAGATACAAAACTCTTCACTGCACTAAATACAAAACTCTATACAAAACCCTTGACTACGCTAGATACAAAACTCTATATACAAAACTCTTCACTGCACTAGATACAAAACACTATATACAAAACCCTTCACGGCACTAGATACAAAACTCTATATACAAAACTCTTCACTGCACTAAATACAAAACTCTATATACAAAACCCTTCACTACAGTAGATCCAAAACTCTATATACAAAACCCTTCACTGCACTAAATACAAAACACTACATACAAATCTCTTCACTGCACTAGATCCAAAACTCCATATACAAAACTCTGCACTGCACTAGATACAAAACTCTTCACTGCACTAGATACAAAACTCTTCACTGCACTAGATACAAAACACTATATATAAAACCCTTCACTGCACTAGATACAAAATTCTTCACTGCACTAAATACAAAACTCTATATACAAAATCCTTGACTACGCTAGATACAAAACTCTATATACAAAACTCTTCACTGCACTAGATACAAAACTCTATATACAAAACCCTTCACTGCACTAGATACAAAACCCTTCACTGCACTAAATACAAAACACTATATATAAAACCCTTCACTGCACTAAATACAAAACACTATATACAAAACCCTTCACTGCACTAGATACAAAACTCTTCACTGCACTAAATACAAAACTCTATATACAAAACCCTTGACTACGCTAGATACAAAACTCTATATACAAAACTCTTCACTGCACTAGATACAAAACTCTATATACAAAACCCTTCACTGCACTAGATACAAAACCCTTCACTGCACTAAATACAAAACACTATATACAAAACCCTTCACTGCACTAGATACAAAACTCTTCACTGCACTAAATACAAAACTCTATATACAAAACCCTTGACTACGCTAGATACAAAACACTATATACAAAACTCTTCACTGCACTGGATACAAAACTCTATATACAAAACCCTTCACTGCACTAGATACAAAACACTATATACAAAACCCTTCACTGCATTAGATACAAAACTCTATATACAAAACTCTTCACTGCACTAGATACAAAACCCTTCATTGCACTAGATACAAAACTCTATATACAAAACTCTTCACTGCACTAGATACAAAACTCTATATACAAAACTCTTCACTGCACTAGATACAAAACCCTTCATTGCACTAGATACAAAACACTATATACAAAACCCTTCACTGCACTAGATACAAAACACTATATACAAAACCCTTCACTGCACTAGATAGAAAACACTATATACAAAACCCTTCACGGCACTAGATACAAAACACTATATATAAAACCCTTCACTGCACTAGATACAAAACTCTTCACTGCACTAAATACAAAACACTATATATAAAACCCTTCACTGCACTAGATACAAAACTCTATATACAAAACCCTTCACGGCACTAGATACAAAACTCTATATACAAAACCCTTCACTGTGCTAGATACAAAACTCTATATACAAAACTCTTCACTGCACTAGATATAAAACACTATATACAAAACCCTTCACTGCACTAGATACAAAACTCTATATACAAAACTCTTCTCTGCACTAGATACAAAACTCTATATACAAAACCCTTCACTGCACTAGATACAAAACTGTTTATACAAAACTCTCCAGTGCACTAAATACAAAACTCTATATACAAAACTCTCCAGTGCACTAGATACAAAACTCTATATACAAAACCCTTCACTGCAGTAGATACAAAACTCTATATACAAAACCCTTCACTACAGTAGATCCAAAACTCTATATACAAAACCCTTCCCTGCACTCGATACAAAATGCTTTGTACAAAACTCTCCACTGTGCTAGATACAAAACTCTATATACAAAACCCTTCACTGCACTAGATACAAAACTCTATATACAAAACTCTTCACTGCACTAGATACAAAACTCTATATACAAAACCCTTCCCTGCAGTAGATACAAAACTCTATATAAAAACCCTTCACTACAGTAGATCCAAAACTCTATATACAAAACTCTTCACTGCACTAGATCCAAAACTCTTCACTGCACTAGATACAAAACACTATATAAAAAACCCTTCACTGCACTAGATACAAAACTCTTCACTGCACTAAATACAAAACTCTATATACAAAACCCTTGACTACGCTAGATACAAAACTCTATATACAAAACTCTTCACTGCACTAGATACAAAACACTATATACAAAACCCTTCACTGCACTAGATACAAAACTCTTTATACAAAACTCTCCAGTGCACTAGATACAAAACTCTATATACAAAACCCTTCACTGCAGTAGATCCAAAACTCTATATACAAAACCCTTCCCTGCACTCGATACAAAATGCTTTGTACAAAACTCTCCACTGTGCTAGATACAAAACTCTATATACAAAACCCTTCACTGCACTAGATACAAAACTCTATATACAAAACTCTTCACTGCACTAGATACAAAACTCTATATACAAAACCCTTCACTGCACTAGATCCAAAACTCTACATACAAAACCCTTCACTGCACTAAATACAAAACACTACATATAAATCTCTTCACTGCACTAGATCCAAAACTCCATATACAAAACTCTGCACTGCACTAGATACAAAACTCTTCACTGCACTAGATACAAAACACTATATAAAAAACCCTTCACTGCACTAGATACAAATCTCTTCACTGCACTAAATACAAAACTCTATATACAAAACCCTTGACTACGCTAGTTACAAAACTCTATATACAAAACTCTTCACTGCACTAAATACAAAACTCTATGTACAAAACCCTTGACTACGCTAGATACAAAACTCTATATACAAAACTCTTCTCTGCACTAGATACAAAACTCTATATACAAAACCCTTCACTGCACTAGATACAAAACTCTATATACAAAACTCTTCTCTGCACTAGATACAAAACTCTATATACAAAACTCTTCTCTGCACTAGATACAAAACTCTATATACAAAACCCTTCACTGCACTAGATACAAAACTCTATATACAAAACTCTTCACTGCACTAGATCCAAAACTCTATATACAAAACCCTTCACTGCACTAGATACAAAACTCTATATACAAAACCCTTCACTGCACTAGATACAAAACTCTATATACAAAACCCTTCACTGCACTAGATACAAAACTCTATATACAAAACCCTTCACTACAGTAGATCCAAAACTCTATATACAAAACCCTTCACTGCACTAGATACAAAACTCTATATACAAAACCCTTCACTGCACTAGATACAAAACTCTATATACAAAACTCTTCACTGCACTAGATACAAAACTCTATATACAAAACCCTTCCCTGCAGTAGATCCAAAACTCTATATACAAAACCCTTCACTGCACTATATACAAAACTCTATATACAAAACTCTTCACTGCACTAGATACAAAACTCTATATACAAAACCCTTCACTACAGTAGATCCAAAACTCTATATACAAAACCCTTCACTGCACTAGATCCAAAACTCTATATACAAAACTCTTCACTGCACTAGATACAAAACTCTTCACTGCACTAGATACAAAACACTATATATAAAACCCTTCACTGCACTAGATACAAAACTCTTCACTGCACTAAATACAAAACTCTATATACAAAACCCTTGACTACGCTAGATACAAAACTCTATATACAAAACTCTTCACTGCACTAGATACAAAATTCTATATACAAAACCCTTCACTGCACTAGATACAAAACCCTTCACTGCACTAAATACAAAACACTATATATAAAACCCTTCACTGCACTAAATACAAAACTCTATATACAAAACCCTTCACTGCACTAGATACAAAACTCTTCACTGCACTAAATACAAAACTCTATATACAAAACCCTTGACTACGCTAGATACAAAACTCTATATACAAAACTCTTCACTGCACTAGATACAAAACCCTTCACTGCACTAAATACAAAACACTATATACAAAACCCTTCACTGCACTAGATACAAAACTCTTCACTGCACTAAATACAAAACTCTATATACAAAACCCTTGACTACGCTAGATACAAAACTCTATATACAAAACCCTTCACTGCACTAGATACAAAACCCTTCACTGCACTAAATACAAAACACTATATACAAAACCCTTCACTGCACTAGATACAAAACTCTTCACTGCACTAAATACAAAACTCTATATACAAAACCCTTGACTACGCTAGATACAAAACTCTATATACAAAACTCTTCACTGCACTAGATACAAAACTCTATATACAAAACCCTTCACTGCACTAGATACAAAACCCTTCACTGCACTAGATACAAAACACTATATACAAAACCCTTCACTGCACTAGATACAAAACACTATATACAAAACCCTTCACTGCACTAGATACAAAACACTATATACAAAACCCTTCACTGCACTAGATACAAAACACTATATATAAAACCCTTCACTGCACTAGATACAAAACTCTTCACTGCACTAAATACAAAACACTATATATAAAACCCTTCACTGCACTAGATACAAAACTCTATATATAAAACCCTTGACTACACTAGATACAAAACACTATATACAAAACCCTTCACGGCACTAGATACAAAACTCTATATACAAAACTCTCCAGTGCACTAAATACAAAACTCTATATACAAAACTCTTCACTGCACTAGATACAAAACACTATATACAAAACCCTTCACTGCACTAGATACAAAACTCTTTATACAAAACTCTCCAGTGCACTAGATACAAAACTCTATATACAAAACCCTTCACTACAGTAGATCCAAAATTCTATATACAAAACCCTTCCCTGCACTCGATACAAAATGCTTTGTACAAAACTCTCCACTGTGCTAGATACAAAACTCTATATACAAAACCCTTCACTGCACTAGATACAAAACTCTACATACAAATCTCTTCACTGCACTAGATCCAAAACTCCATATACAAAACTCTTCACTGCACTAGATACAAAACTCTTCACTGCACTAGATACAAAACACTATATATAAAACCATTCACTGCACTAGATACAAAACTCTTCACTGCACTAAATACAAAACTCGATATACAAAACCCTTGACTACGCTAGATACAAAACTCTATATACAAAACTCTTCACTGCACTAGATACAAAACACTATATACAAAACCCTTCACTGCACTAGATACAAAATGCTTTGTACAAAACTCTCCACTGTGCTAGATACAAAACTCTATATACAAAACCCTTCACTGCACTAGATACAAAACTCTATATACAAAACTCTTCACTGCACTAGATACAAAACTCTATATACAAAACCCTTCCCTGCAGTAGATACAAAACTCTATATAAAAACCCTTCACTACAGTAGATCCAAAACTCTATATACAAAACTCTTCACTGCACTAGATCCAAAACTCTTCACTGCACTAGATACAAAACACTATATAAAAAACCCTTCACTGCACTAGATACAAAACTCTTCACTGCACTAAATACAAAACTCTATATACAAAACCCTTGACTACGCTAGATACAAAACTCTATATACAAAACTCTTCACTGCACTAGATACAAAACACTATATACAAAACCCTTCACTGCACTAGATACAAAACTCTTTATACAAAACTCTCCAGTGCACTAGATACAAAACTCTATATACAAAACCCTTCACTGCAGTAGATCCAAAACTCTATATACAAAACCCTTCCCTGCACTCGATACAAAATGCTTTGTACAAAACTCTCCACTGTGCTAGATACAAAACTCTATATACAAAACCCTTCACTGCACTAGATACAAAACTCTATATACAAAACTCTTCACTGCACTAGATACAAAACTCTATATACAAAACCCTTCACTGCACTAGATCCAAAACTCTACATACAAAACCCTTCACTGCACTAAATACAAAACACTACATATAAATCTCTTCACTGCACTAGATCCAAAACTCCATATACAAAACTCTGCACTGCACTAGATACAAAACTCTTCACTGCACTAGATACAAAACACTATATAAAAAACCCTTCACTGCACTAGATACAAATCTCTTCACTGCACTAAATACAAAACTCTATATACAAAACCCTTGACTACGCTAGTTACAAAACTCTATATACAAAACTCTTCACTGCACTAAATACAAAACTCTATGTACAAAACCCTTGACTACGCTAGATACAAAACTCTATATACAAAACTCTTCTCTGCACTAGATACAAAACTCTATATACAAAACCCTTCACTGCACTAGATACAAAACTCTATATACAAAACTCTTCTCTGCACTAGATACAAAACTCTATATACAAAACTCTTCTCTGCACTAGATACAAAACTCTATATACAAAACCCTTCACTGCACTAGATACAAAACTCTATATACAAAACTCTTCACTGCACTAGATCCAAAACTCTATATACAAAACCCTTCACTGCACTAGATACAAAACTCTATATACAAAACCCTTCACTGCACTAGATACAAAACTCTATATACAAAACCCTTCACTGCACTAGATACAAAACTCTATATACAAAACCCTTCACTACAGTAGATCCAAAACTCTATATACAAAACCCTTCACTGCACTAGATACAAAACTCTATATACAAAACCCTTCACTGCACTAGATACAAAACTCTATATACAAAACTCTTCACTGCACTAGATACAAAACTCTATATACAAAACCCTTCCCTGCAGTAGATCCAAAACTCTATATACAAAACCCTTCACTGCACTATATACAAAACTCTATATACAAAACTCTTCACTGCACTAGATACAAAACTCTATATACAAAACCCTTCACTACAGTAGATCCAAAACTCTATATACAAAACCCTTCACTGCACTAGATCCAAAACTCTATATACAAAACTCTTCACTGCACTAGATACAAAACTCTTCACTGCACTAGATACAAAACACTATATATAAAACCCTTCACTGCACTAGATACAAAACTCTTCACTGCACTAAATACAAAACTCTATATACAAAACCCTTGACTACGCTAGATACAAAACTCTATATACAAAACTCTTCACTGCACTAGATACAAAATTCTATATACAAAACCCTTCACTGCACTAGATACAAAACCCTTCACTGCACTAAATACAAAACACTATATATAAAACCCTTCACTGCACTAAATACAAAACTCTATATACAAAACCCTTCACTGCACTAGATACAAAACTCTTCACTGCACTAAATACAAAACTCTATATACAAAACCCTTGACTACGCTAGATACAAAACTCTATATACAAAACTCTTCACTGCACTAGATACAAAACCCTTCACTGCACTAAATACAAAACACTATATACAAAACCCTTCACTGCACTAGATACAAAACTCTTCACTGCACTAAATACAAAACTCTATATACAAAACCCTTGACTACGCTAGATACAAAACTCTATATACAAAACCCTTCACTGCACTAGATACAAAACCCTTCACTGCACTAAATACAAAACACTATATACAAAACCCTTCACTGCACTAGATACAAAACTCTTCACTGCACTAAATACAAAACTCTATATACAAAACCCTTGACTACGCTAGATACAAAACTCTATATACAAAACTCTTCACTGCACTAGATACAAAACTCTATATACAAAACCCTTCACTGCACTAGATACAAAACCCTTCACTGCACTAGATACAAAACACTATATACAAAACCCTTCACTGCACTAGATACAAAACACTATATACAAAACCCTTCACTGCACTAGATACAAAACACTATATACAAAACCCTTCACTGCACTAGATACAAAACACTATATATAAAACCCTTCACTGCACTAGATACAAAACTCTTCACTGCACTAAATACAAAACACTATATATAAAACCCTTCACTGCACTAGATACAAAACTCTATATATAAAACCCTTGACTACACTAGATACAAAACACTATATACAAAACCCTTCACGGCACTAGATACAAAACTCTATATACAAAACTCTCCAGTGCACTAAATACAAAACTCTATATACAAAACTCTTCACTGCACTAGATACAAAACACTATATACAAAACCCTTCACTGCACTAGATACAAAACTCTTTATACAAAACTCTCCAGTGCACTAGATACAAAACTCTATATACAAAACCCTTCACTACAGTAGATCCAAAATTCTATATACAAAACCCTTCCCTGCACTCGATACAAAATGCTTTGTACAAAACTCTCCACTGTGCTAGATACAAAACTCTATATACAAAACCCTTCACTGCACTAGATACAAAACTCTACATACAAATCTCTTCACTGCACTAGATCCAAAACTCCATATACAAAACTCTTCACTGCACTAGATACAAAACTCTTCACTGCACTAGATACAAAACACTATATATAAAACCATTCACTGCACTAGATACAAAACTCTTCACTGCACTAAATACAAAACTCGATATACAAAACCCTTGACTACGCTAGATACAAAACTCTATATACAAAACTCTTCACTGCACTAGATACAAAACACTATATACAAAACCCTTCACTGCACTAGATACAAAACTCTTTATACAAAACTCTCCAGTGCACTAGATACAAAACTCTATATACAAAACCCTTCACTGCAGTAGATCCAAAACTCTATATACAAAACCCTTCACTACAGTAGATCCAAAACTCTATATACAAAACCCTTCCCTGCACTCGATACAAAATGCTTTGTATAAAACTCTCCACTGTGCTAGATACAAAACTCTATATACAAAACCCTTCACTGCACTAGATACAAAACTCTATATACAAAACTCTTCACTGCACTAGATACAAAACTCTATATACAAATCCCTTCACTGCAGTAGATCCAAAACTCTATATACAAAACCCTTCACTGCAGTAGATCCAAAACTCTATATACAAAACCCTTCACTACAGTAGATCCAAAACTCTATATACAAAACCCTTCACTGCACTAAATACAAAACACTACATACAAATCTCTTCACTGCACTAAATACAAAACTCGATATACAAAACCCTTGACTACGCTAGATACAAAACTCTATATACAAAACTCTTCACTGCACTAGATACAAAACACTATATACAAAACCCTTCACTGCACTAGATACAAAACTCTTTATACAAAACTCTCCAGTGCACTAGATACAAAACTCTATATACAAAACCCTTCACTGCAGTAGATCCAAAACTCTATATACAAAACCCTTCACTACAGTAGATCCAAAACTCTATATACAAAACCCTTCCCTGCACTCGATACAAAATGCTTTGTATAAAACTCTCCACTGTGCTAGATACAAAACTCTATATACAAAACCCTTCACTGCACTAGATACAAAACTCTTCACTGCACTAAATACAAAACACTATATACAAAACCCTTGACTACGCTAGACACAAAACTCTATATACAAAACTCTTCACTGCACTAGATACAAAACACTATATAAAAAACCCTTCACTGCACTAGATACAAAACTCTTCACTGCACTAAATACAAAACTCTATATACAAAACCCTTGACTACGCTAGACACAAAACTCTATATACAAAACTCTTCACTGCACTAGATACAAAACTCTATATACAAAACCCTTCACTGCACTAGGTACAAAACTCTATATACAAAACTCTTCACTGCACTAGATACAAAACTCTATATACAAAACCCTTCCCTGCAGTAGATCCAAAACTCTATATACAAAACCCTTCACTGCACTAGATACAAAACTCTATATACAAAACCCTTCACTGCACTAGATACAAAACTCTATATACAAAACTCTTCACTGCACTAGATACAAAACTCTATATACAAAACCCTTCCCTGCAGTAGATCCAAAACTCTATATACAAAACCCTTCCCTGCAGTAGATCCAAAACTCTATATACAAAACCCTTCACTGCACTAAATACAAAACTCTTCACTGCACTAGATACAAAACACTATATATAAAACCCTTCACTGCACTAGATACAAAACACTATATATAAAACCCTTCACTGCACTAGATACAAAACTCTATATACAAAACCCTTCCCTGCAGTAGATCCAAAACTCTATATACAAAACCCTTCCCTGCAGTAGATCCAAAACTCTATATACAAAACCCTTCACTGCACTAGATACAAAACTCTTCACTGCACTAGATACAAAACACTATATATAAAACCCTTCACTGCACTAGATACAAAACTCTTCACTGCACTAGATCCAAAACTCCATATACAAAACTCTTCACTGCACTAGATACAAAACTCTTCACTGCACTAAATACAAAACTCTATATACAAAACCCTTGACTACGCTAGATACAAAACTCTATATACAAAACCCTTCACTGCACTAGGTACAAAACTCTATATACAAAACTCTTCACTGCACTAGATACAAAACTCTATATACAAAACCCTTCCCTGCAGTAGATCCAAAACTCTATATACAAAACCCTTCACTGCACTAGATACAAAACTCTATATACAAAACCCTTCACTGCACTAGATACAAAACTCTATATACAAAACTCTTCACTGCACTAGATACAAAACTCTATATACAAAACCCTTCCCTGCAGTAGATCCAAAACTCTATATACAAAACCCTTCCCTGCAGTAGATCCAAAACTCTATATACATAACCCTTCACTGCACTAAATACAAAACTCTTCACTGCACTAGATACAAAACACTATATATAAAACTCTTCACTGCACTAGATACAAAACACTATATATAAAACCCTTCACTGCACTAGATACAAAACTCTATATACAAAACCCTTCCCTGCAGTAGATCCAAAACTCTATATACAAAACCCTTCCCTGCAGTAGATCCAAAACTCTATATACAAAACCCTTCACTGCACTAGATACAAAACTCTTCACTGCACTAGATACAAAACACTATATATAAAACCCTTCACTGCACTAGATACAAAACTCTTCACTGCACTAGATCCAAAACTCCATATACAAAACTCTTCACTGCACTAGATACAAAACTCTTCACTGCACTAAATACAAAACTCTATATACAAAACCCTTGACTACGCTAGATACAAAACTCTATATACAAAACTCTTCACTGCACTAGATACAAAACACTATATACAAAACCCTTCACTGCACTAGATACAAAACCCTTCACGGCACTAAATACAAAACACTATATACAAAACCCTTCACTGCACTAGATACAAAACTCTTCACTGCACTAAATACAAAACTCTATATACAAAACCCTTGACTACGCTAGATACAAAACTCTATATACAAAACTCTTCACTGCACTAGATACAAAACTCTATATACAAAACCCTTCACTGCACTAGATACAAAACCCTTCACTGCACTAAATACAAAACACTATATACAAAACCCTTCACTGCACTAGATACAAAACTCTTCACTGCACTAAATACAAAACTCTATATACAAAACCCTTGACTACGCTAGATACAAAACTCTATATACAAAACTCTTCACTGCACTAGATACAAAACTCTATATACAAAACCCTTCACTGCACTAGATACAAAACACTATATACAAAACCCTTCACTGCACTAGATACAAAACACTATATACAAAACCCTTCACTGCACCAGATACAAAACACTATATACAAAACCCTTCACTGCACTAGATACAAAACACTATATACAAAACCCTTCACTGCACTAGATACAAAACACTATATACAAAACCCTTCACTGCCCTAGATACAAAACACTATATACAAAACCCTTCACTGCACTAGATACAAAACACTATATACAAACCCTTCACTGCCCTAGATACAAAACACCATATACAAAACCCTTCACTGCACTAGATACAAAACACTATATACAAAACCCTTCACTGCACTAGCACAAAACTCTATATACAAAACCCTTCCCTGCATTCGATACAAAACGCTTTGTACAAAACTCTCCACTGTGCTAGATACAAAACTCTATATACAAAACCCTTCACGGCACTAGATACAAAACCCTTCACTGCACTAGATACAAAACTCTATATACAAAACCCTTCACTGCACTAGATACAAAACTCTTTATACAAAATGCTTCACTATACTATTTGCAAGTCTCTTTATACAAAACTCTTCACGACATTACAGACAAAATTCTTTATCCAAATTTCTTCACTGAACTTGATACTAAACTCTTTGTATAAAACATTTCACTACATTATATACAAAACTCATTATACAAAACTGTATATACAAAACTCTTCACTATACTATATACAAAACTCTTCACTGCACTGGATATAAAACTGTTAAGCAAAACTCTTCCCTGCACAAGATACAAAATGCTTTATCCAAAACTCTTCGCTACACTAGATGCAAAACCCTTCATACAAAACTCTTCGCTACACTTGATTCAAAACGTTTTACACAAACTGTTCATTACACTATATACAAAACTCTTTATGTAAAATCTTTCACTACACTAATTACAAAACTCTTTACACAAAACTCTTCACTACACTCCATACAAATATTTTGAAACAAAACCCTTCACTGCACTGGATATGACACTCTTTATACAAAACCCTGCACTGCACTCGATGCAAAAGATGGGGGTTCCTGGCAAGTGAAGCCGGATGAAAGTTACAGATGCGTAATTTCAATTTGGAACACCCGCTATGGAATACAGGTGTAACATCCAGGTGCTTCTTGTAGACCGGCTGAAAATGAAGCAGCACTCTCAATGAAGGAAGTGGAGACTGCTGCAACTGAGTGTGAACACTCTTGTTCAGCATGAGGACAGATGTGGAAGTGTAGCGAGGTGAGCCACCCAGAAATTAATTCAGAGTCATACAGCACGGAAACCCAAGGGGAAAATATGCCCCAGTCTATTCAGCAACTCCCTTATAACTCAACACTATCCCCCTCCCAGTCTCACTTAGGACACATCTCCTTTTCAGGTTAAATTTGAAATCACTGAAATATTTTTTGACTCCACCCTCAGAAGCCTTGGGCCCTAAGCAGAGATTTTCAATTTAATGAGCCCCCTCAGTAAATTGAGAAACATCCTGTGAGCTGCTATACTTTCCTCAAATTTTCTCTGGTTGTGTTGTCTGATTTCCTCGCTGCTTTGGTGTCTGAGCTTTTAAAGTTCCATTTTCTTTTCCTGTGTCTCCTCCTTCCTTTGAACTTTGCTGTTCATTCCCATGATTCTTGTTCTTCTGTCGCTTTTTCTTGTTCTTCCACTCGATACATTTTCCTTTCCAGGTGAGTCCTAGCTACTTCTGGCTGAATTGCGGGTTTCCCTCCTTCTGATTCTAAACTTTGGGTAATCACTTCAAGTATCTCATCCTAATGAAATCCTCACGTCTGAGGAAGGCCAGAGATGTGTTTGTCCTGATCAAACATGAGCAATTAAACCGAGAAGTTCATCAGCTCCTGCAGTGATTCTAATAAGTTCCTGACGAATCAAGATAGAAAGCCAGTGATGACATGTGACACCCCGCACCCCCAGCCAGACCACGATGAAACTGTACATAGATCTTGTCACATGCACGGGATCTGATCATCTCGTCACTTTTTTGATGACTGCGATTGGGTCCGCTGACTTCAACAAGCACCGAAGAGGCTGTCCAATACCCCAAAGCACAATTCAGCTGTTACAGCATTCCGAACATTGTGATGAGTGACAATGGCCCTCAGAGCTCTCCAGGGAGAAAATCAGCTACTTCACAAAGGATTGAGAAAACCAATGGTTCACAGCATCTCCACTCTGTCCATAGGCAAATGGGACAGCTGAGGCAGCACTGAACATATCACCACAGGTATCATAAAGAAATCGAGTGAATCCCACGCAGACAGGACAAGTCTCCAGTGGAGAAACACAGCAACTGAAGTCATCTACACAGAAACCACAATCAACAAAACCGAGCTTCATACCAACTCAGCAACAGAAATAGATCATCAATGGCTACCATAACAACAGGAAATGACACAAAAAACATCATCACACAGAAGGACAGCCAGCAACAACACACATGGGTCCCATTAACAGATCAAAACAAGGCTTGAGTAACCGGCTACATAGACTGAGACTTTTTTCACTGGAGCATAGGAGGCTGAAGGTCTTATAGAATCTTATAGAGGTTTATAAAATTATAAGGGGCGTAGATAAAGGGAATGGCAGATGTCTTTTCCCTAGGTTTGGAGATTTCAAGATTTTTAATGTTAGAGGAGCAAAAAGGCATGAAGAGCAATTTTTTACACAGAGAGTAATTCATCTGTGACATGAGGAAATGTTGGGTGCAACAACATTTAAAAAACATTGAGATATGTACATGAATAAGAGAGGTTTGGAGGGATATGGACCACGCACTGGCAGGTGGGACTAGTTTTGTTTGGGATTATGGTCCTCATGGACTGGTTGGACCAAACAGTCTGTTTCTGTGCTGTATGACTCAATGACTCTATTACTGTGTGACTCTTTAACTGTCTCTTTTTTATATAATTATTTTTATTGAAAAGAAAAAGAGTTTTTAGGTTTTTGACAAGATTACAAAACTAATACAAAATAGTGTAATCACTTTACAGTATAATGACAATATCAATATTAAAAAAATTAACAACTCATCTATTCTTCGGGTAAAAAATGAGGTCTGCAGATGCTGGAGATCACAGCTGAAAATGTGTTGCTGGTTAAAGCACAGCAGGTTAGGCAGCATCCAAGGAATAGGAAATTCGACGTTTCGGGCATAAGCCCTTCATCAGGACTTATGATTCCTGATGAAGGGCTTATGCCCGAAACGTCGAATTTCCTATTCCTTGGATGCTGCCTAACCTGCTGTGCTTTAACCAGCAACACATTTTCAACTCATCTATTCTCCCAACTACCGAAACACAGAATAAGGTATAAGAAGAAAGACTCTATATATTAAAAAAAAGACTACAGTATAGTACATAACTAATGGCAAAAAGAAAAAAAGGGAAAAAGTAAACAAATAAATAAATAAGCACTCAAAGTAAAATTATATCAAGTCATAACAAAACCCATATTTATCCGGGATTCCTCCTCCCAGGGGCCCCCGAACCAACAGACATAGTCCTCATGGCTAAACCAAGGCCCGAGACAGAATGGCCGATACATCTGACTCGATGTAACTCAGGAAGGGCCGCCACGTCCTATAGAACAATTCCGATTTTTGGTGCACCATATTTGTAAGGAAGTCTAGAGGGATATGTTCCATAACTATCCTATGCCAGTTCGAAAGTCCTGGGGGCCTTTCTGATACCCAGCTTGCTAAAAGGATTTTCCTCACACAAAAGGAGAGGACAGTAAACAGTTCCTTCCCATATGCATCTAGAGAAGGCAGATTTCAAAAGCCCAAAAGGAAAGACATCTGGTCCAACCCAATCTCCGTTCCCAAAATCTTTGCCAAGGCATTCGCGATATTGTCCCTGTATCTGTGAATCTTACGGCATGTCCACAAACAATGAGTGAGAGTACTGACTTCTATTTTACACTTAGGGCACATTGGGGATGCTCCTGCCTCAAACTTTGCAAGTCTCTCTGGTGCTGTATGGGCCCTATGAAGTATCTTCAATTGAATAGCGAGAGTCCTATTACAGATAGAGAACTTCCTGGCATTTTCCCAGATATCGTCTCCCATCTCTAAGGAGATTTCCAACCCTCATTCTTGAGTCCAGGTTTTATATAGTCATTCCATGTCCTTCGATACATTATTACCGAGCGAGTGGTAGAGAGTACTGACCGAGGGTACGCCCATCGGCCGAAGCACTCTCCTTTCCATATCTGATTTATAAGGATTGGTCAGCAATGTGATTTTTTTTTTGTATGAAGTCTCGTCCTTGCTCGGTAACCCGAATTTCTGACACAACTATTCAAAGGACATCATGACCTCCCCATCAAACAGATCTCCCAAGCAGGAGACTCCTCTGGACTCACAAATTTTAAATCCGCCATCTGTCAAGCCTGGCTGAAATCCCAGCATTCCCACTATAGGGGTAAAGGGGGAGGTTTTTTGTAGATTACCCTCACCCTGTCGTGTCACACTCCAAGCTTTGATTGTGTCTAGGGCTTTTACAATGATCTGTGACCGTTCTCATCTTATCCAGAAACAATAAATTGATGAAGGGGCATTTCGATTGGGAGGTCTCAGGACCCGGCCAAACTGATTGGGGATCACGAGAGACCCAGCCGGCCACTTCTGATAGCAGAGAGCTCAGTTGGTTCTTTCTAAAATCCGGAAAATCTAGACCTCCCCTTACTTGTGGGAGCTGTAATTTATCTAATTTAATAAGGGGCCGTCTATGATTCCGAACAAAGGAACCAAACCAATCATGAAGCTTACGCAGCGCCCGTCTCGGCAACATCAAGGGGAGCATTCTCATGGGGTACAGTAGGGGTGGGAGGAGATTCATCGTGACCAAAGCTATTCTTCCTAACCAGGAGATCGGGAAATCGGGAGGTCCTGCCTTATTTTCTCTAATAGATGAATATAATTAGCTTTATATAGCTGACCAACTACTGGGGTAATAAAAATACCAAAACAGAGAAAACCTCCCTGTGACCACCGAAAGGGGAAGTGGGATCCATCTGCAAAGTTAGATAAGCTGGTAAGACCTCGTACCAGCGTGGTCTCTGATTTCATGAAATTAATCTTGTACCCTGAAAATACACCAAATAAGTTAACCACTTGAATTAAGCAGGACACAGATATCAATGGGTCATTTCAGAAAAGAAGGACGTCATCCGCATGAAGGGTCATTTGATGCTTGCCTGACCCTACCTCTGGGGCCGTTATACTGGGGTCCGTTCAGATGGTTTCCATCAGTGGTTCAATCACTAATATAAATAATAGTGGTGAGAGAGGATATCCTTGATGACAATCTCTGCCAACACTAAAACTATCTGATCTTATGCCATTATCACCACTGCTTTCGGGTCATTACATAAAGCTGTGACCCATTTAGTAAAAACCTCTCCAATACCAAACCGCTCCATAGCATAAAACAGGTATGGCCATTCTACCCGATCAAACGCTTTCTCTGCACCGAGGGAGACAACTAATCCCGGTATCGCTCCCTGCTGGCAGGCTTGTACCATATTTAACACTCTTTGGATATTACTGATAGATCTGTGATCCTTAATAAACCCCATCTGATCCTGTATTATAATAAATGGCAAAACCCTCTCAAGTCTTAATGCCAGCACATTCGAGAGGATTTTAAAGTCCACATTTAATAAGGATATAGGCCTGTACGAAGTACAGTCATCTGGGGTTTTTCCTTTCTTGAGGAGGAGAGAGATATTTGCTTCTCTCAGGGAGGGTGGGAGATAACCCTGACTAAATGAGTAACTGTACATGTCTATAAGTGGTCTGGCCGACTCGTCTGTAAACACTTTATAAAACCCAACCTGGACTCCATCTGGCCCTGGTGCTTTGCCACTCTGGTGCTGCCTCACCAACTCCTGCACCTCATGAGTTGTCAGGGGGGCATTCAAAAAAGACATCTGCTCTGAGGTTATGACCGAAAAATCCAGATTCTTAAAAAAAGACTCCATCCTCCTCACTCTATCCTCAAAGCCCTCCGACTGGTACAGCTCAAATTAAAACTTTTAAAAGCTGCATTGCTCTTTTTAGGATCACAAGTCAAAGTACTAGCACCGTCTCTAACAGATGGAATGGATTGGGGAGCCTTTTTTCTTTCTGGCACGGTATACGAGATACCTGTCCGGTTATCCCCGTACTCAAATAGTCTCTGCTTCGCAAATAGTATCTCCCTCTTTGCTGTTTGAGTAGGTGCGGTATTCAAAGTTGCCCTGAGGGCTGTAATCCACTGTAATTTATTTATGGACAGCCTAGCAACATATGCTGACTCAGCTTCCTTCAAGCGAGCCTCGAGCAGATGCTGTCGTTCTCCCCTCTGTCGTTTCCGAGTCGCAGAATATGAAATAATTAAGCCTTAGCAGTCTCCCACATCACCGATGGGTTACTGGCCGTACCTGAGTTAATGTCCCAGAAAGCTTTAAATTCCTGCAAGAAATATTCTATGAACTTACTATCCTTCAGTAGGAAAGGGTCCATATGTCAATGTCGGGAGTCGATCTTGTCACCACTCGTCCTGACCTCCATATACACTGCTGCGTGGTCAGAAATAGCTATATTCCCGATTTTACAGGACAGTATCAAATTCAGAAAGGTCGAAGAGACAAAAAACATAATAATTCTGGTGTGGCACTTGTGTGGGTTAGAATAAAAAGTGAAATTTCTCCGCTCAGGATGAAGACACCTCCACACATCTACCAGTCTCAGCTCCCTATTCAGATCAGAGGAGAAAGTGAGGTCTGCAGATGCTGGAGATCAGAGCTGAAAATGTGTTGCTGGAAAAGCGCAGCAGGTCAGGCAACATCCAAGGAACAGGAGATTCAACGTTTCGGGCATAAGCCCTTCTTCAGGAAACATACGCTGACTCAGCTTCCTTCAAGCGAGCCTCGAGCAGATGCTGTCGTTCTCCCCTCTGTCATTTCCTGAAGAAAGGCTTATGCCTGAAACGTCGAATCTCCTGTTCCTTGGATGCTGCCTGACCTGCTGCGCTTTTCCAGCAACACATTTTCATCCCTATTCAGATCAACCAACTTCCTAGATTGCAGAGATATACCCACAGAGCTCCTCGGTATCCTGTCCACCCCAGGATCAATAATACAATTAAAATCTCCCCCTGTAATTATGTGACGTACCCCAAGGGCCATCATCTTGGAGAACACATCTGTTACAAATTAAAAGGATGTGCCGGGAGACAATATAAATTCAAAATCCTGTACTCCTCTCCATATATTAGAGCTTTAAGTATTATAAACCGTCCGGATTCATCTTTTATCTGACGACACTTGGAATGGAAGACTTTTCTGGAGAAGAATAGCCACTCCCCTACTTTTTGAGTTGACAGGTGAAAAGAACACCTGACCAAATCCTCCCTGCCGCAGCTTCAAGTGGTCCTTGTCAGTTAGGTGTGTCTTCTGTCAAACGGCTACATCAACCCTCTCTTTGTTAAGACTTGATAATATTTTTTTCCTTTTTATTGGTGAGTGGCTCCATTTAACATTCCAGGTGCACCATTTAAATAAATGGTTAGCCATGATCGCTCAAGAAAGTCCGAGACCCCCAGGAGGAAGAGCCCCACACAACAAGCATTGAGTAAAAACCGTCAACAATTCACATCAGTTTAAAAAAAACAGCCTTTACGAAACTATTAAAAATTACTCCTAAAGGGGATCCAAGATGGCAGCGACCCAGCAAGACTGAGTCCACAGTGCTCTACCCAAAACTTGGGAAAAGTGGGCTATCCACCCCCACCACACTCACTAAACCATTTATAATAGTTGTTAACCTTAAATAGTTACCTATTAGTACATTTAAATAGTCTAATTCTAGCTGGAAAATGAGTAAAGGGAAGGGAACAGGCGGCTCTAAGAAAGCAGGGACCCCTCCCCCACCCTCTCCCTCTTCAGCTGCAACAAAGGTGTCTTCAGCCACTTCAGGAGAGTTAACAACGAAGATGAGCTTTGAGGAGATGTTTGCCAGGTGGGAGGCGAAGATTGATGCTTTTATCGATGAGTCTCGGCAGAGCAGAGAAGCACTATCAGCCGAGCTGCAGAAGCAGGGCAGAGACATTCAGGAATTGGAGTGCCGAGTCAGAGAGGTGGAGTCGAAGGCCGCAGCCTCAGAGACTGCGATAAAATCGGCAGCCGACCACATCCGTTTTCTCGAGAATCGAGTCCAGAACCTAGAAAACCACATTGATGACCTCGAAAATCGATGTCGTAGAAAAAATATTCGGTTGTTGGGCCTGCCTGAGCAGGAAGAGGGAGGTCAGCTGACAGCATTCTTAGAGCATTGGCTGCCACAACCTTTTTTTTGTAGATATTTTTATTGAAATTTAACATTTTTGCAAATTTACAAAAATAAACAAAACTCTCAAATACAAACATTGATGTACAATTAAATCATACATACAATAGTCATAATTTAACAAAGAAAAGAGAAAGAAAGAAAACAAAAAAAGAAAAAAAAAGAAACGAAAAAAGAAAAAAAAACCCAACTTCCTACTAATCTAACCTATAACTAACCAGAGTGTATACCTAAGTCTCTTACATGCTCGGAATGTATAAACATCAAATATAATAAAACCCGTATTCGCGCAGGATTCCTCTCCCAAGGGGCCCCGGAGCAGCCCGGTCTGAAATCTTCACTAAATAAAAGCCCTTGTTAGGATAGCCGAAATATCTGCATTTATATAATTCAAAAAGGGCTGCCATATTTTATAAAATAATTCAGTCTTTCGGTGCACCATATTTGTGAGGAAGTCAAGGGGGATATATTCCATAATTAATCTGTGCCAATTTGAAAGTCCAGGGGGGCCCTTAGCCACCCAGTTCACCAAAATATTTTTCCTTGCACAGAAAGAGAGAATAGAAAATAGTCTCTTCCCATGCATATCCAGAGATGAGAGGTTTGAAAAGCCCAAAAGGAGAGATACAGGGTCCACCCTAATTTCCGTTCCTAAAATTTCTGTCAGGGCATTTGCCACTTTAGTCCAGTATCTGCAGATTTTCTGACAAGTCCACAAACAATGTACAAGAGTACCCACCTCTATTTTGCATTTAGGACACATTGGAGATGCTCCTGCCTTAAATTTTGCCAGTCGAGCCGGAGCTATATGGGCCCTATGAAGTATCTTTAGTTGGATAGCCTGAGTTCTGTTACAGATAGCAATTCTTCTAGCATTTTCCCAAATGTCATTCCACATATCCTCAGAGATTTCTAGCCCCAAGTCCTGCTCCCATGTTTTAAGCAGGTCATCCATGTCTCCTGAGACTCCATCATGTAGCAAATGGTATATAGTACTAACGGAGGATGCCCCCGCTGGTCGTAAGACATTAATTACGTTCTCTGTCTGATTTATAAAGACTATCTATTAATGTAGTCTTCCTCTGTATATAATCTCGAACTTGGAAGTATCGAAAGAGATCCCCATTAGGTATTCTGAATTTCAGACGCAGCTGCTCAAAGGACATCAGGATCCCATCTTTAAATAGGTCCCCTAAGCATGAGATGCCCCTGGATCTCCAGAGTTTAAAGGTGGCATCTGTAATCCCCGGTTGGAATCCCCATGCGCCTACTATTGGTGCATGGGGGGATGTTTTATGTGAGTTACCCTCATTTTGCCGCATTATATTCCAGGCCTTAATTGTGTTTAATATTATGGGATTTTTACAGTGGTCTGTAATGATTTTCCTCTTATCTGAAAATAAAAGGTTAATAAGTGGGTATTTTACTTGGGAGGCTTCGATATCCAGCCAAATTGATTGTGGATCAGACGAAACCCAATCAGCTATGTAACTTAGTAGGGAGCTTAACTGATATTTCCTAAAGTCTGGGAAGTCCAGTCCTCCCCTTGCCTGTGGAAGCTGTAGCTTCTTCAGCTTAATAAGGGGCCGTCTATGGTTCCAAATAAAGGAGCCCAACCAGCCATATAATTTACGTAGGGCTAGCCTTGGCAGTATCAGCGGGAGCATTCTCATAGGATATAAGAGACGGGGCAGAACATTCATTTTAATTAATGCTATTCTCCCTAGCCAGGAAATCGGAAGGTCTCTCCATCGCTGGAGGTCCTGCCTTATCCTTTCCATCAATTGTACAAAATTAGCCCTGTACAGCTGATCAAATACTGGCGTGATAAAAATACCTAAATATAAGAAGCCCTCCAGGGACCAACGGAAGGGAAAAGGGGATCCGTCCATTAAGTGGGGTATCATAGCCAGACCACCCATTGGCATGGCTTCCGATTTTGAAAAATTAATTTTATAGCCTGAGAATGCACTAAATGTATTAATAACTTGAATTAGACGAGGCACTGACATTAAAGGATTACTGAGGAATAAGAGAACGTCATCTGCATAGAGGGTAATTTTGTGTTTACCTGTACCAATCCTCGGGGCCGTTATATTAGGGTCAGTCCGGATGGCTTCTGCTAGTGGTTCGACTATCAGTGTAAACAACAATGGTGAGAGAGGACATCCTTGACGGCAGCCCCTACCCACACTGAAGCCATCCGATCTTAACCCATTAGTAATAACAGCTGCTTTGGGGTCATTATACAATGTTGAAACCCATTTGGTAAACACCTGTCCAACGCCAAACCTTTCCAATGTGTAAAATAAATATGACCATTCAACCCTATCAAATGCCTTTTCCGCATCCAATGAAATTACTACTCCTGGTATCTTTCCCTGATGACAGGCTTGGATCATATTCAAGACCCTTCTGATATTATTGGATGATCTGCGGCCCTTAATAAATCCCGTCTGGTCCTCCTTTATAATATATGGCAGTACCCTTTCTAGTCTTAGTGCTAACATTTTTGAGAGAATTTTAAAGTCTACATTTAGTAAGGATATTGGTCTGTAAGATGCACAGTCTTCTGGGTCTTTTCCTTTTTTGAGGATAAGAGAAATATTTGCTTCTTTCAGCATGGGCGGGAGACAGACCTGACTATGCGCAAAATTATACATATCCATAAGTGGGTCAACCAATATTCCTGTAAATTCTTTATAGAATTCAGCTTGAAAACCATCTGGGCCCGGTGCTTTTCCGCTCTGAAGTTGCCTAATTGCCTCAAGTATTTCTTGGACTGTTAAAGAGATATTTAGGGCCGACACCTGTTCCGGAGTCAGGCCCGGGAATGTCAAATTTTTAAAAAATGACTGCATCCTCCTAATCCTATCTTCACAATCCTGCGATCTATATAGTTCAGAATAAAATTCTTTAAAGGTCGCATTGATCTTTTTATGATCATGAGTCAGGGTACCTGTACTTTCCTTGATGGTCGGAATAGTTTGAGGGGCTTTCTTTTTCTTTGCAAGAAATGCTAAGTATCTACTCGGTTTGTCGCCATATTCATATAATCTTTGTTTCGCAAATAATATTTCCCTTTTAGCCGTTTGAGTAAGTGCGGTGTTTAAAGCTGTCCTAAGAGCTGTAATCCTCTGCAATTTTGTGATAGAAGGTCTATCAGCGTATGCTGTTTCGGCTGCTTTTAGGCGAGCTTTGAGCAGACGCTGTTGCTCTCCCTTCATTTTCCTCTGGGTCGCTGAATAGGAGATGATCAAACCTTGTGCATAAGCTTTGATGGTCTCCCACATCATTGACGGATTGCTAGCTGTACCAGTATTAATTTCTAAAAAGGTTTTAAGTTCTTGGGAGAAGTACTTTAAAAATTTGCTATCTTTTATCAGGAAGGGGTCCATACGCCAATGCCGAGCGGATGTCCCATTGTTCTTTACCTTAGTTTCCATGTATACAGCGGCATGGTCAGAGATTGCTATAGTACCTATTTTACAGGTTGCTATAGAGTTTAGAAAAATCGATGGGGCAAAAAACATATCAATTCTTGTGTGACATTTATGTGGATTAGAGTAGAAAGAAAAATCTCTACCCTGTGGATGGAGACATCTCCATACATCTACCAATACTAATTCTTTATTCAGGTCCGCCAGTTGTCTAGATCTGGGAGATACTCCAGCGGCACTCTTGGGAATCCTGTCTATTTCCGGATCCATAATACAATTAAAGTCTCCCCCTATAATTGTATGACGGGCACCAAAGGCCATCAGTTTTGAAAAAGCTTCCGTTATGAATTTAAAGGGGTGTGCCGGGGGGCAGTATACATTTAAGATCCCATATTCCTCTCCATTTATGAGGGCTTTAATCAAAATATATCGTCCAGATTCGTCTTTTATCTGATTTAGAATTTTCAAAGGGAAGTTCTTCCGGACAAGGATAACGACTCCCCTGCTTTTTGAATTAAAAGAGGAAAAAAAGGCCTGATCAAATCCGCCCTGTCGTAATTTTAAGTGTTCTTTATCCGACAGGTGTGTCTCCTGTAGGAGAGCTATATCAACTCTCTCCTTCTTAAGATTTGATAATATTTTCTTCCTTTTAACTGGCGAATTACTCCCCCTGACATTCCAGGTGCACCACTTAACCGACTGTTCAGCCATAATCATCTGGACAGATCCGAGACCCCTCTGGAGGGGAAACCCTATCTAGAACATCCCGAGCATGGAGCATACAAGATTTACAAAAGTAAAGATTCTCTGATACACTCAAAACAATATAACAAAAAACTCTTTCTAAGTATAAAAAATATAAAACATTCCGAATTGGAGATTTTCTCCCTTGTTCCCAGGGAGCGTCACTTCCTCTCCCACAGTCCATCTTACCCTCTTCCAACCAGTGCCCCACCCTTGACCCAGGTGTTCCTCAATAAAATGAGGAGAATTCAAATATAATATAAAGCTAGAGTTAACAGTGAACACCCCACCCCCACCCCCACCCACATCTAAATATATTTGGGAATATTAATACCATATATAACTATAAGATTACAATCTCAACATGTAATACTTAAATATAATACCACAAAATAACAGGGGAAAGAAAAACAACCCCGCTCCTAAAAACAGAAGTAAAATAGAATAAGGTAACCACCTCTCCCCATCAACATTAACCAAACGCCCCAACATATATATATACATAGGGGGAAAGATAAGTAAAGATGAAGGGATGTAAACCAAAATAATGGGAAAGGCAGACCAGCGTCCACAATCTCTTACAGTTTATTTAAGAGAGTCCAAGAATTCCTTAGCCTTCTCCGGTGATCCGAAGTTATATATGGATCCTTCGTGGCTAAGGCGTAGCGTCGCTGGATATCGTAAGGAGTACTGGATATTTAAGTCCCTTAAACGCTTCTTCGCCTCATCGAATGCCTTCCTCTTTCGGACCAAAGCTGGGGAGAAGTCCTGGAACAGCATGATCCTGGATCCTTTGTGGGTCATAGCTTGGGGATCTTTTCCCAGATTTCTTGAGGCTTCCAGGAGCATCTGCCTCTCCCTATAGCTCTGCAGCTGGAACAGGACCGGGCGTGGGCGCTGGGTTGAGCCGGGCCCATGTACTGTGACCCGGTAGGCCCATTCTACCCTTACCCGGCCTGATCCATTATGCAGATTTAAAAGTTGTGGCAGCCAATGCTCTAAGAATGCTGTCAGCTGACCTCCCTCTTCCTGTTCGGGCAGGCCCAACAACCGAATATTTTTTCTACGACATCGATTTTCGAGGTCATCAATGTGGTTTTCTAGGTTCTGGACTCGATTCTCGAGAAAACGGATGTGGTCGGCTGTTGATTTTATCCCAGTCTCTGAGGCTGCAGCCTTCGACTCCACCTCTCTGACTCGGCACTCCAATTCCTGAATGTCTCTGCCCTGCTTCTGCAGCTCGGCTGATAGTGCTTCTCTGCTCTGCCGAGACTCATCGATAAAAGCATCAATCTTTGCCTCCCACCTGGCAAACATCTCCTCAAAGCTCATCTTCATTGGTAACTCTCCTGAAGTAGCTGAAGACACCTTTGTTGCAGATGAAGAGGGAGAGGGTGGGGGAGGAGTCCCTGCTTTCTTAGAGCTGCCTGTTCCCTTCCCTTTACTCATTTTCCAGCTAGTATTAGACTATTTAAATGTACTAATAGGTAACTATTTAAGGTTAACAACTATTATAAATGGTTTAGTGAGTGTGGTGGGGGTGGATAGCCCACTTTTCCCAAGTTTTGGGTAGAGCACTGTGGACTCAGTCTTGCTGGGTCGCCGCCATCTTGGATCCCCCCGGCTGCCACAACTTTTAAATCTGCAGGCTGGATCAGGCCAGGTAAGGGTAGAATGGGCCTACCGGGTCACAGTATGTGGGCCCGGCTCAACCCATCGCCCACGCCCGGTCCTGTTCCAGCTGCAGAGCTATAGGGAGAGGCAGATGCTCCTGGAAGCCTCAAGAAATCTGGGAAAAGATCCCCAAGCTATGACCCACAAAGGATCCAGGATCATGCTGTTCCAGGACTTCTCCCCAGCTTTGGTCCGAAAGAGGAAGGCATTCGATGAGGCGAAGAAGCGTTTAAGGGACTTAAATATCCAGTACTCCTTATGATATCCAGCGACACTACGCCTTAGCCACGAAGGATCCATATATAACTTTGGATCACCGGAGAAGGCTAAGGAATTCTTGGACTCTCTTAAATAAACTGTAAGAGATTGTGGACGCTGGTCTGCCTTTCCCATTATTTTGGTTTACATCCCTTCATCTTTTCTTATCTTTCCTCCTATGTGTGTATGTATATATATATATGTTGGGGCGTTTGGTTAATGTTGATGGGGAGAGGTGGTTACCTTATTCTATTTTACTTCTGTTTTTAGGAGCGGGGTTGTTTTTCTTTCCCCTGTTATTATATTTAAGTATTACATGTTGAGATTGTAATCTTATAGTTATATACGGTATTAATATTTTCGAGTAAAAAATGAGGTCTGCAGATGCTGGAGATCACAGCTGCAAATGTGTTGCTGGTCAAAGCACAGCAGGTTAGGCAGCATCTCAGGAATAGAGAATTCGACGTTTCGAGCATAAGCCCTTCATCAGGAATGATTCCTGATGAAGGGCTTATGCTCGAAACGTCGAATTCTCTATTCCTGAGATGCTGCCTAACCTGCTGTGCTTTGACCAGCAACACATTTGCAGCTATGGTATTAATATTCCCAAATATATTTAGATGTGGGTGTGGGTGGGGGTGGGGTGTTCACTGTTAACTCTAGCTTTATATTATATTTGAATTCTCCTCATTTTATTGAGGAACACCTGGGTCAAGGGTGGGGCACTGGTTGGAAGAGGGTAAGATGGACTGTGGGAGAGGAAGTGACGCTCCCTGGGAACAAGGGAGAAAATCTCCAATTCGGAATGTTTTATATCTTTTATACTTAGAAAGAGATTTTTGTTATATTGTTTTGAGTGTATCAGAGAGTCTTTACTTTTGTAAATCTTGTATGCTCCATGCTCGGGATGTTCTAGATAGGGTTTCCCCTCCCGAGGGGTCTCGGATCTGTCCAGATGATTATGGCTGAACAGTCGGTTAAGTGGTGCACCTGGAATGTCAGGGGGAGTAATTCGCCAGTTAAAAGGAAGAAAATATTATCAAATCTTAAGAAGGAGAGAGTTGATATAGCTCTCCTACAGGAGACACACCTGTCGGATAAAGAACACTTAAAATTACGACAGGGCGGATTTGATCAGGCCTTTTTTTCCTCTTTTAATTCAAAAAGCAGGGGAGTCGTTATCCTTGTCCGGAAGAACTTCCCTTTGAAAATTCTAAATCAGATAAAAGACGAATCTGGACGATATATTTTGATTAAAGCCCTCATAAATGGAGAGGAATATGGGATCTTAAATGTGTACTGCCCCCCGGCACACCCCTTTAAATTCATAACGGAAGCTTTTTCAAAACTGATGGCCTTTGGTGCCCGTCATACAATTATAGGGGGAGACTTCAATTGTAGCATGGATCCGGAAATAGACAGGATTCCCAAGAGTGCCGCTGGAGTATAGAACATAGAACATAGAAGGATACAGCGCAGTACAGGCCCTTCGGCCCTCGATGTTGCGCCGACCGAGTCCTACCTAACCTATACTAGCCCAATAACTTCCAAATGCCTATCCAATGCCCGCTTAAATGAACATAAAGAAGGAGAGTTCACCACTGATACGGGCAGGGCATTCCATGAACTCACAACCCGCTGTGTGAAGAATCTACCCCTAACATCTGTCCTATACCTACCACCCCTTAATTTAAAGCTATGTCCCCTAGTAACACCTGACTCCATTAGCGGTAAAAGGTTCTTAGTATCTACCCTATCTAAACCCCTAATCATCTTATACACTTCTATCAGATCTCCCCTAAACCTTCTCTTCTCCAATGAGAACAGCCCCAAGTGCCTCAGCCTTTCCTCATAAGATTTTCCTACCATTCCAGGCAACATCCTGGTAAACCTCCTCTGCACTCGTTCTAAAGCTTCCACATCCTTCCTATAGTATGGCGACCAAAACTGCACACAATACTCCAGATGAGGCCTCACCAGAGTCTTATACAACTGCAACATGACCTCAGGACTCCGGAACTCAATTCCTCTCAGTATCTCCCAGATCTAGACAACTGGCGGACCTGAATAAAGAATTAGGATTGGTAGATGTATGGAGATGTCTCCATCCACAGGGTAGAGATTTTTCTTTCTACTCTAATCCACATAAATATCACACAAGAATTGATATGTTTTTTGCCCCATCGATTTTTCTAAATTCTATAGCAACCTGTAAAATAGGTACTATAGCAATCTCTGACCATGCCGCTGTATACATGGAAACTAAGGTAAAGAACAATGGGACATCCGCTCGGCATTGGCGTATGGACCCCTTCCTGATAAAAGATAGCAAATTTTTAAAGTACTTCTCCCAAGAACTTAAAACCTTTTTAGAAATTAATACTGGTACGGCTAGCAATCCGTCAATGATGTGGGAGACCATCAAAGCTTATGCACGACGTTTGATCATCTCCTATTCAGCGACCCAGAGGAAAATGAAGGGAGAGCAACAGCGTCCGCTCGAAGCTCGCCTAAAAGCAGCCGAAACAGCATACGCTGATAGACCTTCTATCACAAAATTGCAGAGGATTACAGCTCTTAGGACAGCTTTAAACATCGCGCTTACTCAAACGGCTAAAAGGGAAATATTATTTGCGAAACAAAGATTATATGAATATGGCGACAAACCGAGTAGATACTTAGCATTTCTTGCAAAGAAAAAGAAAGCCCCTCAAACTATTCCGACCATCAAGGAAAGTACAGGTACCCTGACTCATGATCATAAAAAGATCAATGCGACCTTTAAAGAATTTTATTCTGAACTATATAGATCGCAGGATTGTGAAGATAGGATTAGGAGGATGCAGTCATTTTTAAAAAATTTGACGTTCCCGGGCCTGACTCCGGAACAGGTGTCGGCCCTAAATACCCCTTTAACAGTCCAAGAAATACTTGAGGCAATTAGGCAACTTCAGAGCGGAAAAGCACCGGGCCCAGATGGTTTTCAAGCTGAATTCTATAAAGAATTTACAGGAATATTGGTTGACCCACTTATGGATATGTATAATTTTGCGCATAGTCAGGTCTGTCTCCCGCCCACGCTGAAAGAAGCAAATATTTCTCTTATCCTCAAAAAAGGAAAAGACCCAGAAGACTGTGCATCTTACAGACCAATATCCTTACTAAATGTAGACTTTAAAATTCTCTCAAAAATGTTAGCACTAAGACTAGAAAGGGTACTGCCATATATTATAAAGGAGGACCAGACGGGATTTATTAAGGGCCGCAGATCATCCAATAATATCAGAAGGGTCTTGAATATGATCCAAGCCTGTCATCAGGGAAAGATACCAGGAGTAGTAATTTCATTGGATGCGGAAAAGGCATTTGATAGGGTTGAATGGTCATATTTATTTTACACATTGGAAAGGTTTGGCGTTGGACAGGTGTTTACCAAATGGGTTTCAACATTGTATAATGACCCCAAAGCAGCTGTTATTACTAATGGGTTAAGATCGGATGGCTTCAGTGTGGGTAGGGGCTGCCGTCAAGGATGTCCTCTCTCACCATTGTTGTTTACACTGATAGTCGAACCACTAGCAGAAGCCATCCGGACTGATCCTAATATAACGGCCCCGAGGATTGGTACAGGTAAACACAAAATTACCCTCTATGCAGATGACGTTCTCTTATTCCTCAGTAATCCTTTAATGTCAGTGCCTCGTCTAATTCAAGTTATTAATACATTTAGTGCATTCTCAGGCTATAAAATTAATTTTTCAAAATCGGAAGACATGCCAATGGGTGGTCTGGCTATGATACCCCACTTAATGGACGGATCCCCTTTTCCCTTCCGTTGGTCCCTGGAGGGCTTCTTATATTTAGGTATTTTTATCACGCCAGTATTTGATCAGCTGTATAGGGCTAATTTTGTACAATTACTGGAAAGGATAAGGCAGGACCTCCAGCGATGGAGAGACCTTCCGACTTCCTGGCTAGGGAGAATAGCATTAATTAAAATGAATGTTCTGCCCCGTCTCTTATATCCTATGAGAATGCTCCCGCTGATACTGCCAAGGCTAGCCCTACATAAATTATATGGCTGGTTGGGCTCCTTTATTTGGAACCATAGACGGCCCCTTATTAAGCTGAAGAAGCTACAGCTTCCACAGGCAAGGGGAGGACTGGACTTCCCAGACTTTAGGAAATATCAGTTCAGCTCCCTACTAAGTTACATAGCTGATTGGGTTTCGTCTGATCCACAATCAATTTGGCTGGATATCGAAGCCTCCCAAGTAAAATACCCACTTATTAACCTTTTATTTTCAGATAAGAGGAAAATCATTACAGACCACTGTAAAAATCCCATAATATTAAACACAATTAAGGCCTGGAATATAATGCGGCAAAATGAGGGTAACTCACATAAAACATCCCCCCATGCACCAATAGTAGGCGCATGGGGATTCCAACCGGGGATTACAGATGCCACCTTTAAACTCTGGAGATCCAGGGGCATCTCATGCTTAGGGGACCTATTTAAAGATGGGATCCTGATGTCCTTTGAGCAGCTGCGTCTGAAATTCAGAATACCTAATGGGGATCTCTTTCGATACTTCCAAGTTCGAGATTATATACAGAGGAAGACTACATTAATAGATAGTCTTTATAAATCAGACAGAGAATGTAATGTCTTACGACCAGCGGGGGCATCCTCCGTTAGTACTATATACCATTTGCTACATGATGGAGTCTCAGGAGACATGGATGACCTGCTTAAAACATGGGAGCAGGACTTGGGGCTAGAAATCTCTGAGGATATGTGGAATGACATTTGGGAAAATGCTAGAAGAATTGCTATCTGTAACAGAACTCAGGCTATCCAACTAAAGATACTTCATAGGGCCCATATAGCTCCAGCTCGACTGGCAAAATTTAAGGCAGGAGCATCTCCAATGTGTCCCAAATGCAAAATAGAGGTGGGTACTCTTGCACATTGTCTGTGGACTTGTCAGAAAATCCACAGATACTGGACTAAAGTGGCAAATACTCTGACAGAAATTTTAGGAACGGAAATTAGGGTGGACCCTGTATCTCTCCTTTTGGGCTTTTCGAACCTCTCATCTCTGGATATGCATGGGAAGAGACTATTTTCTATTCTCTCTTTCTGTGCAAGGAAAAATATTTTGGTGAACTGGGTGGCTGAGGGCCCCCCTGGACTTTCAAATTGGCACAGATTAATTATGGAATATATCCCCCTTGACTTCCTCACAAATATGGTGCACCGAAAGACTGAATTATTTTATAAATTATATAAATGCAGATATTTCGGCTATCCTAACAAGGGCTTTTATTTAGTGAAGATTTCAGACCGGGCTGCTCCGGGGCCCCTTGGGAGAGGAATCCTGCGCGAATACGGGTTTTATTATATTTGATGTTTATACATTCCGAGCATGTAAGAGACTTAGGTATACACTCTGGTTAGTTATAGGTTAGATTAGTAGAAAGTTGAGTTTTTTTTTCTTTTTTCGTTTCTTTTTTTTTCTCTTTTTGTTTTCTTTCTTTCTCTTTTCTTTGTTAAATTATGACTATTGTATATATGATTTAATTGTACATCAATGTTTGTATTTGAGAGTTTTGTTTATTTTTGTAAATTTGCAAAAATGTTAAATTTCAATAAAGATATCTACAAAAAAAAATTACTCCTAAAAATAATAACAGAAAATATAGCTAAAAGGGTAATTCCCCTTTGTCCACAGGGGGGCACTCCTACTCTCCAGTAATCCCACTCTGACTCCTTCCAGCTGGGGCTCTGCCCTCGCCCCAGACATCGCAAAATAAAATAAACAAATACCAATGTTTTATAACAAGGAAATTTAAAAATGGGCATCCAGCCCATCCGTCCGTATTATTACCTTCGACGTTCTTAACAAAGCAGCATCGTGAAATAATATATATAAAATGACAATTCCAGAAACTATTAAAGGAAAACTCGAAAAACTCAAGAACACCCCCCAACAATCAGATAGACCAGGCAAATTATAAATAAAAGTTAAAAGACAAACCCTGCCAAGAAAAGACAAGAAAAAGGGGGAAGGAGGAGAAAAAAAGGGTGTAAAGAAGAAAAGAATTGTCCATAAAATTCGGGTCCTTCAGTCCATTTTCAAGCATCCGAAAATTATTTTGATTTTTCTGGCGGACCGAAGTTATACACAGACTCTCAGTGACTGAAGCGCAGCATTCCCAGGTATCTCACGGAGTACTAAATATTTAAATCCCTCAGACGCTTCTTTACCTCGTCAAACACCTTCCTCTTTCATACCACGACCAGAGAGAAGTCCTGGAACAGCATTATTTTGGATCCTTTATATACCGTGACTTGGGGATCCTTCCTCAAAGCTCTGGGGGCCTCCAGCAGCATTTGCTTGTCCCTGTAGTGCTGGAGTCACACTAGGACCGGGCGGGGGGGCGTTAGTCCGACCCAGGCCTGTGTACAGCAACCCTGCGGGCCCACCCCACCCGCACACAGCAACCCTGTGGGCCCACCCCACCCGCACACAGCAACCCTGTGGGCCCACCCCACCCACACACAGCAACCCTGTGGGCCCACCCCACCCACACACAGCAACCCTGTGGGCCCACTCCACCCACACACAGCAACCCTGTGGGCCCACCCCACCTGCACACAGCAACCCTGTGGGCCCACCCCACCCACACACAGCAACCCTGTGGGCCCACCCCACCCGCACACAGCCACCCTGTGGGCCCACCCCACCCACACACAGCAACCCTGTGGGCCCACCCCACCTGCACACAGCAACCCTGTGGGCCCACCCCACCCACACACAGCAACCCTGTGGGCCTATCCCACCCCCACCCGCACACAGCAACCCTGTGGGCCCACTCCACCTGTGCACAGCAACCCTGTGGGCCCACTCCACCCGCACACAGCAACCCTGTGGGCCCACTCCACCCGCACACAGCAACCCTGCGGGCCCACTCCACCTGTGCACAGCAACCCTGTGGGCCCACTCCACCCGCACACAGCAACCCTGTGGGCCCACTCCACCCACACACAGCAACCCTGTGGGCCCACTCCACCCGCACACAGCAACCCTGTGGGCCCACTCCACCCACACACAGCAACCCTGTGGGCCCACTCCACCCGCACACAGCAGCCCTGTGGGCCCACTCCACCCGCACACAGCAACCCTGTGGGCCTATCCCACCCGCACACAGCAACCCTGTGGGCCCACTCCACCCGCACACAGCAACCCTGTGGGCCCACCCCACCCACACACAGCAACCCTGTGGGCCTATCCCACCCCCACCCGCACACAGCAACCCTGTGGGCCTATCCCACCCCCACCCGCACACAGCAACCCTGTGGGCCCACTCCACCCGCACACAGCAACCCTGTGGGCCCACTCCACCCGCACACAGCAACCCTGCGGGCCCACTCCACCTGTGCACAGCAACCCTGTGGGCCCACTCCACCCGCACACAGCAACCCTGTGGGCCCACTCCACCCGCACACAGCAACCCTGTGGGCCCACTCCACCCACACACAGCAACCCTGTGGGCCCACTCCACCCGCACACAGCAACCCTGTGGGCCCACTCCACCCGCACACAGCAACCCTGTGGGCCTATCCCACCCGCACACAGCAACCCTGTGGGCCCACTCCACCCACACACAGCAACCCTGTGGGCCTATCCCACCCGCACACAGCAACCCTGTGGGCCCACCCCACCCGCACACAGCAACCCTGTGGGCCCACCCCACCCACACACAGCAACCCTGTGGGCCTATCCCACCCGCACACAGCAACCCTGTGGGCCCACTCCACCCGCACACAGCAACCCTGTGGGCCTATCCCACCCGCACACAGCAACCCTGTGGGCCCACCCCCACCCGCACACAGCAACCCTGTGGGCCCACTCCACCCGCACACAGCAACCCTGTGGGCCCACCCCACCCACACACAGCAACCCTGTGGGCCCACCCCACCCGCACACAGCAACCCTGTGGGCCCACTCCACCCACACACAGCAACTCTGTGGACCCACCCCAACTGCACACAACAACCCTGTGGGCCCACCCACACCTGTGCACAGCAACCCTGTGGGCCCACCCCAACCGCACACAGCAACCCTGTGGGCCCACTCCACCCGCACACAGCAACCCTGTGGGCCTATCCCACCCCCACACAGCAACCCTGTGGGCCCACCCCACCCGCACACAGCAACCCTGTGGGCCCACCTCACCCGCACACAGCAACCCTGTGGGCCTATCCCACCCCCACACAGCAACCCTGTGGGCCCACCCCACCCGCACACAGCAACCCTGTGGGCCCACCCCACCCACACACAGCAACCCTGTGGGCCCACCCCACCCGCACACAGCAACCCTGTGGGCCCACTCCACCCACACACAACAACCCTGTGGGCCTATCCCACCCCCACCTGGCCCAGTCCCGACTCCAGCTTCAGCAGTTGTGGGAGCCATTGCTCCATAAAGTCCACAAGCTGCCCTTCTTCCTCCCGTTTGGGAAAGCCCAGCAACCGAATATTCTTCCAACGATATCGGGTTTGTCAATCTGTTCTTCCAAGGCCTGGACGCAGCATTCCAGAGCCCGGGCCTGACCCACAGAGGGTTCAGCAGTGGTCTCGGAGACAGCGGCTTGTTGCTCCACCCTCCAACACACTGCCTGAGTTTCTCCATCTCTCTGTCCGGGCCTCCTCCATTGAAGCATCAATCTTCTCTCAGAGCTGGATCAACTCCAAGATCAAGCTTGTCTCAGCAGGTAGGTCCCCTGGGGCTGCGGGTATGGGGGGGTGGGGGGTGGGGTTGTGTGTGGGGTGGGTGGGGGATGGGGTGGGGGTGGGGGCTGGGGTGTCCCTGCCTGTTGCAAACTCTGTGATCCTTTTCCTTGAGTCATTTTGAAATGTACCAAAGTTTGCTAAAGTTTGTTGCAAAATGGCTGTAGGAACTGGGAAAAGTACTGTTTTTAGTGGTTTAAAATGTGAGAGGAGGGTGGGTAGCCCACTTTGTCTGGGTCCTGGGCAGAGTTCAGCAAACTCAGACCTATTAGGTCACCACCATCTCGAATCCTCCTGTAACAATGTCTAATATGTATACACAGATACTGACCGAGGGAGGAAGATGCAAAGGCAAGGAGACAGGAGCTGGACAGGGTGGGAACTTGGGAAACTAACGATGACCCTGTGATATTACAGGCTTCACAACTATAATAACTTCATGGATTGAAAGAATCAGCAATAATTCTCTCTGGGATAAATTGTTTCTCAAGAAGAAAGGGGCAAGGAGAAACTATGTAAAGGAATTAAAAGCAACATGCAAATTAGACATCTCTGGAGAGAAACAACTTAAAAAGCTGTTTCCTGGGAGAGAGAGGAGGTAACAACAGCTTGATAAGCTGCTGTCTCCTGACAGATGGGCGACTAAGTCTGTCTGCCAAAGGAATGTTCTGAAGCAAAGGGGTTAACTGCAGGAAAAGCAGTATTTTACACAGACAGCTAAACGTGAATGTAATAAGGAACTGGGGAGCTAATCGGGTGAGAAGGCAAGCGACAGACTTGAGGTCTCCAGAAATGTAATCAATGTTGGGGATGAAAGGATCTATTGAATTATCAATAATGTCACATCACAAACTGGAAAGAGAGAAACTCGTGCAAGAGTCCAACATCAGAACAATTCAACAGCAGAACTTGAAATAACAACACTGCAGGAACTTAGAACCCTGGACACTTCCAGAGACAGATACCGCTGCCTGGCAACCTGGGCAGATTCCACTATTAAGCAGATAATAGCCAGGTTGGGGTTGTGATGCTTAACTTGCTCTTATTTTGGTTACTATATGCAATAAAGTTTAAATCATTAAGTCATTACTTGATTGACTGTGAGATTCCTGAATTAGTAGCCAAAGTAAAGGTAACTGGTGGTGATGTACCCAAAACACTCCTGAAAATGGGTGCCCTTTTTTACTGCCCTTTAGGATATATAGAGAGATGTTTGGATTGCAATCATATACGACTGTCAGTTCTAGACATGTGATTTCTACCGTGGGACACACAACCATGATGGTAGACATGTTAGCCATCACTTCAATAAAGAGTTGGAGTTCCGGAGAGTCCTGTGGTGTTAATGGCAGAGCCCTGGGGAATGTCGTTTCAAGGACAGACAGATGGGTTCAGGTACATATTTCTTTGAAATTTGCATCACAGGTAGACACTGTGGTTAAGAAGGTACTTAGCAAATTTCCCTTCATTGCTCGGACCTTTAAGTATAGGAGTTAGAACATAGAACATAGAACATAGAACATAGAACAATACAACACAGAACAGGCCCTTCGGCCCACGATGTTGTGCCGAACATCTTTCCTAGATTAAGCACCCATCCATGTACCTATCCAATTGCCGCTTAAAGGTCGCCAATGATTCTGACTCTACCACTCCCACGGGCGGCGCATTCCATGCCCCCACCATTCTCTGGGTAAAGAACCCACCCCTGACATCTCCCCTATACCTTCCACCCTTCACCTTAAATTTATGTCCCCTTGTAACACTCTGTTGTACACGGGGAAAAAGTTTCTGAGTTGAGAGGATGGTTGTACAGAAAGTCGGTGAAGCCACTTTTGGAGTATGTGTACAACTCTGATCACCCTGCTATAGGAAGGATATTATTAAAGTGGAGTGGGTTCAGAAAAGTTTCACAGGGATGTTACTGGGACTGGAGAGTTTGAGTTGGAAGGAGAGGCTGAATAGGATGGGACATTTTCCACTGGAGCATAGGAGGTTTAAGGGTAACCTGATAGAGGTTTATAAAATCAAGAGGACGTAGCTAAGGTGAATAGCATGAGGTTTTTCTCCTCAGCATACAGGACATAATATAAAGCTGAGAGGAGACAGATTTAAAAGAGACCTGAGGGGCAACTTTTCCATGCAGAGTGTGGTTTATATGTGGAATGAACGACCAGAGGAAGTGTGAGATGCATGTACAGTTACATGATTTAAATGACATTTGGATAATACATGAACAGGAAGGACTTAGAGGCAGGGAGATGAAAGAAAGCATAGGTCGACAAATTTGGAAAAGTGTGGACGTAGTAGGGTTGTTGTAATGGGTGACTTTAACTTTCCCAATATTGATTGGAACCTCCTTTGAGCAGAAAATTTGAGTGGAGCTGTTTTTGTAAGGTGTGTTCAGGAGGGTTTCCTAACTCAGTACGTTGACAGGCCGATGAGGGGAGGGGCAATCCAAACTTAGTGCTCGGAAACGAGCTGGGGCAGGTATCAGATCTTGTGGTGGGAGAGCATTTTGGTGATAGTGACCACAACTGCCTCACATTCTACATAGCTATGGAGAAGGGGAGGATTAGGCAAAATGGGAGGATATTTAATTGGGGAAGAGGAAACTATGATGCGATTAGACATGAGTTAGGAAGCATGGATTGGGAGCAATTGTTCCATGGTAAAGGCACTATAGACATGTGGAGACTGTTTAAGGAACAGTTGTTGCAAGTGATGAATAAATATGTCCCTCTGAGACAGGCAAGAAGTGGTAAGATAAAGGAACCTTGGATGACGAGAGCGGTGGAGCTTCTCATCAAAAGGAAGAAGGTAGCTTACATAAGGTGGAGGAAGCTAGGGTCAAGCTCAGCTTGACAGGATTACAGGCAGGCGAGGAAGGAGCTCAAAAATGGTCTGAGGAGAGCCAGGAGGGGGCACGAGAAAGGCTTGGCAGGACGGATTAGGGAGATCACAAAGGCATTTTACATTTACGTGAGGAAGAAGCAAATGGTCAAAGAAAGAGTAGAGCTGATCAGGGATAGCATAGGGAACTTGTGTGTGGAGTCTGAGGATGTAGGGGAAGCCCTCAATGAGTTTTTTGCTTCTGTCTTTACAAAAGAAACAAACTTTGTAGTGAATGAAACCTTTGAAGAGCAGGTGTGTATGCTGAAATGGAGAGAGATAGAGAAAGCTGATGTGCTGAAAATTTTGTCAAACATTAAGATTGACAAGTTGCCAGGCCCGGACCAGATTTGTCCTCGGCTGCTTTGGGAAATGAGAAATGCAATTGCTTCGCCACTTGCGAAGATCTTTTCATCCTCGCTCTTCACTGGAGTCGTACCTGAGGACTGGAGAGAGGCAAATGTAATTCCTTTCTTCAAGAAAGGAAATAGGGAAATCCCTGGCAATTACAGACCAGTCAGTCTCACGTCTGTCATCTGCAAGCTGTTAGAAAGGATTCTGAAGGATAGGATTTATGACCATCAGGAAGAGCATGGCTTGATTAAATGCAGTCAGCACGGCTTTGTGAGGGCAGGTCATGCCTCACAAACCTTCGGTCCAACCTGTCCACACCGACCAGATAGCACCTGCCAGCACCCAGCCCATATCGCTCCAAACCCTTCCTATTCATATACCAAATGCTTCTTATATGTTGCAAATGTACCAACCTCCACCACATCCTCTTCCAGCTCATTCCATACACGTACCACTCTCTGCGTGAAAAGGTTGCCCCTTAGGTCTCTTTTTATATCTTTCCCCTCTCACCCTAAAACTATTCCCTCTAGTTCTGGATTCCCCGACCCCAGGGAAACGACTTTGTCTATTTACCATATCCATGCCACTCATAATTTTGTAAACCTCCAGGGAAAACAGCCCCAGCCTGTTCAGCCTCTCCCTGTAGCTCAAATCCTCTAACCCTGGCAACATCCTTGTAAACCTTTTCTGAACCCTTTCAAGTTTCACAACATCTTTCCGATAGGAAGGAGACCAGAATTGCAGAAATATTACAACAGTGGCCTAACCAATGTCCTGTACAGCCGCAACATGACCTCCCAACTCCTGTACTCAATACCCTGACCAATAAAGGAAAGTATACCAAACGCCACCTTCACTATCCTATCTACCTGCGACTCCACTTTCAAGGAGCTATGAATCTGCACTCCAAGGTCTCTTTGTTCAGCAACACTCCCCAGGACCGTAACATTAAGTGTACAAGTCCTGCAAAGATTTGCTTCCTCAAAATGCAGCACCTCGCATTTACCTGAATTAAACTCCATCTGCCACTTCTCAGCCCATTGGCACATCTGGTCCAGATCCTGTTGTAATCTGAGGTAACTCACTTCGCTGTCCACTGCACCTTCAATTTCGGTGTCATCTGCAAACTTACTAACTGTACCTCTTATTTTCGCATCCAAGTCATTTATGTAAATGAAAAGTAGTAGAGGACCCAGCACCAATCTTTGTGGCACTCCACTGGTCACAGGCCTCCAGTCTGAAAAACAACCCTCCACCACCACCCTCTGTCTTCTACCTTTGAGCCAGTTCTGTATCCAAATGGCTAGTTCTCCCTTTAATTCAAGAGATCTAAACTTGCTAATCAGTCTCCCATGGGGAACCTTGCCAAATGCCTTACTGAAGTCCATATAGATCACATCTGCTGCTCTGCCCTCATCAATCTTCTTTGTTACTTCTTCAAAAAAACTCAATCCATTTTGTGAGACATGATTTCCCACACACAAAGCCATGTTGACTATCCCGAATTAGTCCGCCTTTCCAAATACATGAACATCCTTTCACCCAGAATTCCCTCCAACAACTTGCCCACCAGTCTATAGTTTCCTGTCTTGTCTTTACCGCCCTTCTTAAACAGTGGCACTATATTTGCCAACCTCTAGTCTTCCGGCACCTCACCTGTGACTATCGATGATACAAATATCTCAGCAAGAGACCCAGCAATCACTTCTCTAGTTTCCCACAGAGTTCTCGGGTACACCCGATCAGGTCCTGGGTTTTTATCCACCTTTAACCGTTTCAAGACATCCAGCATGTTCTTCTCTGTAATGTGGACATTTTGCGAAATGACACCATCTATTTCCCACAGTAACTACTGATGCAAAATATTCTTTTAGTATCTCCCCCATTTTCTGTGGCTCAACACAAAGGCCACCTTGCTGATCTTTGACTGGCCCTATTCTCTCCCTAGTTACCCTTTTGTCCTTAATATATTTGTAAAAACCCTTTGGATTCTCCTTAATTCTATTTGTCAATGCTATCTCATGTCCCCTTTTTGCCCTCCTGATTTCCCTCTCAAGTATACTCCTACCACCTTTGTACTCTTCTAAGGATTCACTTGATCTATCCTGTCTGTACTTGACATACTCTTCCTTCTTTTTCTTAACCAAACCCTCAGTTTCTTTAGCCATCTAGCATTCCCTATACCTACCAACCTTCCCTTTCGCCCTGACAGAATATACTTTCTCTGGATTCTTGTTTTCTCATTTCTGAAGGCTTCCAATTTTCCTGCTGTCCCTTTACCTGCAAACATCTGCCTCCCATCAGCTTTCGAAAGTTCTTGTCTAATACTGTCAAAATTGGCCTTTCTCCAATTTAGAACTTCAACTTTTAGATCTAGTCTATTCTTTTCCATCATGATTTTAAAATGAATAGAATTATGGTCATTGGCCCCAAAGTGCTCCCCCACTGACACCTCAGTCACCTGTCCTGCCTTATTTCCCAAGAGTAGGTCACGTTGTTCTCTAGTAGGTACATCCACATACTGAATCAGAAAATTGTCTTGTACACACTTAAGAAATTCCTCTCCATCTAAACCTTTAACACTATGGCAGTTCCAGTCGATGTTTGGAAAGTTAAAATCCCCTACCACAACGACCCTATTATTCTGACAGATAGCTGAGATCTCCTTACAAGTTTGTTTCTCAATTTCCCTCTGACTGTTAGGGGATCTATAATACAATCCCAATCAGGTGATCATCCCTTTCTTATTACTCAGGTCCACCTAAATCATGCCCCTGGATGTATTTCTGGGAATATCCTCCCTCAGCACAGCTGTAATGCTGTCCCTTATCAAAAATGCCACTCCCACCTCCCCTCTTGCCTCCCTTTCTATCCTTCCTGTAACATTTGTATCCTGGAACATTAAGCTGCCAGGCCTGCCCATCCCTGAGGTATGTTTCTGTAATTGCTATGATACCCTAGTCCCATGTTCCTAACCATGCCCTGAGTTTATCTGTCTTCCCTGTTAGGCCCCTTGCATTGAAACAAATGCAGTTCAATTTATTAGTCCTACCTTGTCCTCGTCTGCCCTGACTGTTTGATTCATTTCTGTCCTCAACTGTACCTGTCTCAGATCGATCTCTTTCCTCACTATCTCCTTGGGTCCCCCCCACCCCGCCTTACTGGTTTAAATCCTCCCAAGTAGTTCTAGGAAATTTCCCTGCCAGTATATTAGTCCCCGTCTAATTTAGGTGCAATCCGTCCTTCTTGTACAGGTCACTAATTAGACAATGGTCATACATTGTCTGTAAAGCAGGATTCTCGGAACAGGACGATGTTCCAGGCAACATTACCATCCTTTCTTGGAGGTTTTGTCGTACTGACGGATAGAGTCAGGCAACCAAAGCAACTCCCTAGTTTATAGCCAATATAGTGCTCAGCATTGATGCCAGATCCTGTGGCTGCGAAAGTACTCTGCAGCAGTTATGAGGGAATCAATAAAAAGGAAACGTATACTTGACCATTTCATCACCAATCTGCCTGCTGCAGATGCACCTCTCCATTTAATATATCGGTAAGAGTGGCCACTCCATAGTCCTTGTGAGGAAGAAGTGCCATCTTCACACATTGTAGACCTTTCACCATGTTTTGTACTATACTCTGTACTCAATGGGACAGACTTCAAACAGATCGAGCAACTAACGATGAGGCTTCCATGAGGAGCAGTGGACCATGGCCAGCAGCTGAATCATACTCTTCATGACCCATACAGTCTGCAACCTCACAGCCACACCACAGTAACCTTCAAGCCAGAGATCCACACTGGCTGAATGCAATGTACAGAAGGACATGCTGGAAGCAGGACCAGCCAGTCCTAGACATGAGATGATGACCTGAAGAAGCTCTTCAGCTACAAAACAGCATCAGCAGCAAGTGATGGACAGGGCTGTGCAATCTCACACTCAATGGTCCATATCTATCTGTGCAGTCCTGCAAAAATAGCCATAAATGATAGTCGATACTGAAAGAGACCGCTGGTGGAGGAGGCTGATCTCCAGTTATGGGGGAGCGCTGTCATCAGGGAAAAAAAATAAAGCTGCTGCATTTATAACAACCTTCAGCTAAGAGGGCCGAGCAGATGATCTATTTAGGCTTTCTTGAGTGGACCTCAACATTAAAGACGTCAATCTTCAGACAAATTGATTCACTCCACACGATGTGAAGAAATGGCTCGAGACACTGGAGGCTGTGATGGCTGTAAGCCCTGACAACAATTAACTCCAGAGATTGTCACATCTCTAGCCAAGCTGTTCTATTCCAACAGAATACTGACATCTGCCATTAATCTGTTAAATTGCCCAAATACGTCCTGTACACGATAAGCAGGGCTCTTGCGTTGCAGCCAGTCCCTGACCCATCACTGTACAGTCTGCCACGTAAACGTGAAGCAAGGTGTCAGCAATAATGGGATCAATCAACAATCCCCTGTTCAATGACATTCAGTCAGTGTTGTGACAGGACCACTCAGCTTCTGATTCCGTGGCAGGCTTTGTCCAAAAGAGTAGAACTCCAAATGGGAAGTGAGAGCATTTACTCTGAACAACAAGACACTATTTGACAGTGTGTGACAATGGCAGCCCAAGTAAAATTATAGTTAACCTGAATCTGGGGGAAACTCTCTGCTGGTTGGAGTGATCACCAGCAAAAAAAAGATTGTGGTTAGTGTCAGTAATTCAATACCAAGGCAGCTCGGCAGGCATTCCTCAGGAAAGAGAGTGTCCGAGGCTTAACCATCTTCAGCTGCTGCAATGATCTTCTCTCCTTCATAAGGTCAGACCAGGAATGTTCATTAATTATACCATTCCTCAGATACTGAAACATGTTCCAATGGAACAAGATGTGGGAAATATACCGGCTTCGTCTGACAAATGGCAAAGAATATTCATGCCACACAAACGCTAGACAAATACAACAATAAAGAACCAAACCATCCTTCTTTGATTTACAAGTAGCATTACCATCACAGAGTCCTCAGCTTAGTGTTTACCAGCATCCTGAGCATTATCATTGACCAAACATTGTCCGGTGCTAGCCATATATATAACACTGTCCTCAAGTAGCTTGGAATTCTCCAGTGAGGAATTCACCTGCTGACAGTCCAAAGCCTGTCCCCAAAGTGTGGGATACATTATGTCCTAGGAATAAGAGAGAACAAAACAAGCCCATTTGATGTTATACCTTCCATAAACATCCATCCCCTCCACCACTGTTGCTCAGTAGCAACAATGCATATCATCGACAAGCTGAACTGCACCAAAGCTTATTAGACAGTACCTTCCAACTCCATGACCAGCTGAGAGACGAAGTCAGTCAGTACATGGGAAAACCACCCATCTGCAAGCTCCCTCCTTCATACGGTCTGATTGTACAATTCATTCATGATTTTACAATTCCAAACTTCTTAGATCACAAAATCAGTTCCTGTCCAAATGCAGCAAGACTTGGACAAGGGCCAGGTTTTGGCTGACAAATGACTAGTAGCATTCGTGCTGCATAAATGTTAGACAATGACCATCATAAACCACCTCACCATTGCCATTAGTCATTCAAGGACATGACCATTGCTGAATCCATTGGCACTACCATTCTGAGGTTTATCCAACATCACATTGCTGCTATGCTGAGAATACCAGAACAGATATTAGGAATCCTGCAGCTAGTAACTTTTCTCCTGTCTTGCCAAATCCTGTTCACTATTTCTGAGGCACAAATCAGGAATATGATGGGATAATCTCCACTTTGCTGAATGAATGCAGATCCAATAGCACACAAAAATTTTGACGCAATCGTAGAACAAACAGACCACTTGATTAGTCGCCATCCACAATCACTCACTCCCTCCACCACCAACACTCAGCAGCAGGTACATGCACAATATGGCACTCTGCACCCTCTGCACTCATTACCACAACCATCTCCAAAAAAAAGCATTTCAGGAATAGTGAACATAATCCATTTGATTCTGACGTAAGTATTACGTAGGAAAAATCTAGACTATGATGTGGAGTTTTAGTTTAACTCAGTCAAATTTTGTTAAACTGAGAAGAGATTTCATTCAAATGAACAGGAAACATTAAAAAAAATGAAATCAGAACCAGAATAGTAACAAGTATTCTGAGGGGAGATTAAAGTGTTTCTGAGAAAATATTTTCCCACAAAGTAAAAAAGGTTCTGACTGTTATATCCGGAGTTCCCTGGAAGTCTACGAGCATTCAGACGCAATTAATATGCTTATGTCAGACAGTAGGAACTCAATACTACAGAGGAGTGTAGAATGTGGAAGTTTGCAATCCAAAAGGAAATTAGATAGCATTCAGAGTATGAGATGATGCTTACAAGGAACATCAAGTGATCTTTACCAGATTTCTTTTCAATACAGAGAACAAAAATAAAGTAAGGAACACAAAACGCAAACAATAGAAATCACATGTTGATGTATAAGGTTTGGAAATGGTTCTTAATTTGGATTGCAGGGTAAACGGACCTCAACAATGTGGGCCATCGTGATGAATCTGAAGGAATTGTCTGAGAATCCCTTCGGACCCTTCTCGATGTTACTGCATTTAGGAATATGAGATCTGGACATCCAGACAGAGTGGTAAGGATGGGAAGATTTAGGAAACTTTGAAGACAAGAGAAATTGTAATTGTGAGCAGAACCACAACAACAGGCAAATAGAGAAAAGAGGCACCTGTAAGAGTTTGGAAACTGAAGATAGAGGTGTTGAAAAACATATAAAAAGACAGAAGAATGTAAACAAGGAGTTAAGAGGGCTAAAAGGCACTATGAAGTGTCTTTAACAAACAGCATTAAGGAAAATTCCAAGCCGGGTTTAAGAGGGTAGCCAGGAAAAGGATAAGTCATCTTCCTCATGAAAAGCTTTTGCTCGAAATGTCGACTCTCCTGCTCCTCAGATGCTGCCTGACTGGCTGTGCTTTTCCAGCAACACACTCTTTGAAAGAGTTGGTCCACTCAAGTACAAAGGAAGGACTTAATGCGTGGAGCTGAAGGTGAAATCCTTCCTGAAAACTTTGCATCGGTAATCACAAAGGAAAAGGACACGGTGGATGGTGAGTCAACAGAGGGATATTTTAATATTCTAGAGCATTTCAAAGGGAAGAAACAGAGGATGTCCTGGGTGTTTTTAAAGTATTAAGGTGGACAAGTCACCAGGATAGTGAAGATCCATGACCCCTCAAGAGGTGCCTTTTCATTCAAGATCGGTCAAAAGAATCAACGAATACGGTCTGTTCAAAAACCAAGTGTCACTAGTTTATTAAATTAAGGTACCTTGACACAATTCTATCCAGCAACACAGAGGTCGATGCTTCTGTGTTCTGTGGTGAAGTTGATCAATTACATTTGAAAATTACAAATATTTACATGTTTTTTTAAGAAATAGTACAGCCTTAATTACAAGAAAGACCAATCACATGTAATAAGGTGACATGATTTACAGCAAGTTAATCCAATGATATTTCCTGGGAAAGGGTTCTTAACTACAAGAAAAGTCCAATCAACTGTAATATGGTGACATGATTGAAGACTGGTTAATCCAATGGTATTCTTTGGAAAGGATATCTTATTTACGTAAATTGTCATGCCATGTATAAGCTGCAAATGTGTTGCTGGTCAAAGCACAGCAGGTTAGGCAGCATCTCAGGAATAGAGAATTCGACGTTTCGAGCATAAGCCCTCGAAACGTCGAATTCTCTATTCCTGAGATGCTGCCTAACCTGCTGTGCTTTGACCAGCAACACATTTGCAGCTGTGATCTCCAGCATCTGCAGACCTCATTTTTTACTATGCCATGTATAAGTTCAAGGTTAGTTCAAGTAGTCAATTAATGCGTCAGTATTCATTTTACGAAAACTCTATTGTCCTCTTATCATTGAATTTCAGCTTAATTCTGCAACTCAGCAGCAGTGTAGGTTCACAGGCCATTTTATAGTTTTTTTTAAAATCGAGAAACCATTTTGTGGTAAATAAAAATCTACATATATTTGTTGCCTAACTTTGAATTTTCGATTCTTTATTCCCCCCTTTGGTCACTCTATGACCACACCATAAAAGAATGGATTAAGTTAATCCAATTCAATGGCAGCAAAAGACTGCCATTCTTCCTCTTCCTCAGAGGGGGAATCAAGGGCAGGCAATGATGTTTCCTCATCATGATATAAGTAAAGAAGAAGCATTTTCTGGGTGGAAGCAATATTGTCAACAGAAGTTAATATTTTAGCAATAACACTAAATTATTCAAATGCTAAGAAGAACACCAATTAAACAATAGCACCATACATAGCCATATTAATTAGCCAGTTGTTCCATGAGCCAAAACCCCTATCTCTCCATCCCGCACCTTTATTTATTTGGTTGACAAGAATGCAAACATTACTAATATGTCTAGTAATGTTTTCAATAAGATCAGTGACCCCCATAATGCATTTTCCTTCAGCTCTAGCGCAAAATCCACCTTCCTTCGCATGTATATAATCAGTTTTGTTGGGCAAATAGGCGCAATTCTGAAAGCATGTCCCTAATTTCTATCAAGGCAGCAGTTGTCTCATTTCACAAAATCGTGAGTCCACAAATGAGATAATTATGGACTTGATGACTAATAATTCTTCAGGACTCTCCTAATGAGAGAACACGAAGAGCTGCATACGCCAATGAGTGTGTTTTACTTCTTGATATGGCCTTTGGATTCTTCCATTCTGCACAGAAGTCAGGAGAAACTGTATGTTTAAAAGGGGAATTATGATCTCATTGCCAGGCAAGTGGTCAGGGAACAGGAGTTGGAAATAGTGTTCCAACAGCTATGGCACGAGGAGTACTTGCTCTATTCAGAACTACGTGGTTAGTTGCATTATTATAACAGAAAAAAAAAATCCAGGTTTAGACTAGGTAATGAAGGGATCTTCCCAGTAAGAAGTGGGCCTATCTTTGTGACTTCCTGGGGGTATGTGAATAATCCATGAATACATAATTTGGCCCTGGGTGCTGATGGTTAAAATCATCTAATCTAATGAGGTGAGTTTCTTGATAAGAAACATGGTCAACATCCCAAAATTGTTCTACCCATCCAATAATTGGGAAAATATTAGTGACATTAGGGGTATCATAATGAAAGTGGGTGTTGTTACCCTCTCCACATAGAGTTTGAATTCCAGTGGTAATAGGGATATGTTTTGCATTAAGACATACATATGAGATGCGAGGTCTTTCAGAAAAGCAGTGACGACTAATATGTTTAATCACAGCACAGAGAATAATTTTAGGCACTCTTACATAAACACACCCCCATTCCTTATCATTACAGCAATTTGGATAGGATATTGTGGATCTATTGGAGGAGTCCACAAAAAGTATCAGGTGGGGTTAGGTAATAACTAAAATAGTCGTTTTGTCCTGTAAATACTTTAGTACTATTCCATAACTCCATGTTAGGATTTGGAATGATAAAAGGGGTCAGGGAGTCTCTTGCTGAAGTAAGGGTGCAACAAATTACTTCATCCTCTCCAAAAATTTTATTGTGGATTTCTAGAAATACTACCCTTTTTTTTAGTGTGTGATATATCTGAAAGGGGACAAGGCTTACCAGAATTGCACATAGTACAAATGGAATCAAACTGGCACACAACACCTTTACAGAGTAAAGACCATTTAGACTTGTTCTGTAAATGAACTGTTAATTTTATGCCGTTGACCACTGCAAAAGTCATTCTTGGCAGCATTCAGTCTTTCAGCACACAAGGATCTTCCTGGCATAGTTGGTACGCAGTTTCTGCTTGCTCAGGATTACACAGGTAAGCTGTCCCTTCTTGAGCACCATTGCTGGCAATGGCAAGTCCACACAGCAGGTCAAGTTCGATCTTTATCATCTCCCGACTTACAAGGTTGGAGCCCGCAAAGCGTCCATTGCAATAAAGTATAAACCATTTCCTCTTTGTACATACGTATAGACAATAATCATATATTCAATTAAAATAGGCAGCAGCAAAGAGGAAACACAAATTAATCTAGTCGAGGTCACCCATATTCTGGTTTGAGTATTGCGGGAGTACCTTATTTGAGGCCATGATTTGTGCTCTTCAGCAGGCTAGAAGCCCGAAGAGCAATTTTGAAATAAATAATTCTCAAATTAATCAAACTCAAATAGTCCACTGGAGTAAGTATTTGCAATACTGGCAAAAAAACTCGTTCATGTTCAACTATGCAGCAGAGATTCTCTTCCTACCCATTATTTTCTTATTTTATATGGAAAAGCCCAGGCATGGGCGGATTAAGCAAACCTATTCCTATAAATCCAGCTTTGCTGGGATGTAATACTCTTTGAAGTTTTCCTACTAAAAACATCAATATTATCTAAAATTTAGATTAATTCTGTAATATATTGTATTTTCTTTCTTTTAAGAAAAACATTAACCTAGTAGCCAATTAAATGGCCTGATCTACAGCTCCACTTAATTAGACTTAAGTGTAGAAACCTGATGGTGATCTTGAGCAGAAAAGTTGGTAAAGAATATTGACTAGAAGGCAATGCTGTCCCCAAATTATGGTAACATGACACAAATCTTTCAAACCACACTGAAAGTTTTCTAATATTGAACTAATCCTAGAATTTAAATATTGGTACAATCTTAAATTTATTAACCATCACCATTCAGTATTAAATAACCACATGAAGGTAATAGCTCAGCCAGACAATCCTTCTTAGATCTAACAGCCCAATCCAAAAATAAATCAAATCAATCATGTATTCTGATAAACTCCATACACAAAGGAAATCTTAGTGTTCATGTATGAAATCAAATCACTTGATAATTCAGTCAGTAGTATATTGTAGTAGAAAGTGCCTGTAATTATTTCAGACATGGAAATTTGCAAATTGCTTCCAAATTTCAAAACAATATTGAAAACAATCCAAAAACTCAACCATATGATTACAGTCGGTAAGTTTTGCTGGGGACCCAATGGGATCAGAAGTTTGGGGGGGGTAGGGCTGCCGGCTTGGCAGCTGCATATACTTGCACATTACTTTAGAAACAGTATCAGTTTCATCAGCAGGAGCCAAACATCTTGATAATCTTCAAAATAGCATTAATATAACACTGCCCCCTTGGAGGTTAAAAATCTTCAATGTTCTCACAAGGCTCCAATTAAAAGCACAATGAAGAGTCAGTGTATATTAGTAGATTTTCCTTTTGACAGGATGAAAGCATGTTGATTTCCAACGTCCGCTCCGAGGTAACATTAAAGACACATTACTCCCCATTGGCCACATTTCAACAGTTAAAGCAAGGACCAGGCATTTGCCCATGGGGTTTTGATGTCTTGTTGCCAGTCTCAAAGCTGAAATGCTTGGGCCTGCCAGTCCCCATTTTTAGGATCCCTTCGAGAATAGGTTGTCCAGCAGTGGTCACTGGGTAGGTGCATGAGGTAGGTTCAGTCCCATTGGGTATCCTGGTTCCAATCAACCCTATCAGGGCTAGCATACGCCATTCGGGATCACGAGGACGCTGAATATAATTTGTTTTACCTGTAACTTGCATCATGTTCTGGCCATCCCAATAGAAAACCACCGTTCACCTCATTTGCGACTGGAAATTCCTGGACTGGTTTTTTACTGTTGGTCTGGATCATGTCAGTGACTCCAGGCAGAAAACATTGCAAGAGCATAGGGTTAAATAAAGGTAATTGAGCTTCTTGATTATTGTTCAATTGTTTGTCACTTCCATCAGACAGATAAGCGCATCTCTCAGTCTTGTAACACAAGCCATTCGTATTCAGGCTACTCCTAGAATTTTACTGCATTTACATCCTTATCACACTTGGACATATTGAGCAAATTTGGCCGTTTGGTCTTGCAGTTAGAGCCATGCTTCATAACTCTAGTTCCCGGGATAGGACCCAGTTTAGGATGGCGCAACTCCCATGATATCTACTCTGAAGTCTGGATGCTTCATTTTCAAAAGAAGGAAACATCTCAACAATGGATGGTTTACATTATGGCTGGGGACAATCAAGAGATGATTAGATTCCCTACAGTGTGGAAACAGGCCCAGTAAGTCCACACTGATCCTATGAAGGATAATCCACCTAGACCCATTTCCTTCTGACTAATGCACCTCACACTATGGGCAATTTAGCATGGCCAATTCACCTGACCTGCACAGCTTTGGACTGTGGGAAGAAACCGGAGCACCTGGAAGAAACCCACACAGACACGGGGAGAGTGTACAAACTCCACACAGACAGTCAACCAAGTCTGGCATTAAACATGGGAATCTGGTATTGTGAGGCAGCAGTGCTAACCACTGAGCCACTGGGCTCAGCAGGAATACAGGAACAAAATCCCAATTCTTAAAAAGGGTTGGTATGCCTGACATAGTTTCTACTCGGAATCTTGAGCCTAGGTTTTTCTTTATTTTACAGTATTGTTGCTTTAACCTTATTTATACATTCCTCAACCTTAGTGGCCTTACATTGTTTTCTCATGTCATTTCTATTTTCTTTTACATGCATACACCCATTCACAGTCATCTCCCAGCATTTGGGAGTTTCATCTGCCACACATATATATTTATCCCTATGCCCCAATCATATGCAGAATTTCTTTAACTGGCCAGTAATGTAGCTTTCCATTCTTTAATTAACAATGAACCAATGCAGTCATGTTTTAAATTAACCATGAATCAATATGACAGGTCACTGAGAATGTGTGAAGGAATCCTGCCTATTAATTTTGATTCTGGCTAAAACAAATGATTTATTATAAGTATTAATAAGATAATAATAAATATTTATGATAATAAATAAAATAATCATTACCTGTAATTCAGGGTGGAAACCCAACAAGTGACTAAAACACTTTAAAAACTGTACTCTGCTCCTTTATCCTTCTTATTGCCTTCTGCAGTTGATCTCCTTGAGTCTATTTTCATTTTAACCTCTTTTAACCAATTTATCAATTTATGCTTGTCTAACTTTAAAGTCTGTTCCTGACTATACATTTTGGAATCTTGATTGTCATAATCTGAAAACTAGCTTTAGGATTTGAATTTTCAGCTAAACAAAAATTGCCAGCGGAGAATAACTAAATCGGTGATTTGTCTCATTCACTTGTCCTGGTCACTGTGTATCACATGGCTGTGGCAGTACGGAGCTGGCCAACTCCATGGCAATGCAGCAGTGATGCTACAAAAGTAAGTGATTGATATAACATCCTATTCCTCGATACGTTTGGCTGTTGCTATTTTCCAAAGTTTGGAATGCTGGGTGACAGCAGTGCCCATTTAAGTCAGGCAGTAGTCCTTTTTCATCCGTTAGGGACACCTAATGCTATGGATAGAATGAAGTTTGAATTTTAGAGAGAGCACTGAGTGGAGTGGTACCAAGCATACAGTGTGCATTACTGAGTGGGGATCCAGCTGAAGATGATTATGGAAAATAAATTTTCAATTATTTTTGTGGACATTGGAGGATCAACAGAGCTTAGTTCTCATTGTAGTGTTTGAGATCAGACCTCCTCTTTGGTAACATATCAATGGTCATTGTTTTTACAATATATATCTGAGTAACATGCAACATTTTATTTTCTTATGTAATTCATAAATATATATTTATATATAATTTATATAAATTGGAAATTCATTCATTATTTAATATTTTAAATGCAAAATGCATACCGTTCCCAACTTTGAAATCCATTGTAAATACTCCTTTTAGTCCCTTAATTTAAATGCTCAATGACAATGCTACAGGTCGTGAAATAACTGGAGCTGCCTTAAAAGGATTTGTCTATTCAAGTTCTTCTTTTAAAAAAAAACTTCTAATGCATGAATAATGGCCGAATCCAAGGAAACAGATATTAACCAGAGGATAATTTTTTTAATGATTTGTCACAACCTAATGTGAACTGAAATATCAACTGTCATTGAGGGAGGGGACTTCCTGAATAAAGCTGTGGCTGGCACATCATCATCACCAATGGAACACATCCGCCTTCAACGTCAGTGGAAACAAACGAGTCTGAAACACAAAAAAAAAGTTATCATGTTGTCTTCCTCCGTACTAAACTGATTGGAAATCGAATAAGTTTGGCTTTCGTGTAAGGATAAAATAGATTAGTTAGAAACTTACAGTAATGCAGTCAGGACCTGTAAAAAGAACAGGAGTTAATATTTTATTTCATCATCACTGAAGAATCTTTAACCTTAAAATAAATCATGTTAAATTTCCAAAATACAAATCAGATTCAAAACAGTCCCAGATCTCAAGCTCCAGGGAACAAAGCACAAATATTCAATCACCAATACACAAATGTGCATTCAAACTGAATCACAAAGTGTTAAACTTTCTACTAGCTGTACGGCTCTTTTTTCTCTCTCTCTGGCTGTCTCTCACGCACACTCACCATATCTTAGTTTTTAGCTTGGGAGTTAAGTCTGATAAATCCTGGCTGTGGCACATCGTTGCTTAACCAGGCGTGCAAGAATTGTTACCGCTGATCAGCCTTATCTTTTAACGCTTCAAGAAAGAACAACAGCCACCCTCCATATTCCATAAACAAACAACAATCACTAAAACGAACAAAAAAAAGCAAAAAGCAAGACAAGCCAAGCTGAACAGATACACCAGGTACAACACAAAACAAAACTAATGAGTGGCCAACCATCGAAATTTTGCCTGGGGAAAAGAAAGTACTTTGTGAAAAACGGATGATTCGTCCTCTGCTTCTTGCTTGTGGTGGAGGATGACTGTAATCAGGAGGTTTACCCCGAATGTCATCAGAGTTTTGAGGGTAATTCTCATGAAAACTTCGTTGGTTCCCCTGTTTGGCCTTTCTAGTTCAATGGAGGGGAGTGCCGCAAGTCAGGCAGTTTCTAGTTGGGCATTCACGAGCCCAGTAATATAGACTGTTACAATTAAAACAGGCCGGGGACGGATGCCGAGGGGAAGTCCCTCTCCGTACCCACGATTGCAGCCTTGAATGGGTGCAGGTCCACTACTATGACACCCGGGTAGTTGTTGAGGTCCTTCCTCTTGAACTACAAACTCTGATTTTTAACGGATTGGTGGTTTGTCTTCACTCTGCTGGTTCCACAAGGCCCTAATAGAACGATGGCGTTGACTAGGGGTGGCTTCAACCCAGTCTAGATTTGTTTTGACTGCTGTAACTACAGAGGGCGGCATGCAGTTTAGTAGCATAGAATTATACAAAGCATTAATAGCATTTAAATTCCAAGCCCGATCGCCGGAATAGGACTCATAACATTCTCTAAGATGTTCTAAAAACTCCTTGGCAGACTCCTTATTTTTGTGGTGAAGTTCAGGATACGAGTAAAGTCAATGGGCTTTGCTAGTATAGCAGATGCCGCAGTGAGAATATTGTCTTGTCGCTGTTGTTCCTGGACTACAGCATGAGCGAAAGCAGTAAAGTTATTGAAAATTTAGTGAAACAGCTGTACATTCCAAAGACTGATCAGCCTGTAAGGAAGAATTTGAAATGCAAAAAAAACCACCACTCGCCTAAATCCGAATTATCTTTGTCTTCTTCGTTAAAACTAAAGCCAACCATTGAACTATGCAGTTCTGTTTGTTTACCAGTCCCTTGTGACTTCTCCTTTTGTTTCTGTAATTGTTTTGCTCCAGCACATTCACTTTTAAGAACGTCAACAGATTTCATCGCACCATTTGCAGTTAATTCAATCCCCAATTTGTTGGCAGTATCCTGCCACAAGCGCAAAACTGTTGCCATAGTAATATTACCTCTCGTTCCCACTCCCATGTTACGTTGCCAAATCAATTGCTGAGCTGATTTAACAAATTGAAGAGCTTTTGGCCACCTAATGGCCATTCTTCATCACCCAATGTTTTGTTTAGACCTCCATGCAGTTTTCTAAAGGCCTCAGACTTTTCAGGAAAAATTTCATGTAATTTCACTAATGTTGATGATGGATAATCTGTTCTGTCTATGCAATTATCCATTTTAAAATTATTTCAGTATTATAGCAACTGAATTAAAAAAAAATTCACTGATCAGACTTCCACAAACCCTAATCAATTTCACAAACCTCATTTTTAAAAAAAATAACTTTTATTATAAAATATCGCAGTATTTCTTTTGTTTAAAAAAAATCAATGGGACCAATGCCAGAATACGGAGGGAAGAGGGAGAGTAAATTGCTGGGGCCTTGGGCCCACGTTTTGTATGCTCTTCAGTCACAGGAGAAGGTCCAGAATATTGGAGAATAGATAGTTCTTTGGTTGAAGAAAAGCAACAGGGATAACCTACAAAATTTCAGCTCAGTGAGCCTTAAGGCAATGGGAGAGAAATTATTGGAGAAGACTCTTAGAGATAGGACTGACTCACATTTGGAAAAAATATAGACTTATTAACAATAAGCAACATAGCTTTGTGTGGGAATGGTCATTTCTCACAACGCGATTGAATATCTTGAGAAAGTGACAAAGATGATTGGTGAGGGACTTTATGTGGCTGCTTTAGGCGGGAAGGAAGATTGGCAGGTACGACAGGTCATGAGGATGGTGCTGAGGTCGAAGTTTGGAACTGGGGTAAGATGGGGTGAGGGGAAATGAGGAAACTGATGAAGTCCACTTTGACGCCCTGTGCTTGAAGTATTCCGAGACGGAAGTTGAGGCGTTCTTCCTCCAGGCGTCGGGTAACGAGGGTGTGGTGATGGAGGAGGCCCAGGACCTGAATGTCTTCAGCAGAGTGGGAGGGTGAGTTGAAATGTTCAGCCACAAGTGGTGGGGTTGATTGGTGAGGGTGTCCCGGAGATGTTCCCCAAAGTGCTCTGTGAGAAGGCGTCCAGTCTCCCCGATGTAGCATCGGGAGCAACAGATACAATAAATGACATTTGTGGAAGTGCAGGTGAAACTTTGATGGAAGTGGAAAGCTCTTTTTGGGCCTTGGATGGAGGGGAGGGTGGAGGGGTGGGCGCAGGTTTTACAATTCCTGCGGTGGTAGAGGAAGGTGCCAGGAGGGGAGTGGGTTGTTGGGGTGCGTGGACTTGACCAGGTAATCAGGGAGAGAATGGTCTTTGTGGAAAGCAGATAGACGTGGAGAGGCAAATATATCCCTGGTGGTGAGGTCCGTTTGTACGTGGTGGAAATGTCAGCAGATGATACGAGGTTTATGAGCAGGTTGGTGGGGTGGAAGATGAGGACTGGGGTATTCTGTCTTTGTTGCGGTTGGAGGGGTGTGGTTTGAGGGCAGAGGTAGGGGACGTGGATGAGATGCGTTGGGGGGCATCTTCAACCACATGGAAGGGGAAATTGTGGTCTTTAAAGAAGGAGGTCATCTGGTGTGCTCTACGGTGGTAGTGGTCTTCCTGGGAGCAGATACAGCAGAGACTGAAAAATAGGGAATACAAGATGGCATTTTTGCAGGTGGTAGGGTGGGAAGAGGTGTAATTCAGGTAGCTGTGGGAGTCGATGGAATTGTAAAAAATGTCAGTGTTGAGGTTGGTCGTCATTGATAGAGATGGAGAGATCTAGGAAGGGGAGGGAGGTGTCAGAGATGGTGCAAGCGAATTTAAGGTCGGGGTGGAATGTGTTGGTGAAGTTGATGAACTGCTCAACCTCCTTTTTGGAGCACGGGGTAGCGCCGATGTAGTCATCAATGTAGCAGAGGAAGAGGTGGGGAGTGGTGCAGGTATAACTACTGAAGATGGACTGTTCTACGTAGCCAACAGAGACAGGTATAGCTGGGGCCCATGCGGGTGCCAATGGCTATCCCTTTGGTGCGGAGGAAATGGGAGGATTCGAAGGTGAAATTGTTAAGGATGAGGATAAAGAACAAGTAGAGGGAAGAGCTATCTTTTTAACGTTAGAAAGGCACAATGTATCAGTGCAGGCTTGCTGGGCCGAAGGGCCTGTTCCTAAGTTGTTCTGTTTTTTAAGACAAAATTTTGTCACAGTGGTGAGTTGCTGACTGAATGATTATTGATTATCAACAGCCAAATTAACGTCAATTTCTCCGCATCAATTTGCAGTTTCATATCCTCCATCCCATTGCGGGGAAACTCAACACTGAGAATTTAACATGAAAGTCAGAGCTGGTAACTGAAGATTCCATCTCATCCCTCGCTCCTGCAGACTTCTATCTCGGATGCTAACGTCTCGGGGGATATTTACAGACAGAAAACTGCATGATTTCCATCTGTTACATGCCAGCCTCAACATGCCATCACTGTACATTCCAACCCACTGACAGTAAGCTTCCATACGTCAATGCTACAGCTCAGGGTTCACTGACAACTCAGATAGCATTGCTGCTTCAAGGACACTGTGCTCAGGGGCACACAGTCAGCTCATGGACTGCACCTCTGGGTTGCTCACTATGCATTTGTACAATCTCACTTTGAGCTTACTTGAATGCTAGCTCAATTATTGCCTTGCCTAACCCTGCCTTTAGTAGTGTATCCCCTCAGCCAGAGCTACCAGGCTCACATGATGCTGCATTGTCTTGCTGCTTAGCACAGACATAAAACCAGGAAGCTTGACATCATTGTCCACAGCCGGCCAAGGTGCCCAGCACGGTGAGCCGGGGAACGCTCAGATACCAGTCTGGGGTCTTAGACATAGTCGGTCAGCCTCTCATGGCTGGTAGGGTCAGGATCCTTTCCCTGTTAGTGTTGAGGAGCTGAATTTTTGGCTGTCCCCGATCCCCCCCCGGCTCTTTCCCTATTGTCGGATGCTTCTGGATGACAGAATTACCCAGCAGTATCAAGGCAGATGGAAGTGGTTGGTACAGCTGTTAGTGCTGTGCAACTTGGAGAAAGGCAGTAAGGTGTTGTGAGCGAGTGAGTAAGCAGCACCGATGCCAGGCAGAGTTGGGGAGAGGGGCAGAGAAGAGATTAGACAGAGAATAACAGAAGATGGCGTACTCAACAGTGAGAGTGGGAGAACATGCTCCTTGCTGGGAGATGACTGCAGTATCAGGGATAAGGTGAGTGAGAGATCACAAAGTACAGATGATGGAATTTCCCTGGTGGAGTGGAGAAGGCCATTGACCTCCTTTCTACACTGTGGGGTGCCTCCACACAGCCACCTTGCCATTCCAATCCCAGAGGCTGTGTAACTCCCTTCCCATGACACTGCCCCACCCCCACTCCCAGAGTCTGTGTGTCTCCCTCCCCATGACACTGCTCCATTCCCACTCCCAGAGTCTGTGTGTCTCCCTCCCAAGAACGCTGCTCCATCCCTATCCCCAATTCTGTTTGCCTGCCTCCCCAGGCTGCATTTCCATTCCCAATCGCAGAGTCTGTGTATCTCACTCCCCATGACACTGACCATCCCCATTCCCAGAATCTGTGTGCCTGCCGCCCCAAGGTTCTGCATCAACCCCACTTCCTGTGTCTGTGCATTTTCCTCCCCACAATACGGCCCCATCCCCACTCCCAGCGTCTGTGAGTCTCCCTCCTGATGATACGGCCCCATCCCCACTCCCAGAGTATGTTCACCTGCCTACCCAGGCCACTTTCATATTCCCAATCCAGAGTCTGTGTAACTCCCTCCCCATGACACACAGATTCTGGGATTGGGGATGATTCAGTGTCACGGGGAGGCAGACACACAGACTCTGTGATTGGGGAATGCGGCAGTGTCATGGGAAGTGAGACATACAGGTTCTGGGACTGGGGATCATACAAAGGTCAGCCTAACTCAGGAGCTGAAGAGAGGCTTGTAGTTGTTCAGGAATGAGATCATACTGTTGAGTTGCATTAGATGAGGACAAGGGAGATAATTTTTGAGTTAGAAGGGCACAATTGGGAATCCATTGTCGACAATAATTGACAAGACCTAGAAACAACCTCATCCGTTTGGGAGTGGTTGGAGGAGCAATACAAAGAACAGGATCAATATGTTCAGGTGTCAAGCGTCAATCAGTTTCAGAGATAAGAGTACCTCGGAATTTGGCTTCTTTCTGATTCGTCTTAACCTTACTGGGAGGTACAGCGTAGCCACATTGATAGAGATAGTTCAGTAATGTAGTGGAGTCAGTTGATTGGAAGGTTCATCAGCGCTAGTGAGAAGGAGGTCATCAATATGTTGAACTCGGGTAGAGTCTCCAGGAAATTCAAATGATTCACGTTGGGTGTGAAGCGTCTCTGAAAAAGGGTGGGTGAGTGAACAAACCCTTCAGGTAGGTGAGTCCATGTATATTGATGGCCCTTAAAAGTCAAGGTAAAAGGGTTCTGGCTATCTGGATGCAGAGGAAGGCAAAAAAATGCATGTTGGAGGTCAACAATAGTAAAAATCTTGGGTATTAGCTAGGACTTGGCTGAGGATAGTAGCAGGATTGGCAATGAGACGGTGAAGGGGCTCAACAATTTTATTTACTTCACGAAGATCTTGAACAAGTCGCCCATCAGGATGTCCAGGTTTAGGAATCAGAAAAATGAGTATTATTGATGAGAGAATGGCATGGGCCTAGGATGGCTTGCTGTAAGAAAGAGTCAATAACAGGTTGAATGACAGCTTCAGCTTCTGGCTTCAAGGGATATTGGGGCATAGAGGAGAGAGTGGAATTAGGTTTAACAGCAATAGAGATGGGTGGGATTCTAGCAAGGCCCACTTCTGTTTTAGAGGCTGCCCAGACTTCAGGGTACACTGCATCCTGCGGGTGGTGTGGGCGTGATGATGATGGACATTGCCGTGTCTTGAATAAGGCTGAGCATAAAGCAAGATCGAACCCAGAGGAAGCATCTGAATATTATGGGATGTCTGATCAGCCTGTTCAAAAAGACTCTTGGTGACAAAGTCTAGTTCTTTGGCTTGGTAGTCTGGATTCATGTAAATGGTGTCATGAGGGAAAATGAGAGGGCCCGCCTTCCAAATATGAGGAGAAACCAACATGAGGAGGGCACCACCAGCAGATGGAGTGATCTCACCAATCACCCAAGCGCGTTGAGTTGTGCCTAACAAGGGGTCAAAGTATTGTTCAAGGCTGTGGTCTGTCCCGGAGCGGTCATAAGCTAAAGTGACGGGGAGGTGCGGAACATTATGTAAAGTAGGATTAAAAGAGCAAGGATCCAAATCAAGAGACCACCACTTGGTCTTCGGTTTGGTGTTGAAGCATTGAACAAAATGAGATGGATCCTGAATTAGGATACCCTCGCCATGACATTCAATACTAATATGTAGAGGATAGAGGAGATCTCCAGCGAGTAGAGGGATACGTAACCTATCAGTAACAACAAAGTGAAAATAGAGCGAGATACAATTTTTCCGCACTGCTCTGACAGGGACAGGAACCATCAAAACCTTTTATAGGGCTTCAACATCGTCTGAGATTTGAAAGTCAAAGGCATTTACAAGATTAGCAGGAAGCGATGACACTGTGGCTCCTGTGTTGACCACGAATTCAATATCATGACGATTAAAGTTAAGGGTTAGCATAGATTCATCTTCAGGGCTAGCAGTAAACATGGGAAGATTCAAGGGAGGATGATGATCTATGTCAGGGTATGGGATTATGGTAACTTTGATCATCCAAATTCTCATTATGCTGGACAGGACAGGCAAGTGAGGAAAAAAAAGGGTATGGGGCTTTGCACGTTCATCCTCAGAGTAAGAAGTGGGGTTCAGGTGCTTTCATTTCATAGCGCGTGTTCGCTTTGGTCGTACTACGGGTGGGTTTTAAGGAAGTCCCTGTTGGGGAGCCATAAGAGGTCGGTCAACAGGAGAGGGGGATATAATAAAAGATCTCCTCCTTTGAATCTGATTCAAATTCCTCGCTTGCAGGAGAATCATTGTCCTCTAATAATGGGTCTTTGGGATAGGCGGGGTATAAGGAGTTGTCCTTGTTGTCTGTATGGTCCCGCACGGCTACAGTTGCAGTCTGATTTTTATTTACCGGTTTCCCTTTTCTCTGGGGCCCTTGAAATTTCAGATTAGGTTGTGATTCTCTTTACTTTTTGCTACTTTATCTCTGGCCAACACTTATCCTATTTATTGTATACCTTCACAAAATTCTTACCGTTGTCTCTTACCTTCGCAAGATCTCTATTTTTAGTGCCTATTGAAACAATCTCATTTGGAGTTCCATCAGGGTACGTGAGAGTGAAATGGGGGAAACGACACACAAAAATGCAGACAGAGAGCAACCACGGTATAAGCTCACCTTGTGGGTCCATTGGTCTTCAATTGATAAAGTACCTATTCGAGATGGCTCAGGGAATCTCTAATGGACTTGACCTGTAGCGTCTCATAGTTCGTCCCGGAGATTGTACTCTGTGGTAGTCTGGAATAGAAAACTCTTACACACAGTTTAGTTTAAATTATTTCCTTTATTTACCAATGGCGTCAATGTTACACTTTAACATAGATACCCACAAACCAGGCTTGAACTAAGGTTCTAAAACCATGAACAGAGGAGCAGCGCCAGCTCTTACCCCCTAAGAGCTCACTCAGGCTACACCACTTATTGCTGCAAACAAATGACATGGGTAAACCCTCCTGATTAATTTAAAACCGGCATCACAGAAAAGATATATTGTGTGCCGTCATCTGTGAAAACTGGATAAGCCAAGAACTACTTAAAGTAAAAATTAAAAACGTCATTTCTTAAAGCATAACAGAGTATAGTTAACTAACAACTATTTACAATTCCTCCCTCTAACCTACCTTCTACCTTGCCTTCTATAATACGAGTCTGATAAAATTCCCGATTACAATTTACAAAACAAAGGCTTGTGAACCCTATCAGATCAAATGGATCAGTTGGAGCGACAGTTAGAGGCAATGTTGAACTTATAAGAGCAAGAATGGCAGTTATAAGTAGGGAAAAAAGTTGCAGATAAAGTCACATAGATGGGTTAACTTCAGGAAGGTAAGAGAGGTGGGCAGGTAGTGCAGGAGTTTTCTGTGGCTATCCTCATTTCAAACAAGTATGTTGTTTTGGAAAATGTAGGGGGTGATGGATTCGCAGGCGAATGTAGCACGAACAGCCAAGTTTCTGGTATTGAGACTGGTTCTAATGCAATGAAGGGTAGATTGGGTTCCAAGAGATCGATTGTGTTAGAGGACTCTCTAGTCCGAGGCACAGACAGACATTTCTGTGGCCAGCAGCGAAAAATCAGAATGGTATGTTGCCTCCCTGGTGCCAGGAGCAAATATGTCTCAGAGGGGATGCAGGAGTAATGGAACAAATGACATAGGAAGGGAAAGGAATGAAATTCTGAAGGGAGAATACAGAGAGTTAGGCAGGAACATAAAAAAAAATCCTCAAGAGTATTAATATCTAGATTATTAGTAGTAATATCTGATGCTACAAGCTAGTGAGGGTAGGAATAGGAGCAGATGAATGCATGTCTGAGGAGCTGGTGTATGGGAGAAGGATTCACATTTTTGGATCGTTGGAATCTCTTTTGGGGTAGAAGTGACCTGTACAAGAAGGACAGATTGCACCTGAATTGGAAGGGGACTAATATACTGGCGGGGGGTTTTGCTAGAACTGCTCAGGAGAATTTAAACGAGGAAGAGGTGGGGTGCTGAGACCCAGGGAGATACTGAGGAAAGAGACCAATCTAAGACTGGTACAGTTGAGAAATGAAGCAAAGTCAGGGCAAAGCGGAGAACAAGGTAGGACTAATAAATTAAACTGCATTTATTTCGATGCAAGAGGCCTAACAGGGAAGGCAGACAAACTCAGGGTAAAAAATGAGGTCTGCAGATGCTGGAGATCACAGCTGCAAATGTGTTGTTGGTCAAAGCACAGCAGGTCAGGCAGCATCTCAGGAATAGAGAATTCGACGTTTCGAGCATAAGCCCTTCATCAGGAATAAGAGAGAGAGAGCCAAGCAGGCTAAGATAAAAGGTAGGGAGGAGGGACTAGGGGGAGGGGCGATGGAGGTGGGATAGGTGGAAGGAGGTCAAGGTGAGGGTGATTGGCCGGCGTGGGGTGGGGGCGGAGAGGTCAGGAAGAGGATTGCAGGTTAGGAGGGCGGTGCTGAGTTGAGGGAACCGACTGAGACAAGGTGGGGGGAGGGGAAATGAGGAAACTGGAGATTCCCCCACCTTGTCTCAGTCGGTTCCCTCAACTCAGCACCGCCCTCCTAACCTGCAATCCTCTTCCTGACCTCTCCGCCCCCACCCCACTCCGGCCTATCACCCTCACCTTGACCTCCTTCCACCTATCCCACCTCCATCGCCCCTCCCCCTAGTCCCTCCTCCCTACCTTTTATCTTAGCCTGCTTGGCTCTCTCTCTCTTATTCCTGATGAAGGGCTTATGCTCGAAACGTCGAATTCTCTATTCCTGAGATGCTGCCTGACCTGCTGTGCTTTGACCAGACAAACTCAGGGCATGGTTAGGAACATGGGACTTGGATAACAGAGCAATTACAGTAACGTGGCTCAGGGATAGACAGAACTGGCAGCTTAATGTTCCAGGATACAAATGCTACAGGAAGGATAGAAAGGGAGGCAAGAGAGGAGGGGGAGTGGTGTTTTTGATAAGGGATAGCATTACGGCTGTACTTGGGGAGGATATTCCCAGAAATACATCCAGGGAAGTTATTTGGGTTGAACTGAGAAATAAGGTGATCACCTTATTGGGATTGTATTATAGATGCCCTAATAGTCAGTGGGAAATTGAGAAACAAATTTGTAAGGAGATCTCAGTTATGTGTAAGAATAATACGGTGGTTATGGTAGGGGGTTTTAACTTTCCAAACATAGACTGGCACTTCCATAGTGTTAAGGGTTTAGATGGAGAGGAATTTGTTAAGTGTGTACAAGAAAGTTTTCTGATTCAGTATGTAGATGTACCTACAAGAGAAGGTGCAAAACTTGATGTACTCTTGGGAAATAAAGCAGGGCAGGTGACTGAGGTGTTGGTGGGAGAGCACTTTGCGGCCAGTGACCATAATTCTATTAGTTTTAAAATAACAATGGGAAAGGACAGACCAGATCTAAAAGTTGAAGTTCTAAATTGGAGAAAGGCCAATTTTGACAATATTAGGCAATAACTTTTAAAAGCTGATCGGAGGCAAATGTTCGCAGGTAAAGGGATGGCTGGAAAATGGGAAGCCTTCAGAAATGAGATAACGCGAGTCCAGAGACAGTATTTTCTTGTTAGGGTGAAAGGGAAGGCTGGTAGGTATAGGGAATGCTGGATGACTAAAGAAATTGAGGGTTTGGTTAAAAAAAAGAAGGAATCCCATGTCAGGTATAGGCATATCCTTTTCTTCTTCTTCTTCAAGATTTCTGCTTCACGGGTTACTAATCGATAAAGGTACCTTTTAAGAGAGCTATTTTTCAAGCAGCCTTTTTGCATGCTGGTAACTCCTCTCAACTGTTCAATTTCCTCTGGTCTTGAACCCCCAAAGCATCGGATTGTGTCATTGGCATTCACAATTGTCAATATACTAAATTCAAACTGGATATGAGTTTGGTATTTTTTGGTGTATAATTTAAACTGATTGGCCTAATTCGAATCTGTTTTGTCATTTCCAGGCAACCAGCTGATCTAGCGTTTGACCAAGTGTTATATTGTTACCTTATCGAGAACACTTGGTGCTGTCAGGTAGCTCTACCAGCTTTTAATTCTCTTAAAGGTACAGTGCACCCACATCTTCATAACACTGTCTTTATACAGAATTTGGTATTAAAATCACAAACGTCCTTAATCAGATAAGCAGCAATAAAACGGCAAAAGTTTGCAGAGGAGGAGAAACTTATTGACAGGTCTGTGTATGCTTGATTAATTAAACTATATGCACATCAAAGTGGGAAACTTTGATCCAGCCAGACCCAAATGGCCGATTACTTTGGCTAGATTAGCTTCCCTTTCAACAGTATGCCATAACGAGGGCTAGTCTAAACTATGTGGGAAAGGTCATGAGGTAATCTTGCTCAGCTAACATGTCTAGTATCATTGTTCTACAAAATGGCTTTTTCTTTTAAAATCATCTTAGATTCCCAGAATGCAAATTAAATTCATAACATTCCCGGATCTTGAGTTCCAGGGAACAACACACAAACATTCAATCCATGACAAGCCAGTATTCACTCAAATCAGACTACAAAGAGTTAATCTTTCCACCAGCTTCTATCCTGTCTGTCTGTCTGTCTCTCTCTTTCTCTCTGTGTCCCTTGAACTCTTCAGTCAGTGAATGTAATTTACAGAAGAATGTTTTCTCTCTCTCTCACACATATGAACATCTTCCAACTTCCTTACTATGTCAGTTTTCAACCTTTGTGTTTTCCCAGCCAGTAAGGGTAACGAGACGTTCACATTCCAGAACAGTCAAGATGAGGGAGCTGAGCTTCATAAATTCAAATCTGCTCAATGTGGTAAACATGAAAATGTATCTAGATTGTTCTATTACGTGCATATTCTACTCAGCTTACTAAATTACAAGTTTGTATGGGTGGCACAGTGGTTAGCACTGCTGCCTCACAGTGCCAGAGACCCGGGTTCAATTCCTGCCTCAGGTGACTCTCTGTGTGGAGTTTGCACATTCTCAAACCCCGTGTCTGCGTGGGTTTCCTCTGAGTGCTTTGATTTCCTCTCACAATCCAAAAATGTGTAGGTTTTGTGAATTGGCCATGCTAAATTGCCCGTAGTGTTAGGTGAAGGGGTAAATGTAGGAGTATGGGTCTGGGTGGTGTTTGGTGTGGACTTGTTGGGCCGAAGGGCCTGTTTCCACAGTGTAAGTAATCTTGTCTAATTTTCCTATTGAGTATGACTTTTGTTATAAATCTTTGATATAACCAGAATTTTTAATGATCCAACATCCCACTATGAAATACGTGTGCCTCCAGCCCTGCCACAGATTCCACAAGTGAACAAATGTTAACACCTCATTTACACCGATCCATTGACACTAAGAACAACTGTCCCCAATTCTTTTGAATAAATGCACCCCCTCCCCCTTGGTGAAGCGCTTTCCCACATTTCCTGAACAGATGTATAACATGTAAGGCTACAAGCTTTCTCACCTGGGCCACACGGGATATACCCAAGATTGCTGTGACTTTGACAATGATCATTGTCCACTGGAGTGATACCAGATGACTGTAGGATGGAGAAAGGGAATAGGGATAACTCTGGGAATTACAGACCAGTTGGTCTTATGTCAGTGGTGGATAATTTATTGGAGAGGCTTCTGAGAGATAGGATTTATGATTATTTGGAAAAGCATAGTTTGATTAAAGAGAGTAGCATGGATTTCTGAGGGGCAGATCATGCTTCACAAGTCTTATTGAATTCTTTGAGGATGTGACAAAACACATTGATGAAGGTAGTGAAGTAGATGTGGTGTTGTCATCTCGTTCCCACCCCCCTAGAAGCAAAATATTCAGAGACACAGTATAGTGTTACCTCCTTCATCGTTATTCTGGGCGGAGAGAGAGAGGGGAGAGAGAACGACCACCCATGTGCACAGAGACATGAGTTCTTAGTCTTCTCTTGAACAGCAGTCCCCTAATGAATTATATAGTCACTTACAGGGAGGAGCATCCAGATAAGGCAACATACATATTGATTGGGTGACTGTTACAATCAGCGAGTGTCAATAGTAAAGATTTTGAGGAGCATAAGTTGGAAGCATAGGCTGTCAGGAAAGGATGTGGTGGAAATGTGGAACTTTTTCAAGGAGCAGATACGACGTGTCCTTGATATGTATGTACCTATCAGGCAGGAAAGAAATGGTCGTGTGAGGGAGCCTTGGTTGAGGAGGGAGGTTGAATGTCTAGTAAAGAGGAAGAAAGAGGCTTACATAAGGTTGAGGAAACAGGGTTCAGACAGAGCAGTGGAGGGATACAGGATAGCCAGAAGGGACTTGAAGAAAGGGATTAGGAGAGCTAAGAGAGGGCATGAAAAATCCTTGGCGGATAGGATCAAGGATAACCCCGGCATTTTATGCGTATGTGAGAAACATGAGAATGACGAGAACGAGGGTAGTTCCGATCAAGGACAGTAGTGGGAGATTGTGTATTGAGTCGGAAGAGGAGAGGTCTTGAACGAGTACTTTTCTTCAGTATTTAAGAACGAGAGGGACCGTATTGTTGAAGAGGAGAGTGTGAAACGGACTGGTAAGCTAGAAGAGATACTCGTTAGGAAGGAAGATGTGTTGGACATTTTGAACAACTTGAGGATAGACAAGTCCCTCGGGCCTGACGGGATATATCCTAGGATTATGTGGGAAGCAAGAGAGGAAATTGCAGTACCGTTGGCAATGATCTTTTTGTCTTCACTGTCAACGGGGGTGGTACCAGGGGACTGGAGAGTAGCAAATGTTGTGCCCCTGTTCAAAAAAGGGAATAGGGATAACCCCGGGAATTACAGGCCAGTTAGTCTTACTTCTGTGGTAGGCAAAGTAATGGAAAGGGTACTGAGGGATAGGATCTATGAGTATCTGGAAAGACACTGCTTGATTAGGGACAGCCAGCACGGATTTGTGAAGGGTAGGTCTTGCCTTACAAGTCTTATTGAATTCTTTGAGGAGGTGACCAAGCATGTGGATGAGGGTAGAGCAGTGGATGTAGTGTACATGGATTTTAGTAAGGCATTTGATAAGGTTCCCCATGGTAGGCTTATGCTGAAAGTCAGGAGGCATGGGATAGAGGGAAACTTGGCCAATTGGATTGAAAACTGGCTAACCAGTCGAAGTCAGAGAGTGGTGGTAGATGGTAAATATTCAGCCTGGAGCCCAGTTACAAGTGGAGTTCCGCAGGGATCAGTTCTGGGACCTCTGCTGTTTGTAATTTTTATTAATGACTTGGATGAGGGAGTCGAAGGGTGGGTCAGTAAATTTGCAGATGATACGAAGATTGGTGGAGTTGTGGACAGTGAGGAGGGCTGTTGTCGGCTGCAAAGGGACTTAGATATGATGCAGAGCTGGGCTGAGGAGTGGCAGATGGAGTTCAACCCTGCCAAGTGTGAGGTTGTCCATTTTGGAAGAACAAATAAGAATGCGGAATACAGGGTTAATGGTAGGGTTCTTAGTCAGGTGGAGGAACAGAGGGATCTTGGGGTCTATGTACATGGATCTTTGAAAGTTGCCACTCAGGTGGATAGAGCTTGTAAGAAGGCCTATGGTGTATTAGCGTTCATTAGCAGAGGGATTGAATTCAAGAGTCGTGAAGTGATGTTGCAGCTGTACAGGACTTTGGTTAGGTCACATTTGGAGTACTATGTGCAGTTCTGGTTGCCTCACTTTAGGAAAGATGTGGAAGCTTTGGAGAGGGTGCAGAGAAGATTTACCAGGATGTTGCCTGGAATGGAGAATAGGTCGTACGAGGAAAGGTTGAGAGTTCTCGGCCTTTTCTCGTTGGAACGGCGAAGGATGAGGGGTGACTTGATAGAGGTTTATAAGATGATCAGAGGAATAGATAGAGTAGACAGTCAGAAACTTTTTCCCCGGGTACAACAGAGTATTACAAGGGGACATAAATTTAAGGTGAAGGGTGGAAGGTATAGGGGAGATGTCAGGGGTGGGTTCTTTACCCAGAGAGTGGTGGGGGCATGGAATGCGCTGCCCGTGGTAGTGGTAGAGTCAGAATCATTGACGACCTTTAAGTGGCAATTGGATAGGTACATGGATGGGTGCTTAATCTAGGATAGATGTTCGGCACAACATCGTGGGCCGAAGGGCCTGTTCTGTGCTGTATTGTTCTATGTTCTATGTTCTATTAAGCCATCTGATGTTACACAATGAATGTTCTTAACTTTAATTGGCTTCACATAATGAATAGCTTTCACCTTGTTAACTGACTTTACGTTCTGAATGCTTCTTCATCTTGTTAAATGACTTTACATAATGAATGCTTTTCCACCTCATCAACCCACTATCCTTGCCTCCAGCATCTCATTGTTTACTGCAAGTTCTTATCTGATCCAAACTGAACCCTTGTTTCACAAAACCCAAAACTTCCCTCTTTCCTTATCTGGTCATACCTTATACACTTTCTCATTGTATATGAGTTTTAGCAAGGTGTTTGATAAGGTTCCTCATGGTGGTCTCATTCAGAAAGTAAGGAGGCATGCGATACAGGGAAATTTGACTATCTGGATACAGAATTAGCTGGCCTATAGAAGACAGAGTGGTAGTAGATGGACAGTATTCAGTCTGGAGCTCAGTAACCAGTGGTGTTCCACAGGGATCAGTTCTGGGACCTCTGCTCGTTGTGATTCTTGTAAATGACTTGGATGAGGAAGTGGAAGGGTGAGTTAGTAATTTTGCTGACGACACGAAGGTTGGTGGAGTGGTGGACAGTGTCGAGGGCCATTGAAGGTTGCAATGGGACATTGACAGGATGCAGATCTGAACTGAAAAGTGGCAGATGGAGTTCAAACTGGAAAAGTGTGAAGAGATTCATTTTGGAAGGTGGAATTTGAATGCAGATTCCAGGGTTAAAGGCAGGATTCTTGGCAGTGTGGAGCAATGGAGGGATCTTAGGATTCACGTCCATAGATTCCTCAAGGTTGCCACCCAAGTTGACAGTGTTATTAAGTAGGCATATGGTGTGTTTGCTTTCATTATCGGGGGATTGAGTTTAGGAGTCATGAGGTTCTGCTGCACCTCTATAGAGCCTTGGTTCGACCACAGTTGCAATATTGTGTTCAGTTCTGGTCGCCTCATTGCAGGAAGGATGTGGAAATTTAGAGAGAGTGCAGAGGACATTTACCAGGATGCTGCCTGGACTGTAGGGCATGTCTTAAGAAGAAAGGTTGAGGAAGTTAGGGTTTTTCTCATTGGAGCGAAGAAGGATGTGAGGTGACTTGTTAGAGGTGTATAAGATGATGAGAGGCATAGATAGAGAGGATAGCCAGTAACTTTTTCCCAATGAAGAAATGGCTATCACGAGGGGGCATAATTTTAAGGTGATTGGAGGAAGGTTTAGGGGAGATGTCAGAAATAGGTTCTTTACACAGAGAGTGGTAGGAGCATGGAATGCACTGTCAGCGATGGTAGTAGAGTCAAATACTTTAGGGTCATTTAAGTGACTCTTGGATAGGCACATGGTAAAATGGAGGGTATGTAGGTTTTTTTGATCTTAGAGTAGGATAAGAGGTCAGTGCAACATCTATGTTTTATGTTCTACATTGTAACTGTACCTGCATCCACCACTTCCTTTGGCAATGCATTCCACACATATAAAAGTTGCCTTTCATGTCCTTTTTAAACCTTTCTTTTCTCACCATAAAAATATGCACCCTAGTTTTGAACTCCCCCACCTGAGGGAAAAGTCACTTGTCACTCACCTAATGTGTGCCCCTCATAAACATCCGTAAGATCACCCTTCAACCCAGCAGTCCAGTGAGAGAAGTCCCATCCTATCCAGTCTATTTATATAACTCAAACTCTCCATTCCTGGCAACATCCTGGTAAATCTTTTCTGAACCACCTTCAGTTAAATAATATCCTTCCAGGGTGACCAGAACTGCACACAGTATTGAAGAAGAGGCCTCACCAATGTCCTGGACAACCTCAACATGATGTTCCAACTCCTATGCTCAAAGGTCTGAGCATCAACTCAATGGTTTCACTGACAAACCCACTTGGGATCCTGGCACTTTGTTATGGGAAACCCGATGTGAACACTTTCACAGAAAGGTGCTAATGAGGAAGAAATTACACTCTTTATGTTTTACTTGAATAATCAAAAACTGGAAATCACTCTGATACAATGTTTGGAACAGCTACGTTTAAATTGAGGATGTTTTAAGTGGTGTGGAAGATTGCTGTGAGTATACACATCACAGTGAGTCGGCAGACAGTATATGGCGTGGATTCTCTCAGAATTGAGCTCCCCATGTGTAAAAAAATGGGTGCAGGTCGGAATTGAGACTGTAGTGTAATTGGATTGGAAAAAAGGCAGAAAATACATCTTTGGGTTCACTGAGGAAAGTCAATCCTGACCAGTTGGACTGAAACACTTACAAACAAAGCTTCCTCATTTAGAAGAAAATGAATAAAATCAGTGTCAAAAATAATGATGGAGTCAGTGGTATAGTGTCTAATGATGTACTGTTTAACCAGATTTACTGCATGGAGCTCAGTACTCTGAAATAGACTTAAATAAATGATATTCTGGACTTAGCATGACTCAGAATGAAACTGCATTTCCTCAAAAGAAACAATTGTCAATTGAGAGTACAATATATTCTTGAATTGAAGAATCTTGTCACTGCAGACAATGTGTAAATGTAGAAATCAGCCTCTGAGACTTTATTGGAGGAGGCCTAAAGAACAGACCACATTCCTGAGCAAAGCTATGGAAAGAGAGGTCACATCCAAAGGAATTATAGAAAGAGACTGTTGCTAATTATAAAGGTGTTCTTTTCCCAAATTGGATTTAAGAACAGAAAATAAAGGAGCAGTACTGAATATTCAGCTTATCAAACCCGTTCCCCCGTCCAATTCAATCTTGGGTTTAATTCCACTTTCCCAGTCTTTCCCTACTTCTATCGAATTCCTGAGACACCAACGGTCTATCTCAGTTTTTCATATGTGCTGACTAATGGCATATCTACAAGCCCCTGCAGTTGACAATTCTAAAGATTTCTGCAGGGTCCAGGCTACAACAACCAAGTCCACAATCTTAACCAAAAGTTCCAATGCCATCACTGCCATGGTTGGCACTTCTGCCTGAGGTCCTGATCAAACATGATTCATGGCCCAACATCAGGTTGCCGTCAAGATGGATCTGATGGTGGTTCAGGACTCAGCACCGTTCACATGGTAGATATGGAAACAAAAGCTGATGGTTTTGAGCAGAGAAATCGAGAGTGGTCCTCAAGCAGAGAACAAGACAGGAAAGGCAAGAAATAAGCTGAAGGTATATTCCCAGCACCCACACTAGAAATAAACATTGACAATTCACAACTTATTTTCCATCAGGCCGCAGCCATTTCTGCTATCTCAGAAGGAAAGTTCATGAAGTTTCTAAGTGACATTCTGTTATGTGAAAGTGATGACATCTTCTATTAGTGGTATTCTGATATTAGGCCAAGTTAGTGTCAGATTGCTTTTGCAATGTTTCTTCATGTTTTCTGAAGAATGATCATTAGAGAGTTGAGCAAACAGAACCTGGCTACGGAGCTGCTTTGAAGCCTCCCTGTATGCGCTGTGCAGTCCATTCAAGCTCAGCTTAATGAATAGACTACCATTAATGACAGGGAGAGGGTGCGACACATCATTGACAATGTGGATAACTTGTCCCTCCAGCTGGTACATGTGTGGAACCAAACACATAACATGACATAAGACATAAGAAGGGCCATTTGGGCCTTTGAGCCTGCTCCTCCACTCAATAGGATCATGGCTGATCTTTTCGTGGACTCAGCTCCACTTACTTGCCCTCATTGTATCCCTTAATTCCTTTATTATTCAAACAAAAATTTATCTGATGTTTAAAAAACATTTACTGAAGTAGCATCAACTACTTCACTAGGCAAGGAATTCCAGAGATTCACAACCCTCTGGATGAATGGGTTCCTTCTCAATTCAGTCCTAAATCTGCTCCCCCTAATATTGAGACTATGTCCTCTCATCCCAGTTTCACCAGCCAGTGGAAATATCCTCTCTACTTCTATTTTACCTATTTCCTTCATAATTTTATATGTTTCTGTAAGATCCCCCTTATTCTTCTAAATTCGAAGAATATAATCTCAGTCTACTCAGTCTCTCCTCATAAGCCAACCCCCTCAACTCTGGAATCAATCTAGTAAACCTCCTCTGCACTCCTCGAATACCAGTACATCCTTTCTCAAGTAAGGAGACCACACGGCACACAATACTCCAGGTGTGGCCTCACCAGCACCTTGAATAGCTCAAACATAATCTCCCTGCTTTTAATCTCAATCCCTTTATCAATGAAGGACAAAATTCTATTTGCCTTCCTAATTACTTGTTGTACCTGCAGACCAACTTTAAATGACTCATACGCATCGACACCCAGGTCTCTCTGCACAGCAGGACTCTGCAACTTTTTACCATTCAAGTAATTGTCCTTCTCATTGTTATTCCTATCAAAATGGATGGCTCCACATTTATTAACATTGTAGTCCATCTGCCAGACCTTTGCCCAAACTTAAAGTATTTATGTTCTTCTGCAAAGTTTCATAGTCCTCTGCACACTTTGCTCTGCCACTCATCTTAGTGTCATCTGCAAACTTTGACATGCTACACATGCTGGAACTGTCTCAGAATCCAGTGAATTTTAGAAAATTACCACAAATGCACTTACTGTTTCTCCCACCATCTCATTTAGTACTCTGGGATGTATTCCATCAGGGCCAGGAGTCTGTTTACCTTTAGCTCCATTTGCATGCCCAACACTACCTCTTCCACGATAAAGATTTTTTAGGTCCTCACCTAAATTCGTCACCTTATTGATGAGAGGGAGCTCTGCACATCAGATCCTAGTATCTCATGGATCTTCTTGCCTTATGTGCTCGAAGACTGCCATAGTGTTAAGGACTTAGATGGAGAGGAGTTTGTTAAGTGTGTAAAGGAAAATGTTCTGATTCAGTATGTGGATGTACCTACTCAAAAAGGTGCAAAACCTGACCTATTCTTGGGAAATAAGGCAGGGCAATTGACTAAGGTGTCAGTGGGGGAGCACTCTGGGGCCAGAGACCATAATGCTATTCGTTTTAAAATAGGGATGGAAAAGGATAAACCAGATCTAAAAGTTGAAGTTCTAAATTGGAGGAAGACCAATTTTGACGGTATGAGCAGGAACTTTCAAAAGTTGATTGGGAGTAGATGTTCGCAGGTAAAGGTATGGCTAGAAAATAGGAAGCCTTCAAAAATGAGATAACAAGAGTCCAGAGTCTGTATATTCCTGTTAGGGTGAAAGGAAACACTGGTAAGGTGTTGGGAATGCTTGATGAGGTTTTGGTTAAGAAAAAGAAGGAGGCAACTGTCAGGTATAGACAGTAGAGGTCGAGTTAATCATTAGAAGAGTATAAAGGCAGTAGGAATTTACTTAAGAGGAAAATCAGGAGGGCAAAAAGGGGACATGAGGTAGCTTTGGCAAATAGGGTTAAGGAGAATCCAAAGGGATTCTATAAATACATTAAAGACAAAAGGGTAACTTGGGAGAGAATAGGGCCCCTCAAAGACTAGCAAGACAGCCTATGTGTGGAACTGCAGGAGATGGAGGAGATATTAAATGAGTATTTTCCATCAGTGTTTACTGTGGAGAGGGACATGCAAGATATAGAATTTGGGGAAATAGACGGTGACATCTTGAAAAATGCTCATATTACAGAGGAGGAAGTGCTGGATGACTTAAAACGCATAAAGTTAGATAAATTCCAAGGACCTGAACAGGTGTACCTGAGAACTCAGTGGGAAGCTAGGAAAGTGATTGCTGGTCCGCTTGCTGAGATATTTGTATCATCAATAATCACAGGTGAGGTGCCAGAAGAGTGGAGGTTGGCAAATATGGTGCCACTGTTTAAGAAGGGCGGTAAAAAATGCAGGAGACTATAGACCGGTGAGCCTGACATCATTGGTGGGCAAGCTGTTGGAGGGAATCCTGAGGGTCAGGGTTTAAATATATTTGGAAAGGCAAGGACTGATTAAGGATAGTCAACATGGCTTTGAACATGGTAAATCACATCTCACAAACTTGACTGAGTTTTTTGAAAAAGTAATAAAGAGGATTGATGAGGGCAGAGCGGTGGACATGATCTGTGTGGACTTTAGTAAGGCATTCAAAAAGGTTCCGCATGGTAGACTGGTTAGCAAGGTTAGAACTCATGGAATACAGGGAGAACAAGCCATTTAGATACAGAACTGGCTCGAAAGAGGGTGATGGTAGAGGGTTACTTTTCAGATTGGAGGCCTCTGACCAGTGGTATGCCACAAGGTTGGGTGCTCAGTCCACTGCTATTCATCATTTACATAAGTAATTTGGATGTGAACATAGGAGATATAGTAAGTAGGTTTGCAGATGTCACCAAAATTGGAGGTGTAATAGACAGTAAAAAAGGTTACCTCAGAGTACAATCGGATCTTGATCAGATGGGCCAACAGGCTGAGAAGTGGCAGATGGAGTTTAATTCAGATAAATGTGAGGTGCTGCATTTTGCAAAGACAAACCTCACCAGGACTGAGACACTTAATTGTAAGATCTTAGGGAGTGTTGCTGAACAAAGAGGCTTTGGTGTTCATGTTCATAGTGGAGTCGCAGGTAGATAGGATAGTGAAGAAGGCGTTTGGTATGCTTTCCTTTATTGGTCAGAGTATTGAGTACAGGAGTTGGGAGGTCATGTTGCGGCTATACAGGACATTGGTTAGGCTACTGTTGGAATATTGCATGCAATTCTGGTCTCCTTTCTATCGGAAAGATGTTTTGAAACTTGAAAGGGTTCAGAAAAGATTTACAAGGATGTTACCAGGGTTGGAGGATTTGAACTGTAGGGAGAAGCTGAATAGACTGGGGCTGTTTTCACTGGCGCTTTAGAGGCTGAGGCTTGACCTTATAGAGGTTTATAAAATCATGAGTGACATGGATAGGGTAAATAGACAAGGTCATTTCTCTGGGGTGGGGGCGGGGTCTAGAACTAGAGGGCATAAAAGAGGGGAAAAATTTAAAAAAGACCTTAAAGGCATCTGGAAAGTTATATGAATAAGGAGGATTTAGAGGTTTGGGGCCAAGTGCTAGCAAATGGGACTAGATTAGGTTAGGATATCTGTTCAGCATGGATAAGTTGGACTGAAGGGTCTGTTTCTGTGCTGGACATCTCTATGACTCTATGATTTGTAGATCAAAAATTAGCTGGATTGTCACATGCAGGTACACTTATGGCAGGTAATGACCCCGGGTAGAAACCATCCTCAAATCAAGGGACACCTGTTGCAGTGGAATATTATAATCCATCATCATAATATTATAATATATAGCTCATTATTCCAATATCTATTCCAATGGGAGGTGAAATATTTGGAGTTAGGCCACAGATCAGCCAAGATCACATTGAATGAGAGCAACAGGGTAACTAGAGAGAGGATAGGACCTCTTAAAGGTCAAGGAGGTTGTCATTTGTTAAAAGCAGGAGATGGGAGAGATACCAAATGAATATTTCCTGTCAGCTTTTACTGTCAAGAAAAGAATTGGAGTCGAGAGGATGCAGCAAAATAAACTTTGATGTTTTCAAAATAGTTCACATTACAGAAGAGGAAGTTCGGATAGTCTGAGAGAATATAAAGATGGATAAATCCCTAGGATCTGATCGAATGTATCCCAGAATGCTGTGGGAAGTACGGAAGGAAATTACGAGATCCCTTGCAGAAATATTTGCATCAACTGTAACTTCGGGTGAGGTGTCTGATGAATGTTGGGTGGTTAATGTACCTTTGTTTAAGAAAGGTTAGAGGAGAAATTAGGGAACTATAAACCTGTGAGTCTGATTTTGGTTGTGGGTAAAGTGTTGGAGGTAATTATAAAAAATAGGATTTATGGACATTTAAGGAGACAAAAATTTATTAGATATAGTTAGCATGGTCTTGTACAAGGAAGATCATGTCTCATAAACTTGACTTGAGTTTTTTGAGCAAGTTACCAAAAAGGTTGATGTGGGCAGAGCAGTAGACATTGTTTATTTGGATTTTAGTAAAACCTTTAACAACATTCCACATGGTAGATTAATTAGTAAAGTTAGATCACATGGGATTCAGAGTAAGCTTGCTAATTGGGTACAGAATTGGTTTAACAGCAGGAGGCAGAGAGTAATGGTGGAGAGTTGCTTTTCAGAATGGAGGCCTGTGACCAGCGGTGTTCCATGGGGATCAGTTCTGGGTCCTCTTTTGCTTGTCATTTATTTAAATGATTTCGATGAGAATATAGAAGACATGGTTAGTAAGTTTGCGGATGACACCAAAACTGGTGGCATAATAGACAGTGAAGACGATTTTCTAAAATTACAAAGGGATGTTGATCAAATGGGTCAATGGGCTGAAAATGGAAGATGAAGTTCAATCTGGATAAGTTCAATCTGAATAGAGGTATTGCATTTTGGTACAACAAACAAGGATGGGGCTTATACAATTAATGATAGGGCCTTGGGTAGTGATGTAGGACAAGGGATGCAGGTACATAATTCTTTAAAGTTTGCATCACATATAGACAGAATGGTAAAGAGGCATTTGGCAGACTTGCCTTCAATGCTCAGTCCTTTGAGTACAGGAGTTGGGCATTATGTTGAAGTTGTACAGGACATTGGTGAGACCTCATCTGGAATACTGGGTCCAGTTCTGGTCACCCAGTTTTAGGAAGGATATTATGAAGCAGGAGAGGGTTCAAAAGAGATTTACTGGGATGTTGCCAGGAATGGGAACATTTGAGTTTTAAAGAAATTCTGGATAGCCTGGGACATTTTTCACTGAAGCGTAGGATGTTGAGAGGTGACCTGATAGACGTTTATAAAATCATGAGAGGCATAGATAGCATTGACGGTAGCTGTCTTTTTCTGAGGATTCTGCCACCTCCAAACGGACCCCACCACCAGGGATATATTTCCCTCCCCTCCCCTATCAGCATTCCGAAAAGACCACTCCCTCCGTGACTCCCTCGTCAGGTCCACACCCCCCACCAACCCAACCTCCACTCCCGGCACCTTCCCCTGCAACCGCAAGAAATGCAAAACTTGCGCCCACACCTCCTCCCTTACTTCTCTCCAAGGCCCCAAGGGATCCTTCCATATCCACCACAAATTCACCTGCACCTCCACACACATCACCTATTGCATCCGCTGCACCCGATGTGGCCTCCTCTATATTGGGGAGACAGGCCGCCTACTTGCGGAACGTTTCAGAGAACACCTCTGGGACACCCGGACCAACCAACCCAACCACCCCGTGGCTCAACACTTTAACTCCCCCTCCCACTTCACCAAGGACATGCAGGTCCTTGGACTCCTCATCGCCAGACCATAACAACACGACGGTTGGAGGAAGAGCGCCTCATCTTCTGCCTGGGAACCCTCCAACCACAAGGGATGAACTCAGATTTCTCCAGTTTCCTCATTTCCCCTCCCCCCACCTTGTCTCATTCAAATCCCTAGAACTCAGCACCGCCTTCCTAACCTGCAATCTTCTTCCTGACCTCTCTGCCCCTACCCCACTCTGGCCTATCACCCTCACCTTGACCTCCTTCCACCTATCACATCTCCATAGACCCTCCCCCAAGTCTCTCCTCCCTACCTTTTATCTTAGCCTGCTGGACACACTTTCCTCATTCCTGATGAAGGGCTTATGCCCGAAACGTCAAATTTCCTGTTCCTTGGATGCTGCCTGACCTGCTGTGCCAGCAACACAGCAACACGTTTTCAGCTTTTTTTGAGGATGCTGAAAATGTGTTGCTGGTTTTTTGAGGATGGGCAATTTCAAGACAAGGGGGCACGTTTTTAGGGTGAGAGATTTTAAAAAGACATAAAAAGCAATTTTTTTACATGGAGGGTGGTTCGAGTGTGAAATGAACTTCCTGAGGAAGCAGTGGATGTGGTTACAACTACAACATTCAAAAGACATTTAGATGGATACATGAATAGGAAGGTTTGGAGGGATATGGGCCAGGAGCAGGCAGGTGGAACTAATTTAGTTTGGGATTATATTCGGTTGGACTGGTTGGACCGAAGCATCTGTTTCCGAGCTGTATGACTCCAAGACTCTATGGCTCTATGACTATATGACCCTGTGACTCTATGACTGTATGACTGTGATTGTGTGACACTATGACTTTATGAATCTATGACTCTGTGATTGTCTGATTGTGTGTCTCTATGATTCTGTGACTCTGTGTGACTGTATGACTATCACTTTATGACTATGACTCCGTGACTCTGTGACTGTATGAATCTGTGAATGGTGAACAGGCTCAAGGGACTGAATGGCCTTTTCCTGTTCCAACGAGTGGGCTACGGTGATCCACCCAATTACTCGTTATTAGTTGAAAGGAACAGAGTCTCTTGGATGGAAGAAACTATCCTTCAAATTACAGTTAAACTGGTCTGAGATATTTATGTCAAAAATTGCAGTGCTGGAAAAACACAGCTGAACAGGCAGCATCCAAGGAGCAGGATAGTCAATGTTTTGAGCATGAGCTCTTCATCAGGAAGAATCAGAGATATTTATGGGTGGGGACGGGGCCAGTAAGCGATTTCTGAGATTGAGAAAGTGCTAAGAGACACAAAAAATTGTCCCTGAGCAAGGAACACTAACCATCACCAGAGTCAAAGTCAAAATCAAGGATGATGCACAGTTGATATTTTGCAAGGCAAAGCCAGTGCGGTGTCCCTAAAGTGGTAAATAAACAGTGGAGAAATTAGAAAGAAGAGGGGTCATTAGGAAGGTGAAGAACAGCGAATGGACTACATTCATTGTGATTATTCACAAGGTAGACAACTCCATTTATATTTATGCAGCTTATAAAGAAACAGTAAATAATATAATCGAGAATAATACTTTCCCACCGGTGAATATTTGTTTACTAATTAGTATGTAGAAAGTTATTCTGCAAACTAGATACAGTCATAGAGTCGTACAGCATGGAAACAGATCATTTGGTTCATTTTGTCCATGCCAACCATGTTGCCAAACTAAACTAGTCCCATTTGCCTGCATTTGGCTCATATCTCTCCAAACCTTTTCTATTTATGCACATGTCTAAATGTCTTAAACATTGTAACAGTACGCACATCCATCACTTCCGCTGGATGTTCATTCCACACACAAACTGCTATCTGTGTAAAGAAGTTGTCCTCATGTCTTTCTTAAAAATCTCTCCTCTCAACTTAAAATTATACCACCCAGTTTTGAATTCCCCCACTCTCAGGAACAGACCTTTGCTATTCACCTTATCAATGGCCCTCATGATCTTATGAACCTCCATAAGGTCACCCTTCAACCTCCTCTGGTCCAGTTCAAAAAGTCTCCGCTTTTTCAGTCTATCTTTATAACACCAATCCCCTATTGTTGGCAGCATTGTTGTAAATCCTTTCTGAACCCTCTCCAATTTAATAATTTCCTTCCTATAGCAGGGCAACCGTAACAGCACACAGTACTCCAGAAAAGGCCTCAAATGTCAAATACAGAATAGTAGAACATTAAAACTGAGCAGGAGAAGGCCATTCAGCCCTTCTAGCCTATTCTACCATTCAGTAAATGTGACCTTAACTCCACTTACCGGTCTGTCACCCACTCCCCAGAATCATTTGTCAATCAAAAATCTCTCTAACCCAGCCTTGAACATATTTAGTGACCTGTCTGGGGTAGACACCCCGGAGATTAATGATCTTTTAGGAGAAAGAATTGCTCTTTGTGTGCACCTTAAATGGGAGACTTCTTATCCTTAACCTGGGCTCCCTAGATCTAGACGGAAGGAAGAGGGGGAGGGTTTGTGGTGCCAGCCAGACTTGAGCTTGCTGTACTTTGAAGAGAATTGGTGAAGACCACAGAGGCTGCTGACCTCTGATGCAGGTTGGTTAAAATAGACTTCATGGTTCTTCAGTTCTTCAGTCCAGTTGGATTAAAAGATTGTTCAGCCTATTCACCCACCCCCTCATGCCTTCACTCACTCTCCATGACCCTTTTACCCTCCTTGCCAACTCTTGTCCCTCACCCACTCACATGGACTCTTCCACGCCAACTCAGTGTCAACTCATGTCAACACACACCAACACCAACCCCTAATAGCCTTTTGTCCCCTCCATACCAATCATGAATCTTCCTTGCTAATTCACCCAGCATACACAATGACAAGTGTGCAACTGCAAACAAAAGAAGAACCCATTCACAAATTTCCTTATTAATAAAAAGAACCAGGGATCAGTATAAGAACTCCTTCAGTGAAATGGGACCATCTCCTATATATGCTTAGCTGAAAGCTTAGACTTCTAGAATGATTTTATCAGCAGGGGTGATGTTTTGACAGCTAGAGTTGGCATAAATCTGGCAGATGGAGTATAATATGGGAAATTATCATTTACTTTGCCCAGAGGAGGAATAAAAAACCGTATCACTTAAACAAAGTATAATTATGGAATTCTGAAGTGCAGAGGGATCTAGGTGTTCTAGTGCTTGAGTCACAAAAGGTTAATAGGTATGTACAGCATGTAATTGGGATGGGTAATAGGATGTTAACCTTTATTACAAGAAGAATTGAACATAAATGCTAAGGTGTTAAACTTCACTTACACAAAGCATCGATAATGTTTTGTCTTGAATACTGTGGATTTCAGGATTGTGCCACTTGGGGTTTTTCATGTGTTGGAAGTTAATAATTAACTGATAAATATTTCTGTAGTCTTGATGATTTCTATCAAAACGATCTTGACAAAGCGAATATGGAAAAGAATTTTAGCCTTGTGAGTGAATCCAGAATATGGGCACACAGTTTTAAAATGATAGGTTCTTCTCTTGGATAAAGAGAAAGAGAAATGTTTTGTTTCAGGGCTTTGAGAGGCTTTGCAGCCCTCTGTTTCAGAAGATGAAGTCTGAATACCTTTAAGGCAGAGAGAATAGATTCTTGTTAGGTGAAGGAATCAAAGGTTATTGAGGGTAGATGTAATGAGGAACTTGGATCACAAACAGATCAGCTATGACCTTATCGAACGGAAGATTAGGCTCAAAGGGTCAAATGACCCACTTCTGCTCAAAACTTCCTTCATAATTTAATTGGGTAATGGGCAAAATTAAGGGATTGAGGTTTTGGTATTAAATTCCCTGAACTTCTTAAGCTTTCTTGATCTTCAACACTTTTACAAACAATAGCATATAATGAATATTTGTTAATACCAACCCCACTAGAATTGCATTCACTTTGCTACACCTCCCTGGGAAATCAAACCCACATCACAAAAGTCAAACATTTCAAGATAATAACACCTTGAATATCCTTTAACCTCAGCTTCAGAGTGAGCTGTCTATGCTAGCCTACTCAACTTTTGAGCCTCAATTAATGAAAACGTGCCAAATACCTCTTCAATTTAACCATTTTCTGCAAGAAGGTTTCAGCCAATTCACTCTCTTCTCATGGTATTACTCATACCTCTAGTCATTGCTCTAGTCATTACACACACAATGGCAAACCTGCAACTGTTCCATCCATTCAGCCTGAATTAGACTTTGTGATTATTGGTGAATTTATAACTCTCACTCCTGCTAAATTGTTCACCAAGTTTCCCTGGTGCCAGGATTAAGGATGTCTCAGAGAGGGTGCAGAATATTCTCACAAGGGAGAGGGGCCAGCAGGAGATCATTGTCCACGTTTGAACCAATGATATAGGAAGGGAAAAGGTTGAGACTCTGAAGGGAGATTACAGAGAATTAGACAGAAAAGTAAAAAGGAGGTCCTCAAGGGTAGTAATATCTGGATTACTCTTAGTGCTACGAGCCAATAAGGGAAGGAATAGGAGGATAGCGCATATGAATGCATGGCTGAGGAGCTGGTGTATGGGAGAAGTGTTCACATTTTGGATCATTGGAATCTCTTTTGCGGTAGAAGTGACCTGTACAAGAAGGACGGATTGCAACCAAATTGGAAGAGGACTAATATACGGCAGGAAAATTTGCTAGAACTGTTTGGGAGGATTTAAACTGGTAAGGTGGTGGTGGTGGGGGGGGTGGGATCCAGGGAGATAGTGAGAAAAGAAATCGATCTGAGATGGGTACAGCAGAGAACAGAAGTGAGTCAAACAGTCAGGGCAGGTAGGGACAAGGTAGGACTAATAAATTAAACTGCATTTATTTCAATGCAAGGGGCCTAACAGGGAAGGCAGATGAACTCAGGGCATGGTTAGGAACATGGGACTGGGATATCATTACAGAAACATGACTCAGGGATGGGCAGGACTAGTAGCTTAATGTTCCAGGATATAAATGCTACAGGAAGGATAGAAAGGGAGACAAGGGAGGAGGGGGAGTGGCATTTTTGATAAGGGATAGCATTACAGCTGTGCTGAGGGAGGATATTCCCGGAAATACATCCAGGGAAGTTATTTGTGTGGAACTGAGAAATAAGAAAGGGATGATCACCTTATTGGGATTGTATTAAAGATCACCCAATAGTCAGAGGGAAGTTGAGAAACAAACTTGTAAGAAGATCTCAGCTATCTGTAAGAATAAATGGAAGGCGATTTTAACTTTCCAAACTGGGACTGCCAGAGTGTTAAAGGTTTAGATGGAGAGGAATTTGTTATGTGTACAAGACAATTTTCTGATTCAGTATGTGGATGTACCTACTAGAGAAGGTGCAAAACCTGGCCTACTCTTGGGAAATAAGGCAGGGCAAGTGACTGAGGTGTCAGTGGGGAAGCACTTTGGGGCCAGTGACCATAATTCTATTAGCTTTAAAATAGTGATGGAAAAGGATCGACCAGATCTAAAAGTTGAAGTTCTAAACTGGAGAAAGGCCAATTTTGACAGTATTAGGCAAGAACTTTCAAAAGCTGATTGGAGGTAGATGTTCGCAGTTAAAGGGACGGCTGGAAAATGGGAAGCCTTCAGAAATGAGATAACAAGAATCCAGAGAAAGTATATTCCTGTTAGGGTGAAAGGAAAGGCTGGTAGTTATTAGGAATGCTGGATGACTAAAGAAATTGAGGGTTTGGTTCAGAAAAAAAGGAAGCATATGTCAGGTATAGACAGGATAGAGCGAATGAATCCTTAGAAGAGTGCAAGGAAGTAGGAGTATACTTAAGAGGGAAATCAGGAGGGCAAAACGGGGACATGAGATAGCTTTGGCAAATAGAATTAATAAAAATCCAAAGGATTTTTACAAATATATTAAGGACAAAAGGGTAACTCGGGAGAGAATAGGGCCCCTCAAATATCAGCAAGGCGGCCTTTGTGTGGAGCCACAGAAAATGGGGGAGATACTAAATGAACATTTTGCATCAGTATTTACTGTGGAAAAGGATATGGAAGATATAGACTGTAGGGAAATAGATGGTGACATCTTGCAAAATGTCCACATTACAGAGGAGGAAGTGCTGGATGTCATGAAACGGTTAATGGTGGATAAATCCCCAGGACCTGATCAGGTGTACCCGAGAACTCTGTGGGAAGCTAGAGAAGTGATTGCTGGGCCTCTTGCTGAGATATTTGTATCATCGATAGTCACAGGTGAGGTGCCGGAAGACTGGAGGTTGGCTAATGTGGTGCCACTATTTAAGAAGGGTAAGGATAAGCCAGGGAACTATAGACCGGTGAACCTGACCTCAGTGGTGGGCAAGTTGTTGGAGGGAATCTTGAGGGACAGGATGTACATGTATTTGGAAAGGCAAGGACTGATTAGGGGTAGTCAACATGGCTTTGTGCATGGGAAATCATGTCTCACAAACTCGACTGAGTTTTTTTGAAGAAGTAACAAAGAAGATTGATAATGGGGATTCAGCGATGGTAAAGCCATTGAACATCAAGTGATGATGGTTATATTCTCTGCTGTGAATTGCTTCCAGTTGTGTGGTAGAAAAGTTGAAAACACACTGTGTAACTATGCTGTAGATGTGATCTATATGGGCTTCAGTAAGGCGTTTGACAAGGTTCCCTATGAGAGACTGATTAGCAAGGTTAGATCTCATGGAATACAGGGAGAACTAGCCATTTGGATACAGAACTGGCTCAAAGGTAGAAGACAGAGGGTGTTGGTGGAGGGTTGTTTTTCAGATTGGAGGCCTGTGACTAGTGGAGTGCCACAAGGATCAGTGCTGGATCCTCTACTTTTTGTCATTTACATAAATGATTTGGATGTGGGCATAAGAGGTACAGTTAGTAAGTTTGCAGATGACACCAAAATTGGAGGTGCAGTGGACAACAAAGAGGGTTACCTCAGATTACAATAGGACCTGGACCAGATGGGCCAATGGGTTAAGAAGTGGCAGATGGAGTTTAATTCAGACAAATGCGAGGTGCTGCATCTTGGGAAAGCAAATCTTAGCAGGTCTTATACACTTAATGGTAAGGTCCTAGGGAGTGTTGCTGAACAAAGAGACCTTGGAGTGCAGCCATCGCTCCTTGAAAATGGAGTCGCAGATAGATAGGATAGTGAAGAAGGCGTTTGATGTACTTTCCTTTATTGGTCAGAATACTGAGTACAAGAGTTGGAGGTCATGTTGCGGCTGTACAGGACATTGGTTAGGCCACTGTTGGAATATTGCGTGCAATTCTGGTCTTCCTATTGGAAAGATGCTGTGAAACTTGAAAGGGTTCTGAAAAGATTTACAAGGATGTTGCCGGGGTTGGAGGATTTGAGCTACAGGGAGAGGCTGAACAGGCTGGGGCTGTTTTCCCTGGAGCATCGGAGGCTGAGGGGTGACCTTATCGAGGTTTACAAAATTATGAGGGGCATGGATAAGATAAATAGACAAAGTCTTTTCCCTGGGATCGGGGAGTCCAGAACTAGAGGGCATAGGTTTAAGGTGAGAGGGGAAAAATATAAAAGAGACCTAAGGGGCAACTTTTTCACACAGAGGGTGGTACGTGTATGGAATGAACTGGCAGAGGGTGTGGTGGAGGCTGGTCCAATGCAACATTTAAGAGGCATTTGGATACATATATGAATAGGAAGGGTTTGGAGGGATATAGGCTGGGTGCTGGCAGGTGAGACTAGGTTGGGTCGGGATATCTGGTCAGCATAGATAGGTTGGACCGAAGGATCTGTTTCCATGCTGTACATCTCTATGACTTTATGACTCTAAAAAATAAATCAACTCCATTCACAGGTAATTCCTTAACTATCCTGACTACCACTACTACTGACACCAAATCAGCTCCAATTGGACTTTGTTCAATGGAGCCAGGATATATTTTGCACCCATCCCGTGAGCTGATGCACATGGACATACCAAGGCAACAATGAACAATAAGACCCAAGGAAGCACCAATGCTGGCTGAGCTTGCACACAGATCCCAGAAGATCTCAGGATAAGTAGGTAAAGTGGTTAAGAAGACAAATGATATTCTTGCCTTTATTAACAAAGGCATAACATTTAACAGCTGGGAGGCTATGTTGGAATTGTATGAATATTGGTTAGGCCACAGCTGGGGTTTTGTGTGCAGTTCTGGAATCCACATTATCAGAGTGATATTATTGCACTGGAGAGGGTGCAGAGATTTACCAGTTGCATGGGCTGAAGAGTTTCAGTTATGAAGAGAGGTTGGACATACTGCATTGTTTTCCTTAGAGCAGAGGAAATTGAGGGGACATGATTGAGATTTATACAATTAAGAGGGCCAAAGTTGGGTGGATAGGAAGAAACTATTCCCCTTGATTGAAGGATCATTGACAGAGGGTGGGGGGAGGGGGGAGGCACATTGGATATTAATTTAAGGTAAAGTACAGGAAGTTTAGAGGGGATGTGAGAAAAACATTTTCACCCAGAGGGTGGAAGGAATCTGGAACCCACTGTCAGCAAGGGTAACAGAGGTAGAAACACTCATAACATTCAGGAAATATTTAGATGTGCAGTTCTGATGCCAAGACACACAAAGCTGTGGGCCAAGTGCTGGAAAATGGGATTAAGATAGTCAGGTAGTTGTTTTTGACTAGATTGAACATATTGGGCCAAAGGGCCTTTTTCTATGCTGCAGATATCTCAGATTCTATGAGTCTAAGAATCGTAGAGTGGAGAGAGAAAATTGGCTGCAGAGGGGAGAACCGCAGTGAGACGGGCAAAGGAGGCAGGGGAGGGTGGGAGCTGCACACATAGACTGGGGAACAGAATGGGGTAGTAGGTATGCTGGGGAGAGAGAATGGGCAAGTGAATTGAATAAGAGACAGTGTCCATCTTTTACTTTAAAGTGTATTCACTAAAAGAGAATTCCAGAAATCTGTGAATGACTGCACCATCTAGAGGATTATCGGGGAACTGCAAGTGATTCCTTGAAACAAGATCAAAACATTGTTTTCTTCATTACTGGAACATGAACATTACTGGCAAAAACAACATTTATTGCCCATCTCTATAGTTGCCTCTGAGAACAATAGGGCCCTGGGAAGCATGTACCTGGGTGTGCATGTACACCAACTCCTTAAGGTATCAGGAAAGTGGATAAAGTGGTTAAGAAGGAATATGGTTTACTTGTCTTTATTAAACATGTTTAAAAGCAGTGAGATAATGCTGGAACAAAACCAGAAATTGCTGGAAAGGCTCAGCAGGTCTGACAGCATCAATTCTGAAGCAGGATCCCTGGACCCAGAATGTTAACTTTGATTTCTCTCCATAGATGCTACCAGATCTGGTGCAATTTTCAACAATATCTGCTTCTGTTTCTGATTTACAACATCTGCAGTTCTTTTTTTTATGAAGATATGCTGGAATTATATAAAATGTTGTTTAGGCCACAGTGAGAGTATTGTGTGCGGTTCTGGAATCCACATTTTAGGAGGGATGTGATAGCACTGGAGAGGGGTCTGAGGAGATTTAGCAGGAAGTTGCCTGGGCTGGAGAGTTTGACTTATGTAGAGAGATGAGACAGACTGGGGTTGTTTCCTGTGGAACAGAACATATTGAGAGGGAACATGCATGAAATATATAAAATTATGAGGGGCATGAAGACAGGAAGAATCACTTCACATTGGTGGAGAGATCAATGACTGGGGAAGGAGTGTAGATTGAAGGTAAGGGGCAGGAAGTTTAGACAGGATGTGACGAAAATATTTTCACCCAGAGGATCATGGGAATCTGGAACTCACTGCCTGATGGTAGAAGCTGAAACCCCCATCACATTTCAGAGGTATTAGATGTGCACTTGTGTTGCCAAGGCATACAAGTCTATGGGCCAGGAGCTGAAAACTGGGATTGGAATTGTCAGGTGGCTGTTTTCGAATAGCAAGAATGGGATGGGCCAAAAGGACCTTTATCTGTGCTGTAAATTGATATAAGGTGGTGTTAAGCAGTCTCCTTGAACTGTTGCAGTTCATTAATGTAGGTACATGCACCCAAGGGCACTGGATAGAGTGGACAGAAGGGGATGTTTCTTCTTGTGGGAAATATTAAACTAGTATTTAAACAGCTTAAAAGTAAGAAGTGTTGTTTACAAAATGGAGATTAAGAGACCGCTTTGTGTAATTTTTCTCATCCAGAAGGTCCTGTGGGCTGGGCCTTTAAATTTTGGTCTTTAATTTAGAATTTGATGGGCGGCACGGTGGCACAGTGGTTAGCACTGCTGCCTCACAGCGCCTGTAGACCCGGGTTCAATTCCCGACTCAGGCGACTGACTGTGTGGAGTTTGCACGTTCTCCCCGTGTCTGCGTGGGTTTCCTCCGGGTGCTCCGGTTTCCTCCCACAGTCCAAAGATGTGAAGGTCAGGTGAATTGGCCATGCTAAATTGCCCGTAGTGTTAGGTAAGGGGTAAATGTAGGGATATGGGTGGGTTGCGCTTCGGCGGGTCGGTGTGGACTTGTTGGGCCGAAGGGCCTGTTTCCACACTGTAAATCTAATCTAATCTAATTTCAGGTCACGCTATCCAGTCAGAAGATCTTCCACTTAACCTCTGGAATGGGCCATAGCCAATTGGCTCCACTAGCTCCTGACCTAAATACAGCCTTGATTAAAATATGGACAAAAGAGCTGAACTCCAGAGATGAGAGTGACTGCCTTTGATGTCAAGATCAAGTGTAGCATCAAGGAACTCAAGTAAAACTACTGCTCAAAACTGGGCTCTATGGGTGTCAGGCAGAAAGCTGCCCACTGAGTGTAGTCATACCTGGCACAGAGGCAGATGTTGTGCTTTCCAGAGATCTGTCTGGGAATAGGTAATAAACGTTGGCCCAGCTACTGACACCAAAAGATACTATCCACATCATGATGAAATGGAAAATGGCTCAAAGGATTTAAAATTCATAAGAAGGTCTTAGATATGCTCTCTGTACTTAAAGTTGATAATTCAAACAGGGTTAGATGTGATAAATCAAGGGATACTGAGGAAGTGAGAGTGGAAATAGTGAAAACACTCAATCATTGTTTTCCAGACTTCGTCAGACTCAATGTTGATAGCAGATGCTAGAGATTTATAAATGTTATGCCCTTGTTCAAAACAAAAGAGAGAATTGTAAGGGATAGGATTTATGAACATCTGGATAGGAATAATGTGATCAAGGATAGTCAGCATGGTTTTGTGAAGGGCAGGTTGTGCCTCACAAACCTTATTGAGTTCTTTGAGAAGGTAACCAAGGAAGTGGACGAGGGTAAAGCAGTAGATGTAGTGTATATGGATTTTAGCAAGGCGTTCGATGAGGTACCCCATGGTAGGCTACTGCAAAAATTACAGAGGTATGGCATTGAGGGTGCATTAGAGGTTTGGATTAGGAATTGGCTGGCTGGAAGGAGACAGAGGGTAGTAGTTGATGGTAAAGGTTCATCTTGGAGTGCAGTTACTAGCGGTGTTCCACAAGGATCTGTTTTGGGACCATTGCTGTTTGTCATTTTTATAAATGACCTGGAGGAGGGGCTTGAAGGCTGGGTGAGCAAGTTTGCGGACGATACGAAAGTCGGTGGAGTTGTGGACAGCGAAGAAGGATGTGGCAGGTTACAGCGGGATATAGATAAGTTGCAGAGCTGGGCAGAAAGGTGGCAAATGGAGTTCAATGTAGCTAAGTGTGAAGTCATTCTCATTGGTAGGAATAACAAGAAGATGGATTACTGGGCTAATGGTAGGCTACTTGGTAGTGTGGATGAGCAGAGGGATCTTGGTGTCCATGTACACAGATCTCTGAAAGTTGCCACCCAGGTAAATAGTGCTGTGAAGAAGGCATATGGTGTACTGGGCTTTATTGGTAGAGGAATTGAGTTCCGGAGTCCTGAGGTCATGTTGCAGTTGTATAAGACTCTGGTGCGGCCTCATCTGGAGTATTGTGTGCAGTTTTGGTCGCCATACTATAGGAAGGATGTGGAGGCATTGGAACGGGTGCAGAGGAGGTTTACCAGGATGTTGCCTGGCATGGTAGGAAGATTGTATGAGGAAAGGCTGAGGCATTTGGGCCTGTTCTCATTGGAGAAAAGAAGGTTTAGGGGAGATTTGATAGAGGTGTACAAGATGATTAGGGGTTTAGATAGGGTTGACAGTGAGAACCTTTTTCCGCTAATGGAGTCAGCTGTTACTAGGGGACACAGCTTTAAATTAAGGGGAGGTTGGTATAGGACAGATGTTAGGGGTAGATTCTTTACTCAGCGGGTTGTGAGTTCATGGAATGCCCTGCCAGTAGCAGTGGTGAACTCTCCTTCTTTATGGTCATTTAAGCGGGCATTGGATAGGCATTTGGAAGTTATTGGGCTAGTGTAGGTTAGGTAGGATTCGGTTGGTGCAACATCGAGGGCCGAAGGGCCTGTATTGCGCTGTATTTTTCTATGTTCTATGTTCTATAAAAGTATGAATATTTGCCCACCAGCTCCATACCAGTTAGTTTAACCTCAGAGGTGGGAAAGATTTTAGAAATGATAATTCAGGACAAAAATAATCAGGACAAAATTTGGAAAAATACAGGTTAAGGAAAAAAAGCATGGAACTCGTCATATTTAATTAGCTTGCTTTTGTTTTATGATGAGGAAGCAGAAAAGGTTAATCAGGGTAACGCTGTTGATGTGTGTGCATAGATTTCCAAAAGGTATTTCATATAGTGCCATTGTAAAGGACTTGATTATCATGTTAAAGCTCATGTGAAGAAAGGACAGTAATAACATGGTTATGAAGTTGGCTGGTTGACAGGAGTCAAAAACCAGTGGTGCACTGTTTCAGACAAGAATAAAGTTTGCAGTCGTGTTCTTCAGGGTTAAAACCCTGCTCTTTTGTATGAAGATTAATGGCCTAGACCCTGCATCAGAAATCGGATTCCCTTTAAAGATGAGTGTATCCACTATTCCTTGCATAGTTATGAGATCTGATGTAGTGCTGTTACAATTTCTAATCAACAAGGACAAAAGTATGATAAAGGTCACAAAGTTTATGAGGCTGCTATGTTCCATTGAACTGATATGAAGAAATGATCTTGTGTTATGTGTACCCTATTATTGATACAGTGTTTAGGAAAATAAAAGTTTTGTTCCCAAGAAAGTAATGAAAGTTAACCTACTGATGAAACTGGGAAACTAAGTCATGGTTGTCCTGACATAGTAAAGAATTATCCTGTGCTGATTGGCTAAAAAGGATTTAGAATTGTCAGTCCCAAAAACAGGATAAATTAACAAGTGTTCAGAACCGACAAGCAGTCCTCATTAGATGGTCCTTGTTAGGTGAAAGTGAGGACTGCAGATGCTGGAGAGTAGAGTCAAGATTAGAGTGGTGCTGGAAATACACAGCGAGTCAGGCAGCATCCAAGGAGCAGGAAAATCGACTCTTTGGCAGGAGCCCTTCATCAGGAATGAAGCTGGGAGCCTCGGGGGTGGAGGCTTCCAGCCTCTTTCCTCATGAAGGGCGTATGCCCAAAACATCAGTTTTCCTGCTCCTCGGATGCTGCCTGACCCGCTGTGCATTTCCAGCACCACTCTAATCTTGGTCCTTGTTAGGTGGCAGTCCTCATTTGACAGCTGTCTTCTTCAGTGAAAAGTAGAAGAGAACGGCTTGAGGGAAGATCTAGCGAAGAGTCCTCTAACACTTAGCTGCTTTCACGTACTCCATACCCTCTGACTATTTGTCCATTGGTATCAGTGAACTATTATCAACGGTTATGGGTCATATACTTTTATTTGTTTTTTCTTAATTTACTCATGGGAAGTGAGCTTTGCTGGCTGGCAGTATCCGAAGATTCCCCCCAGACGTGATCGACGATGCCCTCCACCGCATCTCCTCCACTTCCCGCTCCTTCGCCCTTGAGCCCCGCTCCTCCAACCGCCACCAAGACAGAACCCCACTGGTTCTCACCTACCACCCCACCAACCTCCGCATACAACGTATCATCCGCCGCCATTTCCGCCACCTCCAAACGGACCCCACCACCAAGGATATATTTCCCTCCCCTCCCCTATCAGCGTTCCGCAAGGACCACTCCCTTCGTGACTCCCTCGTCAGATCCACACCCACCAACCCAACCTCCACCCCCGGCACCTTCCCCTGCAACCGCAGGAAATGTAAAACTTGCACCCACACCCCACACTCACTTCCCTCCAAGGCCCCAAGGGATCCTTCCATATCCGCCACAAGTTCACCTGTACCTCCACACACATCATCTATTGCATCCGCTGCACCCGATGTGGCCTCCTCTATATTGGTGAGACAGGCCGCTTACTTGCGGAACGCTTCAGAGAACACCTCCGGGCCGCCCGAACCAACCAACCCAATCACCCCGTGGCTCAACACTTTAACTCTCCCTCCCACTCCACCGAGGACATGCAGGTCCTTGGACTCCTCCACCGGCAGAACACAACTACACGACGGCTGGAGGAGGAGCGCCTCATCTTCCGCCTGGGAACCCTCCAACCACAAGATATGAATTCAGATTTCTCCAGTTTCCTCATTTCCCCTCCCCCCACCTTGTCTCAGTCGGTTCCCTCAACTCAGCACCGCCCTCCTAACCTGCAATCCTCTTCCTGACCTCTCCGCCCCCACCCCACTCCGACCTATCACCCTCACCTTGACCTCCTTCCACCTATCCCACCTCCATCGCCCCTCCCCCTAGTCCCTCCTCCCTACCTTTTATCTTAGCCTGCTTGGCTCTCTCTCTCTTATTCCTGATGAAGGGCTTATGCTCGAAACGTCAAATTCTCTATTCCTGAGATGCTGCCTGGCCTGCTGTGCTTTGACCAGCAACACATTTGCGGCAGTATTTATTGCCCATCTCAAGTTGCCCTTGAAAAGATGGTGGTGAGCTGCCTTCTTGAACCAGTGCAGACCACATACTATAGATTACAACAATTGGAAGTGGTGTAGGGGCTGGAGGAGGCTACATAGATAGGGAGAGGTGTGGATGTTGGAGGGGTTCACTGGGATAGGGATGGGAAATGTCTAGAGATGATGACAGAAATAATGAGAAGTGCAAGTGCTGGAGGAGAATACATAATAGGAGGAATGTAGGGATTGGAGGAGGTTACACAGATGGGAGGGGATGTAGATGCTAGATGAAGTTACAGAGGTAGGGAGGGCAAATCTCTATACCCTTCTGCATCCCTTACACGCCTCATTATCTCTGTAATCTCCTACTGTCCCTATGCCCCTCCTTATTTCTTTATCCTTCTCTAGCATCTACCCTCCTTGCCATTTCATTGTAATTTATTAATGTATTGTATCCAAACAGCAGTGTCTTAATAAATGTAATGGATGATCTGAAAATGCCTCATGAACATCAAGTGCCTATATCATGCAACTGTGGTCCTGAAATTCATAAAATTCAACATGTGGTGCACATATCACAATTTCAGAATCTGCAGATGACTCAAAATGTGGCAGTATTGTGAACTGTGAAAAGGATATTCGAAAACTTCAAAGAATGTAGACAGAGTGATGGAAGGAGCAGACATTTGACACATCAATTCAGAGAAGCAAAATATTTTGGTAACAAGAATTATGCTGACAGACAATAAGAAAGGTTCTCTCTAATCCTACCCTAAATCAAAAGAGCAAAGAGTCCTAGCTGTAAAGGTGCTTAAATCATTGAAGGTGACAGGACAGGTGGAGACAGGAATTATCAAATTATAGAGCATCAATAAGGATATAAAGTACAAAAGTCAGGATTTTATCAATAAACCTGTAAAACCCCTAGCCCAGACTCATCTGGAATTTTCAGTTGAATTCTAAACAGCATACTTCTGGAGGGTGCAAAGACAAGTCGCAAGAATGATTCTGGGATGAGGAACTCACATTCTGTAGATAGGTTAGGAAAGCTGGCACTAATCTCCTTGGTGAAGAAAACATTGATAGAAATTTTCAAACTAATAGTGTTTGGACAGAGTAGACAGGAAGAAATTATTCCCATTTCTGAAGGGATCAAGACCCAGAGGACCCAGATTGAAAATAACCTGTGAAAGAAGTGATGGCGACATGAGGAGAAACTTCATCCTCAGAACGTGGTCAGGATTTGGAAAGCATTGCCTGAGTGTGGGGTTGGGACAGGGCCAACCAAGTCCTTTAAAGAGAAATTACATCATGATATGAAATTAGCAGAGCAGTAAGGAAAGGCACTGGTTGAACTGATCCTTCAGAGAGTTAGAACAGGTAAAATGGACTGAGTGGCTACCTTTTGCATTTAAGCCATTTAGCGATTCTACTATATAATTCTGAATGCCCTCCTATCAGCTTGAGGAGGCAATGACCGAATGGAATTATCAGTAGACTATTAATCCAGAAGCTGAAAATGTGTTGCTGGAAAAGCACAGCAGGTCAGGCAGCATCCAACAGGAGAATCGACATTTTGGGCATGGGCCCTTCTTCAGGAATGAGGAAAGTGTGTCCAGCAGGCTAAGATAAAAGGTAGGGAGGAGGGACTTGTGGTAGGGGTGTTGGAAATGCGATAGGTGGAAGGAGGTCAAGGTGAGGGTGATAGGCCGGAGTGGGGTGGGGGCGGAGAGGTCAGGAAGAAGATTGCAGGTTAGGAGGGCGGTGCTGAGTTCGAGGGATTTGACTGAGACAAGGTGGGGGGAGGGGAAATGAGGAAACTGGAGAAATCTGAGTTCATCCCTTGTGGTTGGAGGGTTCCTAGGCGGAGGATGAGGTGCTCTTCCTCCAGCCGTCGTGTTGCTATGGTCTGGTGATGGAGGAGTCCAAGGACCTGCATGTCCTTGGTGGAGTGGGAGGGGGAGTTGAAGTGTTGAGCCACAGGGTGGTTGGGTTGGTTGGTCCAAGTGTCTCAGAGGTGTTCTCTGAAATGTTCCGCAAGTAGGTGGCCTGTCTCCCCAATATAGAGGAGACCACATTGGGTGCTGCTGATGCAGTAAATGATGTGTGTGGAGGTGCAGGTGAATTTGTCCTTGGGGACTTGGAGGGAAGTAAGGGGGGAGGTGTATGCGCAAGTTTGGCATTTCTTGCGGTTGCAGGGGAAGGTGCCGGGAGTGGAGGTTGTGTTGGTGGGGGGTGTGGACCTAACCAGGGAGTCACAGAGGGAGTGGTCTTTTCGGAACTTTGATAGGGGAGGGGAGGGAAATATATCCCTGGTGGTGGGGTCCATTTGGAGGTGACGGAAATGACGACGGATGATATGATATATATGGAGGCTGGTGGGGTGGTAGGTGAGGACCAGTGGGGTTCTGTCCTGGTGCCGATTGGAGGGACGGGGGTCAAGGGTGGAGGAGTGGGAAGTGGAGGAGATGTGGTGGAGGGCATCGTTGATCACGTCTGGGGGGAAATTGCGGTCTTTGAAGAAGGAGAGCATCTGGGTTGTACTGTATTGGAACTGGTCCTCCTGGGAGCAGATGCGGCGGAGACGAAGGAATTGGGAATATGGGATGGCGTTTTTACAGGGGGCAGGGTGAGGGGAGGTGTATTCGAGGTAGCTGTGGGAGTCGGTCGGTTTATAGTAAATGTCCGTGTTGGTTTGGTCGTCCGAGATAGAAATGGAAAGGTCTAGGAAGGGGAGGGAGGAGTCTGAGACGGTCCAGGTAAATTTGAGGTCAGGGTGGAAGGTGTTAGTAAAGTGGATGAACTGTTCAACCTCCTTGTGGGAGCACGAGGCAGCGCCAATACAGTCATCGATGTAGCGGAGGAAAAGGTGGGGGGTGGTGCTAGTGTAGCTGCGGAAGATGGACCAGAAGTTCAGCTAATGTTCTGGGGATGTAGCTGTGTATCCCACCACGGCAGATGTTGGAATTAAGAATCTACTGATGGATATTGCCAGGGTTGGAGGGTTTTAGCTACAGGCTGAATAGGCTGGGGCTATTTTCTCTGAAGCCTTGGATGCTGAGGGATGACCTTATAGAGGTATAAAAAATAATGATGGACATGGATAGGATGAATAGCCAAATTATTTTTCCTGGGTTGGGAGTCCACACCTAGTGGGCATAGGGTGAAGGTGAGAAGGGAGAGATTTAAAAGGGACTGAAGGGGCAACATTTTCACGCAGAGGGTGGTGCGCATATGGAACAAGCTGCCAGGGAAAGTGGTGGAGGCTGATACAAGTAACAATTAAAATGCAGCTGGTTGGGTATATGAATAGCAAGGATTTAGCAGGATATAGGCCAAATGGGACTACATTTACTTCGGATATCTGGTTGGCACAGATGAGTTAGAGCGAGGGTCTGTTTCCGTGCTGTACATCTCTATGACTCTGATTCTGTCTGTGGAGCTTTAAAACCAGTTTTAACTTACAAACTTACCAGCTCATCAATGATGAGGAGAGCAGGCTGAATGAATGACACATTATGGTCGTAATTGTCATTTAGTTGGTCACCCATCTGGTGGAGTCTCCTGCTTATATCCACAATATTGTCAACGTTATCTGAGAGAAAATAGAGCAGTAAGACACCAGAAAATGAATGGTAAATTCCTACAAAAATCTCCACTCTGCAGTAATTCCTACAAATCCTACAGAGCTCGTCATATGTCATTTGTTGCATTTTGTAACTTCCAGTCTGTTGTAACCATTCTAGAATAGACGGACCTTTGTAAAATCACTATCAGAGCATCTATTATTTCTGCAGTTACCTCTTTTATAGACCAAGTCCTGGGATTTTGACAGTTTTTAGTCCTGTAAGTATTTCCATAATATTTTTAATGAGCTGGTATTACTTGTCTCATTCTTATTAGTCAGTTGGTTACCCCTTGATGCTGGTATAGTCTTCTACTGCAGGTTTGCAAAAAAAGTCAGCAGTAATTTTTCAAGAAAAGGGTAAAAATTTGTGATATTATTTATTTCAAATTGACTTGCTGACATGTGTTATTCATATTATGTGAATACCAAATCCTGAAGTTTGGAAGGGTTAACCAGATGGCATCTACAAATTGTTCCTGAAGCATTAAAAAATGACTCTCATCACTGTATAGCATCAAACTCAAATGTGATTTTCTTGCAGTTGTGTTTGTAAAAGTACCCTTGTGCTACTCAGAGTTATTCACCTATTTTCTCCTTCACAATATCTTCAAAATTCATCTGCACTGTCTCTTCAAATACATTATGCAGTTAAAAATCAATATTTATCTGCAATTTGTTGAAATTCATTCCTAAATGTTGTGCAACTTAAGTAGAAAGAAAAATCCTTGAGACCTAATCCACAACACAGGGGACAGTAGATTTGAAAAGGTGAAAAGAGCAACTCCACTGAAAAGTTGTTTATTAGTCCCGAACCTTTCAGACTGGGTTGCCAAACAATGCTTGATTTCATTGTTTCTGGTTATCTGTTACAGAAACCCTCAGTCCCATCTTCATTATCGACCTGAGGCATGGGAACAGTTTAGGAGGACAAAGGGATTGATTAAGAAAAGAGAAGTATGAGAGTAAACTTGTGGGGAAGATAAAACCTGATTGTAAAGGTTTACATTGGTATGTGAAGAGGTATAGATTGGCAAAGTCAAATGTAAATCCTTTACAGTCGGGAGCAGGGGAAGTTATAATGGGAAACAAAGAAATAGCTGACCAATGAATGCATACTTCGATTATGTTTTTACACAGGAGGACACAAATAACATACCAGAACTGTAGGGAAACAAAGAATTTAGTGAGAATGAAGAATGGAAGGAAATCATCATTAATAGGAAAATAGTGTTGGGGAAATTGATAAGATTAAAAATGGAATAATCCTCAGGACCTGATAATGTACATTGCAGAGTACTTAAAGGAAGTGGTTCTATAAATATTGGATGCATTTTTAAATGTCCCTGTTTTTGACTGTAAGAGACCTTCAATTGACCTTACAAATCCTTTTCTCTTCACATTACCTGAAGAAAGCTAATGGTATGTTGGTCTTAATAGTGAGAGGATTCAAGCACAGGAGCACGGATGTCTTGCAGGAATTACAAAAGGCTTTGGTGAGAATACATCTGGAATATTGTGTGCAGTTCTGGTGTCCCTAGCTGAGGAAGGATGTTCTTATTATAAAGGGAGTACAGCGGTTTACCAGACTAATTCCAGCAATGGTGGGACTGACATCTGAGGAGATGTTGAATCAATCAGAATGAGTTCAGAAGAATGAGAGGGTATCCCATAGAAATACCTTAGGCTAAGACTTCACAGGCAAAAAGAGAATGGGTGGCCACCAGAGAGAGTAAGAGAGCATTAGTGTTTACTTTGGAGAAGGACATGGAACATATAGAATGTGGGAAAATAGATAGTGACATCTTGAAAAATGCCCATGTTACTGAGGATGACTTAAAATGCATAAAATTGAATAAATTCCCAGGTGTACCCTAGAACTCTGTGGGAAGTTAGGGAAATGATTGCTGAGCCCCTTGCTGAGATATTTGGATTATTGATAGTTACAGATAAAGTGCTGGAAGACTGGAGGTTGGCTAACATGGTGCCACTTTTAAGAAAGATGGTAAGGAACAGCCTTGGAATTATAGAATGGTGAGCCTGACAGTGGTGGTGGGCAGGTTGTTGGAGGGGATTCTGAGGGACAGGATTTGCATGTATTTGGATAGGTAAAGACTGATTAGGGACAGTCAACATGGCTTTGTGCATGGGAAATCATGTCTCACTAACTTGTTTGAGTTATTTGAAGAGGTAACAAAGAGGATTGATGAGAGTAGAGCAGTACACATGATTTTTATGGGCTTCAGTAAGGCATTTGATATGCTTTCCTTTATTGGTCAAAGCATGGAGTATGGGAGTTGGCAGCAGTACAGGACATTGATTATGTCACTTTTGGAATATTGTGAGCAATTCTGGCCACCCACCTATAGGAAGTATGTTATCAAATTTGCAAGGGTTCAGAAAAGATTTACAAGGATGTTGCGAGGTTCGGAGGGTTTGACCTACAGGGGAGGCAGAATAGGCTGATGCTGTTTCCCCTGGAGAGTCATAGACTGACGTGTGATCTTATAGAGGTTTATAATATCATGAGGTAAGGTAAATAGACAAGGCCTTTTCCCTGTAGTGTGGGAGTCCAGAACTAGAGGGCATAGGTTTAGGGTGAGAGGGGAAAGATTTAAAAGGGACCTAAAGGGCAACCTTTTCATGCAAAGGGTGGTGCATCTATGGAATGAGCTGCCAGAGAAATTGATGGAGGCTGGTATAATTACAAAATGTAAATGGATGGTTATATGAATAGGAAGGGTTTAGAGGGATATGGGCCAAGTGCTGGCAAATGTGACTAAATTGGATTAGGATATCTGGTCGGTGTGGATGGGTTGGACTGAAGGGTCTGTTTCTGTGCTGTACATCTCTATGACTATGATTAAGGAGGCAGTGCTGGAAGCCCTTGTGGCCATTCCCCTGCAAAACAAATAAACCTCTTTGGATGCTTTTGAGTGGAATGGCCTCACAGCCAAAAACCATAAGAGCCAAATTCAAGGCACGACAGTTGGCTCTGCTGCACAGGAGAGGAACAAAAAGTGGGGAAATTCAGTAACATAGCAGATTCAGTTACAATGGGAATAGTGTTTCTATCATCACAAACAAGACTCCAGGGTGGTATGTTGCCTCTGTGGTGCTGGGGTCAAGGATATCTCAGAGGAGACATGACATCCCAAAAGGGGCAGGATGAACATCCAAGGGTATACAAAGGTACCAAATACTTCAATTTAAAAAAAGGGATGAGCTCTCAAAAGCAAAATATAGGAGGTAAGCTGAATAGTCGGATCTGAAACGTTGTGTTCTCAGGATTACTACCAGTGGCATGTGCTATTCAGAGTGGAAGTAGCAGGATGTATTGGATGAATATGTGGCTAAGCAGATGGCGTGAGGTGGAAGGTTTCAGTTTCCTGGGCCATTGGGATTTCTGGGGGAAATTGGAACAAACTGGACATGTTACCCCTGGGTGGGATCACGAATGTTGTCTTTTAGGGGCGTATCTGCTCGAATGGTTGGGTTTGGGAGAGTTCAAACTAAATTGACAGTGAGATGGTAACCTGTGCGAGGAGTCAGGGGAAGGGGAATCTAGAACAAGAATAAAAGACAACAAGAGGAATAAGGGAGGTGATAGGCAGAGGAATCAAAGGCCAAAATTAAACAAAGTCACAGTAAAACAAAAGTGAGAATGATAGGGAGTGTTAAAAAGACAAGCCTTAAGACTTTGTGCATTTGAAATAAAGTGGATGAAAAAATCACGCAAATTGATATAAATGGCGATGATGTAGTTGATATTACAGAGACTTAGATGCAGTGTGACCATGGATGCTTCAGTAGTTAGGATGGACAGACAAAAGGGAAAAGGCAATGCAGTTGCATTACTGGTTAAACAGGATAGAAACACAATACTGAGGAAAGATATTAGCTCACACAATGTAGAATCTGCATGGGTAGAATTGAGAAACACCAAGGTGTAAAAAAACTTAGTGTGGATAATATTTAGACACTCAAACTGTCGAGGTGATGTTAGGAATGGCATTAAACAGGAAATCAGAGATATATGCAGTAAATGAGCATCTGTACCTACATATAGATTGAGCAAACCAATATCGTAAATGAAGAATTCCAAGAGTGTTCTGGATGATTTGCAGGTCCAATACATTAGGAAGCAACCAGAGAACAGCTCATTTTTGACCGGTTATTAGACATTGGGAAAGGAATAATTGGTAATGTGGCTGTGAGATACCACTTGGGGATGTGTAACCATAATGGTAAACATTTTCATCAAGATGAAGAGTGAGGTAGTTAATTCTGAGTCTAGGGTCCTGAATCTTCATCAGGGAAACTACAATGGTGTGTTGGGCATGAGTTGGCTGTGATGGATTGGGAAGTGTTCCTGAAAGGAATGACAGTGAATAGGCAGTGGCAAACACTCAGGAGTGAATGAATGAAAAACAAAAATTGTTTATTGCTGTCTTGTGCAAGAGTGCAAAGAGAGCAGTCATAACATCATGCTAACGAGGATAGTTAGAGATAGCATTAGATGTAAAATAAAGATACAAATTGGCAAGAAAAAAGCAATACACGAGGTTTGGAAATGATTTAGAAGTCAGCAAAGGAGAAAGTAGAGTATGAAAGTAAGCTTGCAGAGAGTGTAAGAACTGACTGTAAATGTTAAATATGTAGGTATTTAAAGAGAAAAAAAATTGTGCAAACTAAGGTCCCTTACAGCCAGAAACAGGGCAACTTATGATGAGGAGAAATAAATGGTTCACAAACAAAATTCACACTTTGTTTTTGTCTTATCGAAGGAAGACATGGATAATGTAACAAGAATGATGGAACACAGGTTTCCCTATCAGTGATGAGAGGGAGGAACTGAAGGAAATGTGTATTCATAGAAATGATATTGGAGAAATTGATGAGGCTGAAGGCTGATAAATCCTCAGGGGCTGACAATATCATGGCCACAGAATTAAAGAATTCAGATTTCTCCAGCTTCCTCATTTCCCCTCCCCCCACCTTGTCTCAGTCGGTTCCCTCAACTCAGCACCGCCCTCCTAACCTGCAATCCTCTTCCTGACCTCTCCGCCCCCACCCCACTCCGGCCTATCACCCTCACCTTGACCTCCTTCCACCTATCCCACCTCCATCGCCCCTCCCCCTAGTCCCTCCTCCCTACCTTTTATCTCAGCCTGCTTGGCTCTCTCTCTCTTATTCCTGATGAAGGGCTTATGCTCGAAACGTCGAATTCTCTATTCCTGAGATGCTGCCTAACCTGCTGTGCTTTGACCAGCAACACATTTGCAGCACAGAATTAAAGGCCATCTTTCAAAATTCTTTGGACTCTGGAACAGTTTATACAAAATTGAACTGTAGCTAATGGAACCCCACTGTTGAAAAAGTGAGGTAGAGAGAAAACAGGTGATTATAGATCAGTGAATCTGATGTCAACAGTAGGGAAGATGCGAGAGTCCATTAACAAGGATTTTAAAGCAAAGCACTTAGAGAACAATTTAAAATCAGACACAGTCAGCATGGATTTACAAAAGGGAAACCATGCTTGGCGAATTTACTGGAATTCTACAAGGAAGAAACTGGTGTGGGGGAGGGGGCAGTGAATGTGGTTTATTTGGATTTATAGAAGGTTTTTGAAAAAGTCCTACATAAGAGATTAATATGTAAAATGAAAGCACATGGGATCGGGGATAGTAGCTTGAGACCGATAGAAAATTTGTCAGCTGACAGGAAACAAAATGTCGGAAAGAATTGATTTTTTTCTGAATTGGATAATCTTCCATAATTATAATATTTAGATTACTTACAGTGTGGAAACAGGCCCTTTGGCCCAACAAGTCCACACTGACCCTCCGAAGAACAACCCACCCAGATCCATTCCCCTAACACTGTGGGCAATTTAGCATTGCCAATTTACCAAACCTGCACATTTTTGGACTGTGGGAAGAAACCCACGCAGACACGGGAAGAATGTACAAACTCTACACAAACAGTTGCCTGAGGCAGGAATTGAACTTGGGTCTGTGGCACTATGAGGCAGCAGTGCTAACCACTGTGCCACCCAGAATGAATGGCAGAATAATATCAAAGGGCCAAATGGCCTACACCTGTCTAAATTATTTGATATTGGATTCATTTACTTAAGCTTCTGGTATTACATGCAAGCATTCACCCATTACTGCACAAAACTTCCTTCATTAATTATCAATCTGACTGTATCCCAAAATTTGAGACCATAATAAATAGTTGTTTTTTCGAAAGTAATATTTTGATTGCCCAAAATAACAATACAGATCAATCATTACATATTTGACTATCACCATCTCACTAATTACAACCACGAAGTTGCCCTTTTCCTGTCATTTAGTGATCTATTACTAGGTCTTCTTTGTGCATTCTATTTCAAAATGTTTTTCTATTCTTTGTCAATGTATGTTCTAAATCTAATCTCTTTATCCAAGTGTTTTTTTAGGCATCTGGCCTAATATCTCCCTCTGGCTAGTTATAACTTGTTGTTCCATTGATATCACTGGTGTGAAGTGATTGGCACATTTTAACAGGCAACATTGTTGATTCATCAGGCTCGGTGTTTTACAGTACCTCAGTATGAGAACATGGCTGGATTTGCTTCTGGGGAATAAGGTTGGTCAAGGTAAGTGTGATCACCATCTCATTAGTAATGGTGAAAATCAGGGAATAATCTGCAAGAGCTAGTAAGCAGAGATATTCTGGTACACAGGATTTATAACTGGCAAGTGAGAAAGCCAACGATCCTTTGATGATGAAGGGGATCAAGAGTATGATGAAACAGGATAAGGAAGGTACAGTTGTGCCTCGAATTACCAACTTAATCCGTTCCGGGACCTGGTTCGCGAACCGAAAAGTTCGCAAACTGAATTAATTTTTCCCATTGTTCAGATAGCTTTCTTAGCGCACGCTCCAAAGACGAACTGCGCACGCGCCAAAAACGAACTGCGCATGTTCCAAAGACGAACTGCTCGTACCTTGAATTTTGTACGTTTGTTGAAGCAAATTTTTATGTACAATGATGTTCGTAAACCGATTTGTTCGTGCACAGGGTTGTTCGTATGTCGAGGCACTACCGTATATGGTAATTGTCAAGTGAATTTTAAAGTGAGAACTAAGCCAAATACAATACAAACAGTGAAGAGGAAAGGAACATTGGCCAAAGGATGATATGAAAATAGGATAGAAGTACCACGTGGGTGAACAAAATTGAGGCTCATGGAACAGGAAGGTTATGATTAAAGTTACAGAAGCTGTTTTTTTGAAAAAAATAAAGCTGTTTAAATAAGCTTTGGTAGAAGTCGCATAGAAACAATAGATATAGGGTGTAGGTTTGCTTGCTGAGCTGTAGGTTTGATATCCAGATGTTTCATTACCTGGCTAGGTAACATCATCAGTGGTGACCTCCAAGTGAAGCGAAGCTGTTGCCTCCTGCTTTCTATTTATATGTTTGTCCTGGATGGGGTTCCTGGGGTTTGTGGTGATGTCATTTCCTGTTCATTTTCTGAGGGGGTTGATAGATGGTATCTAGATCTATGTGTTTGCTTATGGCATTGTGGTTGGAGTGCTAGGCCCCTAGGAATTCTCTGGCATGTCTTTGCTTAGCCTGTGGTGTCATCTGCGTAGCGGACCCAGAGTTTTGGTTAGATGGTTGGTAGGGCTGTTTGTTCTAGTCTTTGCATTACCGCTTCTGCTATGAATCCTGATAGCGGAGATCCCATGGGTGTGCCATTGGTTTGTTTGTAGATTATGTTGTTGAAAGTGAAGTGGGTGGTGAGGTACAGGTCCACTAGCTTCATGATGTTTTCGTTGGTAATGTGATTGATGGTGGTTGGGGTGTGTGTGTGATGGTCTCTTCTAAAAGTGTGGTAAGTGTTTCCTTTGCCAGGTCGATGTTGATGGAGGTGAACAGTGCTGTTACGACGAATTAGGTCATTGTATTGTCTTCCTCTATTTTGGTGTTTTTGATGATTTTTAGGAACTCCTGGGTGGAGTGGATGGAGTGCTGTGACTCTGCTACTAGGTATTTCAGTCTTGCGTGTAGTTCTTTGGCCAGTCTGTAAGTTGGTGTTCCGTGTAGTGAGACTATGGGTCTGTGGGGGGCTCCTGGTTTATGGATGTTTGGTAGTCCGTAGAATCATGGGGTGTTGGTCCCGTCTGGAATTCCGTCTTGTTTAATTGTCCGGAATTGTGTAATTTTCTTAGGAGATGTGTAATTTTGTTTCCTAGCTGTGGGGTTGGGTCTAATGCCATCTGTTGTTAGGTGTTGGTGTCTGCGAGTAGTGCATTGGCTTTATCTCTGTAGTCTCTTCTGTTCAGGATGACTGTGAGCCGACCTTTGTCTGCAGGTAATATAATGATGTTTTTGTCTTTTTTGAGGTTTTCTAGGGCTTTCTTTTCTTGTGTGTTCAGTTTGTCTCCTTCCCTGTTTCAGCTCAGAGTCGGTGCAACTGTCTGTCTGATCATTTGTTGTGTTTCTTCCGTGAGTTTGTTGTCCATCAATGTGGTTTCTAATGCCGCTAGGCAATCCTTCTTGTCAGCGTTTCGGTAATTGAAATTTAGTCCTTTTACTAGTACTGTTTTTTCTGTGTCTGATAGGGTTCGGTCTATAAGTTATTTATCCATGCCCCTGTGTTATCGGTTGTGGCTTTGTTTGTGAGTTTGTCAAGTTTTTTCTTCAGGTCCCAATTTTTCTTTATCTGTGTTTGTGGTTGTTTGGTGTTTATGGCTCGTTCTACTGCGTCTGTCCCATTCTTGATTTGTTGCTTGTTTGAATAACGGTTTTTGGCGCGCAATTTCCCCGTTGTATTTTCGGAGTCTGTGGTGGGCGTCATTGATTAGTTCTCTTACAGACTGGCCAAAGAACTACACGCAAGACTGAAATACCTAATAGCAGAGTCACAGCACTCCATCCACTCCACCCAGGAATTCCTAAAAATCATCAAAAACACCAAAATAGAGGAAGACAAAACAATGATCTCATTCGCCGTAACAGCACTGTTCACCTCCATCAACATCGACCTGGCAAAGGAAACACTTACCACACTTTTAGAAGAGACCATCACACACACCCCAACCACCATCAATCACATTACCAACGAAAACATCATGAAGCTAGTGGACCTGTACCTCACCACCCACTTCACTTTCAACAACATAATCTACAAACAAACCAACGGCACACCCATGGGCTCTCCGCTATCAGGATTCATAGCAGAAACGGTACTGCAAATACTAGAACAAACAGCCCTATCAACCATCAAACCAAAAATCTGGGTCCGCTACGTAGATGACACCTTTGTCATCACAAAATGAAACAAGATAGAAGAGACATTTAACATCATCAACAACACCCTCACAGGCATAAAGTTCACCAAGGAGGAAGAAATGTACAATAAACTCGCATTCCTGGATGTCACAGTCAAAAGAAAGGACAACAGAGAACTATAAATCTGCGTATACAGAAAACCGACAAACACTGACCAAATACTTAACTGCACGAGCAACTATCCCAACACACACAAACGAAGCTGCATCAGAACGCTATTCCAACGAGCCACCACACACTGCAGCACAGATGAACTTCAGAAAACAGAGGAGAATCACCTAAACACCGTATTCAAGAAGAATGGAGACTCAAAAAATACAGTCCGCAGATTCCTCAGGAACAAACCACGACAAGCAGACCAAACACAGCCAGAAACCCTAACCACCTTACCATACATTAAAGAAGTTTCAGAAATGACAGCCATACTACTAAGACCCCTCAAAATCCTAGTAGCACACAAACCCACCAACACTCTCAAACAAAAACTAACAAACTTAAAAGACCCAGTACAACCCATGGACAAAACCAACGTCATCTACAAAATTGCATGCAAGGACTGCCACAAACACTACATTGGACAAACAGGAAGAAAGTTAGCCACCAGGATACATGAACACCAGCTAGCCACAAAAAGACACGACCCCCTCTCCCTCATAGCCCTACACACGGTTGAAAAAAAACACCATTTCAACTGGGACAACACATCTATCCTGCGACAGGCTAAGCAAAGACATGCCAGAGAATTCCTAGAGGCCTGGCACTCCAACCACAACGCCATAAACAAGCACATAGATCTAGATGCCATCTATCAACCCCTCAGAAAACAAACAGGAAATAACATCACCACAAACCCCAGGAACCCCATCCAGGACAAACAAATAAATAGAGAGCAGGACACAACAGCTTCGCTTCACTTGGAGGTCGCCACTGATTATGTTACCTAGCCAGGTAATGAAACGTCTGGATATCAAATCTACACCCTAAACCTCAATCTGAACTACAAACCTTGCAAAAACAATGGATATGTTTCTGTTTGGAAGTTAAGTCGCAACATGTGAGATCCTAACGAAAGGAAACGGGTTAGTTTGCTGCCTGCATAATGAAATGGTTGTAGTGTCTGGGTAGCACATGGACCAGATGGGCAGAATGTCCTCACGCGGGTTTCGCGAGTAGCCACGCATGCGCTCATTGTGGCGGGAAAGGCCGCGCGCTGTGGGATGGCGGCGCCATTTTGTGAGGGCGAAGCGTGAGTGTGAATTGTTTCATAAACACAATTTGTGCAAACATAATCATTGAATCTGAATCCGGAATCACATAAAACACTGATATATAAATTCACAAGACTGGTCCATTTAGAAACACGCAAGAGGACGGAAGAAAATGCCGGTTTTACCGAACCGTTCACAAACAGTTGGGTGTTATGAGGCGGGCTCAGTTATGGAAATAGTTACCTTTTAAAAAGAAACGGAAAGGTTTCAATCACTGTTGATTATATTTTTAATTTAAAAATTCTGAAGCCACGAGAGCTGAATGCAGTAATTCTGACACAGTTGGTGTGCGCCCGGAAATACCCTGGGATCTCAGAAACACTGCGAAACAAAAAGCTTCAAAAACACCTGGTAATGCCCTGTCTCTGAGCTGGGGGCCCTGGGTCCACGTCCTACCTGTCCAGAGGATTGTATTAATATCTCTGAGCAGGTTAATTGGAAAACATCATTAACAGAAAGAAATACACGGATTTTTTTTAGCACATCTCAAAGTATATATGGTGCCTCCAATTTTAAAGTGAAGTGATTTGTTATAAAAGCAAACAACCACTGTCAAACGAAGTACTTTTTAAAATAGAAAATAAAATCAGAGTTTCTGTTTCAGGCAGAGTATCGTATCCTAATGCTGCAAGGATCTTAAAAGTGAACCTTCCTGTAACTACAATAGGATCGACATAAACCCGCAATTGATGAATAGTGATTATAATTGATCTTATGTTTTGTTAAATTCATTGTTGATTTTAGCATGCAAGACATTAAAAATCGAAATATATGACACTTGTTCCAGGTCAAAGACGGCGGTCGGAACTAAGTGGAGCATTTAAATATTAATATTTTCATCGGAACGAAGCAAGTATATACAAGCTAAGTAATTCTGACATACCAATGAAACATTGACAAGAGACTCGATGAAATCAATGATCCTATATAGACAACTCCTTAGGACAGCACAGATTCTTCCCAGGGTTTTAAAAGAATTTAAAGGTGAGACTATTATAGATAACTATAATCTTATCAGGTTATGTCAATTTCTAAAGTATTTCATTGGATTCAGTCACTGTACCTGACATTCACAAATTTAAGAAAGTTGGTAGAGAGAAATCAAACAATTATAAACCAATTAACTTTATTCTGTTATAGGGACATTGCTAGAGCCAATAATGAAGGATAGATTGATAAAGATCTTGAAAAAATTTCAGCTGAATAGAAAATGTCTTTGTTGGTAATGTATCTATTTGACTCAAACCATATCAATATGTCTTTAGTGAAGGCAATCCAGTTATCTATATTCAAAATCAGTGCAATTATCTAACAACGTTTATCGAGGATATAAAACAATGTGAACCACTGTCAAAGCCATGAGGAAAGTCCAATACATGGAAGGGATACCATGCCTATGCAACACCACAAATTTACAACAAGTCATTAAGCCTCTCAAGCCCACTCTACCACTCAGTGATATCTTGGGGATTCTGCACCTAAATACTTGGCTTTATGCCAAATACGGGAATAGGAAGAGTTTAGGGGGATATTGGTCAAACACTGACAAATGGGACTAGATTATTCGAGGATATCTAGTTGACGTAGATGAGTTGGACCAAAGGGTCTGTTTCCATGCCGTACATTTTTATGTCTCTACCCTAATTATTTTGGCTATAAAAATATTATCAATCGTTGTTCTAAACCTGCTGTTTGCAGAAGAGAATTCCAAAATTCTCTCACTCTTTGCAACCATACTTGTTTCTTAATTTCACTCCTGAAAGGATTGGCTCTAAGCTTTAGATTGTGCATGTTAGTCCTGGACTCCTCAGCTGGTGGAAATTAGTTTCTCCCAATCTATTTTATGTCTTCCCATAAATTTCATTTTGGTTAGCTCAGATGTCTGGTTGGCTGCTCTGCAATGTAGAGTGACAAAAACACTGTATCTAGGCACAAGTGTCCACATAATAAACAAATTAATTGTTTATAGTGACAAAAACAATGTGGTTCATTCCTGCACCAATTAAGGTTACCATGATGTACTCTTCTCAACTGATGAAGGGCTCATGCCTGAAGGGCATATGCAGGTGAAATGTCAATTTTCCTGCTCCTCAAATGCAGTGTGACTTGCTTTTCCAGCACCACACTTTTCAACCGCAACTTGTTAAATATTTTTTATATTTGTTCTGAGCCCCCCCCCCCTCTTTAAATGACAGGTTCAAACAATTCAGATAGGTCAGCACATTCCCATGGGGCAGGCTATGGCTTTTTCTCATCAAAATGTCAAGTAATATTTCTGTCCATTGATAAATTGGAATGTTTCAGTCATGGATGATGGTTATTTAATTCTTATATGATCTGAACTTGAAGAGTTTTTTCTAGCTCATCAAGCCTATATTTTATTTCACCTGTACCTTTCACTGAGGTAATCAGTAAATTGGCAGTTTTACTAGCATATATATTTTATTTTTCCATTGCATATGAGTCATTTTCCATTAAAATAAAGAATTTAAATATTCTGAAAAGAACATTCATATGTACTGGATTTTGTTCTCCCTCGGGCTGTTAAAAGTCTGTTTACTCACAAAGGATTTGGAACCATAAGCATCAGACTTGGATGTGCTAGTGTGCTGCATCAAACCGACAGATTGAGAAAAAACTTTGGTGGAAGTTAAATGATTCCTTGTGCTGGTTCTTGTTCTCCACATAGGCATTTCAATGCAGTATTGGAGAGATTGTGAAAGTTATAATGGAATTACAGTGTGAGCTTGATTTGAAATTGTCAATGATATAATGAGGACAAAATGCAATTTATCCAAATTTCTGGGAGTTGAGGCCACTGTGACCTCGAGGTTGTGAGTTGCATGTGCAGAGCTGAGTATTGCAAGTGCAGCAGCTGCCTGTACTCAAGATAGCACTGCTATCCTCTAAATTTAAAACCAAAAGAATTATAGATGCTGTATGTCAGAAACAAAAGCAGAAAACTGGAAAAACTCAACTTGAAACATTCACGTTATTTCCCTCCACAGATGCTGCCACATCTGCTGAGCTTTTCTAATGCATTTACTGGTTTTGCCTCAAGAATGTAAGATTAGGATTTGCAAGCCACCCAGTATCAGTCAGGAATTTATTATTTCAATATAAGTTTGAGTTTTTTTGCAAATCCCATTTTATAAACTGATATGAATTTTGTGTTGACTTTGGATCCATCATTCTGAGGGTGCTTCCTTGTTTTTGTACTCATTACTTAGGGCCAGTGCATCCCTTAGAGTGGCAAGGTTTCCAGCGGGGTTCAAAATCTGCCAAACAGAGCGATCTGGAAACCAACTGGATTTAAATTGATAAGCAAATAACAAATTGTTTTCCACACCAGCAGATATGGTCATTCATTTTGAAACAAAATTTTTCCTTGTTGAAATACTGATAACATTCTATGTTGTTTAATTTTGATATCCATTTAAAACCCAACATTACTTGGGTGTCATTGTGGCATCTTACGTTCCATATACAGTTGAAGAGAAGTGAATGTAATTAAGATTGCTTACAATATTCTTGAAATTCTGGATTGGCTTTTTCAATTCACTATTGTTAAACTTAGTCTAGTGTTTATTTTGATTCATTTCTGAAGTCTGGTATGTGAGGAGCTTTAGAAAGATTTAGCACAATAGAGGCAAATGCTGCTGAATTTAGTACACATAAAGAAATGAAATCCAAACATTAAAAGTTTAATTTTTGCCAATATATCAAACTGAATATCAAACAACTGAATTGTAGTTGTTTAAAATAACCATAGCATTAAAAAGTTTTTCAATTTTACTTTTCAACCTTAGCGCAGCGCTGATGGCACTTAGCAAGTCTGAAACAACATTTTCAGATCTCTTAAATAGCAATACACTATTGGTGCAGAAAAGTAGCTTAACAATAATACTAAAATTTGTGACATAAATAGCTGCTAGCATTGTCATGATTTAACTTGGAACAGTGCACTGATAGTCATGCTTATTGTCCACAGACTGTCACAAAATGTATAAATATATAAAATTTCAAAGAACAGACCAAAATGACTAATTTACCTGACTGACTGACTGTGACTCAGGACAAAATAAATTTGCAAATTACTTTTGTTTTCAGTAATAGAAAACTATCGCTGCATTATAACATACTTAACTTTAGCAGGAAAAAACAAAAAGGTTCTAATGTATAGCTATGCAACTTAAACTGTAGTACAAAACCCTGAATGTACAAATACAACCACAATTAAGACAGACAGAAAGTGACTTTTAACACAGTTTAACACATATACTAAGGGTGAAAATAAATATAGATAGGATAAACAAAATTCCAAAGATCCAATACCAGACTACCAGTTGGAAGGATATTTTGGTCACAGTCCTTTTGATGTTTGATGTATGCTATTGGCTATGGAATGACCGTCATCCTTCAGTTCAACAACTGATGAGGTAAACCTGGGTATTTTCTTGCACATATTGTAGTTATTGGTCTTTCTGTCATTTTCCCAGAGAGGGAGAACTGGATACTTTCAGTCTGCAGATGTTTCTTCCACGCTTGCTGATATTGGTTTAACTTCTTAACATGTTGTATCTCGACCAATCAGAGGGCTGTTATCAAGTATAATTTCCTTAATTTGAAACACTCTCAGAGCTGCTCAGTTTTGAATTCTCCCTCTTATGATTTTGAAAAAGTGATATTGTATAGCACAGCTCAACAATATGTGACACTTAATATTCAAATTGCAAAACTGTTGTATAAAGAACAAAGAAAATTACAACACAAGAACGGGCCCTCCAAGCCAAAACCGATCCAGATCCTCTATCTAAGCCTGTCGCCGATCTTCCACGGATCTGTATTCCTCTTTCTTGCCCATTCGTGTATCTGTCTAGATAGATCTTAGTGATGCTATTGTGCCCGCCTCTACCACCTCTGCTGGCAACGCGTTCCCAACACCCACCACTCTCTGTGTAAAGAACTTTCCACACATATCTCCCTTAAACTTTTTCCCTGTCACCTTGAACTCGTGACCTCAAGTAATTGAGTCCCCCACTCTGGGGAAAAAGCTTCTTGTTATCCACCCTGTCTATACTCTTATGATTTTGTAGACCTCAATCAGGTCCCCCCTCAACCTCCGTCTTTCCAATGAAAATAATCTAATCTACTCAACCTCTCTTCATAGCTGGCGCCTTCCATACCCAGCAACATCCTGGTGAACCTTCTCTGCACCCTCGCTAAAGCATCCACATCCTTTTGGTAATGTGACCAGAACTGCACACAGTATTCCAAATATGGCCACACCAATACAACTGTAACATGACCTGCCAACTCTTGTACTCAGTACTCCGTATGATGAAGGAAAGTCTGCCATATGCCTTCTTGACCACTCCAACGACCTGCATTGCCATGTTCAGGGTACAATCGACCTGAACACCTAGATCTCTCTGTACATCAATCTTCCCCGGGACTTTTCCATTTACTGTATAGTTTGCTCTTGAATTGGATCTTCCAAAATGCATCACCTCGCATTTGCCCGGATTGAACTCTATCTGCCATTTCTCCCCCCTACTCTCCAATCTGCCTATATTCTACAACATTCTCTGACAGTCCCCTTCACTGTCTGCTACTCCATCAATCTTAGTGTCATCTGCAAACTTGCTAATCAGACCGCTTATACCTTCTTCCATATCATTTATGTATATCACAAACAATAGTGGTCCCAGGACAGATCCCTGTGGAATACCACTGGTCACAGTTCTCCATTTTGAGAAACACCCTTCCACTACTACTCTGTGTCTCCTATTGCCCAGCCAGTTCTCTGTCCACTAACTAGTGTACCCTGGACCCCATGCAACTTCACTTTTTCCATCAGCCTACATTGGGGAACCTTATCAAATGTCTTACTGAAGTCCATTTGTATGACATCTACAGCCCTTCCATCATCAGTCAACTTTGTCACTTCCTCAAAGAATTCTATTAAGTTGGTAAGACATGACTTTCCCTGCACAAAGCTATGCTGTCTATCACTGATAAGTCCATTTTCTTCCAAATGTAAATAGATTCTATCCCTCAGCATCTTCTCCAGCAGCTTACCTACCACTGACGTCAGACTCACCAGTCTCTAATTACCTGGATTATCCTTGCTACCCTTCTTAAACAGGGGGACAACATTAGCAATTCTCCAGTCCTCCAGCACCTTACCCATGTTCAAGGATGCTGCAAAGACATCTGTTATGGCTCCATTTCCTCTCTGGCTTCCCTCAGTAACCTGGGATGGATCTGGACCAGGGAACTTGTCTACCTTTTTGCCTTTTAAAATACCCAGCAAGTTCTCGGTCCTTATGCTGACATATCCTATAGTAATCAAACATCTATCCCTAAACTCAACATTCATCATGTCCCTCTCCTCAGTGAATACCAATGCAAAGTACTCATTCAGAATCTCACCCATTTTCTCTGTCTCCATGCATAACTTTCCTCCTTTGTCCTTGAGTGGGCCAATCTTTTCTCTAGTTATCTTCTTGCTCCTTATACAAATTAAAGGCTTTGGGATTTTCCTTAACCTTGTTTGCTAAAGATATCTCATGAACCCTTTTAGCCTTCTTTATTCCTCATTTTAGATTGGTCCTGCTTTCCTGATATTCTTCCAGAGCTTTGTCTGTTTTCAGTCGCCTAGACCTTATATTTGCTTCTTTGTTCCTCCCAGCTAGTTTCACAATTTCACCTGTCAGCCCTGATTCCCTAATCTTGCCATTTTTATCCCTCATTTTCACAGGGACATGTTTGTCCTATATTCTAATCAACCTCTCTTTAACAGTCTCCCACACATCAAATGTTGACTTACCCTCAAACAGCTGTTTCCATTACATGTTCCCCAGCTCCTGCTGAAGTTTGCTATAGTTGGCCTTCCCCCAATTTAGCAATCTTCCTTTGGGACTACTCTCGTCTTTGTCCATGAGTATTCTAAAACTTACAGAATTGTGATCATTATTCCCAAAGTAATCCCCTACTGAAACTTCAGTTGTAACAGTCAGATTTTCATTTCAGTTTATAGTTAGCAAAAAGTGAAAATTATGTTGCCTTTTACAGTATTTGCTGGATAATGATGCAGTGCAATGTTTTTCTTTGGGCATTTAGCTCAAAGTTGAAATATAATGTAGGAAAGTGTGAGGTCACGCATTTCAGTGGAAAAATAGAAGCATAGGCTATTTCTAAATGGGGAGAAAATTCAGAAAACTGAAGTGCAAAGTAACTTGGGAATCCTACTCCAAGTTACTCTTAAGGTAAACCTGTAGGTTGAATCAGTAGTTTGTATTTGCTTTCCTATGTTGTTATTCATCTCGGGAGGACTAGAATATAAAAGCAGGGATGTACTTTTTCAGATTAGGTTAGATTCCCTACAGTATGGTAACAGGCCATTTGGCCCAACAAGTCCACACTGGAACTTTATAAGTCTCTGGTCAGACCACATTTAGGTATTATGAAGAACTTTGGTCTTCATACCTCAGGAAGGATGTATTGACCCCAGAGTGGGTCCAGAGGAGGTTTACGAGAATGAAAGGCTTAACATATGAAGGATGTTTGAGGAATTTGGGCTCTGTATTTGATGGAGTTTAGAAGGATGTGGGGGGGATCTGACTGAAACTTGCAGAATATTGAACAGCCTGGACCGAGTGGACATTGGCAGTGTGTCATATGAGAAGTAATTGGGTTGATGATAAAATTCTGACAGAGATGGGGAGTAGCTTGACAGACATTCAGGGATGATGTTTCTCCTGGCTTGTCAGTGCAGAACAAGGCGTCACAGACTCATTATATTCTGTACGTTGTTTTGGAGAAATGTCTTTAGTTATGAAGCTGTGAAATTCTGTACCTCTGAAGGTTGTGGAAGCAAAGGCAATGAATATATTATTAAAAAAAAATTCTAGAAGCTAAAGATATCAAAGTATATGGGGAGAGAATTGGAGTATGATGTTGAGATAAAAGATCAACCATGATAATGGCCTACTCCTGCTCCTGGGTTCATTGCAAAATTTTCCATCTGTATAGCCCTTTGTGTGTTTGTCAGGGAGCGAGTTCCCACGTATTCAATGACTTTGAACCAAAGTGACTCATGATGTACAGTTTCCCATAGGATTGAACAACTGCTATAATCTGAATGTGCATTACCTCTCACATCCTGCAGACCTCATAGCGACAAAAACAACCTGCTTCGTAAACATTGAACCAGTATGCACTTGATGGAAATTCTCTCAAATAATTGTATTTACACTTGAATAATCCTAACTAAAATGGAATTGCTGACAAACTCCAATCTGGCATTCTGTAGGATTTAAACTTTTATGATCAAGCTATTGATAATTGCTGGGATGCTCTAGATCTTGAAAGTATGAATGGCAGCGGCCAACTTTATTAAGAACACCCGTTCCTCCTTTGCTTTGTTGTGATCTGGCACCAAAGCACTCCAATTCTGTGCATGCATGGGTGGTGCTTTACTTCTTGGCAGCAGTGGGCCACATCATCCTCACTTTGGAATAACCCTTCCCCTGCACTGTCCTCCTCAAGTAAGCCCATCCCTGCGCTGTCTGCATGCTAGTCCTCACATCTACTGGACCATTTACCCCTCCCCTGCATGGTCCCTCCATAGAATTTGCCCCTCCCCTGCACTGTCCCCATTCTAATGACCCCCCTCCCCTGTAGTATCCCCCATTTTGTCATTCCTTTCATGCTCTGTCTTAAGTCCAATTAGTCCCTCCCTCTTGATGCCCCCACCCTAACTAACATTTTCCTCTACACTCAAGTATCTCCCTGCACTGTCCCCACTTCAATTATCCCGACCTCTGTGCTGTTCCCAATTCAGAATAGCATGCAATATTTCAACAGTGGGCGAGTCAATGACCTGTACAACCGCAACATGACCTCCCAACCCCTGTACTCAATACTCTGACCAATAAAGGAAAGCATACCAAACGCCTTCTTCACTATCCTATCTACCTGCGACTTCACTTTCAAGGAGCTATGAACCTGCACTCCAAGGTCTCTTTGTTTGGCAACACTTCCCTTTGATCTTACCATTAAGTATATAAGACCTGCTAAGATTTGCTTTCCCAAAATGCATCATCTCACATTTGTCTGACTTAAACTCCATCTGCCACTTCTCAGTCCATTGGGCTATCTGATTAAGATCCCGTTGTATCTGAGGTAACCTTCTTCACTGTCTGCTACACCTTCAATTTTGGTGTCATCTGCAAACTTACTAACTGTACCTCTTATGCTCGCATTCAAATCATTTATGTAAATGACAAAATGTAGAGGACCCAGCACCGATTCTTGTGGCACTCCATTGGTCACAGGCCTCCAGTGTGAAAAACAACCCTCCACCACCACCCTCTGTCTTCTACCTTTGAGCCAGTTCTGTATCCAAATGGCTAGTTCTCCCTTTAATTCAAGAGATCTAAACTTGCTAATCAGTCTCCCATGGGGAACCTTGTCGAATGCCTTACTGAAGTCCATATAGATCATATCCACCTTTCAGCCCTCATCAATCCTCTATGTTACTTCCTCAAAAGACTCAATTAAGTTTGTGAGACATGATTCCCATGCACAAAGCCATGTTGACTATCCATTATCAGTTCTTGCCTTTCCAAATACATGTACATCCTGTCCCTCAGGATTCCCTCCAACAACTTGCCCACCACCGACGTCAGGCTCACTGGTCTATCGTTCCCTGGCTTGTCTTTATCACCCTTCTTTCACAGTGGCACCACATTAGCCAACAGCCAGTCTTCCAGCACCTCACCTGTGACTATCGATGATACAAATATCTCAGCAACACGCCCAACAATCACTTCCCTAGCTTCCCACAGAGTTCTCTGGTATATCTGATCACATTTTGGAGACTTATCCACCTTTACCCATTTCAAGACATTTAGCACTTCCTCCTCTGTAACATGGACATTTTACAAAATGTCACCATCTATTTCCCTACAGACTATATCTTCCATATCCTTTTCCACAGTAAATACTGATGCAAAATACTCATTTTGTATCTCCCCCATTTTCTGCAGCTCCACACAAAGGCAGCCTTGCTGATCTTTGAGGGGCCCTATTCTCTCCCTAGTTACCCTTTTGTCCTTAATGTATTTGCAAAAACTCTTTGGATTCTCCTTAATTTTATTTGCCAAAGTTATCTCATGTCCCCTTTTTGCCCTCCTGATTTCCCTCTTAAGAATACTGCTACTTCCTTTATTCCCTTCTCAGGATTCACTTGATCTATCCTGTCTATACCTGACATATGCTTCCTTCTTTTTCTTAGCCAAACCCTCAATTTCTTTAGTCATCTAGCATTCCCTATACCAATCAGTCTTTCCTTTCACCCTAACAGGAGTATACTTTTTCTGGATTCTCGTTATCTCATTTCTGAAGGCTTCCCATTTTCCAGCTGTCCCTTTACCTGCAAACATCTGCCTCCCATCAGCTTTTGAAAGTTCTTGCCTATTACCGCCAAAATTGGCCTTACTCCAATTTAGAACTTCAACTTTTAGATCTGGTCGATCCTTTTCCATCACTATTTTAAATCTGATAGAATAATAGTCGATGGTCCCAAAGTGCCCTCCTAATGATACCTCAGTCACCTGCCCTGTCTTATTTCCCAGAAGTAGGTCAGGTTTTGCACCCTCTCTAGTAGGTACATCCACAAACTGAATCAGAAAATTGTCTTGTACACACTTAAGAAATTATCTCCAACTAAGTCCTTAACACTATGGCAGTCCCAGTCTATGTTTGGAAAGTTACAATCCCCTACCGTAACCACCCTATTATTCTTGCAGATAGCTGAGATCTCCTTACATGTTTGTTTCTCAGTTTTCCTCTGACTATTAGGGGGTCTATAATACAATCCCAATAAGGTTATCATCTTCCTATTTCTCAGTTCCACCCAAATAACTTCCCTGGATATATTTCAGGGAATATCCTCCCTCAGCACAGCTGTAATGCTATCCCTTATCAAAAATGCCACTCCCCCTCCTCTCGTGCCTCCCTTTCTATCTTTCCTTTGGCATTTATATCCTGGAACATTAAGCTGACAGTCATGCCTAGCCCTGAGCCGTGTTTCTGTAATTGCTATGATATCCCAGTCCCATGTTCCTAGCCATGCCTTGAGTTTGTCTGCCTTCCCTGTTAGGCCCCTTGCATCACCCTCCTCTAGCTTATTCTATGCTACTTTCTCCCCACCCCCACCCTCCTCTAGCTTATCTCTCCACGCTTCAGGCTCACTGCCTTTATTCCTGATGAAGGGCTTTTGCCCGAAACATCGATTTCGCTGCACTTTGGATGCTGCCTGAACTGCTGTGCTCTTCCAGCACCACTGATCCAGAAATTGAAATAAATGCAGTTTAATTTATTAGTCCTACCTTGTCTCTGCCTGCCCTGTCTGTTTGACTCACTTTTGTTCTCAACTGTACCAGTCTCAGATTGATCTCTTTCCGCACTATCTCCTTGGGTCCCACCACCCCCTTCCCACCTTACTAGTTTAAATCTTCCCGAGCAGCTCTAGCAAATTTCCCTGCCAGTATATTAGTCCCCTTCCAATTTAGATGCAATCCGTCCTTCTTGTACAGGTCACTTCTACCCCAAAAGAGATTCCAATGATCCAAAAATGTGAATCCTTCTCCCATACAACAGCTCCTCAGCCATGCATTGATCTGCTCTATCCTCCTATTCCTGCCCTCACTAGCTTGTTGCACAGAGAGTAATCCAGATATTACTACTCTCGAGGATCTCCTTTTTAAATTTCTGCCTAACTCTCTGTAATCTCCCTTCAGAATCTCAACCTGATGATCATAACCTGCTATTTGTGTGGCACAAATGTTATTTGCCACTTGTCAGCCCAAGCCTGGATATTGCCCAGTTTTTTTGCATTTGGACACAAACTGAGGAATTGTGAATAGTGCGATCATCGCTAAATCTCCCCACATTTGACCTTATGATTGAAGGAAGGTCATCGATGAAGCAGCTGAAGATGGTTGGGCCTAGGACACTACCCTGAGGAACTCCTGCAGAAATGTGCAGGAGTTGAGATGACTGACCTCCAATATCCAGAACCATCTTCCTATGTGCCAGGTATGACTCTAACCATCAGAGAGTTTACCCCTGATATCCATTGCTTCCAGTTCTGATATGGCTCCTTGATGCCACACTCAGTCAAATGCAGCCTTGATATCAAGGGCTGTCACTCTCATCAATTCAGCTCTTTTGTGCATGTTTGAACCAAGGCTGTAATGAGATCAGGCATTGAGTGGCCTTGGCAGAACCCTGTAATAAAGAAGTAACAAAATTAACATTTACTGTGAAATCTGAAAGAGAATACTTTGCTGAATCTAACACTCTGCTAAAACCAACTTTGCTAAAATTTTAAGTAGACAGCCTGGCTTTGCTGGATTCTGCAAGCAGACAGCTTGGCCTTGCAATGCTTTGAAAACAGTAAGTCTTGCAAACAGTCAAATTTAGCAAGAGTCAGGGAAAACATAAACTTCATATCAACAGCCGAATATTCCCAGTTCTTGTCCTTGAGCATGTGGTAAGGATAAGCGAAATGTATAAAAGGAATATGTGAAAGTTGTTCAGCCCCTTACATGTGGCATTTTGCCAAGTGTATTGGGTCCCTGCAAAGGTTAAATAAAGCTTTTTCTTTGCTCTTGCTAGCACTTGAGTCGAGTCGATTTAATTTCCATGACAATCTAAACTGGGCATCCCTGAACAGATTATTGCTGAGCAGGTGCTGCTTGATAGCACTGTTGACACCTTCTATGACTTTATTGATGATGGAGAGTAGACTAGGCATGGCACTCATCCACAAATTCTATCAACAGACACATCGACCTAGACCCTATATACCGGCCACTGCAGCGGACAGCAACTGACAACCGGGAGTGGCAGATTCAAACCAGTATAAATGCCGGAGGAATCAGCACAGAAGCGCTTCACAGGAGGCTCCCAAGCACTGAAGATGTCACCTAGAAAGGGGACGAAACGTTTGCAACAAAAACTCCCAGCTCGGCGAACAGAACCACAACAGTAGACTGACTGTTTGGGCGGTAATTGGCCAGGTTAGATTTATCCTGCTGTTTATGTACAGGACATACTTGGGTAATTTTCCACATTGTCGAGTAGATACGAATGTTCTAACTGTACTAGAACAGCTTGGCCAGGGGAGCGGCAAGTTCTGGAACACATGTCATCGGCACTGTTGCCAGATTGTTGTCAGGGCCCATACCTTTTGCAGTATCCAGTGCTTCCAACCATTTCTTAATATCACATGGAGTGAATTGAATTGGCTGAAGAATGGTATCTGTAATGCTGGAGACCACTGGAGTAGGCTGAAATGGGTCACCCAATTGAGAGAGAGAGAGAGAGAGAGACAGTAGCTTTTATTTGTCAGTTTTACCATATACAACAGATACAGTAACCAACTGAGACAGTGTTCGTCCAGGACCGAGGGTGCTATATGGACAGCGCAAACTCACAATCATACATGGCATGAAGTGCATAAGAAGTGAAAAACATGCAAGCTACAGTGGAATAGAATGATAAATCCTAGACATTTCTCTAGCAGCAATTCAAAGTCATGCAAAAAATTTCAGATGGGAAAGAGTCTGATCACACTGTGTTAAGGAAGCTGATGACTTGGGGGAAGAAACTGTTGCACAGTCTGGCCGTGAGAGACCGAATGTTGTGGTATTTTCTGCCAGTTGGCAGGAGGGAGAGGAGTTTGAGTGATGACTGTGTGGGGTCTTCTACAATGTTCTTAGCCTTTCAGATGCAGAGTGTGGTGTAAATGTCTGTAATGGAGGGACGAGAGACCCTGATGATCTTCTCACTTTGTACTGCTGGCTGAAAATTGCTTTGAAAGCTTTACCTTATCCTTTGCACTGATGTGCTGGACTCTTCCATCATTGAGGATGAAGATATTTGTGGAGCCTCTTCCTCCTCTAGTGAGTTGTTTAATCGTCCACTACCATTCACAACTTGATGTGGCTGGACTGAAGATCTTAGATCTGATCCATTGGATGTGGCTTCGCCTAGCTCTATCACTTGCTGCTTATACTGTTTGGTGAGCAAGTAATCATGTTTGGTGACTTTACCAGGTTGACACTTCATTTTCAGGTGTGTCTGGTGCTGCTCCTGGCATGCACTCCTGGATTCACCGTTGAACCAGGGTTGAATGGGAGTTGAGCTATGCCATCAGGTTACAGCTTGTGCTGGAGTGCAATTCTGCTGTTGTTGATGACCATGGAATCTCATGGATGCCCAGACTTGAGTTGCTAGATCTGTTTGAATTCTTTCCAACTTAGCATGATGTTAGTGCCACACAACATGATGGATATAATTCTCAATGTGAAGGTGGGATTTTGTCCCCTCAAGGACTTTGCGGTGATCATTCTTGCTGAAATTGTCATGGACAGATGCATCTGCAGCTGGAAGATTGGGAATGATGAGGTCAAGTATGTTTTTTCCTTCTTGGTTCCCTCACTACCTGCCGCAGATGCAGTCTAGCAGCTATGCCCTTTAGGACCTGACCAGCTTGATCAGTAGTACTGCTGCCAAGCCATTCCTGGTGGTGACCATTAAAATCCCCCACCAGAGTACATTTTGTGGCCTTGCCAGCCTCACTGCTTTGTCCCCTGCACACTCTGCCTTTTCTAGCAACTGTCTCAATTTCCTTTTGAAAGCCTTGGTTGAAACTGTCCCCCCACCCACCCCCCACACACACTTTCAGACACTGTCACCCAGACCCTAAACGCTCACTGCATGGTTTCTCATCTCATTTTTTTCTTCTTTTACCAACTACTTTCTATCGGTGCCCTCTCATTCTCAATCTTTTTGAGGGATGAGGAACTTCAGTTCTGTGGGTAAATTGGAGATTTGGAACTGATTTCCTCGGTAAATACAAGGTTGAGCAGGGATTCGGTAGAAATGTTCAAAATAGTAGTGTTTGGACAGAATAAACAGGAAGAAACTACCCATTTCTGGAGGGACAAAGAGGACCCAGATTGAAAGTAACTTGAGAAAGAAATGATGGTGATATGAGGAGAAACTTTATCCTCAGAGACTGGTCGGAATCTGGAAAGAATTTCACAAGTGTGGGATTGGGACAGTGCCAAGTAAGTCCTTCAAAGAGAAATGACATCATGATGTGAAATTAACAGAGCAAAAGGAGAAAACACTGAGTGAATTGATCCTTCAGAGATGCAGAACAGATAGAACAGGCCAAGTGGTTGTTTCCTGTGTTTAACCATTCAGTGAATTTACTATACAATGCTGAGTGCTCTCTGCCCTATCTGGGGAGGTGGTGGCTAAGTGGTTAGTCTATTATTGTTAGACTATTAATCGTGAAGCTCAGCTAATTTTCTGGGGATGTGGGTTCAAATCCTGTCATGGCAGCTGGTGAAATTTACATTCAATTTGAAAAATCTGAAGTTATGAAACAACTGATGATAATGAAACCGTTGCTGATTGTAAGAAAACCCCATCTGGCTCACTAATGACTTTCTGGGAGGCAAATCTGCTGGCCTACATGTGACTCCAGAGCCATAGAAATATGGTCGACTCTGAACTGTACTCAGTTCAAGGGCAACGAGGGATGGCCGATAAATACTGGCCAGCCAACAATGTCCACATCCCGAGAGTAAATAAAAAGAAAATGCATGGTCACCTCCCTCTGCAATACGTTAAGGTTTTGTTTACTACTCATACCTACAAGGCATAGGAATGCTGTAAATAGTTGTTTTGCTTGTTGCTTTATATCAGGCTCTTTACAGTACGAGAACCAGTCTGCATTCTGTTGGAAGCTACTGCTTCCAATTAAACCTGTTGGACTATAATCTGGTGTTGAGTGATTTGAAACTCTAATAGATGACTCTCATGGTGTCTGTGATGAGGAAGGTAATTGTTTGGTTAAAAACAATTTGTTTGTAATAATGTTAATTAGGAAACATGAGTTGTTATCTTCTAACTCTACAAAGCTACAAATCACATAACACCATATTGTAGTCCAACAGGTTTAATTGGAAGCACTAGCTTTCGGAGTACCACTCCTTCATCAGATGGTTGTGGAGTGCATAATTATAAGACAGAATTTATAGCAAAAGTTTACAGTGTGATGTAACTGAAATTGCACATTGAAAAATACCTTGATTGTTAAGTCTCTCATCTGTTAGAATGGCCATGATAATTTCAGTTCTTTCATATGTAAATCACAAAACCTTTTTTTTAAAAAGTTACATTCTCAGGTTAACTCTAACAACTGGTGTCAGCACAGATAAGATATTGAGATGTTGAAGGTGTTAGACCCCTGTGTCCCCTGTCTGTCCCATAATGTTTAGAATGATTCTAGTCTAAAAGGTGAGATGCTGGAAACCAGATTCTGGATTAGAGTGGAGCTGGAAAAACAAAACAGTTCAGACAGCATCCAAGGAGCTGTCCAAAATTGATGTTTTGGGCAAAAGCCCTTCATCAGGAAGTCCTGATGAAGGGCTTTTGCCCAAAATGTCAATTTTCCTGCTCCTTGGATGCTGTCTAGTAGCTTGACCAGTCATGTTGCATCTGAGACACTTTAGAGTTGCCTTTAAAATAAGAAAAAGTTAGGGTCTGGTCTACCTTATTAATATATTTTTGAGGGAGTCTGATCTGGTTCATAACAATACCTTTCGTAAAATAAAAGCCCGTGGTATTGGACATAAAATATTATCATGAATAGAGGATTTGCTAACTAACAGAAGACAGAGAGTTGGGATAATGGGGGAATTTTCAGGAAGAAAACTTGTATCTCATGGCCACTGGGGTCAGTGCCGAGGCTACATTTATTCACAATATTAGATTGGATGAGAAAAGTGAATGCACTATGTCCAAGTTTGCGGATGACACAAACTCTTGTGCGAATGCAAGTGGTGAGGATGACACAAAGGCTCTGCAGAGCAGGATAGAGGGATTAAGAGTGACAAAAGCTTGGCAGATGGAACGTAATGTGAGGGAATGTGAGGTGATCGACGGTGGCAAGAAAATGAACATAATTTAAATAGAGAAAGACAGCAGAAAGTGACAAAACACGGATGTGGGAATCCTGTCCATGAACCACAAAAAGCCAGCGTCCAATTTCAGTGACAATAGGAAAGGCAATTGGAATGTTGTCCTTTATTTCAAAGTAGAAAAACTAAAACTATATGAGACATTAATGTCATAGAGATGTACAGAAGAGAAACAGAGCCTTTGATCCAACCTGACCATGCTGACCAGATATCCTAAATTAACCTAGTCCCATTTGCCAGCACTTGGCCCATTTCCCTCTAAACCCTTCTTATTAATATACCCAATTAAATGTTGTAATTGAACCACTTTCTCTGGCAGCTCAATTCTAGCAGACACCATCCGCAGTTTGAAAACGTTCCCCATTAGGTCCCTTTTCAATCTTTACCTTATCATCTTAAACCTGTGCCCTCTAGTTTTGGATTCCCTTCCCCTGGGAAAAAGATCTTGAATTTTCACCCGATCTGTGCCTCGCATGATTTTATAAACCCCTAGAAGGTCACCCCTCACCCTCCGATGTTCCTGGGAAAACAGCCCCAGCCTATTCAGCTTTTCCTTGTAGCTCAAACCCTCCAACCCTGACAACATCCTTGTAAATCTTTTCTGGACCCTTTCAAGTTTCACTAGTGATAAGCAATAAATACTGGCCAGCCAGGGATGCCCGCATCCCACAGATGAATTGAAAAAAGTAATGATTTCTTCATACCATTTTCTATGTGCATAGATTGGAGATGGAAGAATGTAAGATAAATGTTTTTAAGAATGGTTTGAGGTATTTTCATTTATAGTTGTAGGAGCAAATTACAGCTGATGCTGGAATCAGTTCTGAAAACAAAAAAGGCTGGAGATCACAGTAGGTTAGTAAGCATCTATAGAGAGACAGCAAGCTAACATTTCAAGTCTAGATGACTGATGAAGAAGTAGCTTGCTCTCCCTCCATGGATACTGAGATATCCAGCACTTATGTTTTCATTTAGAGTTTGTCGACAACGAAAGTTTGCACAACAAAGAAACTGCTAAAATGTACCATTTAAGCTTTATTTAATACACTTATGTGATTTTCTGGGGCAAATTCCAATTTGTCCAAACATTCCTATTCATAGTCTGTCCCATATTAAGCCCGTCTCACCATTAACCTGAATCTTCCAGTAAATTAACACCGAGGTTTTAGTCCTTGTCTTTAGATCCTTCCATAGCTTCAATTCACTCAAATTCTCCAACCTCCTGCAGATTTAATGAGTGCCCAACTTGCTTTAGTCTTTGGCTACGTTAATGGCTAAGACTTTGGTGTGAGGACCTGGACAGAGCTTTAGTACTGATATTAACTTTTAAGCTCACTAGCTCATCAATGGCGAGGATAGCAGGCTTAATGAATGACACATTATGATCATAATTGTCATTTAGTTGGTTACCCATCTGCTGAAGTGTGGTGCTTATATCCACAATATCATCAGCGTTATCTGAGAGAGAATAAAGCAGTTAGAATACCAGAAAATGAATGGTAAATTCGCACAAAAATCTCCATTCCATAATAATTCCTACAAATCATTTCACTAGGGAGCTCATCATATGTCATGTGTTGCATTTTCTAACTTCTCATCTATTGTGACCATTTTAGAATACAAACGCCTTTATAAAATCATAATCAGAGCATTTACTATTTCTGCAATTGGCTCTTTTATAAGCTTATTGTAGACCTTCAGGTCCTGGGTTCTGCCAACTTTAGTCCTTAAGTGTTTTCACAATACTTCTAATGTGCTGGTATTAATTTTCTCATTCCTATTAGTCAGTTGGTTATCCTCTGTTTCTGGCATAGCCTTCTGCTGTGAGTATGTCAGAAAAATGTCAGCAATAACTTTCCAAGAAAAGGGTAAAAATATATATTATTTATTTGGAGATAGTGTGGACTGCAGATGCTGGAGAATCAGGGTAGAGTGTGGCACTGGATAAAGCACAGCAGGTCAGGCATGAATTAGTCATGTTATGTGAATGCCAAGTCCTGGATTTTGGAAGGGTTAGCCAGAAGGTGTGTGCAAATTGTTCCTGAAGCATTAAAAAAACTTATCATTGTACAGCATCAGACTCTAATGTAGTTTTTTTTGCAATTGTGATTGTAAAAATACCCTTGTGCTGCTTAGAGTAATTCACTTCAGTTTTCCTTCACAATATCTTGAAAATTCACCTGCATTGTGTCTTCAAATAAATTAATCAGGTAAAGGCAATATTTATCTGCTATTAATTCAAGTTTGTTTCTAAATGTTGTGCAGCTTAAATGGAAAAGAAATTCCTGAGCATAACCCTATAGAAAGGGTAAGTGGTTGGACCGAAGGGTCTTTTTCCATGCTGTACATCTCTGACTCTGAGAGTAAACCTATGGGAACGTAAAACATGATCATAAAAGTTTACATTGATACATGAAGAGAAAAAGATTTGCAAAGACAAATGTAAGTGCCTTACAGTCAGGAACAGGGGAATGTATAATAGGAAACAAAGAAGTAGCTAGCCAACTGAATGTGTAATTCAGTCATATTTTTACAAAGGAGGACACAATTAACATACCAGAAACATAGGGAAGCAAGGGATCTTCTGAGAGGGAGGAATGAAAAGAAACCAGTATTAATTGGGAAATCATGTTGGGGAAATTGATGGGAGATTAAAAATTGAATAATCCCCTGGGCCTGATAATCTACATCCTAGAGTACTTAAGGAAGTGGTCCTATAAATAGTGATCATCTTCCAAGATTCTTTATATTTCCTTCTTTTTGGGCTGTAAGCGACCTGTGGTTGAAAATTCTCCTTTCTTCACATAACCCTTTTCTCTTCACATACCTATAGAAATTTTTACAATCAGTTTTTTATGTCACCTTCAACCTTATTCTCTTTGGAACAGTTTCTGTGGATTGAAGAGAACTAATCTAACTCCTCAATTTAAAAAGGTGCAGGGATTTATAAAATATTTTTCTCAGGAATTCAAAACCTTTTTGGAAATTAATTAGGTCCAGCCAGTAACCCGTCAACAATGTGGGAGACCATTAAGGCGTATGTGTGAGGTTTGGTCATCTGATATTCTGCGACCCAGAAAAGACAAAAGGGAGAACAACAATGCCTGCTTGAGGCTCGCTTGAAGGCAGCTGAGACAGTATATGTTGATATGCCCTCTATTACTAAACTACAAAGATCACAGCCCTTAGGGCAGCCTTGAATACCGCACTTACCCAAACAGTAAAGAGGGAAATATTATTTGCAAAGCAGAGGTTCTATGAATATGGCGACAACCTGGCAGATACTTAGCATATCTCGCAAGGAAGAAAAATGCTCCTCAAGCTATTATGTTCATTAGAGAAAGTGTTGGTACTCTGACTTGTGATCGTATGAAGATCAGTACATCCTTTAGAAAGTTCTATTTTGAACTGCATAAATCGCAGGCAGGACTATGAGGATAGAACTGAGAAGATGGAGTCCTTATTTAAAAGCTTGGCCTTTCCGGACTTAACCTCGGAGCAAGTGTCGATCTTGAATGTCCCCCTGACAACCCAGAAGTACTCAACGCAATCAGAGTGGCAAAGCGCCTGGACCAGACTGATTCCAGATTGAGTTTTATAAAAAAATTTATAGGGAAACTGGCTGGGCCACTCATAAATATGTATAATTACTCACATAGTCAGGGCTGCCTCCAGCCATCGTTGAGAGAAGCAAATATCTCTTTCATTCTTAAAAAAGGAAAACCCAGAAGATTGCTCATCATATAGACCAATATCCTTGCTAAATGTGGATTTTAAAATTCTTTCTAAAATGTTAGCATTAAGATTGCAGAGGGTCTTACCATACATCATAAAAGAGGACCAGACAGGGTTTATTAAGTGCCGCAGATCCACTAATAATATTTGAAGGGTCTTAAATATGACACAAGCCTGTCAACAAGGCAGAATAGCGGGATTAATTGTCTCCTTGGACACAGAGAAGGCTTTTGATTGGGTAGAATGGTCATATCTTTTTTATACACTGGAAAGGTTCGATGTCGGAGAGGTATTTCTAAATGTGTCCAGTTCAGGTCGCCCTACGATAGAAAAGATACAGAGGCTTTGGAGAGGGTCATAGAGATGTACAGCATGAAAACAGACCCTTCGGTCCAACCTGTCCATGCCGACCAGATATCCCAACCCAAACTAGTCCCACCTGCCAGCACTCGGCCCATATCCTTCCAAACCCTTCCTATTTATATATCCATCCAAACACCTCTTAAGTGTTACAATTGTACCAGCCTCCACCACATCCTCTGGCAGCACATTCAATACACGTACCACCCTCTGCTTGAAAAAGTTGCCCCTTAGGTCTCTTTTATATCTTTCCCCTCTCACCTTAAACCTATGCCCTCTATTTCTGGAGTTACCAACCTCAGGGAAAAGACTTTGTCTATTTATGCTATCCATGCCCCTCATAATTTTGTAAACCTCTATAAGGTCACCCCTCAGCTTCCGACGCTCCAGGGAAAAATACCCAGCCTGTTCAGCCTCTCCCTGTAGCTCAGATCCTCCAATCCTGGCAACATCCTTGTAAATCTTTTCTGAACCCTTTCCAGTTTCACAACATCTTTCCAATAGGAAGGAGACCAGAATTGCACGCAATATTCCAACAGTGGTCTAACCAATGTCCTGTACAGCCGCAACATGACCTCTCAACTCCTGTACTCAGTACTCTGACCCATAAAGGAAAGCATACCAAACGCCTTCTTCACTATCCTATCTACCTGCGACTCCACTTTCAGGAGCTATGAACCTGCACTCCAAGGTCTCTTTGTTCAGCAACACTCCACAGGACCTTATCATTAAGTGTATAAGTTCTGCTAAGATTTGCTTTTCCAAAATGCAGCACCTCACACTTATCTGAATTAAACTCCATCTGCCACTTCTCAGCCATTGGCCCATCTGGTCCAGATCATGTTGTAATCTGCGGTAACCCTCTTTGCTGTCCACTACACCTCCAATTTTGGTGTCATCTGCAAACTTACTAACTGTACCTCTTATGCTCGCATCCAAGTCATTTATGTAAATGACAAAAAGTAGAGGACCCAGCACTGATCCTTGTGGCACTCCACTGGTCACAGGTCTCTAGTCTGAAAAACAATCCTCCACCACCACCCTCTGTCTTCTACCTTTATCCAAATGGCTAGTTCTCCCTGTATTCCATGAGATTTAACTTTGCTAATCAGTCTCCCATGGGGAACCTTATCCTACGCCTTACTGAAGTCCATATAGATCACGTCCGCCATTCTGCCCTCATCCATCTTTTTTGTTACCCTTTTGTCCTTAATATATTTGTAAAAACTCTTTGAATTCTCCTTAATTTTATTATCCAAAACTATCTCATGTCCCATTTTTGCCCTCCCGATTTCCCTCTTAAGTATACTCCTACTTCCTTTATACTCTTCTAAGGATTAATTCGATCTATCCTGTCTATACGTGACATATGCTTCCTTCTTTTTCTTAACCAAACCCTCAATTTCTTTAGCCATCCAGCATTCCCTATACCTACCAGCCTTCCCTTTCACCCTGACAGGAATATACTTTCTCTGGATTCTCATTATCTCATTTCTGAAGGCTTCCCATTTTCCAGCCGTCTCTTTACCCGCGAATATCTGCCTCCAATCAGCTTTTGAAAGTTCTTTCCTAATACCGTCAAAATTGGCCTTTCTCCAATTTAGAACTTCTATTTTTAGATCTGGTCTATCCTTTTTCATCACTATTTTAAAACGAATAGACTTATGGTCGCTCGACCCAAAGTACTCCCCCACTGACACCTGAGTCACCTGCCCTGCCTTATTTCCCAAGAGTAGGTCAAGTTTTGCACCTTCTCTACTAGGTACATCCACATACTGAATCAGAAAATTGTCTTGTACACACTTAAGAAATTCCTCTCCATCTAAACCCTTAACGTTATGGCAGTCCCAGTCGATGTTTGGAAAGTTAAGTACCCTTACCATACTACCCTATTATTCTTACAGGTAGCTGTGATCTCCTTACAAGTTTGTTTCTCATTTTCCCTCTGACTATTAGGGGGTCCACAAACCAATCCCAATAAGGTGTGTGTAATTGAGTATGTGTGTGTGAGTGAGCATGTGTAATTGAGCATATATGTGTGTGTGAGTGAGTATATGTAACTCAGTATGGGTATATGTGTGTGAGTGGGTGAGTGTAGCTGAATATATTTGTGTGTGAGTGAGCATGTGTAATTGAGGACGTGTGTGTGTGTGAGTGTGTATTATTGAGTATATATGTATGAGTGAGTGAGTGTGTAAATGAGTATGTGTATATGTGTTTGAGCGAGTGTGTGTTATTGAATATATGTGTGAGTGTGTGTGATTGCGTATATGTGCGTGTGAGTGAGTTTGTGCAATTGAGCATGTGTGTTATTGAGTATGTGTATGTGGGAGTGAGTGTGTGTAATTGAGTATGTGTATGTGAGTGAGTATGTGTAATTGAACATGTTTGTGAGTGTGTGTGTGGAAGTGAGTGTGTGTAATTGAATGTATTTCTGTGTGGGTGAGTGTGTGTAATTGAGCATGTGTGTGTTAGTGTGTGAGTGAGTACGCTTGTATGTGTGAGTGAGTGAGTACACATGTATGTGTGAGTGAGTGTGCAATTGTGTATACATGCGTGTGAATGATTGTATGTTATGGAGAATATGTGTGTGAGAGTGTGTGTGTTTAACTGAATATGTGACTGTGTGAGTGAGTGTGTGTAATTGAGTATATGTGTGTGTGTGAGTGAGCATGTGTAATTGAGTACGTGTGTGTGAGTGAGTTTGTTATGCTGTATATGCGTGTGTGTGAGTGTGTGTAATTGAGTGTGTGTGTGAGTGAGTGTAATTGAGTATATGTGTGCGTGTGAGTGTCTGTTATGGAAAACGTGTGTGTGACTGAGTATGTGCTATTGAGTATATGTGTGTGTAAGTAAGTGTGTGTTGTAGAGCATATGTGCGTGTAACTGAATGTGAGAGTGTGTGTGTATAATTGAGTATATGTGTGTGTGAGTGAGTGTGTTATTGAGTGTATGTGTGATTGAGTGTGTGTAATTGTCTATAAGTGTGTGTGTAATTGAGTATGTGTGTGTGAGTGTATGTGTGATTAAGTATGTGTGAGAGAGTGTGTGTTACTGAGTATATGTGTGTGTGTGTGTGAATGTATGTAATTGAGTATGTGTGCGTGACTGAGTGTGCATTATTGAATATATATATGTGTGAGAGAGTATGTGTAATTGAATATATGTGCGTGGGAGTGAATGTGTGTAATTGAGAATGTGTGTGTTATTGAATTTTGATGTGTGAGAGAATGTGTGTTAATGAGTATATATGTGTGTGTGAGTGAGTGTGTGTAATTGAGTAGATATGTGTTTGTCTGTGTAATTGAGTATATGTGTGTTTTGAGTATATATGTGTGAGTGAGTGTGTGTAAATGAGTATATGTATGTGTGAGTGAATATGTCTTATTGACTGTATGTGAGTGTGTGTAATTGAGTATGTGAGTGTGTAATTGAGTATGTGTGTGTGTGCAATTGTGTATATCTGTGCGTGACTGAGTGGAATTGAGTATGTGTGTGTGCGTGTGTGTGAGTGCATGTAATTGAGTATGTGTGTGTATGTGTTATTGAATATATATGTGTGTAATTGAGTATATGTACGTGGGAGTGAGTGTGTGTAATTGAGTATATGTGAGTGTGAGTGAGTGTGTGTAATTGAGCGTGTGTGTGTGAGTGAGTGCGTGTAATTGAGTGTGTGCGTGTGCGTTATTGAATATATATATGTGTCAGAGACTGTGTGTAATTGGGTATATGTGTATGTGAGTGAGTGTGTGTAATTGAATATATTTGTGTGTGAGTGAGTGTGTGTAATTGAGAATGTGTGTGAGTGAGTATGTGTAATTGAGAATGTTTGTGTGTGAGTGTGTGTAATTGAGTATGTGTGTGTGTGTGCGTATGTAATTATGTATATGTGTGTGAGTGAGTATGTGTAATTTAGTATGTGAGTGTGTGTAATTGAATATATTTGTGTATGAGTGAATGTGTAATTGAGAATGTGTGTGAATGCGTGTACTTGAGAATATGTGTGTGTGAGTAACTTTGTGTAATTGAGTACATGTGTGAGTGAGTGTGTGTTATTGAGCATATGTGTGTATGAGTGTGTTTAACTGAGTATGTGAGTGTGTGTGTGTAATTGTGTATGTGTGTGTGCGTGAGTGTGTGTTATGGAGTATATGTGTGAAAGTGAATGCGTGTAATTGAGTATATGTGTGTGTGAGTGAGTGTATGTTATTGAGTATATTTGTGTGTAATTGAATATATATGTGTGTGAGTGAGTGTGTGTACTTGAGTATGTGTGTGTGTGTGTGTGTGAGTGAATGTGTCTTATTGACTATATGTGAGTGTGGGTGAGTGTGTGTAATTGAGTATGTGAGTGTGTGTAATTGAGTATGTGAGTTTGTGTAATTGAGTATGTGTGTGAGTGAAAGTGTGTTATTGAGTGTATGCAATTGTAGGTGAGTGGGTGTAATTGAGTATGTGTGTGTGAGTGAGTGTGTGCAATTGTGTATATCTGCGTGACTGAGTGTGGAATTGAGTATGTGTGTGTGCATGTGTGTAAGTGCATGTAATTGAGTATGTGTGTGAGTGGGTGATGTAATTGAGTATATATGCATGTGTGAGTGAGTATATGTAATTTAATATGGGTATGGGTGTGAGTGAGTGTGTAATTGAGTACAAAGACTGTGTAATTGAGTATATGTATATGTGTGTGTGAGTGAGTGTGTGCAATTGTGTATATCTGTGTGACTGAATGTGGAATTGAGTGTGTGTGCATGTGTGTGAGTGAGTGATGTAATTGAGTATATATGCATGTGTGAGTGAGTATATGTAATTTAATATGGGTATGGGTGTGAGTGAGTGTGTAATTGAGTATGAAGACGGTGTAATTGAGTATATGTATATGTGAGTGAGTGTGTGTAATTGAGCATGTGGGAGTGAGTGAGTGCAATTGAATATATTTGTGTGTGAGTGAGTGTATGTAATTGAGAATGTTGGTGTGTGAGTGACTGTGTGTAATCGAAAATGTGTGTGAGTGAGTGTATGTAATTAAGTATATGTGTGCAAGTGAGTTTGTGTAAGTGAGTGTGTGTGTGTGTGTTATTGAGAATATGTGTGTATGAGCGTGTGTAATTGAATGTGTGTGTGATTGCGTACGCGCGTGTGTGTGTGTGTGTGAGTGAGTGTATGAGTGAGTGCGCAATTGTGTATGTGTGTGTGAATGAGTGTATGTTATGGAGTATATGTGAGTGTGAGTAAGTGTATGTTATAGAGCATATGTGTGTGTGAGTGTGTGTGTTTAACTGAATATGTGAGTATGTGAAATTGAGTATAAATGTGTGGGTGAGCATATGTAATTGAGTACGTGTGTGTGAGTGAGTATCTGTTATGGAGTATATGTGTGTGTGTTATGGAATATGGTGTGTGTGACTGAGTATGTGTAATTGAGTTTGTGTGTGTGAGAGTAAGAGTATGTTATAGAGCATATGTGTGTGTAACTGAATATGAGTGCAAGAGTGGGTGTGTGTAATTGAGTATATGTGGGTGTAAGTGAGTGAGTGAGTGTAATTGAGAATGTGTGTGTGAGTGAGTATGTGTTATGTAATACATGTGTATGTCACTGAGTATATGAAATGTGTGTGTATTTGAATATATGTGTGTGAGTGAGTGTGTGTAATTGTGTATATGTGTGTGAGTGAGTGTGTGTTATGTAATACATGTGTATGTGACTGAGTACATGTTACTGAGTTTATGAAATGTGTGTGTATCTGAATATATATGTGTGAGTGTGTGTAATTGTGTATATGTGTGTGAGGGATTGTGTGTAATTGAGCATGGGTGTGTATGTATGTGATTGAGTATATGTGTGTGTGAGTGAGTATGAGTCATGGAGTATATGTGTGTGAGTGTATGTGTTATGGAATACATGTGGGTGTGTGACTTGAGTATGTGTTATTGAGTATATGTGCGTGTGAGTAAGTGTGTGTTATAGAGCACATGTGTGGAACTGAATATGTGAGTGTGTGAGTGAGTGTGTATAATTGAGTATAAATGTGTGTGAGTGAGTGTAATTGAGTATGTATGCGTGAATGTGTGTGTGTTATGGAATACATGTGTGACTGAGTATGTGTTACTGAGTATATGATATGTCTGTGTGTATATGAATATATATGTGTGTGATGAGTGTATGTAATTTTGTATATGTGTGTGTAAATGTGTGTAATTGAGTGTGTGAGTGTGTTATTGAGCATATGTTTGAGTAAGTGTGTGTAATTGTGTATATGTGTGTGTGTGTGTAATTGAGTATGTATGTGAGTGCATGTGTGATTAAATATATGTGTGTGTGTGAGTAGGTGTGTGTAATTGTGTATGTGTGTGTGTGAGTGAGTGTGCGTTATTGAATATATATATGTGTATGTGTGTGTGTGTGAGAGAGAGAGTATGTGTAATTGAGTATATGTGTGTGTGAGTGAGTGTAATTGAGTATGTGTGCGTGAGTGAGTGTGTGTTATGGAATGCATGTGTATGTGACTGAGTATGTGTTACTGAGTATATGATATGTGTGTGTATATATGAATATATATGTGTGTGATGAGTGTATGTAATTGTGTATGTGTGTGTGTGTGAATGTGTGTAATTGAGTGTGTGTTATTGAGTGTATGTTTGAGTGAGTGTGTGTAATTGTGCATATGTGTGTGTGAGCATGTGTAATTGAGTATGTATGTGTGAGTGTATGTGTGATTGAGTATATGTGTGTGTGAGGGAGTGTGTGTTATTGAATATATATGTGTGTGAGTGAGTCTGTAATTGAGTATGTGTGTGTGAGTGAGTGTGCGTTATTTGAATATATATGTGTGTGAGAGAGTATGTGTAATTGAGTATATCTGCGTGGGAGTGAGTGTGTGTAATTGAGTATATGTGAGTGCGAGTGAGTGTGTGTAATTGAGCATGTGTGTGTGAGAGTGCGTGTAATTGAGTATGTGTATGTGTGTGTTATTGAATGTATATATGTGTGTGTGAGAGAGAATGTGCATAATTGAGTATATGTGTGTGGGAATGAGTGTGTCTAATTGAGTATGTGTGTGATTGAGTGTGCATTATTGAGAATATATATATATATATATATGTGTGTGTGTGAAAGAGAGTATGTTTAATTGAATATATGTGCGTGGGAGTGAGTGTGTGTGATTGAGTATATGTGTGTGTGAGTGAGTGCGTGTAATTGAGTATGTGTGTGCGGCATTATTGAATATATATATATATATATATGTGTGTGTGAGAGAATGTGTGTAATTGAGTATATGTGCGTGGGAGTGAGTGTGTGTAATTGAGTATATATGTGTGTGATTGTGTGTAATTGAGTATATATATGTTTGTGTGAGTGTGTTTAATTGAGTATATATGTGTGAGTGTGTAATTCAGTATATGTGTGTGAATGAGTGTGTGTTATGGAGTATATGTGTGTGTGAGTAAGTGTATGTTATAAAGCATGTGTGTGTGAATGAGTGTGTGTAACTGAATATGTGTATGTGTGAGTGTTGGTATGGAACATATGTGTGTGTAATTCAGTATGTGTGTGAGTGAGTGTGTGTTATGGAGTATATGCATGTGTGAGCGAGTGTGTGTAATTGTGTATATATATGTGTGTGTGTAATTGAATGTGTGTGTGTGTAATTGAATATATATGCGTGTGAGTGTGTGTGTGTGCCATTGTGTATATGTGTGTGGGAGTGAGTGTGTGTCATTGAGAATATACGTGTGTTACTGAATGTGGAATTGAGAATGTGTGTGTACGTGTGTGGAATTGAGTATATGTGTGTGTACTTGAGTATGTGTGTGTAAGTGTGTGTGTAGTTAAGTATGTGTGTGTGAGTGTGTGTAGTTAAGTATGTGTCTGTGTGAGTGTGTGAAATTGAGTATATGCGTGTGCATGTGTGTCATTGATTTTATGTGTGTGTGTGTGTAATTGAGAGTGTGTGTGAGTGTGTGTAATTGAGTATATGTGTGTGAGAGACTGTGTGTAATTGAGTATATGTGTGTGAGTGAGTGTGTTGTCGAGTATATGTGTGTGAGAGTGAGTGTGTAATTGAGTATTGTATGAGTGAGTGTGTGTTTTTGAGTGTGTGTGAGTGAGTGTATGCAATTTGAGTATATCTGTGTGTGACTGAGTGTGGAATTGAGTGTGTGCGTGTGTGCATATGTGTAATTGAGTATATGTGTGTGTAATTGAGTATATGTGCGACTGTGTGTTATTGAGTATATGTGTATGTGAGTTAGTGTGTAATTGAGAACATATGTTAGTGTGTGTGTGTAATTAAGTATGCATGTGTGTGAGTGTGTGTTATTGAGTATATGTTTGTTTGTGTGAGTGAGTGTAATTAAGTATATGTGTGTGAGTGTTTTATTGAGTATATGTGTGCAAGTGTGTGTGTGTTTTATTAAGTATATGTGTGTGAGTGAGTGTGTGTGTGTTATGGAGTATATGCGGGTGTGAGTGTGTGTAATTGAGTATATGTGCGTGTGAGTGAGTGTGTGTAACTGTGTATATGTGTGTGTATGAGTGTGTATGTATGTAATTGAGTACGTGTGTGTCAATGAGAGAGCGAATGTGTGCCTGCCTGCGAGAGTATATGTGAGTGTGAGTAAGAGTGTGTTAGTGACAGTGCATCACAGTGCAAATGAGAAAATGAGTTTGGTGTGTGTAAGCACGTGCGAAACAATGTTAATGTGTGATTATGTGTGCGATAGAATTTGTGTGTGAGAAACAGAGACAGTGTGTGAGTGAGACCCTGTGTGTAAGAGAGTGTGTGTATTGGCAAGTGAGTGTGAGTATGTGTTACTGAGTATGTGTGCATGTGAGTGAGTGTGTGTAATTAACTTTGTGTGTGTGTGTGACTAAGTGCTTGTAGTTGAGTATGTGTCCATGTGTATCCTCAGCCACAGGGAAGAGACATTTGAGAAGGCCTCAAGGCGATGGAGCAGTCACATCAATGCTGCCCTCGCAAGATCCTGCAAATCCACTGACAAGACAGATGCACCAACACCAGAGTCCTCAACAAGGCCAACATCCCCAGCATCGAGGTACTGACAGCACCCCCTTGATCAGCTGCGATGAGCAGGGCACACCGTCCCATGACTGACAGGGTGTCGTGTGGGGGCCCGGGGCGTTGTCGTGTGGGGGCCCGGGGCGTTGTCGTGTGGGGGCCCGGGGCGGTGTCGTGTGGGGGCCCGGGGCGTTGTCGTGTGGGGGCCCGGGGCGGTGTCGTGTGGGGGCCCGGGGCGGTGTCGTGTGGGGGCACGGGGCGGTGTGTCGGGTGTGGGCCTGGGGCAGTGATGTCTGTGGGCCCGGGGCGGTGTCGTCTGTGGGCCCAGGGCAATGTCGTGTGGGGGCCCGGGGCAATGTAAGCCATAGACCCGGGTCAGTGTCGGCTGTGGGCCCGGGGCAGTGATATCTGTGGGCCCGGGGCAGTGTTGTCTGTGGGCCCGGAGCGGTATCGGCTGTGGGCCCGGGGCAGTGATATCTGTGGGTCCGGGGCAGTGATATCTGTGGGCCCGGGGCAGTGATATCTGTGGGCCCAGGGCAGTGTTGTTTGTGGGCCCGGAGCGGTATCGGCTGTGGGCCCGGGGCAGTGATATCTGTGGGTCCGGGGCAGTGTTGTCTGTGGGCCCGGAGCGGTATCGGCTGTGGGCCCAGGATGGTGTCAGCCATGGACCTGGGGCAATGTCGTGTATGGGCCAGGGGCAGTGTCGCCTGTGGGCCCGGGGCAGTGTAATGTGGGAGCCCGGGGCAGTGTAATGTGGGGGAACCGAGACAATGTCAGCCGTGCTCCCGGGACATTGTCGGCTGTGGGCCCGGGGCAGTGTTGGACGTGGGCCTGGGTCAGTGTCAGCTGTGGGCCCAGGGTGGTGTCAGCCATGGACCTGGGGCAGTGTTATGTGTGGGCCTGGGGCAGTGTCGCCTGTGGGCCTGGGGCAATGTTAGAAGGGGGCCCAGGGCAGTGTTGGGTGTGGGCCCGGGGCAGTGATGTCTGTAGGCCCGGGGCAGTGTCAGGTGTGGGCCCGGGGGGGGTGTCGTGTGGGGGCCCGGGGCAGTGTCACCTGTAAGCCTGGGGCAGTGTGTCGGCTGTGAGCCCAAGGCCGGTGTCGGCTGTGGGCCTGGAGTGGTGTCGGCTGTGGGCCCCGAGCGGTGTCAGCCATGGGCCTGGGACAGTGTTGTGTGTGGGCCTGGGGCAGTGTCGTGTGTGGGCCTGGGGCGGTGTCAGCTGTGGGCCTGGGGCAGTGTCGTGTGTGGGCCTGGGGCGGTGTCGGCTGTGGGCCTGGGGCAATGTCAGCCATGGACCTGGGGCAGTGTCGGCCATGGACCTGGGGCAGTGTCGGCTGTAGGCCCAGGGCGGTGCCGGGTGTGGGCCGGGGCGGTGCCGGGTGAGGGCCTGGGGTGGTATCGGGTGTGGACCTGGGGTGGTGTCGGCTGTGGGGCAGTGTCGACTGTGGGCCCGGGGCAGTGTCAGGTGTGGGCCTGGGGCAGTGTCGGGTGTGGGGTGGTGTCAGGTGTGGGCCGGGGGCAGAGTCGGGTGTGGGCCTGGGGCAGAGTCAGGTGTGGGCCTGGGGCAGTGTCGGGTGTGGGGGAGTGTTGAGCATGGGCCAGGGGTGACGTCTGGTGTGGGCCTGGGGCAGTGTCGGCTGTGGGGTGGTGTCAGGTGTGAGCTTGGGGCAGTGTTGGGTGTGGGCCCAGGGCAGTGTTGGGTGTGGGCCTGGGGCAATGTCGGGTGTGGGCCTGGGGCAGAGTCGGGTGTGGGCCTGGGGCAGTGTCAGGTGTGGGCCTGGGGCAGTGTCGTCTCTGAGTCCGGGGCAGTGTCGTCTGTGAGATGGGGGCAGTGTCATGTGGTGGCCCAGGGCAGTGTGGTGTGGGGGCCCGGGGCAGTGTCAGCCATGGGCCCGGGGCAGTGTCAGCCATGGGCCCGGGGCAGTGTCGGCAGTGGGCCTGGGGCAATGACCTCTGTGGGCCTGGGGCAGTGCTGTCTGTGGGCCCAGGGCAGTGTCGTCTGGGGGGCCCAGGGCAGTGTCTTCTGGGGGCCTGGGCAGTGTCGTCTGGGGGGCCCAGGGCGGTGCTGGGTGTGGGCCTGGGGCAGTGTCGGGTGTGGGCCCGGGGCAGTGATGTCTGTGGGCCCAGGGCGGTGCCGGGTATGGGCCCAGGGCAGTGTCGTCTGGGGGGCCCAGGGCAGTGTCTTCTGGGGGCCTGGGCAGTGTTGGGTGTGGGCCCGGGGCAGTGTCGGGTGTGGGCCCAGGGCAATGTTGGGTGTGGGCCCAGGGCAGTGATGTCTGTGGGCCCGGGGCAGTGTCGGGTGTGGGCCCGGGGCAGTGTCGGGTGTGGGCCCAGGGCAATGTTGGGTGTGGGCCCGGGGCAGTGATGTCTGTGGGCCCAGGGCGGTGCCGGGTGTGGGCCCGGGGCAGTGTTGGGTGTGGGCCCGGGGCAGTGTTGGGTGTGGGCCTGGGGCAGTGTCGGGTGTGGGCCCAGGGCAGTGTCAGGTGTGGGCCAGGGTGATCACGACTGGTGTGGGCCCGGAGCAGTGTCGGGTGTGGGCCTGGGGCAGTGTAGGGTGTGGGCCTGGCGTGATGCCGGCTGTGGGCCCAAGCAGTGTCGCGTGTGGGCCCGGGGCAGTGTAGGGTGTGGGCTTGGGGCAGTGTCGGGTGTGGGCCTGGCGTGATGTCGGCTGTGGGCCCAAGCAGTGTCGCGTGTGGGCCCGGGGCAGTGTAGGGTGTGGGCCTGGGGCAGTGTCGGGTGTGGGCCTGGCGTGATGTTCGCTGTGGGCCTGGGGCAGTGTCGGGTGTGGGCCTGGGGCAGTGTCGGGTGTGGGCCTGGCGTGATGTCGGCTGTGGGCCCAAGCAGTGTCGCGTGTGGGCCCGGGGCAGTGTAGGGTGTGGGCCTGGGGCAGTGTCGGGTGTGGGCCTGGCGTGATGTTCGCTGTGGGCCTGGGGCAGTGTCGGGTGTGGGCCTGGGGCAGTGTCGGGTGTGGGCCTGGGGCAGTGTCGGCTGTGGGTCTGGGACAGTGTTGGGTGTGGGCCTGGGGCAGTGTCGGGTGTGGGGGAGTGTTCGGTGTGGGCCGGGGTGATCACATCTAGTGTCGGCTGTGGGGCAGTGTTGGGTGTGGGTCTGGGGTAGTGTCAGGTGTGGGCCTGGGGCAGTGTTGGGTGTGGGCCTGGGGCAGTGTCGGCTGTGGGCCTGGGGCAGTGTCAGGTGTGGGCCTGGGGCAGTGTCGGCTGTGGGGCAGTGTCGGGTGTGGGTCTGGGGTAGTGTCAGGTGTGGGCCTGGGGCAGTGTTGGGTGTGGGCCTGGGGCAGTGTCGGCTGTGGGTCTGGGACAGTGTTGGGTGTGGGTCTGGGACAGTGTTGGGTGTGGGTCTGCGACAGTGTAGGGTGTGGGTCTGGGGCAGTGTCAGGTGTGGGCCTGGGGCAGTGTCAGGTGTGGGTCTGGGACAGTGTCGGGTGTGGGTCTGGGACAGTGTTGGGTGTGGGTCTGGGGCAGTGTCGGGTGTGGGTCTGGGGCAGTGTCGGGTGTGGGTCTGGGGCAGTGTCGGGTCTGGGGCAGTGTCAGGTGTGGGTCTGGGACAGTGTCGGGTGTGGGCCTGGGACAGTGTCGGGTGTGGGTCTGGGGCAGTGTCGGGTGTGGGTCTGGGGCAGTGTCGGGTGTGGGTCTGGGGCAGTGTCGGGTGTGGGTCTGGGGCAGTGTCGGGTGTGGGTCTGGGGCAGTGTCGGGTGTGGGTCTGGGGCAGTGTTGGGTGTGGGTCTGGGGCAGTGTCGGGTGTGGGTCTGGGACAGTGTCGGGTGTGGGCCTGGGGCAGTGTCGGGTGTGGGTCTGGGGCAGTGTCAGGTGTGGGTCTGGGGCAGTGTCAGGTGTGGGTCTGGGGCAGTGTCGGGTGTGGGCCTGGGGCAGTGTCGGGTGTGGGCCTGGGGCAGTGTCGGGTGTGGGTCTGGGACAGTGTCGGGTGTGGGTCTGGGGCAGTGTCGGGTGTGGGTCTGGGGCAGTGTCGGGTGTGGGCCTGGGGCAGTGTCGGGTGTGGGTCTGGGACAGTGTCGGGTGTGGGTCTGGGACAGTGTCGGGTGTGGGTCTGGGACAGTGTTGGGTGTGGGCCTGGGGCAGTGTCGGGTGTGGGTCTGCGACAGTGTTGGGTGTGGGTCTGGGACAGTGTCAGGTGTGGGTCTGGGGCAGTGTCGGGTGTGGGTCTGGGGCAGTGTCGGGTGTGGGTCTGGGACAGTGTTGGGTGTGGGTCTGGGGCAGTGTTGGGTGTGGGTCTGCGACAGTGTTGGGTGTGGGTCTGGGACAGTGTTGGGTGTGGGTCTGGGGCAGTGTCGGGTGTGGGTCTGGGGCAGTGTCGGGTGTGGGCCTGGGGCAGTGTCAGGTGTGGGCCTGGGGCAGTGTCGGGTCTGGGACAGTGTCAGGTGTGGGCCTGGGGCAGTGTCGGGTGTGGGCCTGGGGCAGTGTTGGGTGTGGGTCTGGGGCCGTGTCGGGTGTGGGCCTGGGGCAGTGTCAGGTGTGGGCCTGGGGCAGTGTCGGCTGTGGGCCTGGGACAGTGTCGGGTGTGGGCCTGGGGCAGTGTCGGGTGTGGGTCTGGGGCCGTGTCGGGTGTGGGCCTGGGACAGTGTCGGTTGTGGGTCTGGGGCAGTGTCAGGTGTGGGCCTGGGGCAGTGTCGCGTGTGGGTCTGCGACAGTGTTGGGTGTGGGTCTGGGGCAGTGTCGGGTGTGGGTCTGCGACAGTGTTGGGTGTGGGTCTGGGGCAGTGTCAGGTGTGGGTCTGCGACAGTGTTGGGTGTGGGTCTGGGGCAGTGTCAGGTGTGGGTCTGGGGCAGTGTCGCGTGTGGGTCTGCGACAGTGTTGGGTGTGGGTCTGGGGCAGTGTCGGGTGTGGGTCTGCGACAGTGTTGGGTGTGGGTCTGGGACAGTGTCGGCTGTGGGTCTGGGGCAGTGTCGGCTGTGGGTCTGGGGCAGTGTCGCGTGTGGGTCTGCGACAGTGTTGGGTGTGGGTCTGGGGCAGTGTCAGGTGTGGGCCTGGGGCAGTGTCAGGTGTGGGCCTGGGGCAGTGTCGGGTGTGGGTCTGCGACAGTGTTGGGTGTGGGTCTGGGGCAGTGTCGGGTGTGGGTCTGGGACAGTGTTGGGTGTGGGTCTGGGGCAGTGTTGAGTGTGGGTCTGGGGCAGTGTCAGGTGTGGGCCTGGGGCAGTGTCAGGTGTGGGTCTGGGGCAGTGTCGGGTGTGGGGCAGTGTCGGGTGTGGGTCTGGGACAGTGTTGGGTGTGGGTCTGGGGCAGTGTCGGGTGTGGGTCTGGGGCAGTGTCGGGTGTGGGTCTGCGACAGTGTCGGGTGTGGGTCTGGGACAGTGTCGGGTGTGGGTCTGGGACAGTGTTGGGTGTGGGTCTGGGGCAGTGTTGAGTGTGGGTCTGGGACAGTGTCGGGTGTGGGCCTGGGGCAGTGTCGGGTGTGGGTCTGGGGCAGTGTCGGGTGTGGGGCAGTGTCGGGTGTGGGTCTGGGACAGTGTTGGGTGTGGGTCTGGGGCAGTGTCGGGTGTGGGTCTGGGGCAGTGTCGGGTGTGGGTCTGCGACAGTGTTGGGTGTGGGTCTGGGGCAGTGTCGGGTGTGGGTCTGGGACAGTGTTGGGTGTGGGTCTGGGGCAGTGTTGGGTGTGGGTCTGGGGCAGTGTCGGGTGTGGGTCTGGGGCAGTGTCGGGTGTGGGTCTGGGACAGTGTCGGCTGTGGGCCTGGGGCAGTGTCGGGTGTGGGTCTGCGACAGTGTAGGGTGTGGGCCTGGGGCAGTGTCGGGTGTGGGTCTGGGGCAGTGTCAGGTGTGGGTCTGGGGCAGTGTCAGGTGTGGGCCTGGGGCAGTGTCGGGTGTGGGTCTGGGGCAGTGTCAGGTGTGGGTCTGGGGCAGTGTCAGGTGTGGGCCTGGGGCAGTGTCGGGTGTGGGTCTGGGGCAGTGTCAGGTGTGGGTCTGGGGCAGTGTCGGGTGTGGGTCTGGGGCAGTGTCGGGTGTGGGTCTGGGACAGTGTCAGGTGTGGGTCTGGGGCAGTGTCGGGTGTGGGTCTGCGACAGTGTAGGGTGTGGGCCTGGGGCAGTGTTGGGTGTGGGTCTGGGGCAGTGTCGGGTGTGGGTCTGGGGCAGTGTTGAGTGTGGGTCTGGGGCAGTGTCGGCTGTGGGGCAGTGTCAGGTGTGGGTCTGGGGCAGTGTCGGGTGTGGGTCTGGGGCAGTGTCGGGTGTGGGTCTGGGACAGTGTTGGGTGTGGGTCTGGGGCAGTGTCGGGTGTGGGCCTGGGGCAGTGTCGGCTGTGGGCCTGGGACAGTGTCGGGTGTGGGTCTGGGGCAGTGTCAGGTGTGGGCCTGGGGCAGTGTTGGGTGTGGGCCTGGGGCAGTGTCGGCTGTGGGCCTGGGACAGTGTCGGGTGTGGGTCTGGGACAGTGTTGGGTGTGGGCCTGGGGCAGTGTCGGGTGTGGGCCTGGGGCAGTGTCGGCTGTGGGCCTGGGACAGTGTCGGGTGTGGGCCTGGGGCAGTGTCGGGTGTGGGCCTGGGGCAGTGTCGGGTGTGGGTCTGGGACAGTGTCGGGTGTGGGCCTGGGACAGTGTCGGCTGTGGGCCTGGGGCAGTGTCGGCTGTGGGCCTGGGGCCGTGTCGGGTGTGGGCCTGGGACAGTGTCGGTTGTGGGCCTGGGACAGTGTCGGCTGTGGGCCTGGGGCAGTGTCGGCTGTGGGCCTGGGGCAGTGTCGGGTGTGGGTCTGGGGCAGTGTCGGGTGTGGGTCTGGGACAGTGTTGGGTGTGGGTCTGGGGCAGTGTCGGCTGTGGGGCAGTGTCAGGTGTGGGTCTGGGGCAGTGTCGGGTGTGGGTCTGGGGCAGTGTCGGGTGTGGGTCTGGGGCAGTGTCGGGTGTGGGTCTGGGACAGTGTAGGGTGTGGGTCTGGGACAGTGTCGGGTGTGGGTCTGGGACAGTGTCGGGTGTGGGCCTGGGGCAGTGTCGGGTGTGGGTCTGGGACAGTGTCGGGTGTGGGGGAGTGTTCGGTGTGGGCCGGGGTGATCACATCTAGTGTCGGGTGTGGGGCAGTGTCGGGTGTGGGTCTGGGGCAGTGTCAGGTGTGGGTCTGGGGCAGTGTCGGGTGTGGGTCTGGGGCAGTGTCGGGTGTGGGTCTGGGACAGTGTCAGGTGTGGGTCTGGGGCAGTGTCGGGTGTGGGTCTGCGACAGTGTAGGGTGTGGGCCTGGGGCAGTGTTGGGTGTGGGTCTGGGGCAGTGTCGGGTGTGGGTCTGGGGCAGTGTTGAGTGTGGGTCTGGGGCAGTGTCGGCTGTGGGGCAGTGTCAGGTGTGGGTCTGGGGCAGTGTCGGGTGTGGGTCTGGGGCAGTGTCGGGTGTGGGTCTGGGACAGTGTTGGGTGTGGGTCTGGGGCAGTGTCGGGTGTGGGCCTGGGGCAGTGTCGGCTGTGGGCCTGGGACAGTGTCGGTTGTGGGCCTGGGACAGTGTCGGGTGTGGGTCTGGGGCAGTGTCAGGTGTGGGCCTGGGGCAGTGTTGGGTGTGGGCCTGGGGCAGTGTCGGCTGTGGGCCTGGGACAGTGTCGGGTGTGGGTCTGGGACAGTGTTGGGTGTGGGCCTGGGGCAGTGTCGGGTGTGGGCCTGGGGCAGTGTCGGCTGTGGGCCTGGGACAGTGTCGGGTGTGGGCCTGGGGCAGTGTCGGGTGTGGGCCTGGGGCAGTGTCGGGTGTGGGTCTGGGACAGTGTCGGGTGTGGGCCTGGGACAGTGTCGGCTGTGGGCCTGGGGCAGTGTCGGCTGTGGGCCTGGGGCCGTGTCGGGTGTGGGCCTGGGACAGTGTCGGTTGTGGGCCTGGGACAGTGTCGGCTGTGGGCCTGGGGCAGTGTCGGCTGTGGGCCTGGGGCAGTGTCGGGTGTGGGTCTGGGGCAGTGTCGGGTGTGGGTCTGGGACAGTGTCGGGTGTGGGTCTGGGGCAGTGTCGGGTGTGGGTCTGGGGCAGTGTCGGGTGTGGGTCTGGGACAGTGTAGGGTGTGGGTCTGGGACAGTGTCGGGTGTGGGTCTGGGACAGTGTCGGGTGTGGGCCTGGGGCAGTGTCGGGTGTGGGTCTGGGACAGTGTCGGGTGTGGGGGAGTGTTCGGTGTGGGCCGGGGTGATCACATCTAGTGTCGGGTGTGGGGCAGTGTCGGGTGTGGGCCTGGGGCAGTGTCGGGTGTGGGTCTGGGGCAGTGTCGGCTGTGGGCCTGGGGCAGTGTCGGGTGTGGGGCAGTGTCAGGTGTGGGTCTGGGGCAGTGTCAGGTGTGGGCCTGGGGCAGTGTCAGGTGTGGGTCTGGGGCAGTGTCAGGTGTGGGCCTGGGGCAGTGTCAGGTGTGGGCCTGGGGCAGTGTCAGGTGTGGGTCTGGGGCAGTGTCAGGTGTGGGTCTGGGGCAGTGTCAGGTGTGGGCCTGGGGCAGTGTCAGGTGTGGGTCTGGGGCAGTGTCAGGTGTGGGCCTGGGGCAGTGTCGGGTGTGGGCCTGGGGCAGTGTCGGCTGTGGGCCTGGGGCAGTGTCGGGTGTGGGCCTGGGGCAGTGTCGGGTGTGGGCCTGGGGCAGTGTCGGGTGTGGGCCTGGGACAGTGTCGGCTGTGGGCCTGGGGCAGTGTTGGGTGTGGGTCTGCGACAGTGTTGGGTGTGGGTCTGGGGCAGTGTCGGGTGTGGGTCTGCGACAGTGTTGGGTGTGGGTCTGGGGCAGTGTTGGGTGTGGGTCTGGGGCAGTGTCGCGTGTGGGTCTGCGACAGTGTTGGGTGTGGGTCTGGGGCAGTGTCGGGTGTGGGTCTGGGACAGTGTCGGGTGTGGGTCTGGGGCAGTGTCGGGTGTGGGGCAGTGTCGGGTGTGGGCCTGGGGCAGTGTCGGGTGTGGGTCTGGGACAGTGTTGGGTGTGGGTCTGGGACAGTGTTGGGTGTGGGTCTGGGACAGTGTTGGGTGTGGGTCTGGGGCAGTGTTGGGTGTGGGTCTGGGACAGTGTCGGGTGTGGGTCTGGGGCAGTGTCGGGTGTGGGTCTGGGGCAGTGTCGGGTGTGGGGCAGTGTCGGGTGTGGGTCTGGGGCAGTGTCGGGTGTGGGTCTGGGGCAGTGTCGCGTGTGGGTCTGGGGCAGTGTTGGGTGTGGGTCTGGGGCAGTGTCAGGTGTGGGCCTGGGGCAGTGTCAGGTGTGGGTCTGGGGCAGTGTCAGGTGTGGGTCTGGGACAGTGTCGGGTCTGGGGCAGTGTCAGGTGTGGGCCTGGGGCAGTGTTGGGTGTGGGGCAGTGTCGGGTGTGGGTCTGGGGCAGTGTCGGGTGTGGGTCTGGGACAGTGTTGGGTGTGGGCCTGGGGCAGTGTCGGGTGTGGGCCTGGGGCAGTGTCAGGTGTGGGTCTGGGGCAGTGTCAGGTGTGGGTCTGGGACAGTGTTGGGTGTGGGTCTGGGGCAGTGTCGGGTGTGGGTCTGGGACAGTGTTGGGTGTGGGCCTGGGGCAGTGTCGGGTGTGGGTCTGGGGCAGTGTCAGGTGTGGGCCTGGGGCAGTGTCAGGTGTGGGTCTGGGGCAGTGTCAGGTGTGGGTCTGGGACAGTGTCGGGTCTGGGGCAGTGTCAGGTGTGGGCCTGGGGCAGTGTTGGGTGTGGGGCAGTGTCGGGTGTGGGTCTGGGACAGTGTTGGGTGTGGGTCTGGGGCAGTGTCGGGTGTGGGTCTGGGACAGTGTTGGGTGTGGGCCTGGGGCAGTGTCGGGTGTGGGCCTGGGGCAGTGTCAGGTGTGGGTCTGGGGCAGTGTCAGGTGTGGGCCTGGGGCAGTGTCGGGTGTGGGTCTGGGACAGTGTTGGGTGTGGGCCTGGGGCAGTGTCGGGTGTGGGCCTGGGGCAGTGTCGGGTGTGGGTCTGGGACAGTGTCGGGTGTGGGTCTGGGGCAGTGTCGGGTGTGGGTCTGGGACAGTGTCGGGTGTGGGTCTGGGGCAGTGTCGGGTGTGGGTCTGGGACAGTGTCGGGTGTGGGTCTGGGACAGTGTCGGGTGTGGGTCTGGGGCAGTGTCGGGTGTGGGTCTGGGGCAGTGTTGGGTGTGGGCCTGGGGCAGTGTTGGGTGTGGGTCTGGGACAGTGTCGGGTGTGGGTCTGGGACAGTGTCGGGTGTGGGTCTGGGGCAGTGTCGGGTGTGGGGCAGTGTCGGGTGTGGGTCTGGGGCAGTGTTGGGTGTGGGGCAGTGTCGGGTGTGGGCCTGGGGCAGTGTCGGGTGTGGGCCTGGGGCAGTGTTGGGTGTGGGTCTGGGGCAGTGTCGGGTGTGGGTCTGGGGCAGTGTCGGGTGTGGGGCAGTGTCGGGTGTGGGCCTGGGGCAGTGTCGGGTGTGGGCCTGGGGCAGTGTCGGGTGTGGGTCTGGGGCAGTGTTGGGTGTGGGCCTGGGGCAGTGTCGGGTGTGGGCCTGGGGCAGTGTCAGGTGTGGGTCTGGGGCAGTGTTGGGTGTGGGCCTGGGGCAGTGTCGGGTGTGGGCCTGGGGCAGTGTCGGGTGTGGGTCTGGGGCAGTGTTGGGTGTGGGCCTGGGGCAGTGTCGGGTGTGGGTCTGGGACAGTGTTGGGTGTGGGTCTGGGGCAGTGTCGGGTGTGGGTCTGGGACAGTGTTGGGTGTGGGTCTGGGGCAGTGTCGGCTGTGGGGCAGTGTCAGGTGTGGGTCTGGGGCAGTGTCAGGTGTGGGTCTGGGGCAGTGTCAGGTGTGGGCCTGGGGCAGTGTCGGGTGTGGGTCTGGGACAGTGTTGGGTGTGGGCCTGGGGCAGTGTCGGGTGTGGGCCTGGGGCAGTGTCGGCTGTGGGCCTGGGACAGTGTCGGGTGTGGGCCTGGGGCAGTGTCGGGTGTGGGCCTGGGGCAGTGTCGGGTGTGGGTCTGGGACAGTGTCGGGTGTGGGCCTGGGACAGTGTCGGCTGTGGGCCTGGGGCAGTGTCGGCTGTGGGCCTGGGGCAGTGTCGGGTGTGGGTCTGGGACAGTGTCGGGTGTGGGCCTGGGGCAGTGTCGGGTGTGGGTCTGGGGCCGTGTCGGGTGTGGGCCTGGGACAGTGTCGGTTGTGGGCCTGGGACAGTGTCGGCTGTGGGCCTGGGGCAGTGTCGGCTGTGGGCCTGGGGCAGTGTCGGGTGTGGGTCTGGGACAGTGTCGGGTGTGGGCCTGGGGCAGTGTCGGCTGTGGGCCTGGGGCAGTGTCGGGTGTGGGTCTGGGACAGTGTCGGCTGTGGGCCTGGGGCAGTGTCGGGTGTGGGTCTGGGACACTGTAGGGTGTGGGTCTGGGACAGTGTTGGGTGTGGGTCTGGGGCAGTGTCGGGTGTGGGTCTGGGGCAGTGTCGGGTGTGGGGGAGTGTTCGGTGTGGGCCGGGGTGATCACATCTAGTGTCGGCTGTGGGGCAGTGTCAGGTGTGGGCCTGGGGCAGTGTCGGCTGTGGGCCTGGGGCAGTGTCGGGTGTGGGTCTGGGACAGTGTCGGGTGTGGGTCTGGGGCAGTGTCGGGTGTGGGGCAGTGTCGGGTGTGGGTCTGGGGCAGTGTCGGCTGTGGGCCTGGGGCAGTGTCAGGTGTGGGCCTGGGGCAGTGTCGGGTGTGGGGCAGTGTCAGGTGTGGGTCTGGGGCAGTGTCAGGTGTGGGCCTGGGGCATTGTCAGGTGTGGGTCTGGGGCAGTGTCAGGTGTGGGCCTGGGGCAGTGTCGGGTGTGGGTCTGGGACAGTGTTGGGTGTGGGCCTGGGGCAGTGTCGGGTGTGGGCCTGGGGCAGTGTCGGGTGTGGGTCTGGGACAGTGTCGGGTGTGGGCCTGGGGCAGTGTCGGGTGTGGGTCTGGGGCCGTGTCGGGTGTGGGCCTGGGACAGTGTCGGTTGTGGGCCTGGGACAGTGTCGGCTGTGGGCCTGGGGCAGTGTCGGCTGTGGGCCTGGGGCAGTGTCGGGTGTGGGTCTGGGACAGTGTCGGGTGTGGGCCTGGGGCAGTGTCGGGTGTGGGTCTGGGACAGTGTCGGGTGTGGGCCTGGGGCAGTGTCGGGTGTGGGTCTGGGGCCGTGTCGGGTGTGGGCCTGGGACAGTGTCGGTTGTGGGCCTGGGACAGTGTCGGCTGTGGGCCTGGGGCAGTGTCGGCTGTGGGCCTGGGGCAGTGTCGGGTGTGGGTCTGGGACAGTGTCGGGTGTGGGCCTGGGGCAGTGTCGGCTGTGGGCCTGGGGCAGTGTCGGCTGTGGGCCTGGGGCAGTGTCGGGTGTGGGTCTGGGACAGTGTAGGGTGTGGGTCTGGGACAGTGTTGGGTGTGGGTCTGGGACAGTGTAGGGTGTGGGTCTGGGACAGTGTCGGGTGTGGGTCTGGGGCAGTGTCGGGTGTGGGGGAGTGTTCGGTGTGGGCCGGGGTGATCACATCTAGTGTCGGCTGTGGGGCAGTGTCAGGTGTGGGCCTGGGGCAGTGTCGGCTGTGGGCCTGGGGCAGTGTCGGGTGTGGGTCTGGGACAGTGTCGGGTGTGGGTCTGGGGCAGTGTCGGGTGTGGGGCAGTGTCGGGTGTGGGTCTGGGGCAGTGTCGGGTGTGGGTCTGGGACAGTGTCGGCTGTGGGCCTGGGGCAGTGTTGGCTGTGGGGGAGTGTTCGGTGTGGGCCGGGGTGATCACATCTAGTGTCGGCTGTGGGGCAGTGTCAGGTGTGGGCCTGGGGCAGTGTCGGCTGTGGGCCTGGGGCAGTGTCGGGTGTGGGCCTGGGGCAGTGTCGGGTGTGGGTCTGGGGCAGTGTCAGGTGTGGGCCTGGGGCAGTGTCGGCTGTGGGCCTGGGGCAGTGTCGGGTGTGGGTCTGGGACAGTGTCGGGTGTGGGTCTGGGACAGTGTAGGGTGTGGGTCTGGGACAGTGTAGGGTGTGGGTCTGGGACAGTGTCGGCTGTGGGTCTGGGGCAGTGTCGGGTGTGGGGCAGTGTCAGGTGTGGGCCTGGGGCAGTGTCGGCTGTGGGCCTGGGGCAGTGTCAGGTGTGGGCCTGGGGCAGTGTCAGGTGTGGGCCTGGGGCAGTGTCGGGTGTGGGTCTGGGACAGTGTTGGGTGTGGGCCTGGGGCAGTGTCAGGTGTGGGCCTGGGGCAGTGTCAGGTGTGGGTCTGGGGCAGTGTCAGGTGTGGGCCTGGGGCAGTGTCGGGTGTGGGTCTGGGACAGTGTCGGGTGTGGGCCTGGGACAGTGTCGGGTGTGGGCCTGGGGCAGTGTCGGGTGTGGGCCTGGGGCAGTGTCGGGTGTGGGTCTGGGACAGTGTCGGGTGTGGGCCTGGGACAGTGTCGGCTGTGGGCCTGGGGCAGTGTCGGCTGTGGGCCTGGGGCAGTGTCGGGTGTGGGTCTGGGACAGTGTCGGCTGTGGGCCTGGGGCAGTGTCGGGTGTGGGTCTGGGACAGTGTAGGGTGTGGGTCTGGGACAGTGTTGGGTGTGGGTCTGGGGCAGTGTCGGGTGTGGGTCTGGGGCAGTGTCGGGTGTGGGTCTGGGGCAGTGTCGGGTGTGGGGGAGTGTTCGGTGTGGGCCGGGGTGATCACATCTAGTGTCGGCTGTGGGGCAGTGTCAGGTGTGGGCCTGGGGCAGTGTCGGCTGTGGGCCTGGGGCAGTGTCAGGTGTGGGCCTGGGGCAGTGTCGGGTGTGGGTCTGGGACAGTGTTGTGTGTGGGCCCGGGGCGGTGTGAGTATGGGCCCAGGGTGGTGAGAGTGTGAGCCCAGGGCAGTGTGGGTGTGGGCCCGGGGCGGTGTGACTATTGGGCCCGGGGCAATGTGCGTGTGGGCCCGGGGCGATGTGCGTGTGGGCCCGGGGCGATGTGTAAGTGTAGGCCCGGGGCGATGTGTAAGTGTAGGCACGGGGCGATGTGTAAGTGTGGGTCCGCGGCTGTGTGAGGATGGGCCCGGGGCTGTGTAAGTATAGGCCCATGGCAGTGTAAGTCTGGGCCCGGGGCTGTGTGAGGATAGGCCCGGGGCAGTGTAAGTGTGGGCCCGGGGCAGTGTGAGTATGGGCACAGGGCGGTCTGTGTGTGGGCCCGGGGCAGTGTGAGTCTGGGCCTGGGGCAGTGTGAGTCTGGGCCCGGGGCAGTGTGAGTCTGGGCCTGGGGCAGTGTGAGTCTGGGCCTGGGGCAGTGTGAGTCTGGGCCTGGGGCAGTGTGAGTCTGGGCCCGGGGCAATGTCAGCTGTGGGGCGGTGTCAGGTGTGGGCCCGGGGCAGTGTGAGTATGGGCCTGGGGCAGTGTGAGTCTGGGCCTGGGGCAGTGTGAGTCTGGGCCTGGGGCAGTGTGAGTCTGGGCCCGAGGCAGTGTCAGCTGTGGGGCGGTGTCAGGTGTGGGCCCGGGGCAGTGTCGGGTGTGGGACTGGCGTGATGTTGACTGTGGGCCTGGGGCAGTGTGAGTGTGGGCCCGGGACAGCGTAAGTGTGGGCCTGGGGCAGTGTGAGTATGGGCACAGGGCGGTGTGTGTGTGGGCATAGGGCAATGTGTGAGTGTGAGCCTGGGGCAGTGTGAGTGTGGGCCCAGGGCGATGTGTGAGTGTGGGCACAGGGCAATGTGTGAGTGTGAGCCCGGGGCAGTGTGAGTGTGGGTCCGGGGCGGTGTCGGGTGTATCTCTAAGCAGAATACATAGGGGGACTGATCCAGAGTAAAATGGAACAAGCCAACACTGCCCCAGGCCCACAGCCGACACCGCCCGGGCCCACAGCTGACACTGCCCCAGGCCCACTGTTAAGTGCCCTAGGCCCACAGCTGACACTGCCCTGGGTTGATAGCCAATGGTGCAGCGGGCCCACAGCCGACACTGTCCTGGGCAAACAGGTGGCACAGCCTGAGCCCATAGCCGACACTGCTCCAGCCCACAGCAGATCCAGCCCTGGGCCCACAGCCGACACCACCTCTGGCTCAAAGCAGACCCTTGCCTGAGCCTTCAGGTGACCCTGCTTCAGGCCTCCAGCTGACACTGCCCCAGGCTTACAGGTGACACTGCCCTGGGCCCACAGCAGACACTGCCCCAGGCCCACAGCTGTCACTGCCCGGCCCCCAGTGAACCCAGTCCTGGGTCTTCAGGCAACACTGCCTCTGGCTCACAGTGGACCCTGCCCTTGGCCTCCAGGTGACACAGCCCCAAGCCCACAGCTGTCACGGCTCCAGTCCCACAGCAGACCCAGCCCTGGGCCTTCAGGCGACACTGCCTAGGGCCCTCAGCAGACCCAGCCCCGGGCCTTCAGGGCGACACTGCCTACGGCCCACAGCAGACCCAGCCCCGAGCCTACAGGTGACATTGCCTACGGCCCATAGTAGACCCAGTCCTGGGCCTTCAGGCGACACTGCCTACAGCCCACAGCACTCCCAGCCCTGGGCCTTCAGGGCGACACTGCCTACGGCCCACAGCAGACCCAGCCCCGAACCTTCAGGCGACACTGCCTACGGCCCACAGCAGACCCAGCCCCGAACCTTCAGGCGACACTGCCTACGGCCCACAGCAGACCCAGCCCCGGGCCTACAGGTGACATTGCCTACGGCCCATAGTAGACCCAGTCCTGGGCCTTCAGGCAACACTGCCTACGGCCCACAGCACTCCCAGCCCTGGGCCATCAGGTGACAGTGCCTATGGCCCACAGCAGACAAGGCACAATTTTTGGATAGCTATAATTATCTGTTGAGACATCTTTTCCCACATGTTCTGACCTCTAGTGACATTTTAATGTCTAACCTTCTTTATTTTTGAGTTGCAAAAAGATCAACAATGCAGGATCTAAACAAAAATGTTTAAATCCTACACATCTCGTGAAGGAGATTGTCCCTGTAGGGGGCACCATGCAGCTCACTTTTCAACTCTAACTCCTAGTACAAAGCCTAAAGACTGCGACCAATTTTTAAAAAACACTTCTTCCACATGATGTGGACATTACAGGCAAGGTCAACGTTTGTTCCCTTAGAATCTTGTCTGCTTCAATAAGGCCACCTTTCATTCTTGTAAATCCCCAATTGGTATAGGCTCAACCTACTTAACCTCTCCGCATAACATACATGGGAGCAACCTGGTGACCCTTCTCTGGATTGCATCCAATGCCAATATACCTTCCCTTGGATAATGGGACCAAATCTTTTCACAGTGTTCCAGATTTGGTCTGACTAGTGCCTTATATAGCTTTAACAAGGCCTCCCTATTTTTATGCTCTGTTCCCATTGAAATAAAAGCCAATGATTCCATTTGCCTTCCTTATTTCCTGCTGAACTTTATCCTAGCTTTTCTTTAAAATTATTTACACACGAGGACTCCTAAATCCCTCAGTGCTGCAGCTTTCCACCGTCTGTCTCATTCAAGTGACATTCAGCTCCTGCATCCTCACTTTGCCAAAGTACATTGTCTCACAATTTTCCACATTAAATTTCATCTGCCAAATGTTCGCCCAATCACTTAACCTGTCCACATCCCTCTACAGACTGTCGTCCTCACTATTTGCCTTCTCACCTGTGCATGTCATCTGCAAACATAACTACACTACAGACACTTTCCTATAGATTGTAAATAATTGTGGCACCAGCACCAATCCCTACAACACTCCACTAGTCACAGGTTGCCATCCTGAAAATGCCCCTCTACTCCAACTCACTGTTTCTATTAGCCAGCCAATCCTCACTACCTCCAAGAACATGAGCTTTTATCTTATTAAGTAAGCTCACATGTGGTAATTTATCGAATGTCTCCCAACAATTCAATTGTATCACATGCACATTTCTGGAAGAAAATCTTTAAATTATCAGAAAGTGATTGCCAGGTTTAGCACAGAACTCTAGTTCAATAAATTGAACAATTTCCTTTCAGAAAAGCAACAACGTTAGGTACAATTTTACACAATAGAACATAACTGAAAAGTAACTACCATCAGAGGTAACTGTTCTCATCCTTACCCACTCACCACCCCTCCCCCCAGCAATAAAGGACAAAGCATCTACAAGAATAAATCTGACAGAACAAGCACATTAGCTCACATTTCCCTCTCTAAAAATACACAATTTTCAGACCTGAAACACTATGAAACATGCTTGTAGAAGACTGTGTTCATCAACAGCAACCTTCAAGTTCATCTTCACATTTTAGTCTGGTTCTCCCCTCAGCAACACGTGAATTGGAAGGAACTGTCAGTATTAGCAATTCTACAAGTTTAACTCCTGGACTTATTCAAAAACTTACCAATAAAAGTTATGTTATTTAATACAATGCTGTCACAAAATATTCAGTGATTTACTGGTGGTATGGAGCCTTAACCAAGAATGTCCAAAGCCAACTTGTAGAAAGAAAACTGTTTTTGCTCTCATAACACATCGCAATGGATGTGAACATTTGTCATCTGAAAATATTTTACCTACTGCAGCTATTTATTGGGAGATTGCTCCTAAACACACATATAAAGCCACTTCTAAAGTGTTTCGAACCTATGTTTTGCAGCATAGGTTAGACACCCAAAATTTCCCAAAAAGAAGAGTGGGAATGTGGTGGCCATTTTGGGCTGATCCCAAAGGCCAAATCAGCATGTTGTGGATGCATATCCTCAGAACTCACTGGAGTGCTTTTTTAAAGATTATCTCATCCCAATCCATGTTTTTCTCTGCTGATGCAGTCAGAGATTCTCTTCACAGTTCCTGTCGTGATTGGAGTGCTTTATTTCCCCTCCAACTCTATTTTGATTTAGTCCTTGCCCTCCCCTTCACACAGCTTTGCACATTGATGAAAAGGGCATTGCGTGTCACTGATCACTCTGCTGTCTCCTCTCTTCCTGGTGGTGGAAAATGGATAAAGTTTTGCTCATTTGTTGTTCTTCACTGTGTTTCGTACTTACACACACACATCATGGGTACTGGGGAAAATACAAGCACTACCGCTGTTAGGCGGTAGTGTGGGGGAAAATAGAGAAGGAAGAAAAAAATATAACCAGGCGATTTAGAATCTCCTCAGTTTAGGTGACTGACTCTGTGCTGGCTGGCTCCAGTCAGTGTTTACTGTTGACCTGGGAAAATCAGGAAAGCCCTGAAAAAAAGTAACTAGGAGAAGGGAGAAGTGGGGCACCGCAGACAGTGGAGTGTTTTATTTCCCCCTCCAACTCTATTTTGATTTAATCCCTGCCCTTCCATTCACTGTTTGATCACGCAGCATTGCCCTTTGATGAGAAGGGCACTTTTTGTCACTGGCTACTCTGCTGTTTCCTTTCTTCCTGGTGGTGAACAATGAATAAAGATTTGTAAGCCGTTATCTTTCACTGTGTTTCACACCTGCACACACACAACATGAGTGCTGGGGACAAATAAGCACTATCGCAGTTCAGTGGTAGTGTGGGGTAAGGAAAAAATATATATAACCGGGAGAACGGAGAGGTGGGCACCGTAGGGAATGGAGTGTTTTATTTCCCCCTCCCATTTTGTTTTAACTTAATCCCACCCTCCCCTTCATCTTTGGTTTCATGTAAGCATTGCTCACTCTGGGCTTTGCTTGTCACTACTTCAGAAAAAAATATAACCAGGGGATTTAGAATCTCCTCAGTTGAGGGGACTGACTTGGAGCTGGCTGGCCACACCCAGTGTACTGTGCACAGGTAAATAAAGGGAGGACTTGGTGACGGGATACAAGCCTCTGTGCAGTTATTTCAGCTCCATTTGTAACAGGACTGGCCATTTCCAGTGGAGAGGAACAGAAATCCATCATTTTCCCCTGCCCTTATTAAGGAATTGGTCTATGTTTTCACTTTTCTAATTGACTGTCATCTAGTCTATTTACCCGATTGATTACAAAAATATCTAAAATCACAAAAATCTTTTGATCCGAGTTTTCAAACAGATTCATCTTCACGGGAACTGCAAAATATAGAATGCAGTTGGCAATTGCTGCTTTGTAATTGTTTTAAGAGGTAGTGAGTTTACTAGTTTTAAACCTAAAACTGACATTTTACTGAACATGTCATGCTTCTTTTGTGCACAAAGGTAAATGGATCGAATTCCCTTTTAATTCTCAGTCCAATAGAAATCATTGACGAAGAGTGGCAAGAGACTGACCTTTGATAACTCTTCTGGTGCCAGGCTTCCAGATCAGAACTTCAATGAGTCAAATTGTGTTCACAAAACTGACTTCACTGGTCTGCATTGTGCCATGGCTTCATGTATCCCTTCTTTTTCCACTTCATCGGATAAGTACACCCTCTAGTGTCCCCCGAGTATTTCTCAGGAATGATCCCTAGGCTGCCCGTGCATTTTAGCTGCTAAAGTTACATTGAGTACCCTTCACGAAGGAGGGGATTGATAAGAACTCCTGATTCAACCTCACTCCCTCTATACAAAATATTGGTGGATTGGCCGAGCTGAATTGCCTGTAGTATCTAGGGATGTGCAGGCTAGCTGGATTAGCCATGGTAATGGGTATAGAGTGAGATTACTCTTGGAGGGTCGCTTCAGACTTGATGGGTGGAATGGTCTCTTCCTGCACTGTAGGGATTCTATGAAAATTGGATCTTTTAGGATGTTAAAATGGTGATTTGATCTTGTAATACAGTCCGAATATGTTAAGTTGAGAATCAGATATAAAAGAATGACAGGTTTCTGGTCACTATGCCAAGTTTATCAAGTGAGTGACTGAGAGGCATTGACCAGAGTACATCCTTGGTCTGTTCTGGGTTAGACAACCTTACTTTGTCCAGCAGTATGGATGTTATCGTTTGTGTCAGCTAATTTAAGAAGGGAAAATCCACAAGCCTGCCTGCCCTTTAATGCCCTCTTCATGAACTTGCCTGCCCACACCCCATAGTCCTTCAACACATTACAAATTACAAATGTGACCAACATCTGTCACACTCTGGAAGAGTGAATTCCACAGATTGCCAATCCTTTGAGAGAAGTAATTCTTCCTCATCTGGAATTTAAATCTCCCCTTTATCCTAAAACTATGGCCTCTCATCCCAGACTGCCCTGTATGAAAAAATATCATTTCTACACCTACTTTGTCAATCCAGTTTAGTGTCTTATATCCCTTAATTAGATCTCCTCACATTCTTGTAAACTCCAAAGGGTGTAAATTTAAACTGCTCAATCTCTCTTCATAAGACAAACCCTCATCTCTGGAATCAATCAAGTGAACCTCCTCTGAACTGGAATGCAGTGTAACCATGTCCTTCCTCAGGTAAGGGGACCAGAACGTTACACAATATTCTGTGCACAACAGTGCAGTCTTGCTAAGACATTGTATTGATGGAGCAATACTCTATTCCATAAGCAATGAATGCCAAAATTCCATTTGCTTTCTTTCTTACCTGCAAAGTAGCTCACTGTGAATTATGGACTAGGGCACCCTCTGCACCTTTTTTCCCTCCCAGTTAGAATCATAGAATCTCTCCAGTGCAGAAAGTGGTCATTCAGCCCATCAAGTTTACACCAACCCTCTCAGAAGCAATCCAACCAGAGTCATCTTCCCATCCTGTCCGTATTACCCCACAATTACCATGGCTAATCCATTAGCGTCTACACCTCTGGGACTGTGAGAGGAAACTGGAGCACTTGGAGGAAACCCACACAGACATGGGGAAGATATGCAAACTCCACACTTTCTAGCATGGAATTTAACCCAGGTCCCTGGCACTGTGAAGCAGCAGTGCTAACAACTGAGGCACCATGCCACCTCTGAGTGTCTCTCCATTTAGAAAATAAGTTACTTTTCTATCCTCCTGACTAAAATGGACAACCTCACGCTTAGGTTAAATTCATCTACCAAATTTTGGCCTATTCATCTAACCTATCCATATCGACTTTATCTTAACTTTGCATTTTAGTTCTTCATTGCAGCTTATTTTTCCACCTATTTTGGAATTGTGCAGTTTTTACTAGAGTAACTTCTATCTTTACATCCAACTTGTAAATAGTTGCGACCAGAGGATCAAACAAGTTATGTCTTGCCAACAAAAAAAACGTACCTATTTATCCTGACTCTCTGCTTTCTTTTGGTTCAACTGTAACTTAATAGTATCCTTGCAGTGGGTCACAAGATTCTGGATTCAAGTTCCAATCCAAGACTTGAGATCCAAAATTAAGGCTTCCAGAGCAGTAATGAGTGACTGCTGCACCAGTAAATCTGCTGATTTTTGGTGAAAATAGATTTTTCATTGTAACATTGCAATTTGTGTGAGCATGCTGACTATAATGAGGTAATATGCTTCCTACATTACAACAATGACTAACAGCACAATTATTGGTACATGAAAGGTGTTATAACTTGTTAAAACCTGCGCATTTCTTTTGTTTGAAAAATTGAGTATAATGAACTTCTAAAGTAGCTGCCACTAACCACAGAGCGTACACATTTTCCAAAGATCCAGAAGCTTCTAAAAGTAGATTGTAGGTAGACCCAGCTGGTCAGATCCCCCCTGTGGAATGGTTTGCTTGCTTTCATGTGGAAATGCCGCAAAGCAGCAAAACAAAGAGGTTGAGTCTCCAAGCCTGGCTCAGTAACAGGAGAAACATCTCAAATTTCATTCTCTGTACAGTGGTGTTAAAACAACTATCCCTCACTCAATAAGTATTAACAATGGATCTAACCAAGGCTGGAGAAACTCCATCATTAACTTAAATAACTCATTAACGGCTATCTATTACTCATTAATAATATTTGATGACCAGAGTCACATGATCGCAACTTTTAAAAAAAATTTTCAGAGTTTTAATCACATGTTCTGAAATGTTGGCATAGCTTGGTACCATCAGGCAAGAAAGCAATAGACTCCAGGTTACCAGTAACACCTGCCTGAAAGGCAGAGACCTGTTTCTCAAGGATCTTGAACTCACCTTGAAAATGAAACTGATTTCCATCTACCACACTTACACAGATTTGTCATTTCATGTCGGTTTCTTATCCCACTCCGAAGGAACTCTTCAATTTGTGACTCAAGCTGCTTGCATTCTGATCTTTGAGTGAACTGTTAAACATACTTTGTAATTTTTATATCTATAGACACTAAACTCCTTTCTTTTAATATATGTTTGTGTGTGTTCAGCCAAATTCACAGCAGACCTAGGAGGAACCAGTTTGGGTGAGCTCACAGCACAGAGACAGACAAATGCATAGTTTTTAATGTGTAATCTTGATGTAAGTCTACGGTAGTGAGTAGAGTGGGTTCTTTCTTGATTATATGTTTTATTGAGATCTGTCTCTTGATAAGTTTTAAAAGTATAAACCATGAGTTCTAAATTAGCCTGGAGCACTGTTTTGTGGTGTTATTTGCTGAGTCTGTGGATTGTGAAGGAGCAAAGACAGCCTTGAGTAGAGTGATGTGCTCTTCCTGTCAGATGTGGGAGTTTAGGGAGCGTTTCCATGTTACTGATGATTATGTCTTCAGGAAGTGTCTTTGGTTACAAATCCTATCAGATCGCATGGACCAGCAGGAGTACCAGTTAGAGGCAATGAGGAATTTTCAGGAGCCAGGGGGTGTGATGGATGGCATTTATAGGAAGGTAGAAAAGTTGCAGAAACATCAGGTAAATGTATTAATTCCAGGAAAGTTAAAAGAGGTAGGCAGGTAGTGCAGGAGTCTTCTGTAGCTATCTTCGAGGAGAAAGTGAGGTCTGCAGATGCTGGAGATCAGAGCTGAAAATGTGTTACTGGAAAAACGAAGCAGATCAGGCAGCATCCAAGGAACAAGAGATTTGACGTTTCGGGCATAAGCCCTTCTTCAGGAATGAAGAAGGGCTTATGCCCGAAATGTCGAATGTCCTGTTCCTTCGTTGCTGCCTGACCTGCTGCACTTTTCCAGTAACACATTTTCAGCTCTTCTGTAGCTATCCCCATTTAAAACAAGTATGCTATTTTGGAAAATATAGGGAGTGGTGGATTCTCAGGGGAATGTAGCACAAACAGCCAAGTTTCTGGTACTGAGACTGGCTCTACTGTAATGAGGGGTACATTGGGCTCAGAGCAATCGATTGTGATAGGGGACTCTCCAGTCAGAGGCACAGGCAGACATATGTTTCTGTCGCTAGCAGCGAAAAATCAGAGTGGTGCCAGGATCAAGGATGTCTCAGAGAGGGTCAGAATGTTCTCAAGGGGGAGAAGGACCTGCAGCAGGTCATTGGAACTCATGACATAGGAAGGGAAAAGGATGAGATTCTGAAGGGGAAAACGTAGAAAATTAGGCAGGAATTTAAAAAGGAGGTCCTCAAGAGTAATAATATCTGGATTATGTCTGGTGCTATGAGATAATGAGTGTAGGAATAGGAGGATAGAGCAGATGAATGCATGGCTGAGAAACTGATGTATGGAAGAAGGATTCACATTTTTGGATCATTGGAATCTCTTCTGGAGTAGAATTGACTTGTACAAGAAAGATGGATTGCACCTGAATTGGAAGGGGACTCATATACTGGCTGGGAGATTTGTTAGAGCTGCATGGATTTAAATTAGTGAAGTGGGGGTGTGAAACCTAGGATGATAGTGAGAAAAAAGATCAAGCTGAGACTGGTACAGTTGGAAAAAGGTGTGAGTCAAACAGTCAGGGCAGGCAGGAACAAAGCAGAGAACAAGGTAGGACTGATAAATTAAACTACATTTACTTCAATGTAAGAGGCCTAACAGGGAAGGCAGATGGTTAGGAACATAGGACTAAGGATATCATAGTAATTACAGAGACGTGGGTCAGGGATAGACGGAACTGGCAGCTTAATGTTTCAGGAAGGTTTTGTTATAAATGCAACAAGAATGATAGAAAGTGGGGGGGCAAGAGAGGAGGGGGAGTGGCATTTTCAATAAGGGATAGCATTACAGCTGTGCTGAGGGAAGATATTCCCGGAATTACATCCAGGAATGTTATTTGGGTGGAACTGAGAAATAAGAAAGGAATAATCACCTTATTGGGATTGTATTATAGATCTCCTAATAGTCAGCGGGAAATTGAGAAACAAATTTGTGAGGAGATTTCAATTATCGGTAAGAATAACATTGTGGTTATGGTTGGGGATTTTTCTTTCCAAACATAGACTGGGATTGCCATAGTATTAAGGGTTTAGATGCAGAGTAATTTGTTAAGTGTGTACAAAAAATGTTTCTGATTCAGTATGTGGCTGTATCTAATAGAGAAGGTGCAAAACTTGACCTACTCTTGGGAAATAAGGCAGGGCAGGTGACTGAGGTGTCAGTGGGGGAGCACTCTGGGCCAAGCGACAATAATTCTATTAGTTTTAAAATAGTCATAGAGATGTACAGCATGGAAACAGACCCTTCGGTCCAACCCGTCATTGCTGACCAGATATCCCAACCCAATCTAATCCCATCTGCCAGCACCCAGCCCATATCCCTCCAAACCCTTGCTATTCAAATACCCATCAAAATGCCTCTTAAATGTTGCAATTGTACCATCCTCCACCACTTCCTCTGGTAACTCATTCCATACACGTACCACACTCTGTGTGAAAGAGTTGCCCCTTAGGTCTCTTTTATATCTTTCCCCTCTCATCCTAAACCTATGCCCTCTAGTTCTGGACTCCCCGACCCCAGTGAAAAGACTTTGCCTATTTACCCATCCATGCCCTTCATAATTTTGTATACCTCTATAAGGCTCCAGGGAAAACAGCCCCAGCCTGTTCAGCCTCTCCCTGTAGCTCAAATCCTCCAACCCTGGCAACATCCTTGTAAATATTTTCTGAACCCTTTCAAGTTTCACAGCATCTTTCCGATGGGAAGGAGACCAGAATTGCACACAATATTCCAACAGTGCCCTAACCAATGTCCTGTACAGCTGCAACATGACCCTCCCAACTCCTGTACTCAATACTCTGACCAATAAAGGAAAGCATACCAAATGCCTTCTTCACTATCCTACCTACCTGCGACTCCACTTTCAAGGAGCTATGATCCTGCACTCCAAGGTCTCTTTGTTCAGCAACACTCCCTAGGACCCTACCATTAAGTGTATAAGTCCTGCTAAGATTTGCTTTCCCAAAATGAAGCAACTCGCAGTCATCTGAATTAAACTCCATCTGCCAGTTCTCAGCCCATCTGGTCCAGATCCTGTTGTAATCTGAGGTAACCCTCTTTGCTGTCCAATACACCTCCAATTTTGGTGTCATCTGCAAACTTACTAACTGTACCTTTTATGTTTGCATCCAAATCATTTATGTAAATGACAAAAAGTAGAGGACCCTGCACCAATCCTTGTGGCACTCCATTGGTCACAGGCCTCCAGTGTGAAAAACAACCCTCCACTACCACCCTCTGTCTTCTACCTTTGAGCCAGTTCTGCATCCAAATGGCTACTTCTCCCAGTATTCCATGAGATCTGCCCTTGCTAATCAGTCTCCCATGGGGAAACCTTGTCAAACGCCTCACTGAAGTCCGTATAGATCACATCTATGGCTCTGCCCTAATCAATCTTCTTTGTTATTTCTTCAAAAACTCAATCAAGTTTGTGAGACATGATTTCCCATACACAAAGCCATGTTGACTATCCCGAGTCAGTCCTTGCTTTTCCAAATACATGTACATCCTGTCCCTCAAGATTCCTCCAACAACTTGCCCACCACCGAGGTCAGGCTCACCGGTCTATAGTTTCTTGGCTTGTCTTTACTGCCCTTCTTAAACAGTGGCATTACATTTGCCAACCTCCAGTCTTCTGGCACCTCACCTGTGACTATCAATGATACAAATATCTCAGCAAGAGGCCCAGCAATCACTTCTCTAGCTTCCCACGGAGTTCTCGGGTACACCTGATTAGATCCTGGGGATCTATCCACCCTTACCCTCTGTAATCGGAACATTTTGCACGATGTCAACATCTATTTCCCTACAGTCTATATCTTTCATATCCTTTTCCACAGTAAATACCAATGCAAAATATTCATTTAGTATCTCCCCCATTTTCTGTGGCTCCACACAAAGGCCGCCTTACTGATCTTAGAGGGGCCCTATTCTCTCCCTAGTTATCCTTTTGTCCTTAATATATTTGTAAAAACCCTTTGGATTCTCCTTAATTCTATTTGTCAAAGCTATCTCATGTCCCCTTTTTGCCCTCTTGATTTCCCTCTTAAGTATACTCCTACTTCCTTTATACTCTTCTAAGGATTCACTCGATCTATCCTGTCTATACCTGACATATGCTTCCTTCTTTTTCTTAACCAAACCCTCAATTTCTTTAGTCATCCAGCATTCCCTGTACCTACCTGCCTTCCCTTTCACCCTGACAGGAATATACTTTCTCTGGATTCTTGTTATCTCATTTCTGAAGGCTTCTCATTTTCCAGCCGTCCCTTTACCTGCAAACATCTACCTCCAATCAGCTTTCAAAAGTTCTTAAAAATGTGTTACTGGAAAAGTGCAGCAGGTCAGGCAGAATCCAAGGAGCAGGAGAATCGATGTTTCGGGCATAAGCCCTTCTTCAGGAATGAGGAAGGTGTGCCAAGCAGGCTAAGATAAAAGGTAGGGAGGAGGGACTTGGGGGAGGGATGTTGGGAATGCGATAGGTGGAAGGAGGTTAAGGTGAGGATGATAGGCCGGAGAGGGGGTGAGGGCGGAGAGGTCGGGAAGAAGATTGCAAGTCAAGAAGGCGGTGCGGAGTCCGAGGGTTGGGACTGAGATAAGGTGGGGGGAGGAGAAATGAGGAAGCTGGAGAAATCTGCATTCATCCCTTGTGGTTGGAGCGTTCCTAGGCGGAAGATGAGGCGCTCTTCCTCCAGGCGTCGTGTTGCTATGGTCTGGCGATGGAGGAGTCCAACATGCAGGTGCATGTCCTTGGTGGAGTGCGAGAGGGAGTTGAGGTGTTGAGCCACGGGGTGGTTGGGTTGGTTGGTGCGGGTGTCCCAGAGGTGTTCTATGAAACGTTCCATAAGTAGGCGACCTGTCTCCCCAATGTAGAGGAGGACACATTGGGTGCAGTGGATGCAGTAAATGATGTGTGTGGAGGTGCAGGTGAATTTGTGACGGATATGGAAGGATTCCTTTGGGCCTTGGAGGGAAGTGAGGGGGGAGGTGTGGGAGCAAGTTTTGCATTTGCTGCGGTTGCAGGGGAAGGTGCCAGGAGTGGAGGTTGGGTTGGTGGAGGGTGTGAACCTGACAAGGGAGTCGCGGAGGGAGTGGCCATTCCGGAACGCTGATAGAGGAGGGGAGGGTAATATGTCCTTAGGGGTGGAGTCTGTTTGGAGGTGGCGGAAATGACAAAGGATGATACCATGTATCTGGAGGTTGGTGGGGTGGTAGGTGAGGACCCCCAGTGGGGTTCTGTCCTGGTGGCGATTAGAGGGGTGGGATTCAAGGGCGGAGGAGCGGGAAGTGGAGGAGATGCGATGGAGATCAGATGTGGTTGACGATGATTGGAGTGTCTGACGTGGTTTAGGGTTATAGCACTCCAGCCTCTGTGTTTCACAGCTCAAGTCCCATTCTGGGATTGAAGTACAAGGTCTGGACAATGCAAGATGGTGGTGACCCAGAAGGTCTGCTTTTGCTGAGCTCTGCGCCAGAACCCAGACGAAATCGGGCGCTCACCCTCCCTTCACTTTTTAAATGGTTAAACTAGTTTTTTTCACCCTGGCTTTAGGGACACCTTACACCAGATTTGAACAGTTTGGCGCATTCTTAATATGACTCAGGGAAAAGGACCATGGAGCTTGCACCAGGCAGGGAACCCCCTGCAGCAATGGATGCATTTGTGGCTTCGCACTGCCCTGGGGAACTTAACTGCAGAGCACAGCTTGATCTCGGAGTTTGTAAAATTCCCAGAGAAGATCGATGCATTGATGGAGGAGTCACGGGCCAGGCTGGAATTGATGTTGGTCATGCTACAGAGGTGTGACCTGGAGATTCAGAGTCTTGGGCAGCATGTCGGGGGAAGCGGAGCAACGGGCCATGGCTTCCGAGACCGCGGCTGAATCTTCAGCGGGCCAGGTTCAGGCCCTGGAACGCAGAGTGCAGGCCTTGTTCTGCCAGGAGTGCCTCGGATTACAATATGGAAGGGATAGGTTGGGTACCCACTTGTAACTTTCTTGTCATAAGATATTGGTATTTGTTTTTCTTACTTGGTGATGTCTGGGGAGGTGGCATTGCTTCAGCTGGAAGGAGTCACGGTGAGATTAATGGATAGTATGAGCGCCCCTTGTGGACAAGGGAGAAAGTCTCCTTTCAGTTATGTTTATGCTGTTAGGTTGCAGAAGTTGTTGTTAGGAGTTTTGATTTAGTAGTTTTAAAAGTTGCATTTCTAAACTTAAGCGAACTGTTTGTGGTTCTCACTTGGCGCGCTATGAGTGGGTTTCTTCCTCCCCGGGGGTCACGGACTCTTTCAGACGATCATGGCTAGCCATTCGTTTAAATGGTGTACCTGGAATGTTAAGGGGAGTCACTCTCCAATTAAAAGAAAAGAAATACAGTCAAGCCTTAGTGAAGAGAGGGTCAATGTAACCTTATTACAAAAAAATACACTTAACCGATAAGGAACATTTGAAGTTGCAACAGGAAGGACTCGGCCAGGTGTTTTGCTCATCTTTTAACTCGAAAAGTAGAGGAGTGGCTATTCTCATCCGGAAGAACATCCCATTTCAAATATTAGGCCAGCTAAAGGATGGGTCTGGGCAGTTCATAATACTTAAAGCTTTAATACATGGAGAGGAGTACGGGATCCTGAATGTATGTTACCCCCCAGCACATTCCTTTAAATTCATAACGGATGTCCTCTGTAGATTGATGACCCTTGGGGCGCGCCATACAATTATAGGGCGAGACTTTAACCGTATTATTGACCCCGAGGCGGGCAGGATGCCTTAGGGGTCTTGTGGATATGTCTCTGCAATCCAGGCAGTTGGTGGACCTGAACAGGGAGCTGGGGTTGGTGGATGTATGGAGATGTCTTCACCTCGAAGGTAGGGATTTTACCTTTTATTCTAATCCACATACGTGCTATACCAGAATTTACATGTTTTTTGTCCCATTGGCCTTTTTGAACTCGGTACTGTCCTGCAGAAAAGGGAATATAGCCTTATCTGACCACGTGGCAATGTATATGGAGGTTAAGGCCAGAAAGGGTGGGGCGGGTTCCCAGCACTGGCATATGGACGCTTTCCTCCTGAAAGATAAAATGTTTATACAATATTTTTTGCAGGAGTTTAAAATTTTTGGGATATCAATTCAGGTACAGCCAGCAACCCATCGGTGCTGTGGGAGACTGCCAAGGCCAGTGCATGGAGTTTGATTATTTCTTACTCTGCGACCCGGAAATGACAGATGGGAGAGCAGTAACGTTTGGCTCGAGGCTCACCTGAAGGCAGCTGAGTTAGCATAGGCCAGCCAGAACTAAATTGCAGCAGATTATAGCCCTTAGGGCTGCTTTGAATGCTGCATTTACCCAAACAGCAAAGAAGGAAATGTTTTATCTTGCTTTTTGTACATTGTTACATCTCTGCTTTGTGGGAAGAATGAATTGTATGGTTCCCACTTTATTCTTTAAAGCCTCGTCATACTGAGCTTAGAGTTTAATGTAAATCCAATTTTCATATGATTGCTGAACCTGCTCACAGATTGGTATTTACATGTGTCCAGACTACTATGGGATTTCTGAGAATGAACATATTAAACTAGAGTGGAATGCACCTGTGAGCTTTTTAACTTCATTATTTGTGGAATGTGAGCATCGATGGCTAGGCCTGTGTTCATTGCAACCTCTTCAGCTCTGTGATGGAGAGAGAGAGAGAGAGAGAGAGAGAGAAAGAGAGAGAGTGTGTGTGTGTGTGTGTGTGTGTGTACGTAAAATGTACGCTATCTACAATTAGCTGCAAATGTGTTGCTGGTCAAAGCACAGCAGGCCAGGCAGCATCTCAGGAATAGAGAATTCGACGTTTCGAGCATAAGCCCTTCATCAGGAATGAATATCTACAATTACCTCAGAACTGAGACTATCTGTGATATCATAGCCTCATAAATTCAATATATTCTTGTTAAAATTGTTTATGCTGTTGTGAAGAACTGAAGATGGTTTTGCAGGTGATAAAACAATGATTCCTCTAGCTGAGAGAAGAGTTATGATCTTGGAGGCTAATGCAATTACTTATCTTTGCTCCAGCCAGGATTTAAAGCATCTAAAATTTGAGCTGTCATCCAATGAAACCACAATTTTCGCTATGAGTGCAAGTATGAGTAAACATGTCTCGAAATATTGATATCTGATGCATGAACCTACAGAATCAATCACCTGTAAAAATCTGAACAAATGGTTGACTTGGAACCTGATAGCATATCAACTGTTATCTATTTTGGTGAATTTGGGGAGTTTCTACACCATTACTCAGTCTTGGGTCTCTCCGTGAGTTGATGGATTAGCCACTGGAACATTAGTTAGCTAACTGACTCCAACTAATCATCGCACTCCATTGTATCGAGGGCAGCTCGTTCTGCAGCTAGTCCTGGAGTACAAGTGGAGCACAAAATAAATCTTTTTTAGTGATCGGGGAGACATTATATTGAAGTTCAAATGTGTGGAAATCTTTCCAGAGTCAAAATAATTCAAGCATCCGTGTCGAGTTTGCACATTCCCTGGGTCTACGTAGGTTTCCTCTGGATGATCCAGTTTTCTCCCACAGGGAGAAAGTGAGGAGTGCAGAAGCTGGAGATCAGAGTGATCTGACTGGCTGTGTTTTTCCAGCATTACACTTTTTGTCTCTTTCTTCCCACAGTTGAACGATGTGTAAGTTAGGTGCTTGGTCATTCTAAGTTGCCCCGTAGTGTCCAAGGATGTTCAGGCTAGGTGGGTTAGCCATGGGAAATGTAGGGTTACAGGGATGGGATGGGTCTGGGTGGAATGGGCTGGACACGATGGGCCGAATGACCTGCTTCCACACTTTATAGATTCTATAATCTTTCACATGTGCCACATCATGGCTCTGTAGCACACAGTTCAGATAGAGTGTTTTTTGAATGGAGGCACTGCACTACATGATGGCTTAATGTGTCAGTCCGGTGAGTTGAACCGCTGAAGTTCCATTGAGTGACCAAAGTAAGGGAAGCTGTTAAAGGGTTTGTTGCTTATGCACTTTAGATGGTTGTCAACTCCACTTATGGTGCTGGGCTTGTCTGCTGGAGAATATTAGGCTCATATCATGGAGTCACAGTTCAAATATCTGACTGTGAGAAATGAATCTGTCCTCATTAGATTACTTACAGTGTGGAAACAGGCCCTTCGGCCCAACAAGTCCACACCGACCCGCCGAAGCGCAACCCACCCATACCCCTACATATACCCCTTACCTAACACTATGGGCAATTTAGCATGGCCAATTCACCTGACCCGCACATCTTTGGACTGTGGGAGGAAACCGGAGCACCCGGAGGAAACCCACGCAGACACGGGGAGAATGTGCAAACTCCACACAGTCAGTCGCCTGAGGCGGGAATTGAACCCAGGTCCCTGGCGCTGTGAGGCAGCAGTGCTAACCACTGTGCCACCGTGCCGCCCATCTCGCTCAGTCTCCTCCTGGCACCCACTGTCTCCCTGAGAGAGGGAGTATTGTGATCCTGGACACACGAACAGTTGCTGCTGCGAAAGAGATGCAGGCGGCACAGTGAAGCAGACAAACCATGGTTTTAAAGGTTTGTCAGTAGGAAAGAAAGTTTGGGGATCCTCAGCATCAGGATCTGACAGAGGTGGGGTTGGTCAAATCACTTTAAGTAAAAACCTAAATTGCGAAGGGTGACTGGACCCGAAATGTTAACTCTGCTTTCTCTCCACAAAACACTGTCAGACTTGCTGAATTTTTCCAAAAAAAACTACAGATGCTGGAAATCAGAAACGAAAATAGAAATTGCTGGAAAATCTCCACAGGTCTGTCGACATCTGTGGAGAGAAATCTGAGTTAGCATTTTACATCCAGTGACCCTTCTTCAGAACTGATGGTAGCTCGGAAAAGGTTGGTATTTATGCAAAAGATAGCGTGGGGTGAGAGAGGAGCTGTCAACGCAAGTTGGAGATAGCTTCCAGAGAGACAGAACAACATTCGGACAGGCAAAGGAGTGGGTGAGGTCAGCCTGGGAGAATAAATAGCTGTGAATGAGAGCTAATAGTAACTGGCAATGGGGACTACCTGTAGCTGACATAGATGTCCTGTGAACCCGTCACCCAGTACATGCTTTGTTTCACCAACACAGAGGAGACCACATTGTGAGCAGCGAGTGCAGGAGAGAAGATTGTGAGAAGTGCAGGTATAGCAGTGCTTCACCTGGAAGTGTGTTCTGGGCCCTCAGACACTGAGGAGGGGGCATGTAAATGGTCAGGTGTTACACTTTCTGCAGTTACAGGGGAAGGTACCATGAGGCTGTGGGAGGGCTGTTGGGAGTGAAGGAAGAGTGGACAAGGGTGTCTGGGAGGGAATAGTCCTTGTGGAAAGCTGACCAAGGAGGGGAGGGGAAGATGTCACTGGAGGTGGCACCCCATTGGAGGTGGCAGAAATGGCAACTAATGATCGTCTGGATGTGGAGGCTGGTGGGATGGTAGGTGAGGACAAGGAGGACCCTATCGCTGTTTTGGGAGGGAAGAGAGGGGCGTGAGGGCCAAAGTATGGGAGATGGGTTGGACCTGGCTGAGGGCTCTATCAACCCTAGTGCTGCACAATCCTCAGTTGAAGAAGGAGTCGGCCCCCTTATCAAAGGTGACACTATCAGAACAGATGCAACTGAGATGGAGGGACTGGGAGAATGGACTAGCGTCCTTACAGGAAGCGGGGTCTGAGGATGTATAAACAAGATAACTGTGGGAGTTGGTGGGTTTGAGCACCTTCTCTCACATCCTTAAGCCAATCCCTCACAGCAGCTCCTGTCATCACATGAGGCTACCACCACACACAACTCATTGTCAGCTACGGCTAGTCCCCATCAGAAGCTATTCATTCTCCCGAGCTGACGTTTACTCACTCCTTTGTCTGTCCAACTCTTTTTTTTCTCTCTGTTTAGGCTCTATCTCAACCTAGTGTTTACTTACTCCTCCACCACCCTCCCCCCCACTCCACCTTCTGCATAAATACCACCCTTTCCTTATATTACCATTAGTGTTGAAGACCCGAAATATTAACTCTGCTTTCTCTCCACAAGATGCTGCCAGACTTGCTGATTTTTTCCAGAAATTTGTTTTTATTTGTGAAATTGATATTGGTTGTACCCATGAAACCTGAAGATGCCAGCTATTGTCAGGTAGGACTCCTGTCAAACCCTGTGTGAATATAGAACAACATTCTGGGTAGTTGTGTAGCTATGCTGTGTCACATGACGTGCTGGGAGGGATGTTGACACTTATGGCTGTGGAAATCATATCTCTATTGTGTTGACTATTTAAAATGAAATTTACCTTTTCCTTTGAGGTATATTTTGTGTTGGTTTTGATCTGTGTTAAAAGTAGAAACAACAAAAAGTGATACCTTGTCGGTAATTTCTTTATTTGAGGAGATTGTGGTAAAGTTGGTGATTTTAGTTTAGACATCCCTCTGACAAAGATTGTGACAGGTATCATTGTTACTCAATGGAGACTGCAACAAGTAGACCATCTGTATGTGCAGCTATTTTGGGATAGGTCTTGGCCAAGATGCTGCCCGTGTGAAGGTTCAGGGTTCATCCACTGCCAGGCATGTGTTCCATCCCCAGCCATCTAGCTCAAGAGCTAACCAAGCTGCTTTGTTTAATGTCAACGTAGATCCAGAGGATCATTGGGCTACTTTGTCACCAGAGAGAAACAAATGGTGGACAGGGTCAGGGCTATGCTGTTCATGGCTCAGTAGGACCCTTACAATATTGGCATTCTATATATATCCTTCTCCACGAGTCCATGCCTGTTCTCTGTAATGTTTCTGTGGCCCACACTGTGCGTCTGCCTCTGTGTCTCTGAAGTCTTTTGCAGGATAGTGGTTAAGTTTAATTCTGTCAATGGACAATGTATTGATCATGAGTGATGCTGACATCCTGGCACAGCTGGAACCTGGGCTGGCCTGGTTCTGGGTATTTTCTCTCCAATCAAAGCTGTGACTCGGTTCCCTCTGTGCAATCTCAAAATGACCTTCTATCTTGTTCTTCTGCATCCTTTTCCTCTTTCCCCTCCTCTAATGACAAGTGCACTTCCTCATGTCCTGCCACCCCAAATACCCAAACCCTACTGTTTTGCTCTGTTGTGCAGCAGACAATAAACTTACAAAGTGACTTGGTCAGATCAATTGGCTGGATGCAATGTCGACATGGTGTGCTCAACTCCTGTGCCCCGACATCACCATGAAGGACTCTCCTTCTCAATTTCTCCCCTCACCTGATGCATGATGATCCTCAGGTTAAGCTACCACCAATTGTCTTTCTCTGGTGAGAAAGTAGCCCTATGATCCTCTGAGACTGTGCTGACATTAAACAAAGGAGTTTGATTAGATCAGTGGGCTGGATGATGTGGAGAATATGGTGTTGGACTGGGATGGCCAAAATTATAAACTATATGACTGGGGTGGCACGGTGGCTCAGTGGTTAGCGCTGCTACCTCACAGACTAAGGACCCGGGTTCAATTCCAGCCCTGGGTGTCTGTCTGTGTGGAGTTTGCAGATTCTCCCTGTGTCTGCATGAGTTTCCCCCCCCACAACTCAAAGATGTGAAGGTTGGGTGGATTGGCAATGTTCAGGGATGTGTAGGTTAGGTGCATTAGTCAGGGGAAACATGATGTAATAGGGTAGGGAATCTGTCTGGGTTGGGGGTTAATCCTCAGAGGGTCAGTTTGGATGTGTTGGGCCAAATGGCCTGTTCCCATGCTTTAGGCATTGTTCGAGTTCTATGACCAGGTTATAGTTCAACAGATTTATTTAGAATCATAAGCTTTCGAACTGCTGTTCCTTTGTCAGGTGAAATGGTTTATGATGTGCAGTGATGCTAAACTGTATGAGTTCAGTTCTCAATCTGAGGTCACCATGAAGGTCACACCCTCTTGATCTTCCCCCTTGCCTGAGATGTGGGGACCCTCAAATTAAATAGACTCATACAGCTGTACAACACGGAAACAGACCCTTCGGTCCAACTTGTCTATGCCGACCAGATATCCCAACCCAATCTAGTCCCATTTGCCAGCACTCAGTGACTTTACCTTATGTACACGACTGTTGTTCAGAAGACCCTGACAGGTGCGGGGCGTCTCTTGACTCCCTACCACAGTGGTCAAGGTACAGAACGATATTTCAACAGGCGGAAAACCTGTTCAGTAAGTGCAATGGTGTGCTTAGGTTGCGTTATTGCTGGGATTGAGTTTGACAATCCCTCTCTGTTTATGTTAAATGCCATCTCCTCAGAGAGTGCCCATCCCTTGATGCCCAGAATCAACCCACTCATTGGAGTGAGGTGTGGGGGGGGAGTTGGGATGGATGACCTGAGGCAGCCTTAGTTTACAGAATAGGGCGGAATAATACCTGCTCCTGGAATACATGGACAGGAGTTCTTCCTTGGGCCACAGACCCCCTACTGGCCATTGTTAGAATGGCAGCCTTTCCTCTTAATTATTCAGCCTGGTGTTTGCATGGGAATCTTTATGGTCACATGGGTGCTGTACATTACACTGGCACAAACAGACTAGTGTTGCTAAACCCATTGTGTTATGTTTGTGGGGTCACGTCTGTTGGAAACTGTTGGTTTCAGTGAAGAGAGCATCCATGACCAACAGTCAATTGGGATACTCAGCTGCAGAGACCAATACTGAGAGGTTAAAGGTCATGGTCACCTCAGTGCCAGCAGCAGGACTTATCCAGATTTGTTGTCAGGACCAATTACACTGTTACAGGCATGAGGCAGTACACCATTTTGACACCAGATTTCTGAATGAATATTCTGACAGTGTCTTTTTCCTGCCTTTATGTATTTAATCATCTAATACCCTCTCAAATGCCTGGTGATCATTAAGGAAGGCTCAGGGGTTGGTCAATATCTCGACTGGCAGCTGAAACCTCCTCCTGCACTGGAGTTCAGATATCTCCAGGAAAGTGAGTTTGTTGCAGTGCGTACAACACTGAAATGTTCTCAGTTTGCTCTTCTCGATGGTGCCTGAAGCTCAGAGTGTAGGGGGAATACTTTTCCAAACTATCCCACACCTTTGAGAAGCCTTCTGAGCAGATATGCACCCTTCCAAAGCACTGATCACTGTGAAGCAACTGTTCTGTCAGTCTCCTGAGTGACACATGAAGTCTCTTCTGTTGTGTGGCATTGGAAAACCCAGCCCCTTAGATGTGCCAATGAAAATGGCCAGAGATACATGAGGCAATTTCAGTTTGAACTTGGCTGCTGTTTTTCCAGTACACAGGTGGCACTGGGAGGGAGGCAGTGGAGGTGGGACTGTCCTGGGGGTGGTGGGATTGATTGCAGAGGAACGTGGTCTTGAGACTCTGGAGTTTAAACAGGGGTCAGAGTGGAAGATGCTCAAGCAAGTAGGCGTCTGCAGATATATTTCTGGCAGGCCGAAGGGGCCCAGCCTATGAGTTAAATGATCTTCCTGGCTGGGGAAGGGGGGCATTAGGGAATTAGAAGGAGCCAAAGGTGAACTGAAATGATAAAAACAAAAATTACGAGAGAAATTCAGCAGGTCTGGCAGTACCTGTGAAGAGAAAACAGTTTATGTTTCAAGTCCAAGCACCTTTCTTGAGAAATGGCTATCTCATACTCCCTTTATGACCTTCCTGATTTCCTTCTTCAGTAACCTCCTGTATTCCCTGTATACCTCCGGGGATTCCCTTGATCCCAGCTGCCTGTACCTGGAGCCACGCTTCCTTTTTTCTGGTCAATGCCTCAATGTCTGTTGTCATCCAGATTCCAATTCCTTCCATCTTGCCCTTCACCCTCACTGGAACATATAGACCTTGTACTCTAGCTATCTCACTTTGAAGAACCCCCACTTGCCTGAGGTCCCTTTGTCTGCAAACAAACTACTCCATTCAACCCCTGCAAGCCCCTGTCTAATTCCATCCAAATTCACCTTGCCCCAGTTTAGAACTCAAACCTGTAAACCAGTTTTGCCCCTTTCCATAACTATTTTAAAACTAATAGAACTATGGTGACTGGTCCCAAAGCTCTCCCCCATTGTTGAAAATGTGTTTCTGGAAAAGCGCAGCAGGTCAGGCAGCATCCAAGGAACAGGAGATTCGACGTTTCAGGCATAAGCCCTTCTTCAGGACTTATGCCCGAAACGTCGAATCTCCTGTTCCTTGGATGCTGCCTGACCTGCTGCGCTTTTCAAGCAACACATTTTCAGCTCTGATCTCCAGCATCTGCAGATCTCATTTTCTCCTCTCCCCCATTGTCACCTCTGTCACCTATCATGCCCTATTTCCCAAGAGTAGGTTTAGATTTGCCCTTCCTGAGGAGGACCCTCTATATACTGCTTGAGGAAACCTTCCTGAACGCACTTAACAAATTCCATCCTATCTAAACCCTTAATGCAGTAGCATATCATAGAACATAGAACATCAAACAGTACAACACAGTACAGGCCTTCTGCTCTCAATGTTGCACTGACCTTTTAACCTACTCTAAGATCAAACCAACCAACATACCTTTCATTTTACTATCAAGCATGTGCCTATACACGAGTCAGTTAAATGTCTCTGATGTATGTAACTGTACCCCCACTGCTGGCAGTGCATTCCGCGCACCCACCACTCTCTATGTAAAGAACCTATCTTTGACATCTCCCTTAAACCTTCTTCCAATCACCTTAAAATTATGCCCCCTCATGACAGCCATTTCCACCATGAGAAAAAGTCTATGGCTATCCACTCTATCTATGCCTTTTATCATCTTGTACAACTCTATCAATGCACCTCTCATCCTTCTTCACTCCACTGAGAAAAGCCCTAGCTCTCTCAACCTTTCTTCATAAGACATGCCCTCCAATCCAGAGAGCATCCTGGTAAATCCCCTCTGCACCTACTCTAAAGTTTCTACATCTTTCTGACAATGAGATGGCCAGAACTGAACACAATATTCCAAATGTGGTCTAACCAGGGCTTTATACAGCTGCAGCATAACCTCGCGGCTCTTAAACTCAATTTCTTAAACTAATGGAAGCTAATGCACCTTCTTAACAACCATATCAACTTCCATGGCAATTTTGAGAGATCTATGGGCATGGACCCTAATTTCCTTCTGTTCCTCCACACTGCCAAGAATCCTGCCTCTAACTCTATAACCTGCATTCAAATTTGACCTTCCAAAATTAATCACTTCACGCTTTTCCAAGTTGAACATCATCTGCCCCTTCTCAGCCCAGCTCTGCATCCAGTCAATGTCTTGTTGCAACCAACAACAGCACAGCCCTCCACAGTGTCCACAATTCCACCAATGTTCGTGTCATCAACAAACTTACGGACCAACTCTTCCACTTCTTCATCCAAGTTATTTATAAAAATCACACAGAGCAGAAGTCCCAGGACAGATCCTTGTAGAACACCATTGCTCACCGAGCTCCAGGCTGAATACTTTCCGTCTACCACCACCCTCTGTCTTCTATGGGCCAGCCAATTCTGTATTCAGGCAGCCAGATTTCCTTTTTTCCCATGCTTCCTTATATTCTGAATAAGCCTACCATGGACAATCTTATCAAACACCGGTGATGGACAAGTTGTTGGAGGGAATCCTGAGGGACAGGATTTTCATGTATTTGGAAAGGCCATGACTGATTAGGGATAGTCAACATGGCTTTGTGCGTGGGAAATCATGTCTCTCAGATTTGATTGAGTGTTTTGAAGAAATAACGAAGAGGATTGATGAGGGCAGAGCAGTAGATAAGATCAATATAGACTTCAGTAAAGCGTTCGACCAGGTTCCTCGTGAGAAACTGATTAGCAAGGTTAGACCACATGGGATACAGGGACAAGTAGCCATTTGGATACAGAACTGACTCAAAGGTAGAAGACAGAGGGTGGTGGTGGAAGGTTGCAATACAGACAGGAGGCCTGTAACCATAGAACATAGAACATAGAAGGATACAGCGCAGTACAGGCCCTTCGGCCCTCGATGTTGCGCCGACCGAATCCTACCTAACCTATACTAGCCCAATAACTTCCAAATGCCTATCCAATGCCCGCTTAAATGACCATAAAGAAGGAGAGTTCACCACTGATACGGGCAGGGCATTCCATGAACTCACAACCCGCTGTGTGAAGAATCTACCCCTAACATCTGTCCTATACCTACCACCCCTTAATTTAAAGCTATGTCCCCTAGTAACACCTGACTCCATTAGCGGTAAAAGGTTCTTAGTATCTACCCTATCTAAACCCCTAATCATCTTATACACTTCTATCAGATCTCCCCTAAACCTTCTCTTCTCCAATGAGAACAGCCCCAAGTGCCTCAGCCTTTCCTCATAAGATTTTCCTACCATTCCAGGCAACATCCTGGTAAACCTCCTCTGCACTCGTTCTAAAGCTTCCACATCCTTCCTATAGTATGGCGACCAAAACTGCACACAATACTCCAGATGAGGCCGCACCAGAGTCTTATACAACTGCAACATGACCTCAGGACTCCGGAACTCAATTCCTCTGCCAATAAAGCCCAGTACACCATATGCCTTCCTCACAGCACTATTTACCTGGGTGGCAACTTTCAGAGATCTGTGTACATGGACACCAAGATCCCTCTGCTCATCCACACTACCAAGTAGCCTACCATTAGCCTAGTAATCCATCTTCTTGTTATTCCTACCAAAGTGAACGACTTCGCACTTAGCTACATTGAATTCCATTTGCCACATTTCCGCCCAGCTCTGCAACTTATCTATATCCCGCTGTAACCTACCACTTCCTTCCTCACTATCCACAACTCCACCGACTTTTGTGTCATCCGCAAACTTGCTTACCCAGCTTTCAAGTCCTTCCTCTAGATCATTTATAAAGATAACAAAAAGCAATGGTCACAAACCAGTGGTGTGTCCCAAGAATTGGTGCTGGTACTGCTTTTCGTCATTTATGTAAAATGATTGGGATGTGAATATAGGAGGTATAGTTAGGAAATTTGCTGATGACACCAAAATTGGAGGTGTAGTGAACAGTGAAGAAGGTTTCCTCAGAGTATAAGATCAGATGGGCCATTGGGCTGCGGAGTGGCAGATGGAATTTAATTTAGATAAATGTTGCATTTTGGAAAAGCAGATCAGGGCGGGACTTATACACTTAATGGTAAGGTCCTGGGGTGTGTTGGTGAACAAAGTGACCTTGGAGAACAGGCTCATAGCTCCTTGAATGCGAATTCTCAGGTAGATAGGAGAGTGAAGAAGGTGTTTGGTATGCTTTCCTTTATTGGTCGGAGCATTGAGTGTAAGAGTTGGGAAGTGATGTTGCAGCTTTACAGGACATTGGTTCAGTCACTTTTGGACTATTGTGCACAATTCTGGAATCCCTCCTTTTGTAAGGATGTTATGAAAGTTGAAAGGGTTCAGAAAAGATTTACAAGGATGTTGCCAGGGTTGGAGGGTTTTAGCTATAGAGAGATGCTGATGAGGCTGGGTCTGTTTTCCTTGGAGTGTTGGAGGCTGAGGGGTGACCTTATAGAGATGAATAAAATCATGAGGGGCATGGACAGGATAAATAAAGTTTTTTTCCCTGGGGTGGGGGAGTCCAGAAACTAGAGGGCATAGGTTTAGGGTGAGAGAGGTAAGATTTTAAAGGGACCTAAGGGGCAACTTTTTCATGCAAAGGGTAGTGCGTGAATAGAATGTGCTGTCAGAGGAAGTGGTGGAGGCTGATACAATTGCAACATTTAAAAGGCATCGGGATGGGTATGTGATTTGGAGGGTTTAGAGGATATGGGTCAGTTGCTGAAAATGGGACTAGATTAATTTAGGATATCAGGTCAGCATGGATGAGTTGGACCGAAGGGTCTGTTTCCATGCTGTACATTTCTATGACTCTATGACTCTTTGCATCACATCCATTACTCTACCTTCATCAATGTGTCTTGTCACATGCTCAAAGAATTCAATAAGACTTGTGAAGCAAGACCTGCTCCCCACAAAGCCATGCTGACTACCTCTAATAAATTATTCTTTTCCTGTCTCTCAGAATCCTCTCCAATAATTTACCCACCACCAACGTAAGACTGACTGATCTGTAATCCTTTCTTGAACAAGGGAATAATGTTTGCCACATTCCAATTATCTGACACTATTCCATTGGACAGTGAGGACGCAAATATCATCACCAGAGGCACATCAATCTGTAGATTCCTTGAATCCTGTAGAACCTTGGGTGTATCCTATCTGGCCCAGGGGACTTGTCTATCCTCATGTGTTTCAGAATTTCTAGCACATCCTCCTCCTTAACATCAACCTGTTTGAGCATATCAGCCTGTTTCACATTGTCCTCACAAATGACAAGGTCCCTTTCACAAGTGAATACTGAAGCAAAATATTCATCAAAAACTTCCCCTACCCCTCCCAACTCCAGGAACAAGTTCTTTGAACATCCTTGCATCTTTACAGCATCTTTGAACATGAGTGAGGTCCTGGAGGACTGGAGATTTGCTAATGTTGTCCCCTTGTTTAAGAAGGGTAGCAGAGATAATCCAGGTAATTATAGATCGGTGAGCCTGACGTCGGTGGTAGGGAGGCTGCTGGAGACGATACTGAGGGATAGGATCTATTTACATTTAAATGAAAATGGGCTTATCAGTGATAGACAACATGGTTTTGTGCAGGGAAGGTCATGTCTTACCAACTTAATAGAACTCTTTGAGGAAGTGACAAAGTTGATTGACTACTACTCTCTATCTCCTGCTGCCCAGCCAGTTCTCTATCCATCTAGCTAGAACACCCTGAACCCCATGCGGCTTCACCTTCTCCATCAGCCTACCATGGGGAACCTTATCAAACACCTTACTGAAGTCCATGTATAATGAACTGAGAGTACAATTAAAGAAACAACACACTGAATTGAGATTAGAGATAGAGAAACATCAGACAGAACCGTGAGTTCAGATAGGGAAACAAAAAACTGAACTGAGAATACAGAGAGAGAAACTACACAATGATCTGAGTGTACAGACACAGTAAGAGCACTCCGAACTGTGAGTTCAGAGAGAGAAAGAAAACACTGAACAGAGAGTACAGGTAGAAAATCACTCAAATGAACATTGTGCACAGATGCAAAAACAGTGAACTGAAATGAGAGTACAGGTAGAGAAACCACACACTGAAATGAGAGTACATACTGAGAAACAAAACAAAGAACTGAGTATACAGATACAAAAACAACAGTGCACAAACAGTACAGACAGAGAAACAGTACATAGGACTGAGAGAACACACAGAAACACAACATATTAAACTGAAAAATAACAGACTTATTGGATTGTGCACATAGAAAATCCATAGAATGAAGTGAGTGTACATAATCATATATAAAAGACTGAAGTGAGAGTACAGATACAGAAACAAAACAATGAACTGAGAGCACAGACAGAGATATAACGCAATGAACTGAGTGTGCAAATACAGATAAAGCACACAAAACAAAGAGCACAGATAGAGAAATACCACAATATGCTGACTGTACAGATACAGGAACAGCACACTGATCAGACAGGACAGATAGAGAAATAACACAATGAACTGACAGTACAAATAGAGAAACACATACTGAACAGACAGTAGAGAGAGAAATAAGAGGATGCAATCAGTGTTCAAACTGACAAACTGCACACTGAACTGAGAGTACAGACAAAGAAAGAGCACACTGAACTGAGAGTAGAGAAAAACAGCACACTTCATTGAGAAACAGACAGAAAGAAAATAATGAACTCAGAAAACAGCCACGGAAACAGCACGAGGCACCAAGAATACAGATAGAGGACGAGCAGATTGAACTGTGTACAAATGAAGAAATAAGACATTGAACTGAGAGTACATATAAAGAATCAAAACACTGAATTGAGAGCACAGATTAAGAAACAACACACTGAACTGAGAGCACAGATTAAGAAACAGCACACTGAAATTAGAGTACAGATAGAGAAACAACACAGTGAACTGTGATTTCAGGTAGAGAAACAGTACACTGAAAAGGGAGTACGGATAGCAAAGTAACACAACGAATTGAGGGAACACATAACGAAATAACTCAATGAACTGAGAGTACAATTAAAGAAACAACACACTGAATTGAGATTAGAGATAGAGAAACATCAGACAGAACTGTGAGTTCAGATAGGGAAACAAAACACTGAACTGAGAATACAGAGAGAGAAACTACACAATGATCTGAGTGTACAGACACAGTAAGAGCACTCCGAACTGCAAGTTCAGAGAGAGAAAGAAAACACTGAACAGAGAGTACAGGTAGAAAATCACTCAAATGAACAGTGTGCACAGATACAAAAACAGTGAACTGAAATGAGAGTACAGGTAGAGAAACAGCACACTGAAATGAGAGTACATACTGAGAAACAAAACAAAGAACTGAGTATACAGATACAAAAACACCAGTGAGCAATCAGTACAGACAGAGAAACAATACATAGAACTGAGAGAACACACAGAAACACAACATATTAAACTGAAAAATAACAGACTTATTGGATTGTGCACATAGAAAATCCATAGAATGAAGTGAGAGTACATAATCATATATAAAAGAACGAAGTGAGAGTACAGATACAGAAACAAAACAATGAACTGAGAGCACAGACAGAGATATGACACAATGAACTGAGTGTGCAGATACAGATAAAGCACACAAAACAAAGAGCACAGATAGAGAAATACCACAATATACTGACTGGACATATACAGGAACAGCACACTGATCAGACAGGACAGATCGAGAAATAACACAATGAACTGACAGTACAAATAGAGAAACACATACTGAACAGACAGTAGAGAAAGAAATAAGAGGATGAAATCAGTGTTCAGACTGACAAACTGCACACTGAACTGAGAGTACAGACAAAGAAAGAGCACACTGAACTGAGAGTAGAGACAAACAGCACACTTCATTGAGAGTACAGAGAGAAAGAAAATAATGAACTCAGAAAACAGATACGGAAACAGCACAAGGCACCAAGAATACAGATAGAGGACGAGCAGATTGATCTGTGTACAAATGAAGAAATAAGACATTGAACTGAGAGTACATATAAAGAAACAAAACACTGAATTGAGAGCACAGATTAAGAAACAACACACTGAACTGAGAGCACAGATTAAGAAACAGCATACTGAAATTAGAGTACAGATAGAGAAACAACACAATGAACTGCGATTTTTTACCGCTAATGGAGTCAGGTGTTACTAGGGGACATAGCTTTAAATTAAGGGGTGGTAGGTATAGGACAGATGTTAGGGGTAGATTCTTCACACAGCGGGTTGTGAGTTCATGGAATGCCCTGCCCGTATCAGTGGTGAACTCTCCTTCTTTATGGTCATTTAAGCGGGCATTGGATAGGCATTTGGAAGTTATTGGGCTAGTATAGGTTAGGTAGGATTCGGTCGGCGCAACATCGAGGGCCGAAGGGCCTGTACTGCGCTGTATCCTTCTATGTTCTATGTTCTATGTTCAGTTAGAGAAACAGTACACTGAAAAGGGAGTACGGATAGCGAAGTAACACAACGAATTGAGGGAACACATAAAGAAATAACTCACTGAACTGAGAGTACAGTTAAAGAAACAGCACACTGAATTGAGATTAGGGATAGAGAAACATCAGACAGAACTGTGAGTTCAGATAGGGAAACAAAAAACTGAACTGAGAATACAGAGAGAGAAACTACACAATGATCTGAGTGTACAGACACAGTAAGAGCACTCCGAACTGCAAGTTCAGAGAGAGAAAGAAAACACTGAACAGAGAGTACAGGTAGAAAATCACTCAAATGAACTGTGTGCACAGATACAAAAACAGTGAACTGAAATGAGAGTTCAGGTAGAGAAACCGCACACTGAAATGAGAGTACATACTGAGAAACAAAACAAAGAACTGAGTATACAGATACAAAAACAACAGTGCGCAAACAATGTAGATAGAGAAACAGTACATAGAACTGTGAGAACACACAGAAACACAACATATTAAACTGAAAAATAACAGACTTATTGGATTGTGCACATAGAAAATCCATAGAATGAAGTGAGTGTACATAATCATATATAAAAGACCGAAGTGAGAGTACAGATACAGAAACAAAACAATGAACTGAGAGCACAGACAGAGATATAACGCAATGACCTGAGTGTGCAGATACAGATAAAGCACACAAAACAAAGAGCACAGATAGAGAAATACCACAATATGCTGACTGTATAGATACAGGAACAGCACACTGATCAGACAGGACAGATCGAGAAATAACACAATGAACTGACAGTACAAATAGAGAAACACATACTGAACAGACAGTAGAGAGAGAAATAAGAGGATGCAATCAGTGTTCAAACTGACAAACTGCACACTGAACTGAGAGTACAGACAAAGAAAGAGCACACTGAACTGAGAGTAGAGACAAACAGCACACTTCATTGAGAGTACAGAGAGAAAGAAAATAATGAAATCAGAAAACAGACACAGAAACAGCACACGGCTCCAAGAATGCAGATAGAGGACGAGCAGATTGAACTGTGTACAAATGAAGAAATAAGACATTGAACTGAGAGTACATATAAAAAACAACACACTGAATTGAGAGTACAGATTAAGGTACAACACACTGAACTGGGAGCACAGATTAAGAAGCAGTACACTGAAATTAGCGTACAGATAGAGAAACAACACAGTGAACTGCGATTTCAGGTAGCGAAACAGTACACTGAAAAGGGAGTACGGATAGCAAAGTAACACAACGAATTGAGGGAACACATAAAGAAATAACTCACTGAACTGAGAGTATAGTTAAAGAAACAGCACACTGAATTGAGATTAGGGATAGAGAAACATCAGACACAACTGTGAGTTCAGATAGGGAAACAAAAAACTGAACTGAGAATACAGAGAGAGAAACTACACAATGATCTGAGTGTACAGACACAGTAAGAGCACTCCGAACTGCGAGTTCAGAGAGAGAAAGAAAACACTGAACAGAGAGTACAGGTAGAAAATCACTCAAATGAACTGTGTGCACAGATACAAAAACAGTGAACTGAAATGAGAGTACAGGTAGAGAAATAGCACAGTGAAATGAGAGTACATATTGAGAAAAAAATCAAAGAACTGAGTGTACTGATACAAAAACAACAGTGCGCAAACAGTACAGACAGAGAAACAGTACATAGGACTGTGAGAACACACAGAAACACAACATATTAAACTGAAAAATAACAGACTTATTGGATTGTGCACATAGAAAATCCACAGAATGAAGTGAGTGTACATAATCATATATAAAAGACCGAAGTGAGAGTACAGATACAGAAACAAAACAATGAACTGAGAGCACAGACAGAGATATAACGCAATGACCTGAGTGTGCAGATACAGATAAAGCACACAAAACAAAGAGCACAGATAGAGAAATACCACAATATGCTGACTGTATAGATACAGGAACAGCACACTGATCAGACAGGACAGATCGAGAAATAACACAATGAACTGACAGTACAAATAGAGAAACACATACTGAACAGACAGTAGAGAGAGAAATAAGAGGATGCAATCAGTGTTCAAACTGACAAACTGCACACTGAACTGAGAGTACAGACAAAGAAAGAGCACACTGAACTGAGAGTAGAGACAAACAGCACACTTCATTGAGAGTACAGAGAGAAAGAAAATAATGAAATCAGAAAACAGACACAGAAACAGCACACGGCTCCAAGAATGCAGATAGAGGACGAGCAGATTGAACTGTGTACAAATGAAGAAATAAGACATTGAACTGAGAGTACATATAAAAAACAACACACTGAATTGAGAGTACAGATTAAGGTACAACACACTGAACTGGGAGCACAGATTAAGAAGCAGTACACTGAAATTAGCGTACAGATAGAGAAACAACACAGTGAACTGCGATTTCAGGTAGCGAAACAGTACACTGAAAAGGGAGTACGGATAGCGAAGTAACACAACGAATTGAGGGAACACACAAAGAAATAACTCACTGAACTGAGAGTATAGTTAAAGAAACAGCACACTGAATTGAGATTAGGGATAGAGAAACATCAGACACAACTGTGAGTTCAGATAGGGAAACAAAAAACTGAACTGAGAATACAGAGAGAGAAACTACACAATGATCTGAGTGTACAGACACAGTAAGAGCACTCCGAACTGCGAGTTCAGAGAGAGAAAGAAAACACTTAACAGAGAGTACAGGTAGAAAATCACTCAAATGAACTGTGTGCACAGATACAAAAACAGTGAACTGAAATGAGAGTACAGGTAGAGAAATAGCACAGTGAAAAGAGAGTACATATTGAGAAACAAAACAAAGAACTGAGTATACAGATACAAAAACAACAGTGAGCAATCAGTACACATAGAGAAACACATACTGAACAGACAGTAGAGAGAGAAATAAGAGGATAAAATCAGTGTTCAGATTGACAAACTGCACACTGAACTGAGAGTACAGACAAAGAAAGCACACTGAACTGAGAGTAGAGAAAAACAGCACACTTCATTGAGAAACAGACAGAAAGAAAATAATGAACTCAGAAAACAGCCACGGAAACAGCACAAGGCACCAAGAATACAGATAGAGGACGCGCAGATTGATCTGTGTACAAATGAAGAAATAAGACATTGAACTGAGAGTACATATAAAGAAACAAAACACTGAATTGAGAGCACAGATTAAGAAACAACACACTGAACTGAGAGCACAGATTAAGAAACAGCACACTGAAATTAGAGTACAGATAGAGAAACAACACAATGAACTGCGATTTCAGTTAGAGAAACAGTACACTGAAAAGGGAGTACGGATAGCGAAGTAACACAACGAATTGAGGGAACACCTAAAGAAATAACTCACTGAACTGAGAGTACAGTTAAAGAAACAGCATACTGAATTGAGATTAGGGATAGAGAAACATCAGACAGAACTGTGAGTTCAGATAGGGAAACAAAAAACTGAACTGAGAATACAGAGAGAGAAACTACACAATGATCTGAGTGTACAGACACAGTAAGAGCACTCCGAACTGCGAGTTCAGAGAGAGAAAGGAAACACTGAACAGAGAGTACAGGTAGAAAATCACTCAAATGAACAGTGTGCACAGATACAAAAACAGTGAACTGAAATGAGAGTACAGGTAGAGAAACAGCACACTGAAATGAGAGTACATACTGAGAAACAAAACAAAGAACTGAGTGTACAGATACAAAAACAACAGTGAGCAATCAGTACAGATAGAGAAACAGTACATAGAACTGAGAGAACACACAGAAACACAACATATTAAACTGAAAAATAACAGACTTATTGGATTGTGCACATAGAAAATCCATAGAATGAAGTGAGAGTACATAATCATATATAAAAGAACGAAGTGAGAGTACAGATACAGAAACAAAACAATGAACTGAGAGCACAGACAGAGATATGACACAATGAACTGAGTGTGCAGATACAGATAAAGCACACAAAACAAAGAGCACAGATAGAGAAATACCACAATATACTGACTGTACATATACAGGAACAGCACACTGATCAGACCGGACAGATCGAGAAATAACACAATGAACTGTCAGTACAAATAGAGAAACACATACTGAACAGACAGTAGAGAAAGAAATAAGAGGATGAAATCAGTGTTCAGACTGACAAACTGCACACTGAACTGAGAGTACAGACAAAGAAAGAGCACACTGAACTGAGAGTAGAGGCAAACAGCACACTTCATTGAGAGTACAGAGAGAAAGAAAATAATGAACTCAGAAAACAGATACGGAAACAGCACAAGGCACCAAGAATACAGATAGAGGACGAGCAGATTGATCTGTGTACAAATGAAGAAATAAGACATTGAACTGAGAGTACATATAAAGAAACAAAACACTGAATTGAGAGCACAGATTAAGAAACAACACACTGAACTGAGAGCACAGATTAAGAAACAGCATACTGAAATTAGAGTACAGATAGAGAAACAACACAATGAACTGCGATTTTTTACCGCTAATGGAGTCAGGTGTTACTAGGGGACATAGCTTTAAATTAAGGGGTGGTAGGTATAGGACAGATGTTAGGGGTAGATTCTTCACACAGCGGGTTGTGAGTTCATGGAATGCCCTGCCCGTATCAGTGGTGAACTCTCCTTCTTTATGGTCATTTAAGCGGGCATTGGATAGGCATTTGGAAGTTATTGGGCTAGTATAGGTTAGGTAGGATTCGGTCGGCGCAACATCGAGGGCCGAAGGGCCTGTACTGCACTGTATCCTTCTATGTTCTATGTTCTATGTTCAGTTAGAGAAACAGTACACTGAAAAGGGAGTACGGATAGCGAAGTAACACAACGAATTGAGGGAACACATAAAGAAATAACTCACTGAACTGAGAGCACAGTTAAAGAAACAGCACACTGAATTGAGATTAGGGATAGAGAAACATCAGACAGAACTGTGAGTTCAGATAGGGAAACAAAAAACTGAACTGAGAATACAGAGAGAGAAACTACACAATGATCTGAGTGTACAGACACAGTAAGAGCACTCCGAACTGCAAGTTCAGAGAGAGAAAGAAAACACTGAACAGAGAGTACAGGTAGAAAATCACTCAAATGAACTGTGTGCACAGATACAAAAACAGTGAACTGAAATGAGAGTACAGGTAGAGAAACCGCACACTGAAATGAGAGTACATACTGAGAAACAAAACAAAGAACTGAGTATACAGATACAAAAACAACAGTGCGCAAACAATACAGATAGAGAAACAGTACATAGAACTGTGAGAACACACAGAAACACAACATATTAAACTGAAAAATAACAGACTTATTGGATTGTGCACATAGAAAATCCATAGAATGAAGTGAGAGTACATAATCATATATAAAAGACCGAAGTGAGAGTACAGATACAGAAACAAAACAATGAACTGAGAGCACAGACAGAGATATAACGCAATGACCTGAGTGTGCAGATACAGATAAAGCACACAAAACAAAGAGCACAGATAGAGAAATACCACAATATGCTGACTGTACAGATACAGGAACAGCACACTGATCAGACAGGACAGATCGAGAAATAACACAATGAACTGACAGTACAAATAGAGAAACACATACTGAACAGACAGTAGAGAGAGAAATAAGAGGATGCAATCAGTGTTCAAACTGACAAACTGCACACTGAACTGAGAGTACAGACAAAGAAAGAGCACACTGAACTGAGAGTAGAGACAAACAGCACACTTCATTGAGAGTACAGAGAGAAAGAAAATAATGAAATCAGAAAACAGACACAGAAACAGCACACGGCTCCAAGAATGCAGATAGAGGACGAGCAGATTGAACTGTGTACAAATGAAGAAATAAGACATTGAACTGAGAGTACATATAAAAAACAACACACTGAATTGAGAGTACAGATTAAGGTACAACACACTGAACTGGGAGCACAGATTAAGAAGCAGTACACTGAAATTAGCGTACAGATAGAGAAACAACACAGTGAACTGCGATTTCAGGTAGCGAAACAGTACACTGAAAAGGGAGTACGGATAGCGAAGTAACACAACGAATTGAGGGAACACATAAAGAAATAACTCACTGAACTGAGAGTATAGTTAAAGAAACAGCACACTGAATTGAGATTAGGGATAGAGAAACATCAGACACAACTGTGAGTTCAGATAGGGAAACAAAAAACTGAACTGAGAATACAGAGAGAGAAACTACACAATGATCTGAGTGTACAGACACAGTAAGAGCACTCCGAACTGCGAGTTCAGAGAGAGAAAGAAAACACTTAACAGAGAGTACAGGTAGAAAATCACTCAAATGAACTGTGTGCACAGATACAAAAACAGTGAACTGAAATGAGAGTACAGGTAGAGAAATAGCACAGTGAAAAGAGAGTACATATTGAGAAACAAAACAAAGAACTGAGTATACAGATACAAAAACAACAGTGAGCAATCAGTACACATAGAGAAACACATACTGAACAGACAGTAGAGAGAGAAATAAGAGGATAAAATCAGTGTTCAGATTGACAAACTGCACACTGAACTGAGAGTACAGACAAAGAAAGCACACTGAACTGAGAGTAGAGAAAAACAGCACACTTCATTGAGAAACAGACAGAAAGAAAATAATGAACTCAGAAAACAGCCACGGAAACAGCACAAGGCACCAAGAATACAGATAGAGGACGCGCAGATTGATCTGTGTACAAATGAAGAAATAAGACATTGAACTGAGAGTACATATAAAGAAACAAAACACTGAATTGAGAGCACAGATTAAGAAACAACACACTGAACTGAGAGCACAGATTAAGAAACAGCACACTGAAATTAGAGTACAGATAGAGAAACAACACAATGAACTGCGATTTCAGTTAGAGAAACAGTACACTGAAAAGGGAGTACGGATAGCGAAGTAACACAACGAATTGAGGGAACACCTAAAGAAATAACTCACTGAACTGAGAGTACAGTTAAAGAAACAGCATACTGAATTGAGATTAGGGATAGAGAAACATCAGACAGAACTGTGAGTTCAGATAGGGAAACAAAAAACTGAACTGAGAATACAGAGAGAGAAACTACACAATGATCTGAGTGTACAGACACAGTAAGAGCACTCCGAACTGCGAGTTCAGAGAGAGAAAGGAAACACTGAACAGAGAGTACAGGTAGAAAATCACTCAAATGAACAGTGTGCACAGATACAAAAACAGTGAACTGAAATGAGAGTACAGGTAGAGAAACAGCACACTGAAATGAGAGTACATACTGAGAAACAAAACAAAGAACTGAGTGTACAGATACAAAAACAACAGTGAGCAATCAGTACAGATAGAGAAACAGTACATAGAACTGAGAGAACACACAGAAACACAACATATTAAACTGAAAAATAACAGACTTATTGGATTGTGCACATAGAAAATCCATAGAATGAAGTGAGAGTACATAATCATATATAAAAGAACGAAGTGAGAGTACAGATACAGAAACAAAACAATGAACTGAGAGCACAGACAGAGATATGACACAATGAACTGAGTGTGCAGATACAGATAAAGCACACAAAACAAAGAGCACAGATAGAGAAATACCACAATATACTGACTGTACATATACAGGAACAGCACACTGATCAGACCGGACAGATCGAGAAATAACACAATGAACTGTCAGTACAAATAGAGAAACACATACTGAACAGACAGTAGAGAAAGAAATAAGAGGATGAAATCAGTGTTCAGACTGACAAACTGCACACTGAACTGAGAGTACAGACAAAGAAAGAGCACACTGAACTGAGAGTAGAGGCAAACAGCACACTTCATTGAGAGTACAGAGAGAAAGAAAATAATGAACTCAGAAAACAGATACGGAAACAGCACAAGGCACCAAGAATACAGATAGAGGACGAGCAGATTGATCTGTGTACAAATGAAGAAATAAGACATTGAACTGAGAGTACATATAAAGAAACAAAACACTGAATTGAGAGCACAGATTAAGAAACAACACACTGAACTGAGAGCACAGATTAAGAAACAGCATACTGAAATTAGAGTACAGATAGAGAAACAACACAATGAACTGCGATTTTTTACCGCTAATGGAGTCAGGTGTTACTAGGGGACATAGCTTTAAATTAAGGGGTGGTAGGTATAGGACAGATGTTAGGGGTAGATTCTTCACACAGCGGGTTGTGAGTTCATGGAATGCCCTGCCCGTATCAGTGGTGAACTCTCCTTCTTTATGGTCATTTAAGCGGGCATTGGATAGGCATTTGGAAGTTATTGGGCTAGTATAGGTTAGGTAGGATTCGGTCGGCGCAACATCGAGGGCCGAAGGGCCTGTACTGCACTGTATCCTTCTATGTTCTATGTTCTATGTTCAGTTAGAGAAACAGTACACTGAAAAGGGAGTACGGATAGCGAAGTAACACAACGAATTGAGGGAACACATAAAGAAATAACTCACTGAACTGAGAGCACAGTTAAAGAAACAGCACACTGAATTGAGATTAGGGATAGAGAAACATCAGACAGAACTGTGAGTTCAGATAGGGAAACAAAAAACTGAACTGAGAATACAGAGAGAGAAACTACACAATGATCTGAGTGTACAGACACAGTAAGAGCACTCCGAACTGCAAGTTCAGAGAGAGAAAGAAAACACTGAACAGAGAGTACAGGTAGAAAATCACTCAAATGAACTGTGTGCACAGATACAAAAACAGTGAACTGAAATGAGAGTACAGGTAGAGAAACCGCACACTGAAATGAGAGTACATACTGAGAAACAAAACAAAGAACTGAGTATACAGATACAAAAACAACAGTGCGCAAACAATACAGATAGAGAAACAGTACATAGAACTGTGAGAACACACAGAAACACAACATATTAAACTGAAAAATAACAGACTTATTGGATTGTGCACATAGAAAATCCATAGAATGAAGTGAGAGTACATAATCATATATAAAAGACCGAAGTGAGAGTACAGATACAGAAACAAAACAATGAACTGAGAGCACAGACAGAGATATAACGCAATGACCTGAGTGTGCAGATACAGATAAAGCACACAAAACAAAGAGCACAGATAGAGAAATACCACAATATGCTGACTGTACAGATACAGGAACAGCACACTGATCAGACAGGACAGATCGAGAAATAACACAATGAACTGACAGTACAAATAGAGAAACACATACTGAACAGACAGTAGAGAGAGAAATAAGAGGATGCAATCAGTGTTCAAACTGACAAACTGCACACTGAACTGAGAGTACAGACAAAGAAAGAGCACACTGAACTGAGAGTAGAGACAAACAGCACACTTCATTGAGAGTACAGAGAGAAAGAAAATAATGAAATCAGAAAACAGACACAGAAACAGCACACGGCTCCAAGAATGCAGATAGAGGACGAGCAGATTGAACTGTGTACAAATGAAGAAATAAGACATTGAACTGAGAGTACATATAAAAAACAACACACTGAATTGAGAGTACAGATTAAGGTACAACACACTGAACTGGGAGCACAGATTAAGAAGCAGTACACTGAAATTAGCGTACAGATAGAGAAACAACACAGTGAACTGCGATTTCAGGTAGCGAAACAGTACACTGAAAAGGGAGTACGGATAGCGAAGTAACACAACGAATTGAGGGAACACATAAAGAAATAACTCACTGAACTGAGAGTATAGTTAAAGAAACAGCACACTGAATTGAGATTAGGGATAGAGAAACATCAGACACAACTGTGAGTTCAGATAGGGAAACAAAAAACTGAACTGAGAATACAGAGAGAGAAACTACACAATGATCTGAGTGTACAGACACAGTAAGAGCACTCCGAACTGCGAGTTCAGAGAGAGAAAGAAAACACTTAACAGAGAGTCAGGTAGAAAATCACTCAAATGAACTGTGTGCACAGATACAAAAACAGTGAACTGAAATGAGAGTACAGGTAGAGAAATAGCACAGTGAAATGAGAGTACATATTGAGAAAAAAAACAAAGAACTGAGTGTACTGATACAAAAACAACAGTGCGCAAACAGTACAGACAGAGAAACAGTACATAGGACTGTGAGAACACACAGAAACACAACATATTAAACTGAAAAATAACAGACTTATTGGATTGTGCACATAGAAAATCCACAGAATGAAGTGAGTGTACATAATCATATATAAAAGACCGAAGTGAGAGTACAGATACAGAAACAAAACAATGAACTGAGAGCACAGACAGAGATATAACGCAATGACCTGAGTGTGCAGATACAGATAAAGCACACAAAACAAAGAGCACAGATAGAGAAATACCACAATATGCTGACTGTACAGATACAGGAACAGCACACTGATCAGACAGGACAGATCGAGAAATAACACAATGATATGACAGTACAAATAGAGAAACACATACTGAACAGACAGTAGAGAGAGAAATAAGAGGATGAAATCAGTGTTCAGGTTGACAAACTGCACACTGAACTGAGAGTACAGACAAAGAAAGAGCACACTGAACTGAGAGTAGAGACAAACAGCACACTTCATTGAGAGTACAGAGAGAAAGAAAATAATGAACTCAGAAAACAGACACAGAAACAGTTCACGGTTCCAAGAATACAGATAGAGGACGAGCAGATTGAACTGTGTACAAATGGAGAAATAAGACATTGAACTGAGAGTACATATAAAGAAACAACACACTGAATTGAGAGTACAGATTAAGAAACATCACACTGAAATGAGAGTACAGATAGAGAAACAAAACAAAGAACTGGGTGTACAGATACAAAAACAACACTGAACAGTCAGTAAAGATAGAGAAACAGTACATAGAACTGAGAGAACACACAGAAACACAACACACTAAACTGAGAGGACACAAAGAGGAACAGCAGACTGAGCAGTGAGTCCAGATAGAGTGGCAGCACTCAGAAATTAGAGAACACATAGAGAATTAACAAAATGAAATGATTTTACAGATACAGAAACAGCACAATGATCAGATAGGACAGATGGAGAAATAGCACAATGAATTTAGTGTGCAGATACAGGAACAGCACACTAAACTGAGAGTACTGATAAAGAAATAAGACACTGAGCTGAGAGATCAGATCGGGACATAACAGACTTATTGGATTGTACACATAGAAAATCCGCAGACTGAAATGAGAGTACATAAAGACATATAAAAGAACGAAGTGAGTATACAGATACAGAAACGAAACAATGAACTGAGAGCACAGAGATATAACACAATGAACTGAGTGTGCAGATACAGATGGAGCACAGTAAACAAAGAGCACAGATAGAGAAATACCACAATATACTGACTGTACAGATACAGAAACAGCACACTGATCAGACAGGACAGATCGAGAAATAACACAATGCACTGACAGTAGAAATAGAGAAACACACACTGAACAGACAGTAGAGAGAGAGAAATAACAGTATGAAATGAGTGTTCATATTGACAAACAGCACACTGAACTGAGAGTACAGACAAAGAAAGAGCACACTGAACTGAGAGTAGAGACAAACAGCACACTTCATTGAGAGTACAGAGAGAAAGAAAATAATGAACTCAGAAAACAGACACAGATACAGCACACGGCTCCAAGAATACAGATAGAGGACGAGCAGATTGAACTGTGTACAAATGAAGAAATAAGACATTGAACTGAGAGTATGTATAAAGAAACAACACACTGAATTGAGAGTACAGAGCGAGAAACAAAACACTGAACTGAGAGCACAGATTAAGAAACAGTACACTGAAATTAAAGTACAGATAGAGAAACAACACAGTGAACTGCGATTTCAGGTAGCGAAACAGTACACTGAAAAGGGAGTACGGATAGTGAAGTAACACAACGAATTGAAAGAACACATAAAGAAATAACTCACTGTACTGAGAGTACAATTAAAAAAACACCACACTGTATTGAGATTAGAGATAGAGAAACGTCAGACAGAACTGTGAGTTCAGATAGGGAAACAAAAAACTGACAGCTGCAAATGTGTTGCTGGTCAAAGCACAGCAGGCCAGGCAGCATCTCAGGAATAGAGAACTCGACATTTCGAGCATAAGCCCTTCATCAGGAATAATCTGATTATTCCTGATGAAGGGCTTATGCTCGAAACATCGAATTCTCTATTCCTGAGATGCTGCCTGGCCTGCTGTGCTTTGACCAGCAACACATTTGCAGCTGTGATCTCCAGCATCTGCAGACCTCATTTTCTGCTATTTAAACAAAAAACTGAACTGAGAATACAGAGAGAGAAACTACACAATGATCTGAGTGTACAGACACAGTAAGAGCACTCCGAACTGCGAGTTCAGAGAGAGAAAGGAAACACTGAACAGAGAGTACAGGTAGAAAATCACTCAAATGAACAGTGTGCACAGATACAAAAACAGTGAACTGAAATGAGAGTACAGGTAGAGAAACAGCACACTGAAATGAGAGTACATATTGAGAAACAAAACAAAGAACTGAGTGTACAGATACAAAAACAACAGTGAGCAATCAGTACAGATAGAGAAACAGTACATAGAACTGAGAGAACACACAGAAACACAACATATTAAACTGAAAAATAACAGACTTTATTGGATTGTGCACATAGAAAATCCACAGAATGAAGTGAGAGTACATAATCATATATAAAAGAACGAAGTGAGAGTACAGATACAGAAACAAAACAATGAACTGAGAGCACAGACAGAGATATAACGCAATGAACTGAGTGTGCAGATACAGATAAAGCACACAAAACAAAGAGCACAGATAGAGAAATACCACAATATGCTGACTGTACAGATACAGGAACAGCACACTGATCAGACAGGACAGATCGAGAAATAACACAATGAACTGACAGTACAAAAAGAGAAACACATACTGAACAGACAGTAGAGAAAGAAATAAGAGGATGAAATCAGTGTTCAGATTGACAAACTGCACACTGAACTGAGAGTAGAGACAAACAGCACACTTCATTGAGAGTACAGAGAGAAAGAAAATAATGAACTCAGAAAACAGACACAGAAACAGCACACGGCTCCAAGAATACAGATAGAGGACGAGCAGATTGAGTAGTAGTGGAAGGGAGTTTCTCAAAATGGAGACCTGTGCCCTGTGGTGTCCCACAGGGATCTGTGCTGGGGCTACTGTTGTTTATGATATACATAAATGATCCGTAGGAAGGTGTAGGTGGTCTTTTTAGCAAGTTTGCAGGTGACACTAAGATTGGTGGAGTAGCAGATAGGGAATGGGACTGTCAGAGACTGTTGCAGAATATAGATTGACTGGAGAGTTCAGCAGAGAAATAGCAGATGGATTTCAATCCGGTCAAATGTGCGGTGATGCATTTTGGCAGATCCAATTCAAGAGTGAACTATAAGGTAAATGGAAAAGCCCCGAGGGAAAATTGATGTACAAAAATATCGAGGTGTTCAGGTCCAGTGTACCCTGAAGATTTCGACGCAGGTCAGTAGAGTGGTCAAGAAGGCATACGTCATGTTTTCCTTCATCGGACGGGGTATTGAGTACAAGAGTTGGCAGGTCTTGTTACAGTTGTATACAACTTTGGTTTGGCCACATTTGGAATACTGTGTACAGTTCTGGTCACCACATTACCATTACCTTTTGGATGTGGAGGCTTTGGAAAGGATGCAGAGGAGGGTCACCAGTATGTTGCCTGGTATGGAGGATGCTAGCCATGAAGACAGTGTGAGTAGATTAGGATTATTTTCATTAGAAAGACAGAGATTTGGGTGGGGAGGGGGGGAACTGATTGAGGTCTACAAAATCATGAGAGGTATAGACAGACAGCAAGAAGTTTTTTTCCCCGAATGGGGGATTCAATTTCTATGGGCCACGACTTCAAAGTGAGAGGGGAAAAGTTTAAAGAAGATATGCGTGGAAAGTTCTTTATGCAGAAGATGGTGGGTGCCTGAAATATGTTACCAGTGGAGCTGGTAAAGGAGGGAACAATAATGTCATTTAAGATGTATCTAGACAGATATGTGAATGGGCAGGGAGCAGAGGGATACAGGTCCTTAGAAAATAGGTGACAGATTTAGATCGGATCTGTATCAGCGCAGGCATGGAGGGCCAAAGGGCCTTTCCTGTGGTGAAATTTTCTTTGTTTTTTGTTCCCTCCACCGTCCCTGATGGGCCTCATATTCCTGATGAAGGGCTTACGACTGAAACATCGACTCTTTTGCTCCTCGGATGCTGCCTGAATGGCTGTGCTTTTCCAGCACCACACATTTCAACCCTAACCTCACTCTGGCCATCCTACACTTCAGGAGAAAGTGAGCACTGCAGATGCTGGAGATCAGAGCTGAAACATGTGTTGCTGGAAAAGTGCAGCAGGTCAGGCAGCATCCAAGGAGCAGGAGAATCGACGTTTTGGGAAGAAGGGCTTATGCCTGAAACGTCGATTCTCCTGCTCCTTGGATGCTGCCTGACCTGCTGTGCTTTTCCAGCAACACATTTTTCAGCATCCTACACTCCACATAAGTGTGGAATGCCTTGGAGTTTTCCTTAATCCTGTCTGCCAAGGCTTTTTCCTGCCCCCTTCTAGCTCTCCTAAATCCATTCTTCAGTTCCTTCCTGACGACCTTGTCACCTTCTAGAGCCCTGTCTGACCCTTGCTTCCTCTTCCTTCTTTCTTTTGAATGGATGTTCCACATCTCTTGTCATCCAAGGTTCCTATCCTTCTCTAAGATTATAATAACGGTTAGGACGTTGTGATCACGAGCATCGATATGCTCTCCCGCTAAGATCTGACACCTGACCTGGTTTGTTGCCAAGCACTAGATCCAGTATGGCCTCTCCTCTGGTCAGCTTACCTACATTCTGATTCAGGAATCCTACCTGGACACACCTGACAAAATCTGCTCCATCCAAACTATTTGTACTAAGGAAGTTCCAATCAAAAGTGGGGCAGTTGAAGTCACATATGACAATAACCTTGTTATTTCTACACCTTTCTAAAATCTGCCTCCCAGTCTCCTCCTCCACATCTTTGTTGCTATTGGGGGGTCTATAGGAAACTCCCAAGACAGTGACTACTCCTTTCCTGTTTCTGACTTCCACCCATACTGGCTCAGTACACAAACCCTCCTTGAAGACTTCCTTTCTGTAGCTGTGATACTATCCCTAATTAGCACTGTTACTCCCCCACCTCTTTTATCTCCCTCCTTTTTCCTGTTGAAACATCTAAACATTGGAACATCCAGCAACCGTTCCTACCCCTGAGATATCCAACTCTCCGTAATGGCCACAACATCATAGCTCCAAGTCCTGATCCATGCTCTAAGTTCATCATCCTTATCCCTGATACTTCATGTGTTAAAATACAGATACTTCAACCCTCACACTGACTGCAACGTTGCCTTATCAATTGTCCATCCTTCCTCACAGACTCTCTGCACACTGTATCTGCTTGTTCACCAAATACCCCATCCTCTGATCCGTAGCTCCGGTTCCTCTCCCCCTGCCAAGCTAGTTTAAATGGTCCCAAAGAGCTCTAGCAAACCCTCCACCCAGGATATTGGTGCCCCCTGCTTTGGATGCAACCCATCCTCCTTGTACAGGTCCCACCTTCCCCAGAAGGTATCCCAGTGATCCACATATCTGAAGCCCTCCCTCCTGCACCAACTCTGCAGCTACGTGTTCAGTTGCACTTGCTCTCTGTTCCTAGCCTCACTATCCTGGTGGCACCAATAGCAATCCTGAGATTACTGCTCTGCTTTTCCTGCCTTCCAACCTAACTTCCATTATTCACATTTTCAGGTCCACATCCCTTTCCCTATCTGTGCCATTAGTACCGATGTGTCCCATGCCTTCTAGCTGCTCTCCCTCCCCTTTAAAAATCCTGTAGACTCAATCCCAGACATCCTGGACCCTGGTACCCAGGAACAACATACTATCTGGGAGTCTCATTCACGACCACAGAACCTCCTGTCTGTTCCTCACCACTGAATCTCCTATCACTGTCACTCTCCTATTCTCACCCCTTCCCATCTGAGCCATAGAGTCAAGCTCAGTGCCAGAGACCTGCCGCTGCAGATTTCCTCAGGTTGGTCATTCCCCCAACAGTATCCAAAGCGATATACTTATTATTGAGGGGAACGGCCACAGGGGATCCCTGCACTGTCTGCCTATTCCCTTTTCCTCTCCTGACAGTTGCCCAGTTACCTTTATCCTGTAACTCAGATGTAACCACCTCCCTAAAACTGCTCTCCATCACCGGCTCAGCTTCCTGAATGATCTGAAGTTCATCCAACTCCAGTTCCCCAACGCGGTCTGTGAGCAGCTGGAGTTGGGTGCCCTTCTCCCTGGTGAGCTCAGCAGGGACAGTACTGGTGACCCTTACCTCTCACATCCTGCAGGAGGAGCGTGCGGCTGTCCGAGCCTCCATCCCCTCTGCTCAAAATTACCAAAAGCGATAAGAACAAATCCTTATCTTACCAACCCCTCCACACAGAGCCTATTTTGTTTTAGTGAGAGGAGGAGAAAGGATGGGAGATGCTATACTTATAGTGTTTCGGGTTTAGCCACTGCCTGAAGTATTAGTTCACTTACCCAGCAGCCCCTGTGTCTGCCTCTGTTCCTGTTCAGCCTTCACTCTGCTGATTCACAAGGTAAGTATTTAATATTCAAATTGACCTTTCCAGCTGCCCCCAGCTCGCGCTCTCTTGACTCCCGCTGCTCGAATGTCCTTTTTAAACCTTTCTCCAATCTTCTTAAAATATACCCTCTAGTTTTGAACTCCCCCCACAGCAGGGAATAGACAGCTGCCATTCCCCTTATCTACACCCCTCATGATTTTATAAATCTTTATAAGGTCACCCTCACCCTCCTATGTGCCAGTGAGAAAAGTCCCAACCTATCCGGCTTCCCCTTATAACTCAAACCCTCCATTCCTGGCAACATCTTGGTAAATCTTTTCTGAACCCTCTCCAGTTTAAGAAAATCCTTCCTATCGCTGGTGATCAAAACTAGACACAGTACTTCAGAAGAGATCTCAGCAACTTCCTGTACAATGTCAACATGACATCCTCATTCCTATACTCAAAGGCCTGAGCAATGAAGGCAAGTGTGTTCAATGCCTTCTTAACCACCCTGTCTACTTTTCAAAGATTTATATACCTAAACCCCTAGGACCGTCTGTTCTACAACACTACCCAGGGCCCTGCCACTATTTGTATAAGTCATGCCCTTGTTTGTTTAACCAAAATGCAGTGTTGGAGGACTGTTTTTTTGGACTGGAGGCCTGTTACCCCCGGTGTTGAACAGGGATCAGTTCTGGGTCCACTTTTGTTTGTCATTTACACAAAGGATTTCGATGAAAATGTAGAATACATGGTGAGTAACTTTGTAGATGGCACCAAAACTGGTGGTATAGCAGACAGTGTAGAAGGCTGTATAAGGTTACAAAGAGATCTTGATCAATTGGGTCAATGCACTGAGGAGTAGAAGATGGAGTTCAGTTTGGATAAATGCAAGGTATTGTATTTTGGGAAAAGAAACAAGGGCAGGTTTTGTACAATTCAAAGTAGGGCCTTGGGTAATGTTGTAGAACAGAGACCTTGGCATTCAGGTACTTAATTCTTTGAAGTTTGCATCACATGTAGGCAGGATGGTTAAGAAGGCAACAGAAACAGGAATTGCTGGAAAAGCTCAGCATGTCTGGCAGCGTCTGTGGAGAGAAATCAGAGTTAGCGTTTTGCATCTAGTGACCCTTCCTCAGAACTGGACCTGAAACGTTAACTCTGATTTCTCTCCACAGATGCCACCAGACCAGCAGAGCATTTGTGGCAATTTCTGTTTTTGTTTCTGATTTACAGTTCTTTCAGTTTTGGTTAAGAAGATGCCTTTCTGGTTGCCTTTGTTGCTCAGACCTTTGAGTACAGGAGTTGAGACATCATGTTGAGCTTGTACAGGATATTGGTGAGCCCTCTCTTAGTGTACTGTGTCCAGTTCTCCCTGTTATCGGAAATATATTAAGCTGGAGAGGGTTCCAAAGGAATTTACCAAAATATTGACAGGAATGGAAGGTTTCAGTTATAAGGAGACGTTGGATCAGCTGAGACCTTTCTCACTGGAATGTAGAGGTTGAGGGGTAACCTTACAGAGGTATATAAAATCATGAGGGGTATAGATAAGGTGAATGGCAGGTGTATTTTCCATAGAGTCGGGGATTTCAAGACTTGGGAGCATATTTTTAAGGTGAAAGGAGAAAGATTTGAAAAAGACAAGGGTCAATTTCTTTACAAGGAGAATGGTTTGTGTATGGAATGAACTTTGAGAGGAAGAGCTCAGCTTTTCTCTGGTTTGGTTTGTTTTAACAGTCTGGCTGCTTTGCAACTGAGTCAGTTTTGAGGCTGCGGGTCAAGGAAACAGCTCCCTACTGATCCTCTGTCTCTCTCTCTCTCTGACATCTCTCCTGTAAGGACCTGGGTTTGCTTTTACCTTTTGTTTTCCAAGTATTTGGAACAGCATCATTAAGTTGCTATAGAGTTGATTGGCTTTTTAAATAGTTATATTGGTGTAGATTCAGTTTTATTTTGCTCATGTATAAATAAATCCTGTTTTGTTAAAAACTGAGTGGTTGGGCCAGGTACATCACTCCTGGAGTATCCACTTTACACCTGCTTCAAACAACTAGAAAGGTTAGCGTGCAAGTTACCTTCTTGAAATGTTCTGAGGGAGTCTGGCCTGGTCCTTAACATGGATAACTGGGACTGACAGTATGGGGAAACCCATACAGACACAGGGAGAATGAACAAACTCCACACAGACAGTCACCTGAGGCTGGAATTGAACCCAAGTTCCTGGTGCTGTGAGGCAGCAGTGCTAACCACTGAGCCACCATGCCACCCTCAATCCTGAGCAAGCTTGTGAGAAGAGAACAGAAATGCGGAGACATTTCTTCAGCCAGAGAGTGGTGGGCCTGTGGAATTCATTGCCGCAGAGTGCAGTGGAGGCCGGGACGCTAAATGTCTTCAAGGCAGAGATTGATAGATTCTTGATGTCTCGAGGAATTAAGGGCTACGGGGAGAATGCGGGTAAGTGGAGTTGAAATGCCCATCAGCCATGATTGAATGGCGGAGTGGACTCGATGGGCCGAATGGCCTTACTTCCACTCCTATGTCTTATGGTCTAAGACATTCCCAGTTACAGGCAGTTGGTGGTTCAGACTGGGAAGCTGGCAAGGCCAAGGAGCAAGGCTCCCCCAGAACCTCACCCAATTCCACACCAACTGCCTAATGTTTCATTCTTCCCCTGAGCCAGATATGTGTCTTTTTCTTGCTTTAAGCAAAGCTTTGGATGAACACGGGATGGCAGCTTGTGATGTATTACTGCTAATGAGGAGAACATGATGAGTGTGGGCCTTATACAGATTTGGGACAACTCTGCACAGAGTTTAGTGTGGCTCAGAGAGTTTGCCCAGTCAGTAGCTGAAACCTGGGTTTATCCTCAGTGTGGTTTCTGCACCTTTCTATTTGTTGCTGTGATCTGTACACAAATCAGGAGAAGACACAGGGTATTTGTTTCGTTTCCTTCTGCAGTTATTTCCAAATGTTAAAGTTCAATTATTTCAGCCAATTAAACAATGGGTATAAAACCAACAGCAAAGATTCTTTACACAGCGGGTTGTGAGTTCATGGAATGCCCTGCCAGTAGCAGTGGTGAACTCTCCTTCTTTATGGTCATTTAAGCGGGCATTGGATAGGCATTTGGAAGTTATTGGGCTAGTGTAGGTTAGGTAGGATTCGGTCGGCGCAACATCGAGGGCCGAAGGGCCTGTACTGCGCTGTATCTTTCTATGTTCTATGTTCTATGTTCTAAAGTGACAGACAGAAAAGACCCTGTTGGTCTATTCAGTCTGTCCCACACAACAGCGATGCCTTGTGCATCTCAATATGCACCCTCCTCCCAATGCCAGCCCAGACCATGTGATCTCTTGGGAGAGGTGAAACACCAGACCAAAAACCTGGGTCAATTTGGGGAAAAGGATGTGGGAAATTCTTCTCCGACCCCTTTCAGAGTCCATGAGATCACACTGGCCCCTGACAGGATGACAGCTCTCACCATTCACTCTGCTGACCCTATTTGAGTGGAGACTGAGCAGAGTGAGCCTACACCACACTCAGGGATGAAAAAATCAAACATTCCCGCCAAGATTTGAAACTGTTGGAAAGATTATTCAAATTCTCCACTTACGTGAATACCCAGCCTAAATGAAATTTGTCCCAGTTTAGTTTTATCTTGCTGGGGAGCTGATCACACCTGCCCCTTCATTAAGTTGATCTGGGCTGAGTGAATCGGAAATTCGGGCAGTGGGTTCGCAACGTTGAGCTGAATTTTGCATTGAGCATTTTGAACCTGACATCAGGAGCATTCCCAATTCCTGAGCTCCGACTCTTCGCATTGCCTGGCTGCTTATTGAATTTTCTCAGAGATTAGAAACTTACAGAGCACCTTCATGCTTTCAGCCTTATTGCAAACAATAGGAGACTTCATAACTCAGAGGTAGCAGGACAGTTTAGGTAATACTTTAGTTGCCATCAGTATCAGGGAGGTTACTGAGATCTCATGAGGCACATGACATTTGGAGAACTCTGACATCCAAAGGCAAGGCTGCAGACTGGGAGAAAACAGCCTTGCTGTTTCCTGTCGTCACTGTTGGCATATCTTTCGTCAGTACCCCACAGCCTGGCCTTCCCACTGTGCAGCAACCTTTACTTGCTGGGCTGTGCACACTGCAGGGGCTGAGTGATGTTGGTAAGAATAGTCAAGTATATCCTTAATTAGAATGGTTGTGTGTCCCAGCCAAGTCAGTAACACATTGGATACTGTCACATCATCCTCAAGATCAAAACTATCTCCAGCTCTCCCTTCACTGGCTCTGAAACATTGATGGGCTGGTTATGAATCTCATTAATGGGATTGAGCCATAATTTAAAGGGGAAAATCGGAAACAACTCAAATTCCACTTTAACAGTCTAACGTGCACGAGCATGCCCATACGTGTTTCTCCTCTCTACATTGCTCTCAGGCAGCATTAACCATTATTGACTAGGCAACACAAAATGTGTTAAAGAAATTCTTTGATCCATCCCATAACCCTAAAGGACAACTAAGTGGGGAGGAATCACTTTCAGATAGCTGTGGGACCAGGACTGGGTCCGCTTTAGGACCGGAGCTATGATAGCTGTGGGCCCAGGACTGGGTCCGCTTTAGAACCGGGGCTATGATAGCTGTGGGGACTGGGTCCGCTTTAGAACCGGGGCTATGATAGCTGTGGGCCCAGGACTGGGTCCGCTTTAGGACCGGAGCTATGATAGCTGTGGGCCCAGGACTGGGTCCGCTTTAGAACCGGGGCTATGATAGCTGTGGGCCCAGGACTGGGTCCGCTGTGGGACCTGGGCTGTGACAGCTGTTGGCCCAGGACTGGGTCCGCTGTGGGACCAGGGCTGTGACAGCTGTTGGCCCAGGACTGGGTCCGCTGTGGGACCAGGGCTGTGACAGCTGTGGGCCCAGGACTGGGTCCGCTGTGGGACCAGGGCTGTGACAGCTGTTGGCCCAGGACTGGGTCCGCAGTGGGACCGGGGCTGTGACAACTGTGAGCCCAAGGCTGGGTCCACTTTCGGACCGGGGCTTTGACAGCTGTGGGCCCAGGGCTGTGTCATCTGGAGGCCCTGGGCTAAAAAAGAGAATAGCAGAAAATGAATAAGCTGACAACAGAGCTGAATCTCAAAGGGCAGTGTGGAGGGGAGAGGGAGATAGAGAGAAAGAGAAAGAGAGCGAGAGAGTGAGAGAAACAGAAACAAAGAGAGGAGAGGAGAGAGAAGAACCCGGCAGTGTGGAGGGGAGATGGAGACAGAGAGAAAGATAAAGAGAGTGAGAGAGAGAGAGAGAGGAGGATAGAGAGAGACAGAGAGAAATAGAGAGAGTGCGCGAGAAGAACCCAGCAGTATGGAGGGGAGAGAGACAGAGAAAGAAGGTGAGAGAGAATAACAGAGTGAGAGAGACAGAGAGAGAAAGAGAGAGAGAGGGGGACAGAGAGAGAGAGTGAGAGGGACAAAGAGACAGAATGAGAGGGACAGACAGAGAGAGAATGAGAGAGACGGAGTGAGAGAGAGAAAGGGATAGAGAGAGGCAGAGAGAAAGAGAGCATGAGAAGAAAGTAGCAGTGTGGAGGGGAGCGAGAGAGCGAAAGAGGGTGAGAGAGAGAAAGAGAGTGAGAGAGCAGAGAGGGGGAGGGAAGAACCCGGCAGTGTGGAGCGGAGAGAGAGAGAGAGAGAGCACGAAAGAGAGTGAGAAAGAGTGAGAGAGACAGAGCGAGAAAGAGAGAGAGCGAGTGAAGAGAACCCGGCAGTGTGGAGGGGTGAGAGAGAGAGAGTGAGAGAGAATGTGTGTGAGAGAGAGAGGGACAGAGAGAGAGAGAGGGACAGAGAGAGAGAGAGGGACAGAGAGAGAGAGAGGGACAGAGAGAGAGAGAGGGATAGAGAGAGGGAAGAACCTGGTAGTGTGCAGGGGGGATGGAAAGAAAGAAGAGAGAGAGAGCCGTGTGCCCGACGCAGTGTCGGCCGTGGGCCCAGGGCAGTGTCGGCCGTGGGCCCAGGGCAGTGTCACCTGGAGGCCCGGGGCAGTGTCGGCCATGGGCCCGACGCAGTGTCGGCCGTGGGCCCGGGGCAGTGTCGGCCGTGGGCCCGGGGCAGTGTCGGCCGTGGGCCCGGGGCAGTGTCCGCCGTGGGCCCGGGGCAGTGTCGGCCGTGGGCCCGGGGCAGTGTCGGCCGTGGGCCCGGGGCAGTGTCACCTGGAGGCCCGGGGCAGTGTCGGCCGTGGGCCCGGGGCAGTGTCGGCCGTGGGCCCGGGGCAGTGTCGGCCGTGGGCCCGGGGCAGTGTCGGTCGTGTGCCCGGGGCAGTGTCGGTCGTGGGCCCGGGGCAGTGTCCGCCGTGGGCCCGGGGCAGTGTCGGCCGTGTGCCCGGGGCAGTGTCGGCCGTGTGCCCGGGGCAGTGTCGGCCGTGGGCCCGGGGCAGTGTCCGCCGTGGGCCCGGGGCAGTGTCGGCCGTGTGCCCGGGGCAGTGTCGGCCGTGGGCCCGGGGCAGTGTCCGCCGTGTGCCCGGGGCAGTGTCGGCCGTGGGCCCGGGGCAGTGTCGGCCGTGGGCCCGGGGCAGTGTCCGCCGTGTGCCCGGGGCAGTGTCGGCCGTGTGCCCGGGGCAGTGTCGGCCGTGGGCCCGGGGCAGTGTCCGCCGTGGGCCCGGGGCAGTGTCGGCCGTGGGCCCGACGCAGTGTCGGCCGTGGGCCCGGGGCAGTGTCGGCCGTGTGCCCGGGGCAGTGTCCGCCGTGTGCCCGGGGCAGTGTCGGTCGTGTGCCCGGGGCAGTGTCGGCCGTGGGCCCGGGGCAGTGTCGGCCGTGTGCCCGGGGCAGTGTCGGCCGTGGGCCCGGGGCAGTGTCGGCCGTGTGCCCGACGCAGTGTCGGCCGTGTGCCCGGGGCAGTGTCGGCCGTGGGCCCGGGGCAGTGTCGGCCGTGGGCCCGGGGCAGTGTCGGCCGTGTGCCCGGGGCAGTGTCGGCCGTGGGCCCGGGGCAGTGTCGGCCGTGGGCCCGGGGCAGTGTCGGCCGTGTGCCCAGGGCAGTGTCGGCCGTGTGCCCGGGGCAGTGTCGGCCGTGGGCCCGGGGCAGTGTCGGCCGTGGGCCCGGGGCAGTGTCGGCCGTGGGCCCGGGGCAGTGTCGGCCGTGTGCCCGGGGCAGTGTCGGCCGTGGGCCCGGGGCAGTGTCGGCCGTGGGCCCGGGGCAGTGTCGGCCGTGGGCCCGGGGCAGTGTCGGCCGTGGGCCCGGGGCAGTGTCGGCCGTGGGCCCGGGGCAGTGTCGGCCGTGGGCCCAGGGCAGTGTCGGCCGTGGGCCCAGGGCAGTGTCGGCCGTGGGCCCGGGGCAGTGTCGGCCGTGTGCCCGGGGCAGTGTCGGCCGTGGGCCCGGGGCAGTGTCGGCCGTGGGCCCGGGGCAGTGTCGGCCGTGTGCCCGGGGCAGTGTCGGCCGTGGGCCCGGGGCAGTGTCGGCCGTGTGCCCGGGGCAGTGTCCGCCGTGTGCCCGGGGCAGTGTCGGCCGTGGGCCCGGGGCAGTGTCGGCCGTGGGCCCGGGGCAGTGTCCGCCGTGTGCCCGGGGCAGTGTCGGCCGTGTGCCCGGGGCAGTGTCGGCCGTGTGCCCGACGCAGTGTCCGCCGTGGGCCCGGGGCAGTGTCGGCCGTGTGCCCGGGGCAGTGTCCGCCGTGTGCCCGGGGCAGTGTCGGCCGTGTGCCCGACGCAGTGTCGGCCGTGTGCCCGGGGCAGTGTCGGCCGTGTGCCCGACGCAGTGTCGGCCGTGTGCCCGACGCAGTGTCGGCCGTGTGCCCGGGGCAGTGTCGGCCGTGGGCCCGGGGCAGTGTCGGCCGTGGGCCCGGGGCAGTGTCGGCCGTGTGCCCGACGCAGTGTCGGCCGTGTGCCCGGGGCAGTGTCGGCCGTGTGCCCGGGGCAGTGTCGGCCGTGTGCCCGGGGCAGTGTCGGCCGTGTGCCCGGGGCAGTGTCACCTGGAGGCCCGGGGCAGTGTCGGCCGTGTGCCCGGGGCAGTGTCGGCCGTGTGCCTGGGGCAGTGTCGGCCGTGGGCCCGGGGCAGTGTCACCTGGAGGCCCGGGGCAGTGTCGGCCGTGTGCCCGGGGCAGTGTCGGCCGTGGGCCCGGGGCAGTGTCGGCCGTGTGCCCGGGGCAGTGTCGGCCGTGTGCCCGGGGCAGTGTCGGCCGTGGGCCCGGGGCAGTGTCGGCCGTGTGCCCGGGGCAGTGTCGGCCGTGGGCCCGGGGCAGTGTCGGCCGTGTGCCCGGGGCAGTGTCGACCGTGGGCCCGGGGCAGTGTCGGCCGTGGGCCCAGGGCAGTGTCGGCCGTGTGCCCGGGGCAGTGTCGGCCGTGGGCCCGGGGCAGTGTCGGCCGTGGGCCCGGGGCAGTGTCGGCCGTGGGCCCGTCGGCTTTGGGCCAGGGCAGTGTCAGCTGAAGACTCAGGGCTGTCTGCTGTGGGCCTGGGGCAGTGACAACATTGGGCCTGGGGCGGTGTCACCTGTTGGTCCGGGGTGGTGTCACCTGGGGACCAGGAGCAGCGTCGGCTGTGGGCCCGGGGCAGTGTCACCAGGAGGCCGAGGGCAGTGTCGCCTGGGGAACATCCTCCTTTATTGTGCTCATGGAAACCCATTGTATAAAACCATGAGAGCTACAATAGACATAACTTTTGTTATAAAGTTGAAAGCATGTACTGTACCTTTAAGAGAGAGTGAATGCTGTTCTGAACTGAGCGATTACAAGCCCCTGTGTATATGACTAGATGGTAGTCCCAGAGTGTACTGGAAAATTGAAAATATGTAACATTTGGTTCTGAAATGGATACCCGAGTTTTGGTTGCTGTTTTCATAACAATTCAAATTTAACCAGTTTAAATTACATAATCAGTTTAAATTACCCCACAGGATACTAAAATCCAATCAAGTTTAAATTTATTGTTTTGCCAACATTGAACCAATGAGACGATCCGATGTTGGCTATAAAAAGACAGGCATTTTGAAAATTGGAGCGAGCAACTGCCATTGAGATAGAAATGCCTAGAGATCTAACAGCTTGCTCCCCAAAAAATTAGGAAACATTCTCTAACAAAGGTACCTTTTCATATGAAACATACTCGCAGTAAAAAAAAAGACGACCCAGGGAGAACCTCAGCTGGAAGAAGAAAGATGCAGAAGAAGACAGCAACTGTGTGGTTTTGAAATTAAGTTGATGTAACTTTCATAAATGTTTTATTGGAACAATGTATTGTTATAGATTTGGAAGCAGATAGTAAGCAGTTAAGAGAAAGGGGGGACTTAGAATTGTGAACAGTTGTTGTTTAATGTTCACTTTTACAGTTAAAAAATGAATTGATATTATTTTCTTTTAATAGTGGAATTTGGAGTTCTCTGTCACTCATATTTTAACAGATTACAAGGCGAGATGAGCTTTTCTGGGTGTTTTGTTTAACTAACAGAGAGGTTCACTGTCTTTTGAAGTATCTCACTTCAGTTCCTAACTCTCAGAACATCAGTAAATATTGGATTCTCATCTACTGTTCTATATCTCTCAAGGATCCAGATGGTTGGAAACCTAGTTCTTAAGAATTCAAACCAGGAGAGTATGAATTCCGAGACATTCTAGAGATAGCGAGTTTAGAGAAGATTTGTAGCTCAGGTTGAGGTTCTGGATGTAGGTTTGTTCGCTGAGCTGGAAGGTTCATTTTCATGAAAACGAACCTTCCAACTCAGCGAGCAAACCTACATCCGTATTCTAGAGATAATTGGTTTGTTGAAACATTATGGCAATAGGTGCTGAATTGTGATGGTGATTCAAATAAAATAGGAAACTATAATTCATTATACATTTGTAAACAATAATTAAGTACAGTATAAAAATGTAGATAGACTATAAAATAATTATTTGTCAGCACACAATTTGAGTATTGTTGAAAAAGACACATTTTGTCAAAGCTTTTAATCTTGCACTCATCATAGTAGACAGGAAATGTTAAAGGGACAGCAACATTTATCCTGTATGAGAAAAGGGTGCTGATTGGTTGGCAAGTGCAGTCTAATTGGTCGAGGGGTTGTCATGGGGGAATGCCACAGTTAGTGATGAGTGACAGTTCATTGCAAAGCTTCATTTAAATTTGAAAGAAGGCAGTTGGTATCTAACTACTCAAGGCAGTGCCCGAGAAATGTACCAGAGAATGGCTGTTTCCTATTTTGTTGCACGGAAACAGGTGCAGTGGTTTACGCATGTTCCTTCTGTCTGTGACAAACAGAGTCCTATGCATTAATATATGTAGCTACCAGTACACAAACGTCCACCACTCTGCAAGTCTGACAATCCTAAATTTATGGTCAGCAGAATTCATTGCACATTCAGATTAAGCAGCAAATGTTGTCCATATGTGGAACCACATATAATGTTGAAGATGATATTGTGCGTTTTTCAAGTGCATGCTATTGTACGATGAGTGGCTGACCCTGATACCTCAAAGCCTCTGCACCAGCTCAAGGAACAAGTTAGTCTGATTAAAAAAACTCCATTTGAATGATTAGGTACAGCTACAAAGCATTCAAAGTTTCATAGTATCCCGAGCACAACAGTCTGCTAGATAAATTATGCATATTTTTTCCACATTCCAGTGAAGAAAGATCTCAAATTATCTATGTGATAATTTTAGTTTTTTTATTTCTGAAGAGGGAGCCAAAATATATTTGATAAAAATCACCAAATAATGTAAAGGGATTCATGTGGTGTTGTGCTCTAAATGTCTAGATGGGCACAGATGTCACCCCAAACTGTTCTTGTTTTTCTTACAATGTCCTGGAATTCTTCTGAAGTGGCAGCAATATAGCACTGATGAGTTCTTCCTCTGTTCAGCAATCGCGATGTTCTCTTCAATTGCTACACAGAGGGAAGAAAGCTCATGCATTTGTATAGTGCCTCAGGTGACCTAAGGGCCCAAATGCATTTGAATTAAATACATTTGAAGTGTCATCATTGTTGTAATGCAGAGCACTTAGCATCCAATATGTGGAGAGCAAAGCAAATAAAAAATGCTGGAGAAGGGCAGCAGTCAGGCAGCATCTGTGGAGAGAGAAATAGAGTTAATGTTTCAAATGCACTTTGGCCCTTCTTCAGAACTGAAAGCTGTTGGATTTATTTTTCATCAGAGGAAGAGACCCAGTGCAAAAGACTAAGGGCTTATTAACGGTGAAGAAAGAGAAAGAAATGTAAAATGGGTGTAAATGAAATGTAAAATGTAATAGGTTCTTTCTATTCTGAGGAAAGAAAATAAGACACAAACAAAACAAGGCTGTCAGGGTGGGAAGAGGATGTAAGAAAAATGGAGAAGAAACATAATGTGGTTTCTACTGAATTCAAGGTTCAGATCTTGATGCTTTAAATTGCCTAAGCAGAAGATGAGATGTTGTTCTCAAGCTTGCATGAAGTTCCACAAATCAAATTGTGATAATGATCAGTTTATCTATTTTAGTTAAAATGTTTGTGGGATAAATAAATGTTGGCCAAGACTCTGAAGAGAACACTTGTATTCTTTGAAACCATGTCAAACTCTCCACTGAGAGAACCTAGAACTGGGTGGGTTCCGTTTGAAAATAAAAAGTTGCTCCATTTAAGGTAGATAGCGAGAATTTTTCCTCTCTGGGAGTGGTGAATCTTTGTAATGCTCTTTCTCTAATGGTGGTCAGGCATCATTTTTAAATACTTTGAAGCAGAAGTAGGTAGAGTCTTGATGAGCCAAGGGCGAAAGGTTCATTCGACACTATTCCTGCCACCTCCAGCAGGACACCATCACCAGACACGTAGTCCACTCCCCTCTCCTGTCAGCCTTCTGCAAGGATCATTCCCTCTGGGACAACCTGATTCACTCCTCCTTCACTCCCAATAATGTCCTGCCACACTCCCACAGCACCCTCCCCTGCAACTGCAGAAGGTGTAAAACCTGCCTGTTTATATCCTCCCTCCTCAGTATCCAAGGATCCAAACATAACTTCCAAGTGAAGCAGTGTTATACCTGCTCTTCATTTTGTCTAGTCCACTGTTTTCACTGCTCAAAGCGTTTTCTCCACAACACTGGGGATGCAAAGTATAAACTGGGTGACTGCTTTGCAGAACACCTACATTCTTTCTTCAAAAAGGACCACGAGCTTCCAGTTGCCTGTAACTACAACACATCACCCTAGCCAGCACCTCTGTCTCAGGCTTGCTGCGATGCTCCAGCAAAACTCAGCACAAGCTGGAAGAACAGCACCTCATTTTCCTCTTGGGGAACTCTACAGCCTCCTGGACTCAATGTCAAAATCAACAATTTTAGGGCTTGAGCACACTTCCCTAACCCCTACCACCAGGCCTTGTTATCACATGGTCTGCTATTACACACAACCCATTGGTAGCCAGTAACAGTCCCCATTAGCAGCCATTCTTTCTCTTAGGCTGATCATTATCCACTCCTTTGCCTATCCAACTGTTCGTCTCTCTCTTTGGGTTCTATCTCCACCAATCGTTTCCTCTCACCCCTCCCTCTATAAAGAACATCTTTTTTCCTAGCTACTATCAGTTCCAAAGAAAGATCACTGGACCTGAAATGTTAACTTTGATTTCTCTCTACCGATGCTGCCAGACTTGCTGAGTTTTTCCAGCAATTTCTGTTTTTTACTGATTTCCAGCATCTGCAATTCTTTCATTTTTTAAGGAGCGAAAGGTTATCGGGATAGGCCAGTAAATGGAAGAGAGATTAAAATCGGATCACCTGTGGGGTCTTACAGAATAGTGAAGCAGGTTCAAGGGGCTTTATAACCTACTCCTAATTCATGTGTCTACCTGTAAGGGCAGACAATGCCTCAGTTTAACGTCTCACCTGAAAAGCAACATTTCTGATAGTGTGGCACTCCCTCAATACTGCATTAGAGTGTCAGTCTAGATTTTGTGTTAAATCTCAGGAGTGGAATTTGAACCAATAACCTACAGGTTCAGACACAGGAGTACTATCACAAATTGATAAAACTCATTACTCTCAAGAAATGGCCAGCCTTTTGCTTTTCATTCCTGAAGATACCATTCAGAGAGTGGAGCTCAAAATGTGTCAATATACATTACCCTTTGTTCGAATCACGCGACTCACACCCAGATACAGTGAGAGGTTGGATCAGTGTTCTCAATAAACAAAGTTTGATATGTTCTCATTGACATCCATCCCAAATGCTTACAACCAACTGGATACAGAATAACCATTAACATGAAAGGGTTAGTATGCATCCAGAACAAAAATCTCAAAATACCAGTTACAGACATTAATGTAAATATTAATAGGATGGCTAAAATTGTGGCTTGCTATGGCACAGAAAAAAGGCCATTTGACCCAACCAGTTCATGTCCATAAGAACTAGGAACAGGAGTAGACCATCTGGCCCTTCGAGCCTGCTCCACCATTCAATAAGACCATGGCTGATCTTTTCATGGTCTCAGCTCCACCTACCCACCCTCTCACCATTACTCTCAATTCCTTCACTGTTCAAAAAATTATCTATCTTAGCTTTAAAAACATTTACTGAGGAAGCCTCTACACTTCAATGTAGGGGGGGAGGTTGAAGGAATGCCATAGATTCACAACCCTCTGGGTGAAGAAATTCCTTCTCAATTCAGTCATAAATCTGTTTCCCCCAATTTTAAGGCTATGCCCTCTTGTCCTAGTTTCACCCGTCATTGGAAACGTCTATCTCATCTATTGCCTTCATAATTTTATATGTTTCCGTAAGATCTCCCCCTATTCTTCTAAATTCCAATGAATATAATCCCAGTCAACTCAGTCTCTCCTCATAAGCGAATGCCCTCAACTCTGGAATCATCCCAGTGAACCTCCTCTGCACCCTCTCCAGTGCCATTGCATCCTTTCTCAAGTAAGGAGACCAAAACTGCCTGTAGTACTAGAGGTGTGGTCTCATCAGCACCTTGTACATCTGCAACATAACCTCCCTGCTTTTAAACTCAATCCCATTAGCAATGAAGGACAAAATTCCATTTGCCTTCTTAAATACCTTTTGCACCTGCAGACTCACCTCTGTGATTCATGCACAAGAACACCTAAGTCTCTCTGCACAGCAGCATGCTTTTTTTAACCATTCAAGTAATAGCCCTTTTTACAGTTATTCCTACTGAAATGGATAACTTCACGTTTACTCACATTATGTTCCTTCTGCCAGATCTTTGTCCACTCACTTAAACTATCCACGTCCCTTTGCAAAGTTTCACAGTCCTCTGCACACTTTGCTCTACCGCTCATCTTACTGTTGTCCGCAAACTTTGACACACTACACATTGGTCCCCAATTCCAAATCATCTCTGTAAATTGTGAATAATTGTGGTCCCAACACCGATACCTGAGGCACACCACTAATCACTGATTGCCAACCAGAAAAACACTCTTTTACATTCCCACTGTTTGCTTCTGGTTGGTTAACCAATCCTCCATCCATGCTAATACTTTGCCCGTAATGCCATGCATCATTATGTAGTAGCCTTTTGTGCAGCACCTTGTCAAAGGCCTTTTGGAAGTCTAGATACACCACACTTATTGGGTCCCCATTGTCCACCGTGCTTGTAATGTCTTCCTACCAGGGGAAAGCCTGAGCGGCCAGATCTCTCACACCCAGCCTGGCTTTGTGGCTCTGAAGGGAAGGGGTGAGAATAGCAGAGTGATAGTGATAGAAGATTCCGTGATAAGAGACAGGAGATTCTGTGGTCACAAACAAAACCCCTGGATGGTATGTTGCCTCTTGGGTGCCAGATTCAGGGATGTCTTATATTGAGTCTACAGGATTCTTAAGGAGGAGGGAGAGCAGCCAGAAGTCGTGGTACATATTGGTACCAATGACAGAGCTAGGAAAAGGGATGAGGACCTGAAAAGCGGATATGTGGAGTTAGTCTGGAAGTTAAAAGGCAGGACAAGCAGCGTAGTCATCTCAGGATTGCAACTGGTACCGTGGGCTAGTCAGGTTAGGAACAGAGCGCGAGTGCAACTGAACACGTGGCTGCAGAGATGATGTAGGAGGGAGGCCTTCAGATATGTAGATCATTGGGATACCTTCTGGGAAAGGTGTGACTTGTATAAGAAGGAAGGGTTGCACCTGAACTGGAGGGGCACCAATATCCTGGGTGGGAGATTTGGTAGAGCTCCTTGGGAGGATTTAAAAAATTTGACAGAGGGTGGGGAACCAGAGCTACAGATCAGATGATGGGGTAGCTAGTGAACAGCCACATACAACGTGCAGAGAGTCTGTGAGGAGGGATAGACAGTTGATAGGATAAAGATACAGCCAGGGTGATGGGTTTAAATGCGTCGAATTTAACATAAGAAGTATCAGGAATAAGAGTGATGAAATTAGAGCACTGATCAGTATTTGGAACTGGGATGTTGTGGCCCTTACAGATACTTGGGTATTACAGGGGCAGGAATGGTTGTTGGATGTTCTGGAGTTTAGATGTTTCAAAAGGATGAGGGAGGGAGATAAAAGAGGTGGGGAAGTGGCATTGCTAATCGAGAACAGTATCACAATTGCAGAAATGGAGGTCATCAAGGAGGGTTTGTCAACAGACCCATTATGGAAGTCAGAAACTGTAAAGGAGTAGTCACTTTATTGGAAGTTTTTGACAGACCCCCAGTAGCAGCAGAGGAGGAGCAGATTGGGAGGCAGATTTTGGAAAGGTGCAGAAATAACAGGGTTGTTGTCATGGATGACTTTAGCTTCCAAATATTGATTGGAACCTCCTTAGTTCAAATACTTTGGATGGAGCAGTTTTTATCAGCTATGTCCAGGAAGGATTCCTGACTCAATATGTAGGTAGACTAAAGGGGAGGCCATATTGGATTTGGTGTTTGTGTTAGGATGTTGAAGGTGCGTACTGAACCTTTAAGAGAGTGTGAATGCTGTTCTGAACTGAGAGATTACAAGCACCTGTGTATATGATGGGATGGCAGTCCCAACGTGTACTGGAATATTAAAAATATGCAACATTTGGCCGTGAAATGGATACCTGAGTTTTGGTTGCTGTTTTCACAACAATTCAAATTTAACCAATCAATTTAAATTCTGCCTTAGGATACTAAAACCCAATCGAGTTTGAATTTATTGCTTTGCCAACATCAAACCAATGACATGATCTGACGTTGGGAGTATAAAAATGCAGGCATTTTGAAAATTGGAGTGTGCAACTGCCATCATTCTCAGGAAAATGCATGAAGGTTGTTTAGGGAACACTTGCTGAGAGTGGTGGATAGGTTTGTCCCACTGAGGCAAGGAAGGGATGGCAGGGTGAAGGAACCTTTGATGACAAGAGATGTGGAGCATGGAGTCAAGAGGAAGAAGGAAGCTTACTTAAGGTTGAGGAGGCAAGGATCAAGCAGAGCTCTTGAGGATTACAAGGTAGTCAGCAAGGAACTGAAAAATAGATTTAGGAGAGCGAGAAGGGGACATAAAAAAGCCTTGGTAGGTAAGATTAAGGAAAACCCTAAGGCATTCTACACTTATGTGAGGAGCAAGAGGATGACCAGAGTGAGGATAAGGCTGATCAGGGATAGTGGACAGAACTTGTACCTGGAGTCGGAGGAGGTAGGGGAGGTCCTTAATGAATACTTTGCTTCAGTATTCACTACTGAGAGGAACGTTGTCATTTGTGAGGACAGCATGAAACAGGCTGATATGCTCGAACAGGTGGATGTTAAGGAGGAAGTTGTGCTGAAAATTTTGAAAAACATAAATCCATGGACCAGATGGCATATGGTGAAAATGTGTTGCTGGAAAAGCGCAGCAGGTCAGGCAGCATCCAAGGAACAGGAAATTCGACGTTTCAGGCATAAGCCCTTCTGTCCAAGGTTACTACAGGAAGCAATGGAAGAGATTGCTGCACCTTTGGTAATGATCTTTGCGTCTCACTGTCCACTGGAGTCATGCGAGGAGATTGGAGGTGGGCAAATGTTATTCCCTTGTTCAGTCGGAATAATCCTAGGAATTACCAGTCAGTCAGTCTTGGGTCAGTAGTGGGCAAACAATTAGAGAGGATTACCAGATCAAAAGAAAATTCATTTTGCTTTTTATTGTTACCCATTGGTCTCAAAAAAAATTCAGTATGCATTGTAAGAATTCCATTTTATTACCATTTAGGCATCATTTCTGTCCAATTACTATCAAGATAGTTAAAATCTTGAAATCTATCAAGAAAGAGAATCAGTTTCCAATTCTCTTTCCAATTCAGTTCCTTTATTTACCTGCACACTTCCATTCTTTGACTCTCTTTCAGTATTGGCCAGTCTGTGGATTATATTTAACAGTGTGATTGATCTTTTATTACCTTTTATCTCTATCCATATATATAGATGAGAAAAAGCAGTGGACCCAGCACCGAACCTGGTGGCTCACCATTGGTCACAGGTCTCCAATCTCAAAAGTAACCCTCGACCATCATGCTCTGTCTCATACTTTTGAACCAGTTCTGTACCCAAATGGCTGGTTCTCCCCGTATTCTATGTGATCTAACCTTAATGACCTGTCTACCATGTGGAATCTTGACAAATGCCTTGCTGAAGTCCATATAAATCATGTCCACCGCTCTGCCATCAAGAATCCTCTTCATTATTTCTTCTAAAACCTCAATGAAATTAGTGAGACACTATTTCCCACACAAAGCCATGCTGACAATTCCTAATCAATCACTGTCTTTCCAAATACATGTCCCTCAGGATCTCCTCCAATGACTTGTCCACCACTGATGTCAGGCTCACTGACCTTTAGTTCCCTGGCTTTTCCTTACCACCTTTCTTAAACAGTGGCACCACATTAACCAACCTCCAGTCATCCGGCACCTGACTTGTGGCTATTGATGATACAAATGGAACCTTGATCAGATGAACGGGGGAGTGGCTGATAGAGTTTAATTTAGATAAATCTGAGGTGTTGCATTTTGGAAAAGCAATAATGGACCCGCTGAACAAAGTGATCTTGGAGTGCAGGTTCATAATTCCTTGAAAGTAGAGCTGCAGGTAGACAGGATAGTGAAGGCAGTGTTAGGTATGCTTTCCTTTATTAGTCAGTGCATTGATTGTAGGAGTTGAGAGGTCATGTTGTGGCTGTACAGGACATTTGGTTTAGCTACTTTTGGAATACTGTGTTCAATTCTGGTTTCCCTGCTAGATTAAAAAAATGATGTTGCGAAACTTGAAAGGGTTCAGAAAAGATTTATAAGGCTATTGGCAGGGTTGGGTGGCTTGTGCTATAGGGAGAGGTTGAATAGGCTGGGGCTATTTTCCCTGGAGTGTCGGAGGCTGAGTGTTGAACTTATAGAAGTTTCTAAAATCATGAGGGACATGGATCAGTGAGTAGCCAAGGTCTTTTCCCCAGGGTGTGGACTCCAAAACTAGAGGGCATAGGTTAAGGGTGAGAGGGGAAAGGTTTGAAAGGAACCTAAGGGGTAATGTCTTCACACAGAGGGTGATGCATATATGAAACGAGCTGCGAGAAGAAGTAGTGGAGGCTGATACAATTACAACATTTAAACAGCATCTGGATGGATATATGAATAAGAAGGGTTTAGAGGAAGATGGGCCACGTGCTGACAAATGGGACTAGATTAGATACAGATATTTGGTCAGCATGGATGAGTTGGACCAAAGGGTCTGTTTCCACGTTGTACATCGCTATAATGCGATATGGATGTTGCATGTTTTCTCTTGCTGTTCTTACAGTAAGTATGGCAAGTGTGCCTTCCCATTTTCATTTGCTGTCCTTTCTAAAATGGTTTACCTACAATATATCATTTCCAAAAGGGGCAACATAGTAAAATCATTCTCTATTTCTGATAGGTATAAAACTGAAGGGGTGCTTTCCAATTTATCTTTAAATATCACAAGAGGGGCCTCAGCAAGATGGCGGCAATTCTGTACAACCGCTGTGGACAGCTCTGGCTAACACCCAAAGCATACTGGTATATTTTGCCATCCCTGGCCAACTTATGTGGTGGAATTATTAGTTTAAAACCTTACAGAACACATATTTGTTAATATTTGGGAGTGGGAAAGATGCTGAAGGGAAAAGGAGCGAGCAAATAGCAGCGTGGAGGACACTCCCCTCCAGCACCTACCACACCAGATACAGCAGCAGCAGCAGCCTCTCCTGAACCCACCCAGGGACCTGACAGACTCACAGGAATTGGCTGTGGCAATGGAGAGATTTACTTGAAAGTTGGGGCTGCGATTGAGGACATCCATAGAGAGATTCGTGCCCAGATTGAACCTATCACATCCATGCTGCAGAAGCATGAGCAGGAGATCCAGGGCCTCGGGGAGAGGCTGGAGGAGGTGGAGGGTCGAACTAAAGCCTTGGAAGCAGCGATGGAGTCCTCATCCAGTCGGATCCAGGTGCTGGAGCGAGGGGTGTGGACCTTGCAAGACCATATCAACGACCTTGAAAATCGAGGTCGGAGGATAAATCTCCGAATTGTCAGGCTCCCTGAAGGTGAGGAAGGTGAGCAGCCAGTCACTTTCTTTGAAAGCTGGCTGCCGAAGTTTTTGGGCTTTCACATCGAGTCCAGCAGGCTTCAGATTGAAAGGGCGTATCGGGTTACAGAGCACAGGTCAGGGCCGGTGCAGCAACCCCGCTTGGTCCTAGTGCACTTCCACTCATATAAGGACAAGCAAAAAGTCATAGAAGCTTCCAGATCCCTGGGAAAAGATACGTTGGCACTGCTGTACAAAGGGTCAAGAATCATGTTTTCCAGGATTTCTCTGCAGCTGTGAATAGAAAGAGGTAGTCCTTCGATGAAGTTAAAAAGAGGCTGAGGAACCTCAGCATCCAGTACTCCATGAGATAACCCGTAGTGCTCCATTTCAGCCATGAGGACTCAGTTTAACATTTGACTCAGCGGATAAAGCTAAAAACTTTGTAGATACTTTGAAATAGACTGGCCTGAAAAATACGGTTAATGTTTGTTCTCTTTTCTATCTTTCCCCATGTTTTCCTTTCCTTTTTTTATTCCTTTCTTTCTCCCTAATAATTTCCTTGTTGGAAAGGGGGGAAAGACCTTGGAATAAGTTGTTCCTTTTTTTTTAATAACCGGATTTTCAGATGGGAAATTTTGTGGATGTTCTTTGTTGTCTCTCCCCTCTTTCTTGTTTGTTCTATTTCTCTTTTAGTCACAAGTCAGGCTGATATGAAGCCAGGGGTGAGTGGAGTGCACATCCTGACTTTGATTTCCTGTTGATTTAAGGATCATCTCCTTGTTTTTTTTCTGGCCTAAGGCTGGGGCACAGTCTGGGTTTTAGCTATTTCCTATTCAACTAGCCGGAAACAACAGAAGGAGGAACAGCAGCGACCCTCCGGGCTGCCTTGGGTTCAATACTGATACAAAACACAATGAAGGAGGAACAGCAGCGACCCTCCGGGCTGCCTTGGATTCAATACTGATACAAAACACAATGAAAGAACTTGCTTTTGCTAGACAAAGGCTGTTTGAATATGGGGATAGGCCAGGGAAGTATTTAGTGTACCGGACTAGGAAAAAGCGTGCTCCCCAACCCATTACTGCAATCCGAGACAGCGCTGGGTCCTCACCTACAATGCTAAAAAGATTAATAAAGGTTTTCGGAGTTTTTACTCTGAATTGTATCGATCTGAAGGTTGCGAGGACAGAAGGGCTAAAATGGAGACCTTTTTTAAGAACCTGAACCTCCTGAAATACAGGAGGCAACTAGGCAACTCAGAGTGGGAAAGCGCCTGGCCCTGATAGTCTCCCAGGTGAGTTTTAGAAGGAGTTTATAGGGATTCTGTCAGGGCCGATGTTGGAGATGTACAATCACTCCTCTATGCATGAATGCCTACCACCATCTTTGACAGAAGCAAACATTTCCTTAATTCTTAATAAGGGGAAGGTTCCTGAGGATTGTGCCTCATACAGGCCCATCTCTCTATTAAATTCAGATTTCAAGGTTCTGTCCAAGATCTTGGCACTGAGATTAGAAAGGGTGTTGTCCCATATTATTAAAGAGGACCAGAAAGGCTTTATAAGGGACTGTAGGTCCTCTAATAATATTAGAAGGTTGCTGAATATGGTACAAGTTTGTCAGCAACGATTGATTCAGGGGTTGGTGATTTCCTTAGATTCAGAGAAAGCATTTGACCGGGTGGAATGGCCGTAACTTTTTGGCCCCTCATCAAACTTACTAAATTGCAGTTGCCTCAAGGAGGGGGTGGAGTTTATCTCCCAGATATCAGAAGGTATCAATTGAGTTCCCTGCTGTCCTTTGTCTGCGATCGGGTAGGTAACGATCCAAACTCAATATGGCTGGATATTGAGGCCTCACAGGCAAAGTGCCCCCTTATTAACCTGTTGTTCATAGATAAGATGAGGACAGTTATAGATCACTGCCTGAATTGCATTGTCATTAGTACAGTCAAGGCTTGGGGGGGGGCGATGTGTCAGAGTGAGGGTTGTTTATCCAAGACTTCACCACTTATGCTTATAGTTGTCATGTCAGGGTTCCGACCACGGATGATGGACTCAGGGTTCAAACTATGGGCAGTGAGAGGAGTTTCTAGTTTGGGAGACTTGTTTGAGGGGGAGGTTATGATGTCTTTTGTGCAACTGAGCTGCAAATACGGGTTACCCAGCAGAGATCTTTTCCGTTTTTTCAGGTTAGGGATTTCATCCAGAAGAAGACTACATTTCTCACTAAGCCCTATAAACCCGATACAGAGAGCTTGTTGCTATTTAGATTAGATTACTTACAGTGTGGAAACAGGCCCTTCAGCCCAACAAATCCACACCAACCCGCCGAAGCACAACCTACCTATACCCCTACATTTACCCCTTACCTAACACTACGGGCAATTTAGCATGGCCAATTCACCTGATCTGCACATCTTTGGACTGTGGGAGGAAACCGGAGCACCTGGAGGAAACCCATGCAGACACGGGGAGAACGTGCAAACTCCACACAGTCAGTCGCCTGAGGCGGGAATTGAACCCAGGTCTCTGGCGCTGTGAGGCAGCAGTGCTAACCACTGTGCCACTGTGCCGCCGTACTATGTTCCACAAGCACCCTGTCAGTTAGTACCCTCTATCGCCTGCTGGCTGGCAGGGTCTGGCAGGATATTAACCGGTTATGTGAGGTCTGGGAGCAAGAGCTAGGAGTGGAGATCTCTTCTGAAACATGGGAGAACATATGGGAGAGTACTCGACAGATCTCAATCTGTAATAGAACACGCGCTATGCAGTTAAAAGTTCTGCTCATCTGGCCCAGACCATCTGGCGAAGCCCCAAATGTAAAATAAGTGTAGATACTCTTACCCATTGCTTCTGGACATGCCACAGGCTCCGTGTTTATTGGAGCGCTGTGGTGGGAGAGATCAGGAGGGTATTGAGGACTGAAGTCAAAGTAGACCCGATATCTCTCCTCTTAGGTCTACCGGATCTACCACCTTTAGACGGGCATGGGAAGAAACTATTTAATATTTGTGCACAGAAGAATATTCTGATGAACTGGGTGTCTGAGAACCCGCCCGGCTTGCTGGGATGGCAGAAATTAATAATGGAGCACGTTCCCTTGGGCCTTTTCACAAACATGGTGCATCACACAACAGACCATTTTTATAAGATATAGCAGCCCTACTTGAGTTATTTGGATATAGATTTGTCAGTTATCTTAACTAGGGCATTTGTTTAACCAGGATATAGAACATAGAACATAGAAGGATACAGCGCAGTACAGGCCCTTCGGCCCTCGATGTTGCGCCGACCGAATCCTACCTAGCCTATACTAGCCCAATAACTTCCAAATGCCTATCCAATGCCCGCTTAAATGACCATAAAGAAGGAGAGTTCACCACTGATACGGGCAGGGCATTCCATGAACTCACAACCCGCTGTGTGAAGAATCTACCCCTAACATCTGTCCTATACCTACCACCCCTTAATTTAAAGCTATGTCCCCTAGTAACACCTGACTCCATTAGCGGTAAAAGGTTCTTAGTATCTACCCTATCTAAACCCCTAATCATCTTATACACTTCTATCAGATCTCCCCTAAACCTTCTCTTCTCCAATGAGAACAGCCCCAAGTGCCTCAGCCTTTCCTCATAAGATTTTCCTACCATTCCAGGCAACATCCTGGTAAACCTCCTCTGCACTCGTTCTAAAGCTTCCACATCCTTCCTATAGTATGGCGACCAAAACTGCACACAATACTCCAGATGAGGCCGCACCAGAGTCTTATACAACTGCAACATGACCTCAGGACTCCGGAACTCAATTCCTCTGCCAATAAAGCCCAGTACACCATATGCCTTCCTCACAGCACTATTTACCTGGGTGGCAACTTTCAGAGATCTGTGTACATGGACACCAAGATCCCTCTGCTCATCCACACTACCAAGTAGCCTACCATTAGCCCAGTAATCCATCATCTTGTTATTCCTACCAAAGTGAACGACTTCGCACTTAGCTACATTGAATTCCATTTGCCACATTTCCGCCCAGCTCTGCAACTTATCTATATCCCGCTGTAACTTACCACTTCCTTCCTCACTATCCACAACTCCACCGACTTTTGTGTCATCCGCAAACTTGCTTACCCAGCTTTCAAGTCCTTCCTCTAGATCATTTATAAAGATAACAAAAAGCAATGGTCCCAAAACAGATCCTTGTGGTACACCGCTAGTAACTGCGCTCCAAGATGAACATAATCCATCAACTACTACCCTCTGTCTCCTTCCAGCCAGCCAATTCCTAATCCAAACCTCTAATGTATCCTCAATGCCATACCTCCGAAGTTTTAGCATTAGCCTACCATGGGGAACCTTATCGAACGCCTTACTAAAATCCATATACACAACATCTACTGCTTTACCCTCATCCACTTCCTTGGTCACCTTCTCAAAGAACTCAATAAGGTTTGTGAGGCACGACCTGCCCTTCACAAAACCATGCTGGCTATCCCTGATCACGTTATTCCTACCCAGATGTTCATAAATCTTATCCCTTACCATTCTCTCTAAGACTTTGCCCACCACTGAAGTCAGACTCACTGGCCTATAGTTGCTAGGGCTATCCCTACTCCCTTTCTTGAACAATGGGACCACATTCGCTATCCTCCAGTCCTCTGGTACTATTCCTGTTGACAACGACGACATAAAAATCCAGGCCAATGGCTCTGCTATCTCCTCCCTAGCTTCCCATAGGATCCTGGGGTAAATGCCATCAGGCCCAGGAGACTTATCTATATTCATCCTTTCCAATATTCCCAAAACCTCTTCCCTGCATATTTCCAGGGCATCCATTCTAATTATTTGTGATTCCATATTCACATCAGCAACAGTGTCCTGTTCCTGAGTGAATACTGATGAAAAGTACTGATTTAATGTCTCTCCAATCTCCTCCGCCTCCACACACAACTTCCCACTACTATCCTTGACTGGACCGACACCTACCCTAGTCATCCTTTTATTCTTGACATACCTATAGAAAGCCTTTGGGTTTTCCCTAATCCTACCAGCTAAAGACTTTTCATGTCCCCTTCTCGCTTCTCTTAGCTCCCTCTTTAGCTCCTTCCTGGCTACCTTATAACTCTCAATCGCCCCTACTGAACCTTCACGCCTCATCTTTACATATGCCGCCTTCTTCCCTTTCACAAGGGACTCCAATTCCTTACTAAACCACGGCTGCCTCACAAGGCCCTTTACACCATGCCTGACTGGTACATACCTATCGAGGACACGCAGTAGCTGCTCCTTGAACACTCCCCACATCTCATTAGTGTTCTTCTCTTGAAGCCTGTTTTTCCAATCCACACATCCTAAGTCATGCCTCACTGCATCATAATTTCCCTGCCCCCAGCTATAGCTCTTGCCCTGCGGCGAACGATTATCCCTCTCCATCACTAAAGTAAAAGTCACCGAGTTGTGGTCACTGTCCCCGAAGTGCTCACCTACCTCCAAGTCTAACACCTGGCCTGGTTCATTACCTAGAACCAAATCCAATATAGCCTCCCCTCTTGTTGGCCTGTCGACATATTGTGTCAGGAAACCCTCCTGCACACATTGTACAAACACCGACCCATCTAATGAACTCGAGCTATAGCTCTCCCAGTCAATATCTGGGAAGTTAAAGTCCCCCATAACAACCACCCTGCTACCTTCACTCTTTTCCTGAATCATCCTCGCAATATTATCCTCTACTTCTCTAGGACTATTAGGAGGCCTGTAGAAAACACCTAACAGGGTGACCTCACCTTTCCTATTTCTAACCTCAGCCCAAACTACCTCAGATGGCAAGTCCTCTTCCATCGTCCATTCCACTGCTGTGATACTGTCTTTGACAAGTAATGCCACGCCTCCCCCTTTTTTACCCCCATGTCTGATCCTACTAAAACATTTGAACCCTGGAACGTGCAACAACCATTCTTGTCCCTGTTCTACCCACGTCTCTGTAATGGCCACAACATCGAAGTCCCAGGTACCAACCCACGCTGCAAGTTCACCTACCTTATTCCTTATACTTCTGGCATTGAAGTATACACACTTCAATCCACCTTTCTGGTTACAGGCACCCTCCTTAGAGATCGCTGCATTATTCCTAACCTCCCTACACTCAAGGTCCTGTACCCTAAAGCTACAGTCCTGGTTCCCATGCCCCCGCGGAGTTAGTTTAAACCCTCCCAAAGAGCACTAGCAAACCTCCCCCCAAGGATACTGGTACCCCCCAAGGATGGTTAGATTTGTCAAGCACTGGACCCTGGAGGGGGTCTCCTGAGTTAACACAGGTATGTATACATTGCTCCCGTTCCTTTGTTTGGGATCTTTGCGCCGAGCATAGCTGTTCTGTATTTTGCGGGGTTTTTTGGGGTTTTCTTTTGCCTTTTTTTGGTGTTGCTGCAGTGTTAGGGTTTGTTTTGTATTCTTGTCATGATTTGGAGATGCCGGTGTTGGACTGGGATGAACAAAGTTAAAAATCACACAACACCACGTTATAGTCCAACAGGTTTGATTGGAAGCACACTAGCTTTCGGAGCGACACTCCTTCATCAGGTGGTAGTGGAAGGCTCAATCATAACACACAGAATTTATAGCAAAAATTTACAGTGAGATGTAACCGAAATTATACATTGAAAAATTGATTGCCTGTTAAGCCTTTCATCTATTAGAATACTGTGATAGTTTTACTTTTTTCATGTGTAAATCACAAACCTTTTGTTTAAAAAATTGCATTCTCGGGTTAGCTGTTAATAATGGTGATAACTAGACAATATGTTGAAGGTTCTGGATTAGTGGTGCTGGAAGAGCACAGCAGTTCAGGCAGTAGGGGGGGCATGGACCTGACCAGGTAGTCACGGAGGAACGGTCTTTGGGGAAGGCGGAAAGGAGTGGGGAGGGAAATATATCCCTGGGTGGGGTCTTTTTGGAGGTGACAGAAATGTCGGCGAGTGATTTGATTTTTGTGAAGGTAGGTAGGGTGGAAGGTGAGTACCAGGAGTATTCTGTCCTTCTTACGGTTGGAGGGGTGGTTCTGAGGGCGGAGGTGCGGGATGTGGATGAGATGCGTTGGGGGGCATCTTTAACCACGTGGGAAGGGAAATTGCAGTCTCTAAAGAAGGAGGCCATTTGGTGTGTTCTGTGGTGGAACTGGTCCTCTTGGGAGCAGATACGGCGGAGGAATTGCGAATACGGGATGGCATTTTTGCAAGAGGTAGGATGGGAAGAGGTGTAATCCAGGTAGCTGTGGGAGTCGTTGGATTTGTAAAAAATGTCAGTGTCAAGTCGGTCATCATTAATGGAGATGGAGAGGTCCAGGAAGGGGAGGGAGGTGTCAGAGATGGTCCAGGTAAATTTAAGGTCAGGGTGGAATGTGTTGGTGAAGTTGATGAATTGCTCAACCTCCTCACGGGAGCACAAGTTGGCGCCAATGCAGTCATCAATGTAGCGGAGGAAGAGGTGGGGAGTGGTGTTGGCCCCCTGTGTTCTCTGTCTATGCCATGATGTTTAGATTGATTCTAATCTAAAAAGTGAGATAATGGAGGTTTACATGAATTCATGCAGTTTTTAAGCTCAGAATTCAAAACCTGGTCCGGTGTCAGTGTCTGCAGCACATTCAGGGCTTATTACTTTTGCAAAGATAGCCTGAAAGAGTTTCCCCTTGTCTTGTTTGTGGTCCATGTACACATCGATAAATCCCGTGTCACGGAGCGCAGCCATGTATGGCTCAGGTGGCCATTTTGTATCCTTCAACAATCCAGCAGCAACAACTTTCTTCAGAACTTCCACGGTCAAGGTGGTGACCATCAGTCCCCCTGTCAAATAACAGATAAATACTCAGCTTTCTGAATTCTTGGAAGGTATGTAAAGAAGGAATCTCAATGTCAAGATCTTCTAGTGAAGAAGTAATCACACCAGTGGAATCAAGATGGTGGGGATTTGGAAGCAGATATAGTGGCCTACAGTCCTCTGAGGTGAGGGAACCGAAGTTAAGTGGGAAGTGGAAACGGTCACGAGCTGGGATTTTCGAAGGGACTTCTTCTTAACGAGCTCAGACACTTGTTCCTTGACCATCAAAACAAATGTGGAAGACCAGTTAGAAGGCATCCAGCATTGGAAGAGCAGCTGATTGTAAGGGAAGATAACAAAAGAGAGGGGGCTTCAATATGGAGATCCCTTTCTATGAATGTGTCAAAGTCTGAATGAGAAAAAGATTCAGCAAACAGGCCAGCAATGAAGGGAAGATGGGAGGTACCCCTCCAAGGTGGCTCATGGCTGCTCTGGTGACTTAGGGAGTAGGGGGAATCCTCTGGGAGAGGGCAGTTTCCTGCTGGAAAGCAGCTTCCTTGATTTGGCTACTGTTAATGAGCTACCCACACATGAAAGAATGGCCTTAAGGTAGGAAGGAGCCTCAGGTCCGCATGTCAGCCAGTGGGGCGATTTGTAGCTACAGCCCTCATCCCATCATTGTGGGAACCAAATATCCTGCCTACTGTCTGGATTATCTAACTCTGGAAGAATCAGGGTTGTGATGAACAGGAGGTTGTAGGTAATTAAGTGCAGGGGGAATATTGGCTTGTGGGGATGCTCTACCTATTGCCCCTCCCTACTTGCTCATTGCTCTGGGTTCACTGCACATTGACACCTCAGAATGCATGAACAATCCAGAGCAAAGTCGAGCAGCAGCTTGCAAGGAATTGCTACTGGCCCAGAAATCTGAGAGGTTCAGTCAGTCCATTGTGGTGTTTGAGCCCGCAGCTTTCAAACTGCTCAATGATGGTTATGGTTCAGCTTCTGGCAATCTGTATCCAGACAGTGGGAGATCTCTGGGCAAGAGATTACCAATTAACCCCCCAGTCCTCCCAAAATACAGACCATTGAGCTTCTTAGCAGATTGTCACCCCGTAACTAAAAGCTCCTTAGTCAAACAGACTTGTAAACAATTCTTGGTAATTATACCCACTTCTCGTTGCACATGGACACTTGTTGCAATCAAGAAGTTATGAAGATCAAGCAGAGAAGTCAGGACTGACTTCCTTGAAGAGAACAGATCCAGTCAAAGTACTGGAAATCACAATGGGTGCGGTCAGAGTAAATCGGGAGAAAATGTTCCCATTTGCAAAACTATCAAGAACAAGAAGGTATTGATGGTTTGAAATTGGCAAAAGAAGCAAAAATGACATGAGAAAAGCTTTTCCATGCAGTGAATGACTCCAGGAATCGTGGGGTCTGATTTCCAGTGCAGTACCCTAGTGAATTGGAACAATGGGTGCAGGCATTACAGGCTGAGCTCCTCCTTCTCTTAAATTGTACTATTGACTGTATTGTTGTAATTATTGAATAATTGCATAATTATTGGCGTGGCTTCTATTTTTAAAAATGCTTTTCCTCGACCAGAGAATCTGTGGCTGCTGGTCAGGATGGTGAGGGAGTTATATTGATGGGGTAAGGAGAGGTTACAGGAGTGTGTCCATTAATACGCCTGTCCCTCATAGTTCTAATTTAAAAGAACACACACAAGTCGTTTCGGACCGTGTTTAACTATTGCAGTCTCTCTCAATTTAAGTTAATCAGTGTTGACTACCAGGCTAATCAGTGACATGTCAATCAGGGGAGATTAGTTGATCTGTGACCCCACCATTCCATCCAGACTGCACCATTTCCCTTGAGGTTTAGGATTTTTCAGAATTGACCAGCACAACACTCTATCTGGTTTCATAACTCGGTAAATCTGTCTGCATCCAGATTGCAGGTCAGGCCAGTAGTAATAACAATTGCAGTGAAATACTCTGTCCACCACGTTGTCTTCCAGAGGGATATGTTCCACACTACTGTGAAACAATGTCACCTTCCCAGTCTGAATGTCAGGCTTCAACCTCCTGCTGGCTACACGGTACATGTATTCAGAGTAATCCAGCCCATAGAGCTTGCCCTTCGGCAGTGTAAGGCACTTAGCAGCTTCCTGAAGACCGAGCCCTGGTCCAAAGCCCAGTTCCAGCACCACACTCTCAGGCTGAATGTCACACAGTTTGACAGCATTCACTTCCACCAATTTACCCTTCCCCTCTAAGAACTTTTTCACCATCCATCCCCAGGGGCCTTGCGTTGGTTTGCTCAGTTGTTTGGTGAGGTGCTCGAACAGCATTGCTGGTTCTCACAGAGCTGTGAAAAGTTCCCTTTCCTGTTGCACAACGTAGAACCTCAGCCTTGCTGGATGATTCTCTCCACCCCCACCCTCTTCAAGCTTTTCTCTCCACCCTTCAGGCTCACTGCCTTTATTCCTGATGAAAGGCTTTTGTCCGAAACGTCGATTTCGCTGCACCTTGGATGCTGCCTGAACTTCTCTGCACTTCCAGCACCACTAATCCAGAATCTGGTTTCCAGATTGTTTTTGTTTTTACAACACCAGGTTATAGTCCAACAGGTTTAATTGGAAGCACACTAGACCTGTTGGACTATAACCTGGTGTTGTGTGATTTTTAACTTTGTACACCCCAGTCCAACACCTGCATCTCCAAATCATGGATGATTGACAACTTGGATGACCATACACTGTGATCCCAGCATCAGTTTACAAACAGACTGAACCAGTCAGCTGGGCTGAGAGTGTGTACGTTAAGCTGTTGTTGTTCAGTGACAGTGCTCAGCAAACAGACTGAAAGCAGCCAGTGCCCGGCGAGACTCAGAGAAAGAGGGGAAAATATTCTAAGCAGCTCTGCTCCAACTCCTGGGCAGCTCAACATCTCTGTTAGACACATTGCTGTCACTAGGGGAAAGTGAATATTGCAGATGCTGGAGATTAGAGTCAATAGTGTGATACTGGAAACATACAGCAGATCAGGCAGCATCCGAGGAGCAGGAAAGTCGATGTTTCGGGCAGAAGCACCATACTCTTAGTTCACATTGTTCTCACTGCAGCTCACAGCAGCAGGACGCAGACTGGTTTCCATACCAAAAGGAATAGAGAATTCGACGTTTCGAGTTTATTCCTGATGAAGGGCTTATGCTCGAAACGTCGAATTCTCTATTCCTGAGATGCTGCCTAACCTGCTGTGCTTTGACCAGCAACACATTTGCAGCTGTGATCTCCAGCATCTGCAGACCTCATTTTTTACTCCATACCAAAAGGGCCTCTTACAAGGCAACAAGTAAAACAAATACTTCCAACATGCCGTGTAGGGACAGGAAGGATACTAAACCTCAACAGATTGCAAAGGGGAGGGAGGTCGTAGCCCATACTCTTTAAATTCACCAGTGGGATGTGGGCATCACTGGCTGGCCTTGATCTGATTGCAGTTCAGAGGGCAATCACATTGCTGTCACTCTGGAGTCACAGGTAGGCCAGACCAGGTACAAACAGCAGAATTCTCTCCCTGAAGGACATTAGTAAACCAGATTGGTTTCTTTTAACAATCAACAACAGTTTCATTTCATCAGGTGATTCATAATTCCAGATTTTAAAAATTGAATTCAAATTCCACCATGTGCCATGCCAAGAGTCAAACCCCAGAACATTAGCTGAGTTTCTGGATTAATACTCCAGTGATAAGACTCTATCATCACATTCCCAGATGGCGCAATGGGCACTCGGAATTATATAATGGAAGCATTGAGTAAAACACAGGAGGTAGTGACTCAGCCACTGTATCTGTTCTGAATCTCTGAAGATTCAATTCGGCCAGTGCCTTTCTCCCGTTGCTCTGTGAATTTCACATCATGATGTAATTTCTTATTGAAGGACTTGGTTGGCCCTGTCCCAACCCCACACTCAGGCAATGCTTTCCAGATCCTGACCACTTTCTGAGGTTAAAGTTTCTCCTCATGTCGCCATCATTTCTTTCACAGAATACTTGCTATCTGGGTTCTCTGCATCTTAATCCCGCATTGGGAATGGGAACAATGTTGTCCCATCCACTCTGTCCAAACACGATTATTTTGAACATTTCAATCAAATCTCTTCTCAAGCTTCTGTTCACCAAGGAAACCAGTTCCAACTTCTCCAATGTACCCAAAGAATGGACGTTCCTCACCCAGGGATAGATCAAGCACTAAACAGCACCGAGTGAAAGCAGTTGGCAAAAGAAACAAAAATGATGAGAAGAAACTTTCCATGGAGAAAGTGGTTAGAGTCTGGTCACAGTGTCTGAGAGCGTGGTGTGGGCAGGTTCGATCAAGGCTTTGGAAAGGAAATTGAGACAGTGTCCGGAAAGATTCGAGTGTGCAGGGCTGGATGGGGATGGCAACTGAGGAAAAGAAAGTAAAATGTACAGTAGGAAGGCAGTTTCATGGCCGAATGGCCTCCTGTTGTGCTTTCGCAATTTTCTAGGAGGCTTCAAAATTTGTTTTCTCCAGGAAATCACCCGAACAGGTTGTCTTGGCAACATGCCATTCAAAAACAAGAAAGCTGCAGGGAGTGCTTCCAGGGCTCCACAGTTTACAGCACATTGGTCTGGATATTCCCGAGAGTGGCACCCACTGACGGGATTTTCCTTTCCATTAACATTGAGCTCTTCATTTCTAGCTGGAAATTCTGATCCCAGCTCCTTCAGATATTCAGGACAAAGCTGAAATGAACCCAGTTCCCTATGGGGCAGAATAGTTAACATAGAACAGTATAGCTCAGTACAGGCCGTCGGTCTTCAATGTTGTGCCGACATTATATCCTACTCTAAGATCAAACGAAGCTACATACCCTACATTTTACTATCATCCATGTGCCGATCCAAGAGTCGCTTAAATGTCCCTAATGTCTCTGACTCTACTCCCACCGCTGGCAGTACATTCCACGTACCCACTATTCTCTGTGTAAAGAACTTACCTCTGGCATCTCACCTAAAACCTTCCTCCAATCACCTTGAAAGTATGTCCCCTCCTGATAGCCATTTCTACCCTGGGAAAAAGTCTCTGACTATCCACTCTATCTATACCACATCAGCTTGTAAACCTTTTTCAAATCACACCTCTCATCCTTTTTCGCTCCAATGATAAAAAAGCCCTAGCTCCCTCAACCTTTCTTCATAAGACACGCCCTCCAAACTGGGCAGCATCCTGGAAAATATCCTCTGCTCCCTTTCTAAAGATTCCAAACCCTTCCTATAATGAGGTGACCAGAACTGAACACAATATTCTAAGTGTGATCTAACCAGGGCTTTAGAGAGCTGCAGTATAACCTCACAGCTCTTAAACTCAATCCCCCACTAATGAAAGCCAATACACCAGATGCCGTCTTAACAACCCTATCAACTTGGGTGGCAACTTTGAGGCATTTATGGATGTGGACCCCAAGATCACACTGTTCCTCCACATTGTCAAGAATCCTGCTTTTAACACTATAATCTGCATTCAGCTTAAACCTTGCAAAATGAATTACTTCGCACTTTTCCAGGTTGAACTCCATATGCCACTTCTCAGCTCAGCTCTACATTCTGTCAATGACCTACAACAGCCCTCCACTATATCCACCACTCCACCAACCTTTGTGTCATTGGCAAACTTACTAACCCACCCTTCCATTTCCACATCAGGTCAATTATAAAAATCACATAGAGCAGAGGTCCCAGAAATGATCCCTGCAGAACAGTACTGGTCACCAAGCTACACGCTGAATACTTTCCATCTACTACCACCCTCTGTCTTCTTTCGGTCAGCCAAATCTGTATCCAGACAGCCAGATTTCCCTGTATCCCATGTCTCCTTACTTTCTGAATGAGCATACCATGGGGAATCTTATCAACTGGTGTATGAAATCCATATACATCATATCCAATGTTCTACCTTCATCAATGTGATTTGTCACATCCTCAAAGAATTTAATAAGGCTTGAAGGCATGAGCTGCCCCTCACAAAAACCATGCTGACTATGTCTAATCAAACTATGATTTTCCAAGTAATCATATGTCCTGTATCTCAAACTCCTCTCCAATAATTTGCCCACCACAGACGTAAGACTAACTGGTTTGTCATTCCCAGGGTTATTCCTATTCCCTTTCTTGAACAAGGGAATAACATTTGCTACCCTCTGGACGCAAAGATCATTGCCAAAGGCATAGCAATCTCTTCCATCGCTTTCTGTAGTAACCTTGGGTCTATCCTATCTGGCTCAGGGAACTTATTTATCCTCATGTTTTTGAAAATTTCCAGAATATCCTCCTTCTTAACATCAACCTATTTGAGCGTATCAGCCTGTTTCAGCTGTCCTCACAAACGACAATGCCCTTCTCAAAAGTGAATATTGAAGAAAAGTATTCAATAAGGGCCTCCCCACCTCCCCTGACTCCAGGCACAAGTTCCCTCTACCATCCCTGATCAGCCCTACCCTCCCTCTGGCCATCCTGTTGTTCCTCACATAAGTGTAGAATGCCTTAGGATTTTCCTTATTCCTACCCATCAAGACTGTTTCATGTCCCCTTCTTGCTCTCCTGTGTTCATTCTTTAGTTCATTCCTGGTTACCTTGTAACCTTCTAGAGCCCTGTTGATCCTTGTTCCTTTAATCTTAAGTAAGCTTCCTTCTTCCTCTTGACTGGATGTTCCACATCTCTTGTCATTCAAGGTCCCTTCATCCCTTCCTCACCTCACTGGGACAAACCTGTCCAACAGTCAGACCAAGTGCTCCCTAAGGAACCTCCACATTTTGGTCATGCATTTCTCTGAGATTATCTGTTCTCTAACTGATCCATCATCTAAGTTCATTACCCTCATTCCTGACACTTCTTGCAGTAAAGTAAACACACAGCAACAATCACACTGTCTGCAAATTTGCCCAATCAACTGTCTATCCTTCCTCATAAATTCTCTGCACGCCATATCTGCCAGTTCACCAGCTACCCCATCCTCTGATCTGTAGCTCTGGTTCCCAATTTCTGCTGCACAGTTCCTGCCTAATAGCACTGCGATTCCCCTCCCTCAATTCAATACTTTCCCATACCATCTGCTCCTATCCCTCTCCATGACGATAGTAAAGGTCAGGGGAGGTATGGTCACTACAATCAAAATGCTCTCCCACTGAGAGATCTGACACCTGACCAGGTTCATTTCCAAGCACCAAATCCAATATGGCCTCCACTCTAGTTGGCCGATCTTCGTATGGAGTCAGGAGTCCTTTCTGGATATACCTGACAAAATCTGCTCCATCCAAATTATGTAACTAAGAAGGCTCCAATCAACATTAGGCAAGTTGAAGTCACACATGACAACAACCCTGTTACTTCTGCACCTTTCCAAAATCTGCCTCCCAATCTGCTCCTCCTCAATTGCTATTGGAGGGTCTGTAGAAAACTCCCAATAAAGTGACTGGTCCTTTCCTGTTTCTGACTTCCAGCCGTACTGGCTCAGTAGACAAACCCTCCTCGACGACCTTCCTTTCTGCAACTGTAATACTAGCCCTGATTAGCAATGCCACTCCCCCACTTCTTTTACCTCCCTCCCTATTCATTTTGAAATGAATAGAACATGCAACAAACATTCTTGCCCATGTGAATATCATAGCTCCAAGTACTGATCCATGCTCTAAGCTCATCGTCCTTATTCCTGACACTTCTTGTATTAACATAGACACATTTCAATGCATCACATTGACTGCAACATTGCCCTATCAACTGTCTATCCTTTCTCACAGACTCTCTGCACACCGTATCTGCCTGTTCACCAGATACCACATCCTCTGATCGTAGGTCCGGTTCCTAACCCTCTGCCAATCTAGTTTAAATCCTCACAAAGAGATCTAGCAAACCTCAACCCAGGAAATTGGTACCCCTCCGGTTCAGGTGCAACCCTTCCTCCTTGTACAGGTCCCCCTTCACTTGGAGATATCCCAATAATGCACATATCTGAAGCCCTCCATTCTACACTGGCTCTGCAGCCACGTGTTCAGCTGCACTCGCTCTTCATTCCTAACCTCACTAGCCTGTGACATCGGAAGCAATCCTGAGATCACTACTCTGCTTGTCCTGCCTTTAGCTTCCAACCTAACTCCCTATATTCACTTTTCAGGTCCTCATCCCTTTTCCTAGCTATGTTATTGATATCGATGTGTACCACAACTTCTGCTGCTCACCCTCCCCAGAATCCTGTAGACTTGATCCAAGCCATCCCTGACGCCGGCATCCAGGAGGCACATACCATCTGGGAGTATCGTTTGCGACCACAGACTTGTCTGTCTGTTCCTGCAACCATTGAATCTCCTTTCACGATCACTCTCCTATTCCTCCCCCCAAACTCGTGGCTTTTCCTGGTAGGTCCCTCTCACAACAGTATCCAAAACTTTATTTTATTATTCTGGGGAACGGCCAGAGTGGATCCCTGCACTATCTGCCTAATTCCTTTCCCTCTCCTGACAGTCACCCAGCTATCTTTATCCTGTAACTTAGGTGTGACTACCTCCCAATAACTCCTCTCTACCATCTCTTCAGTCTCCCGAATGATCCAAAGTTCATCCAGCTCCAGCTCCAGTTCCCTAACGCAGTCTGTGAGGAGTTGGAGTTGGGTGTACTTTTCGCAGGTGAAGTCAACAGGGACATGAGTGGTGATCCTTAACTCCCATATCCTGCAAGAGGAGCATGTAACTGTCCTCACTTCCATACCCTCTGCTCTAAACCGCCAAAAGACTTTTAAAAAAAATCTTACCAACCTCCCACACAGAGTCCTTTTCCTGGTTAGAGGAGGAGGATGGGTAGAGAACACTACATGTGTAGTGTTTTGGGTTTAGCCATTGCCTGTATATATTAGTTCACTTACCCAGCAATCCCCATGTTCACTCCCCCTCCTGTTCAGCCTTCGCTCTCCTGATTCACGAGGTAAGTATTTTACATTTAACCTTATCTTGCCAGCTGCCCCCTGGCTCCCACTCTCTCGACTCCCGCTGCTGAGAAGTTGAGGGAGATACAAACCATGTCCCCCTTTTGCTGCAGTCAGTTGCTATGGTCTGAGTGTGGGTTTAATTCCTACAGACAGAGGTCACCATGAAGGATTCTCCTTCTCACTCTTTCCCCTCCCTGAGATATGGTGACCCTCAGGTCAAACTGCCATCAGTCATCTTTCCCCCTAATGAGAGAGCCCTGTGCTCCAATGGGACGCTGGTGACTTTATCTTTACCCCTGAGATTGACATTTTCAGCAGCACAGCCAGCACGTTCATAACTTAAAGGGGTCAGTGTGTGAGATAACCATGTGTCATGTACAGAACATGGCTGAAGTTGAGAAGAGAACTGCCCTCTTAAAGACCATCGGAGCATGATAAGACCAAATCCCATTCTTCCTTCTCACTTTTCCAGGAGCTTGGCCTGCTCTGTGCATCTTCTCTTCATTTTCCACTCATGCTCAATTCCAAAGGGAAGACCTGCAAGGACAATGCCCTATTGGGAAGTCAGCTCATTAAACAAGAGCCGAACCATCAGTGAAACTAAATACTGCAGCATCAGTCAAACCACCTCCTGAAGACTATTGAATGTTTAGACGGGTATCACTCGAAAACCAAGTGCACCAGCAGCAAGAATATCTAATTCAGCAAAATTGTGCTGATGGACATCTTTTATGTTGTTTGACATGATGTTCTGTTATGTAAGACTAAGAGAAAGCATAGGCTGGATCTCAGCTCCTGAAAATGGCAGCATTAGTGTCAATACAGCATTGCACACGAACGGATCTGCCCACTCTGCCTGCTGCTGATACACAAGTAGCATTTGTACAAATCTCTTTATCCATCTGGCATCTGCTGCACATCTCATCAGATGTTGGTACTGTTTGCATATTAGAAATGCTGGTTGTTATGCTCAGACTCCTAGCAAATTTCCCCAATTTATCAGAGTTAGAATTAGTCTTCATTGTCACATGTACTCAAGAACAGGAGTACAGTGAGAAGTGTACATAGTCGCCATTCCCGGTGCCACCTGAGGTACAAAGATACCTCGGTACAAAATCTCGGTCCCCGTGCTGGACTTGATCTCCTCTGTACTGCCATCTTGCTGCCTACTGCCAGAGTCCCACTCACCAGCCTCCTCACCACCGAATACCATCCAAGATCACCAGCCTCCTCACCACCAAATACCATCCGGGTTCACCAGCCTCCTCAAAAGCAAATACCATCCGGGTTCACCAGCCACCTCACCAGCGAATACCATCCGGGATCATCAGTCTCCTCACCACCGAGTACCATCCGGGATCACCAGCCTCCTCACCACCGAAAACCATCCGGGTTCACCAGCCACCTCACCAGCGAATACCATCCGGGATCATCAGTCTCCTCACCAGCGAATACCATCCGGGATCACCAGCCTCCTCACCAGCGAATACCATCCGGGATCACCAGCCTCCTCACCAGTGAATACCATCCGGATTCAACATCCTCCTCACCACCGAATACCATCTGGGATCACCACCGCTGACCCCCATCCGGACTCACCACTGCTTCACTGCCAAATGCCACCTGGGGATCACCAGCTACCTCACCACCGACTGCTCTGGACCTCAACAATGCTGCAATGCTCCTGAGTGCTAGAGATCTGATTGGCTTACCAGCCACCTCATTACTGAGAGCTGAAGTCTCACTCCATCACCTCCCTGACAAGTAAGCTTTAAAAAAGCTAACAAAGAGGAAGAAATACAAGAAAAGAAGAAGAAAAAAAGTAGTATTTTTTCCAATTCCAGACAGGACACTAAAACTGTTAATTATTCACCATCCCGTTGTTTTATCTCAACAAAGTTAATTTATTAACAATTCCTTCCATTATGGATACCATTTACCCAGCTCCAAATGAACTTTGTCTAAAAGCAGCCAATTTAACCACACTGTCTTAAGTTAGCAGTTTATTAGTGATTTTATTAAAACGTGAGGTGAATTAGTCATGCAACACACATACACACAGATTAAACTTAGAGGCAAGTGCAAAATTTATGAAAAAGGTAAATGGGTCAGTCTGAATCATTCACAAACAGCAGTAGGTGAACATTATGGCCAATGCAGTGGAATTTACCCATAGCACTGACATTGTTAGTCAAACAGTCGGTTTCATGATCCTTAATTTTACAGGCTGAGATTCTGTTGTCCTGATTCTATAACTTTGGTTGAATTCTACGTGTAAAGTTTAAGAGGGAGTCCTTTAAATGCCCTATTTCCTTTTGTTTGGCTGTTAGCTAGCTGAGCTCTAGCACTCAGGAGAGAGAGAGAGAGAGAGAGAGGCAGTCTTTACCCACAAAGCAGGGGTAACTACAGAACAGCACTTCATCTGTAATCTTTACAGCCTGCTAGCACTCAAATTCAGCCTGGTATGGACTAGATTGTTCACTCCCACTTCCACAATTGAGTTGAAACTAGCTTTTTAATCCCTATCCTTCTGTGTTCTTCGAATGGAAAAACATATTTGGGGGTTGCAGTTTGGGGCATAATTTGCAGAGAGCTGGCGAGCTGTTTAGCAGTGTGGGGGGGTGGGGGGGTGTGTGTGTGTGTGTGGAGGTCATTATCTCTGTTATTGTTGTCATCACATAAGGTCACAGTCCAGTCTGTTTTGAAATGCATCCTTCCCCCTTTGGAAGGGCAGTGGTTTGAAGACATAACATTCCAAGGCTTGGCCTCCCTCTCTCTCTATTCAGACAGCCACTTAATTTACATATGTAGCCGAGTTTGGCTGCATCAATCCTCATATAAAAAAAACATGTCGTGGAATTAAAAGTCGAAAACCTTCATTTTACTTCAGGGTTTGTGACACAGGTAACCAGACAGTTTTGAAAGCCAACCTTAGATCCCAGTGCATTTAGATCCTTGAGTTTTTTGCAGTGATCAAGGACATACACCCCCAGCATAACAAGGCTAACTTTCAGAACACAGTAACCATCAATAGTTACCACAATAAATAGTTTCTTTGCCACATAGAAGGGAGTCAAGAGAGACAGGGGAAGGCAAGACAATAGGAAAGTTTTTAAATTCATTATTTTCAACTGTTAGAATTCAAATTGCAATGAGGTGTATTGGTCTGAAAGCTCTACACAATAACAGCCAAATTTCCAAAGCTTCTGTTGACAATTGGGGTGTATGTGAAACCCCATTTTGATCAGCATAACCCCGGCGTGAAGTCCTCATGTCAGTAGTGATGAGAGAGAAATTGCAAGGATATTGTCGAACAACATCACCAAGAAGCAGTTTGTGTATTACAGGTTGCTGTACAAGTGTTTTAAAATGCAAGGTGACACCAGCAGCATTGATTCAATTCCTATACCAGCTGAGATCACTATGAAGGCCCCACCTTCTCAACTTCACCATTTGTCTGAGGTATGAAGACTGTCAGGTTAAAGGTTCCACCAATCATCTCTCCCCAGCGATAGTGTAGCCAATGGTCCTCTGGGATTGAGGCAACTTTCATTTTCAGCATTACTGGCTCCAGTGTAGTTTTCCATTGCTGTGTGTGCAGACACCACTATAATCAGGGACAGGAGAAGGATTTGACCCATTCCGCCTGCTCCTCCATTGAATGAGATGACATAGAGTCCAAAACTTTACCTATTACTTCAGTCTTACTGAAATTCAACACCATTTGTGGGCGGCACAGTGGCACAGTGGTTAGCACTGCTGCCTCACAGCGCCGGAGACCCGGGTTCAATTCCCGACTCAGGCGACTGACTGTGTGGAGTTTGCACATTCTCCCTGTGTCTGCGTGGGTTTCCTCCGGGTGCTCCGGTTTCCTCCCACAGTCCAAAGATGTGCAGGTCAGGTGAATTGGCCATTCCAAATTGCCCATAGTGTTAGGTAAAGGGGTAATGTAGGGGTATGGCTGGGTTGCGCTTCAGCGAGTCGGTGTGGACTTGTTGGGCTGAAGGGCCTGTTTCCCCACTGTAAGTAATCTAATCTGTAAGTAATCTAATCTAAACCAGGTTATAGTCCAACTGAGTCATAGAGTCAAAGAGATGAACAGCATGGAAACAGACCCTTCGGTCCAACCTGTCCATCCCGACCAGATATCCCAACCCAATCTAGTCCCACCTGCCAGCACCCGGCCCATATCCCTCCAAACCCTTCCTATTCATATACCCATCCAAATGCCTCTTAAACGTTGCAATTGTACCAGCCTCCACCATATCCTCTGGCAGCTCATTCCATACACGTACCACCTTCTGTGTGAAAAAGTTGCCCCTTCGGTCTCTTTTATATCTTTCCTCTCTTACCCTGAACCTATGTCCTCTATTTCTGGCCTCACCGACCCCAGCGAAAAGACTTTGTCTATTTATCCTGTACATGCCCGTCATAATTTTGTAAACCTCTGTAAGGTCACCCCTCAGCCTCCGACGCTCCAGGGAAAACAGCCCCAGCCTGTTCAGCCTCTCCCTGTAGCTCAGATCCTCCAACCCTGGCAACATCCTTGTAAATCTTTTCTGACCCCTTTCAAGTCTCACAACATATTTCCGATAGGAAGGAGACCAGAATTGCACGCAATATTCCAACAGCGGTCTAACCAATGTCCTGGACAGCCGCAACATGATCTACCCAACTCCTGTACTCAATACTCTGACCAATAAAGGAAAGCATACCAAATGCCTTCTTCACTATCCTATCTACCTGTGACTCCACTTTCAAGGAGCTATGAACCTGCACTCCAAGGTCTCTTTGTTCAGCAACGCTCCCTAGGACTGTACCATTAAGTGTATAAAACCTGCTCAGAATTGCTTTCCCAAAATGTAGCACCTCGCATTTATCTGAATTAAACTCCATCTGCCACTTCTCAACCCATTGGCCCATCTGGTCCAGATCCTGTTGTAATCTGAGGTAACCCCCTTTGCTGTCCACTAACACCTCCAATTTTGGTGTCACCTTCAAACTTACTAAGTCTGGCTGCTCCAGCCATAAACTCCTCAGGAACATCAAAACCCTCAAGGCCAGCATGCACCACTATAGGACAGTCATCCACTATCTGAGCTGTGAACTCCAAGGAAAAGAAGATCTTCACTCGCATGGGTGTGATTTACAAATAGAATCTCACGTTTGTCAATATTTTGGCACATGAAACTATCATTTATCTGATCAACAGATATTTCAGATGCAGCTGCAAGAATGAAGCTATAGTGGCTACTGTTCTTCTGTGATGACAGGACCCTACCTGAAGCAGTTGTGACCTTTCATTAACTAAAACACATCTGCCTAACTTGAGTGCTGTTACAGGAGTTATGGTGACAAAGAACTTTGACCTAAATACCCACAATGAGAAACATTGTAGTGCATCATTGTCCAGCAGATACTATCAGCAACCACATATTTTTCATTTCTTGGAAACTTGAAAATAAAATGAAAGTTAGACACTTATATAGTGAAATACAAGAGAGTTTTGCAATTTGAAAATTAAATGTTACATATTGTTGAACATGATATTGTAATGCAGGGGAATTTATTAAAGTAAGGACAGGTTCCACGTCATTTATGATCATCATGACCACATCTTAGAGATCTGCACTAGGTACCCTGGAAGTTGCTACATGTTTAAATTAAGGAAATTATACCTGATAACAGCCTTCTGATTGGTTGAGATGCAACATGTTCACAGCGCCAGGGACCCGAGTTTGATTCCAGCCAAAAGTGATGGTCTGTGTGGAGTTTTCATATTCTCCCAACTCTGCGTGGGTTTCCTCCGCATTTGGTGGGGATATGAGCAGGAAGGGTTTGGAGGGATATGGTCGGGTGCTGGCAGGTGGGACTAGTTTGGGTTGGAATATCTGGTCGGCATGGACATGTTGGACCAAAGGATCTGTTTCCAAGCTGTACATCTCTATGACTCTATGTGCAGGTTAGGTGAATTGGCCATACTAGATTGCCTGTAGGTTAGGTGCATTAGTCAGGGATAAATGCACAATAGGGGAATGGGGCCTGAGTGGGATACTCTTCGGAGGGTCAGTGTGAACCTGTTGGGCCAAATGGCCTGTTTCCACACTGTAGGGATTCTCTGATCCTAAGTTAAAAAGTTAAGCTTGTGTCAGCAAATGTATAAGAAACATCAGGAGCCTGTAGACTGAAAGTATCCCACTCTGCGTGGGGAAACGACAGCAGTGTTAAAGCAGGGATTGATAGTTTCTGTGAGTGAAAAGAATTAAGGTACAATCATAGAAATGTACCACAGAGAGACAGATCCTACAGTCCAACTCATCCATATCGATCAGATGTCCTAAATTAATCTGCTACCATTTGTCACCATTTGGCCCATAACCCTCTAAACCCTTCCTGTTCCGGTATTTGGCACAAAGACGAGTATTTAGACTTGTCAAGATAACACTAAATGATGGAATGAGGTTGTGAAGCTAAATGACCTGTTGTTTCTTTGTAGTGTTGCATGTGCACGGTGTTCCTTCGATGTAGTGCACTTTCCTCATTGCTCTGCCAATTGCTTGTGAGTGGGTTATATCCTTGATAAATGTTGTTAAATATTTGCATTGATTTTGAATACCGATGACTGTATCACCTTCACCGTTCAATAAAGAAATATTAATATGACTTGAATTAATTAGACACATTACCTGTCATCATAATCTTAATTGGTTGTTCACGTTGGAAATAACTAGATAAATAAATCCCTGAGACTGGAACTAGCTGTATTTTTGATCTGCTTTTTAAATTATGAGACAGAGATATTACCAGGAGTTATTGAAGCTTTTTGCTTTGCAGTTTTTTTGTGATCCCAGAGCATTTGTGAGGGACAGAAATGATACATCAACTGTATGAGTTTGAATTGCTGCATTCAGACCAGATTAAACATTTTTTGTTTATCACCCATTCACTCCTGAGTGTTTGCCACTGCCTATCCACTGTCATACTTTTCAGGAACATTTCCCAAACCATCATAGTCAACTTATACCCAGTTGGGGGATGTGTAGTGTACAGCGAAGAAGGTTACCTCAGATTACAAGATCTTGATCAGATGGACCAGTGGGCTGAGGAATGGCAAATGGAGTTTAATTTCGATAAATGCAAGGTGCTGCATTTTGGGAAAGCAAATCTTAGCAGGACTTATACACTTAATGGTAAGGTCTTAGAGTGTGTTGCTGAACAAACAGACTTTGGAGTGCAGGTTTATAGCTCCTTCAAAGTACAGTCACGTGCAGTTAGGATAGTGGAGAAGACATTTATTTTGCTTTCCTTTTTTTGTAAATATATTTACTAGCAAATTTTTTTTAACCTTTACAAACATATAAAATTATTGAAAAATACAATTAATAACAAATATCAGTATAATAAAAAGAAAAAAAACACAAATTACAATACAACTACTGTCTACTAACTATTACAACTACTGTCTACTAACTATTCACCTAACTATTAACCTACCCTCTAATACAAAACAACCCCTAACACTGTACAAAGCAACACCAAAATAAAGAAAGAAAAGCAAAAAAACCCCAGAAAATACAGAACAGCTCTGCTCGACGCATAGCTCCCAAACAAAGGAACGGGAGCATTGTATTCATTCAGGAGACCCCCTCCAGGGCCCAGGGCTTAACAAATTAGATTACTTACAGTGTGGAAACAGGCCCTTCGGCCCAACAAATCCACACCGACCCACCATACCCCTACGTATTCCCCTTACCTAACAATACGGGCAATTTAGCATGGCCAATTCACCTGACCTGCACATCTTTGAACTGTGGGAGGAAACCGGAGCACCCGGAGGAAACCCACGCAGACACGGGGAGAATGTGCAAATTCCACACAGTCAGTCGCCTGAGTCAGGAATTGAACCCGGGTCTCAGGCACTGTGAGGCAGCAGTGCTAACCACTGTGCCACCATGCCGCCCACAAAATCTAACCATCCTGGTTAAACAAACGCCCTAGTTAAGATAACTGACAAATCTGTTCCCAAATAACTCAAGTAGGGCTGCCATGTCTTATAAAAATGGTCTGATGCACCATGTTTGTGAAAAGGTCCAAGAGAATGTGCTCCATTATTAATTTCTGCCATCCCAGCAAGCCCGGCGGGTTCTCAGACATCCAATTCATCAGAATATTCTTCTGTGCACAGACTGCACAAATATTAAATAGTTTCTTCCCATGCCTGTCTAAAGATGGTAAATTTGGTAGACCTAAGAGGAGAGATTCTGGATTAGTGGTGCTGGAAGAGCACAGCAGTTCAGGCAGCATCCAAAGTGCAGCAAAATCGACTTTTCGGGCAAAAGCCCTTCATCAGGAATAAAGGCAGAGAGCCTGAAGCGTGGAGAGATAAGCTAGAGGAGGGTGGGGGTGGGGAGAAAGTAGCATAGAGTACAATGGGTGAGTGGGGGAGGGGATGAAGGTTCTAGGTCAGGGAGGAGAGGGTGGAGTGGATAGGTGGAAAAGGAGATAGGCTGGTAGGGCAGGTCCAGACAAGTCATGGGGACAGTGCTGAGTTGGAAGTTAGGAACTATGGTGAGGTGGGGGAAGGGGAAATGAGGAAACTGTTGAAGTCCACATTGATGCCCTGGGGTTGAAGTGTTCCGAGGCAGAAGATGAGGCGTTCTTCCTCCAGCCATCTGGTGGTGAGGGAGCGGCGGTGAAGGAGGCCCAGAACCTCCATGTCCTCGGCAGAGTGAGAGGGGGAGTTGAAATGTTGAGCCACGGGGCGGTGTGGTTGATTGGTGCGGGTGTCCCAGAGATGTTCCCTAAAGCGCTCTGCTAGGAGGCTCCCAGTCTCCCCAATGTAGAGGAGACTGCATCGGGAGCAACGGATACAATAAATGATATTGGTGGATGTGCAGGTAAAACTTTGATGGATGTGGAAGTCCTTTAGGGCCTTGGATAGAGGTGAGGGAGGAGGTGTGGGCACAGGTTTTACAGTTCCTGCGGTGGCAGGGGAGAGTGCCAGGATGGGAGGGTGGGTTGTAGGGGAGCGTGGACTTGCCCAGGTAGTCACAGAGGGATCGGTCTTTGCGGAAGGTGGAAAGGGGTGGGGAGGGAAATATATCCCTGGTGGTGGGGTCTTTTTGGAGGTGGCGGAAATGTTTGGCGGATGATTTGGTTTATGCGAAGGTTTGTAGGGTGGAAGGTGAGCACCAGGGGCGTTCTGTCCTTGCTACGGTTGGAGGGGTGGGGTCTGAGGGCGGAGGTGCGGGGTGTGGATGAGATGCGTTGGAGGGCACCTTTAACCACGTGGAAAGGGAAATTGGGGTCTCTAAAGAAGGAACCCATCTGGTGTGTTCTATGGTGGAACTGTCCTCCTGGGAGCAGATACGGCAGAGGCGGAGGATTTGGGAATATGGGATGGCCTTTTTGCAAGAGTTAGGGTGGGAAGAGATATAATCCAGGTAGCTGTGGGAGTCGGTGGTTTCGTAAAAAATGTCAGTGTCAAGTCGGTCATCATTAATGGAGATGGAGAGGTCCAGGAAGTGGAGGGAGGTGTCAGAGATGGTCCAGGTAAATTTAAGGTCAGGGTGGAATGTGTTGGTGAAGTTGATGAATTGCTCAACCTCCTCACCGGAGCACGAGGTGGCGTCAATGCAGTCATCGATGTAGTGGAGGAAGAGGTGGGGAGTGGTGCCGGTGTAATTACGGAAGATCAACTGTTCTACGTAGCCAACAAAGGGACAGGCATAGCTGGGGTCCATACGTGTGCCCATGACTACCCCTTTGGTCTGGAGGAAGTGGGAGGATTCGAAGGAGAAATTGTTAAGGGTGAGGACCAGTTCAGCCAAACGAATGAGAGTGTCGGTGGAAGGGTGCTGTTGGGGATGTCTGGAGAGGAAAAATCTGAGGGCTTGGAGGCCCTGATCATGGCGAATGGAGGTGTAGAGGGATTGGATATCCATGGTGAAGATGAGACATTGGGGGCCAGGGAAACAGGAGTCTTGGAGGAGTTGGAGAGTGTAGGTGGGAAGTTCCTGGACTAGGGGGGAATAGGACCGTGTCGAGGTAGGTAGAGATGAGTTCAATGGGGCAGAAGCATGCTGAGACAATGGGTCAGCCAGGGTGGTCAGGCTTGTTGGTCTTATGAAGGAGGTAGAACCGGGCAGTGCGGGGTTCACGGACTATGAGGTTGGAAGCTGTGGGTGGGAGATCTCCTGAGGTGATGTGGTTCTGTACAGTCTGGCAGATGATGGTTTGGTGATGGGGGTGGGGTCATGGTCGAGGGGGCAGTAGGAAGAGGTGTCCTCGAGTTGGCGTTTGGCTTCAGCGGTGTAGAGGTCAGTGCACCAGACTACCACTGCGCCCCCTTTGTCCGCTGCCTTGATGGTGAGGTTAGGATTTGAGCAGAGGCATTGGAGGGCTGCACGTTGTGAGGGTGAGAGGTTGGAGTGGGGGAGGGAGGTAAACAGGTTGAGGCGGTTAATGTCCCGGCGGCAGTTGGAAATGAAGAGGTCGAGGGCAGGTAATAGGCCAGCGTGGGGTGTCCAGGTGGATGCGATATGTTGGAGGTGGGCGAAGGGGTCCTTGGAAGGTGGGAGGGAATCCTGATTGTGAAAGTTAAGCTCGGAGGCAGAGGCAATGGAAGAATTGTTCGACATCACGGCGTGTATCAACTTCATTGATGTATGGACGGGGGGGATGAAGGTGAGTCCTTTGCTAAGAACTGATCGACATATCGGGTCTACTTTGACTTCAGTCCTCAATACCCTCCTGATCTCTCCCACCACAGCACTCCAGTAAAACACAGAGCCTGTGGCATGTCCAGAAGCAATGGGTAAGAGTCCCTACACTTATTTACATTTGGGGCACACTGAAGATGCCCCTTTTTTAAACTTCGCCAGACGGTCTGGTGCCAGATGAGCAGAACTTTTAACTGCGTAGCCCATGTCCTATTACAGATTGAGATCTTTCATGTATTCTCCCATATGTTCTCCCATGCTTCAGAAGAGATCTCCACTCTTAGCTCTTGCTCCCAGACCTCATATAACCGGTTAATATCCTGCCAGGCCTGCCACCCAGCAGGCGATTGAGGGAACTAACTGAAAGGGTGCTTGTGAAACGTAGCAACAAGCTCTCTGTATCGGGTTTATAGGGCTTAGTGAGAAATGTAGTCTTCTTCTGGATGAAATCCCTAACCTGAAAAAAACGGAAAAGATCTCTGCTGGGAAACCTGTATTTGCAGCTCAGTTGCACAAAAGACATCATAACCTCCCCCTCAAACAAGTCTCCCAAACTAGAAACTCCTCTCACTGCCCATAGTTTGAACCCTGAGTCCATCATCCGTGGTCAGAACCCTGGCATGCCAACTATAAGCGTAAGTAGCGAAGTCTTGGATAAACAACCCTCACTCTGACACATCGACCCCCCCCCACCAAGCCTTGACTGTACTAATGACAATGCAGTTCCGGCCGTGAACCACAACTGTCCTCAGGGCGGCACGGTGGCACAGTGGTTAGCACTGCTGCCTCACAGCGCCTGTAGACCTGGGTTCAATTCCCGACTCAGGCGACTGACTGTGTGGAGTTTGCACGTTCTCCCCGTGTCTGCGTGGGTTTCCTCCAGGTACTCCGGTTTCCTCCCACAGTCCAAAGATGTGCGGGTCAGGTGAATTGGCCAGGCTAGATTGCCCATAGTGTTAGGCAAGGGGTGTGGGTGAGTTGCGCTTCGGCGGGTCGGTGTGGACTTGTTGGGCCGAAGGGCCTGTTTCCACACTGTAAGTCTAATCTAATCTTATCCATGAACAACAGGTTAATAAGAGGGCACTTTGCCTGTGAGGCCTCAATATCCAGCCATATTGAGTTTGGATCGTTACCCACCCAATCGCAGATAAAGGACAGTAGGGAACTCAATTGATACCTTCTAATGTCTGGGAAATCAACTCCTCCCCCTCCTTGAGGCAACTGCAATTTAGTAAGTTTGATGAGGGGTTGTCCACGATGCCAGACAAAGGAACCAAGCCACCTCATAAGCATTCGCAGCTTTGACCTGGGAAACATTATAGGGAGCATACGCATGGGTAAAGCAAACATTCATCTCAATAAGAGATATTCGGCCTAGCATTAAAAAGGCATCTGGATGGGTATATGAATAGAAAGGGTTTGGAGGGATATGAGCTGGGTGTTGGTAGGTGGGACTAGACTAGATTGGGACATCTGGTCAGCACGGAAGAGTTGGATTGAAGGGTCTGTTTCCGTGCTGTGCATCTCTATGACTCTATAACAGCTACTGTGGGTCATTGATAAGTATATACTTATCAGGCAGGAAGGTAACTGTCGAGAGAGGGAGCCATGGCTTACGAAAGAAGTTGAAGCTCTTGCCAAGAGAAAGAAGAAGGCTTATGTGAGGATGAGGCGTGAAAGCTCACTTAGGGAGCGTGAGAATTATAGATTAGCCAAAAAATCTAAAGAGAGAGCTAAGAAGAACCAGGAAGGGACATGAGAAGTTGTTGGCTGATAGGATGAAGGAAAACCTTAAGGCCTTCTATAGGTATATCAGCAATAAAAGAATGATTTGAATAAGATTTGGGCCAATCAAAGATAATACTGAAAGTTGTGTGTGGAATCTGACAACATAGGGGAAGCTTAATGAATACTTTTCATCACATTTGGAAAGGGAAATGTTCGTGAGAATACAGAGATACAGACTACAAGATTAGATGGGATTGAGGTTGACAAAAAAGAGGTTTTAATAATTTTGGAAGATCTGAAAATAGATAAGCCCCCTGGGCCAGATGGGATTCATCCTCGAATTCTCTGGGAAGCCAGGGAGGAGATTGCAGAGCCTTTGGCTTCGATTTTTCACTCATCATTGTTGACATGTGTAGTGCCAGAAGACTGAAGGATAACAAATATTGTTCCTTTGTTTAAGAAGGGGAGTAGGGACAATCCTGGTAATTATAGGCCAGTGAACCTTACTTTGCAAAGGTGTTGGAAAAGGGTATAAAAGATAAAATTTATAATCATCTGGAAGGAATAATTTGATTAGGGATAGTCAACACGGTTTCGTGAAGGGTAGGTCGTGCCTCACAAACCTTATTGACTTCTTGAGGATCTGTTTTGGGGCCATTGCTGTTTGTTTTTTTATAAATGATCTGGATCTGGGTGTAGAAGGATGTGTTAGAAAATTTGCAGATGACACTAAGGTAGGCAGAGTTGCGGATAGTGCCAAAAGATGTTATGGGTTACGGAGGGACATAGATAACATGCAAAGCTGGGCTGAGAAGTGGCGAATGGAACTTAATGAGGAAAAGTGTGAGGTATTCACTTTGGAAGAAGTAACAGGAATGCAGAGTACCGGGCTAATGGTAAAATTCTTGGCAGTGTAGATGAACAGAGGGATCTGGGTGTCCTGGTGCATAAATCCCTGAAAGTTGCCACCCAGGTTGATAGGGTTGTTCAGAAGGCATTTAGTGTGTTGCCGTTTATTGATAAGGGGATTGAGTTTTAGAGGCACAAAGTCACACTTCAGCTGTACAAGATACTGGTAGGGCCGCACAGTTCTAGTCACTACATTATAAGAAGGATGTGGAAGAAATTTACTAGGATGTTGCCTGGTATGGAAGGAAGATCTTATGAGGAAAGGCTGAGGGAACTGAGGCTGTTTTCGTTGAAGAGAAGAAGGTTGGGACATGGCTTAATCGAAATGTATAAGATAATCAGAGGATTAAATAGGGCGGACAGTGAGAGCCTTTTTCCTCGGATGGTGAAGGCTAAAGTGAGTGGACATAGCTTTAAATTGAGGGGTGATAGATTTAGGATAGATATTAGGGATAGTTTCTTTACTCAGAGAGTAGTCGAGGCATAGAACGGCCTGCCTGCAACAGTAGGAGACTCGCCGACACTAAAGGCATTTAAATGGGCATTGGACATATATATGGGTCATAATGGAACAGTGCAGGTTAGATGGGCATCAGATTCTTTACACAGGTTGGCGTAACATCGAGGGCTGAAAGGGCCTCTCAGTACTATAATGTTTTTTTGCTTCTAGGTATTTCTCAATTTTGTCCACACAGATTAAGTTAGTATCTTTCAATATTGTGTTTATATCCTTTTTTACCAGTAATCCAACCCCACTGCCTTTTCCTTTATGTCAGTCCTTCCTAAATACTGAATACTCCTGGATGTTCAGGTCCCATCCCTGGTTACCCTGCTTCCCATAATCCCAACTGTATCATGGCCTTTTACATCTATTTGTGTGATTTATTCGTCCACTTTATTTCAAATGCTCTGTGCATTCAGGCACAAAGCCTTAAGGTTTGTCTTTTTAATTTTCTGCATCGTTCCCACTTCTTTTTACTGTAGTTTTCTTTGATTCTGGCTTTCGATTCTTCTGCCTATCACTTGTATTTCTCTTTCTACCTTTTGTTATTGTCTTTGATTTCCCTTCCTCTGACACTTGCATAGGTTCCCATGCCCCTGCCAATTTAGTTTGATCCCTCCTAAACCCAACTAATCCAGCAAGTACTTCCTTGAAAGGTCTTCGTCATGGTCCCGCTCAAGAGTAACCAGTCCAGTTTCTCTCAGAAATCACAACGTCCCAGGAATCTGAAATCCTCCCCCTCACGCCGTCTTGTTAGCCACTAATTCATTCAGTACACCCTGCTACTATTCCTCTGACTAGCAGAAGGGACTGGCTGTAATCCTGAAATCACCACCTTTCAAATCCTTATTTTTCAGCTTATTTCCTAGTTCCCTTTATTTTGCTTTTAGGACCTCGTTCCTTTTTTTGAACCTATGTATTTGATATCAATGTGCACCACGATGACTGGATGTTTACCCTCCCCCTTCAGGATGTCCTGTCTGCACTGAAACATTCTTAACCTCGCACCATGGATGGTAATACCATCGTGGACTCTCGTTTGTGGCGATAGAAACACCTATCTATTCCCAATTACTATTGAATTTTCTATGGTACTGCATTTCCACACTTATTGCTCATCCCACACGCAGCAGAGCCAACCATGGTGCCACAACTTTGGCTGTTACTGCTTTCCTCTGAGAGGTTATTTCCCTCAACAGTATCCAAAGCAGTTTATCTGTTTTGCAAGGAGCGACCACAGCGGAGTTTTGCACTGTCTGTCTAGTTCTCTTACTCTGCCTAGTGGTCACCCATTCCTTTTCTGCCTGTGGAGTCTTCATCTGTGATGTGGCCATTATTCTCTCAGCTCAGCAGATGCTCCTCATCTTAGTCCGAAACAGTTTACCCGACATCCTGAGTCTATGACGCCTGGTTCTGGACTTTCCCATCATCAGCAACATCCTTTTTGCATCTACCCGTGTAGTCACATTCGTTTCCAGAATCCAGGACTTGGTATTCACGTAACATAACTAATTCATGCCTGACATGCTGTGCTTTTTCCAGCGCCATACTCTTTCTACCCCGACTCTCCAGCATCTGCAGTCCTCACTATCTCCAAGCAAATCATATTTAACCTTTTCTTGGAAAGTTATTGCTGACATTTTTCTTACCATACCTACAGTCGGAGACTATGGCAGAAATAGAGGGTAACCAACTGACTAATAGAAATGAGAAATTTAATACCAGCACATTAAAAGTATTGTGGAAACACTTAAGGGACTAAAGTTGGCAATACCCGAGGACACGATAGTCTACAGTAAGGTTATAAAAGAGACAACTGCAGAAATAGTAGATGCTCTTATGATGATTTTACAAAGGTGTATGTATTCTAAAATGGTCACAACAGACTAGAAGTTAGAAAACGCAACATATGACATGTGATGCGCTCCCTAGTGAAATGATTTGTAGGAATTATTATGGAATGGAGATTTTTGTGGGAATTTACCATTCATTTTCTGGTATTCTAACTGCTTTATTCTCTCTCAGATAACGCTGATGATATTGTGGATATAAGCAGCACACTTCAGCAGATGGGTAACCAACTAAATGACAATTATGATCATAATGTGTCATTCATTAAGCCTGCTATCCTCGCCATTGATGAGCTAGTGAGCTTAAAAGTTAATATCAGTACTAAAGCTCTGTCCAGGTCCTCACACCAAAGTCCTAGCCATTAACGTAGATTTGCAATTCAAAGACTAAAGCAAGTTGGGCACTCATTAAATCTGCCGGAGGTTGGAGAATTTGAGTGAAATCAGACTTTAGAAGGACTTAAAGACAAGGACTAAAACCTTGGCTTTAATTTACTGGAAGATTCAGGTTAATGCTGAGACCGGCTTAATATGGGACAGACTATGAATAGGAATGTTTGGAAAATTGGAACTTGCACTGGAAAGTCACATAAGTTTTAAATGGTACATTTTAGCAGTTTCTTTGTTGCACAAACTTTCATTGTCGACAAACTCTAAATGAAAACATAAAGTGCTGGAGATCACAGCATCCATGGAGAGAGAGCAAGCTACTTCTTCATCTAGACTTGAAATGTTAGCTTGCTGTCTCTCTCTGTAGATGCTGACTAACCTACTGTGATCTCCAGCATTTTTTTGTTTTCAGAACTAATTCCAGCATCAGCTGTAATTTGCTCCTACAACTCAAAATGAAAATGCCTCAAACCATTCTCAAAAACCATCATCTTTCTTTCTTCCATCTCAAATCTATGCACACGGAAAGTGTCATGGAAGAAATCATTACTTTTATCAATTCATCTGTGAGACATGGGCATCCCTGGCTGGCCAGTATTTATTGCCTATCACTAGTGTAACTTGAAAGGGTCCAGAAAAGATTTACAAGAATGTTGCCAGGGTTGGCGGGTTTGAGGTACAGGGAGAAGCTGAATAAGCTCTGGCCATTTTCCCTGGAACATCAGAGGCTGAGGGGTGACCTTCTCGAAGTTTAAAATCGTGCGAGGCACAGATTGGGAGATAAGTCAAGATCTTTTTTCCCAGGGGAAGGGAGTCCAAAACTAGACAGCACAATTTTAAGGTGATAAGATAAAGATTTAAAAGGGACCTAATTGGGGAACATTTTCAAGTTGAAGACGGTGTATAATGGAATTGAGCTGCCAGAGAAAGTGATCCAATGACAACATTTAAAAGGCATCTGATTGGGTATATAAATAGGAAGTGCTTAGAGAGAAATGGGCCAAGTGCTGGCAAATGGGACTAGGTTAATTTAGGATATCTGGTCAGCATGGTCAGGTTGGACCAAAGGCTCTGTTTCTCTTCTGTACATCTCTATGATTTAATGTCTCATATAGTTTTAGTTTTTCTACTTTGAAATAGAGGACAACATTCCAATTGCCTTTCCTATTGTCACTGAACTTGGACACTGGCTTTTTGTGGTTCATGGACAGGATTCCCATATCCGTGTTCTGTCACTTTCTGCAGTCTTTCTTCATTTAAATTATGTTAATTTTTCTTGCCACAGTCAATAACTCACATTCCCCCACATTACATTCCATCTGCCAAGCTTTTGTCACTCTTAATCCCTCTATCCCACTCTGCAGAGTCTTTGTGTCATCCTCACCACTTGCATTCGCACAAGAGTTTGTGTCATCCGCAAACTTGGACATAGTGCATTCACTTTTCTCATCCAATCTAATATTGTGAATAAATGTGCCCTTGGCACTGACCCCTGTGGCCATGAGTTACAAGTTTTCTTCCCGCAAATGCCCCCATTATCCCAACTCTCTGTCTTCTATCAGTTAGCAAATCCTCTATTCATGATAATATTTTATGTCCAATACCACGGGCTTTTATTTTACTAAAGGTATTGTTATGAACCAGATCAGACTCCCTCAAAAATATATTAATAAGGTGGACAAGACCCTAACTTTTTCTTATTTTAAAGGCAAATCTAAAGTGTCTCAGATGAAACTGGTCAAACTACTGAACGTTAAGCAAAACACAATCTATTTAAACACTGTAGATAAAATACAACCAAAGAAAGAAGAATTTAGAATAACTTAGATTGGAAACTTAACAGAATAATAGATACAGTAACCATTATTAATTAACTGTTTTAATATCGTAACATTCCATAAATCCACTCCTTCACAAAAAAGAAAACCAGACACAGATTCTCACATGCAGTTCTCCAATCCAGGAGGGAAAAAAGCATCGAGAAGATTCAGTGAGTGTAGCAGCCAGGAGACATTCACTGAAGCCTCCAACGTTTTTGAGGCCCCAAGAGCTTCTGAGGTTACTGGAAAAACCAAAACTCAGACATCTGGATCTGTGAGAGCTGGCCACACTTATTCAGTCTGTTAAAGAACACAAGGCCTCCCAAACTATTTACTCAAGTCATCTTCAGTAGCCACCTAAGTGCCTCAACCTTCCAACCACTCTTCAAATACAAAACAGGAAAGAATAACCTCTTATGTTGACAGCATCATCACAGTATTAATGTATACCAAATCCAAATACATTATATCTACTGTTTCCCTTTTATCTACCCTGATTATTACCTCCTCAAAGAATTTCAATAAATTTATCAGGTCTGTCTTCCCCTCGTGAAGCCATGCTGATACTGCTTGATCATATTATGTATTTCAAAATGCTCTGTTACATCCTTCATATTAGATATTTTTAATGCTTTTAATGTTCGCCCAGTAACAGACTTTAAGCTAACTGACCATTTGTTACCCTTTTTGGTCTCTTTCCATTTGGAAATAAAAGTGTTTTACTGGCAATTTTCCAATCCTCTGGGATTTCCCCAGAACCTCAGGTTACTGGAAAATCATGAACAATTGATTCACTAACTTTGTAGCTTTTTCTTATCATATCCTGGGATGCATCCCGTCAGGCCCAGGCACTTTTTCTCCAAGGATAGTTATTGTATTTGTTTCTCCTCTTCCTTTCGCCCCTCAATTATTTAGAAATTTTGGGATTCCAACACTGTCTTCTAATGTGAAAACATGTATATTTATTCAACTCCTCTGCCATTTCCTGATTCCCCATTATTATTGCTCTAACTTCACTCTCTTAGCGGTCTGTGTTCACTTTGGCTTTTCTCTTTGCTTTTATATGTTTAAAGAAGCATATTGCTCTCTGTTTTGCAATGATGTACAAGTTTAGGCTCAAAGTTTATTTTCTCCCTGTTATTCTTAACTTTTATTACCAATTAGAGAGGAACTAAAGGTTGTTAATATTTACATTTTGGTTGACCTATCCTTTCAGTCATTCGTTCAAATGAATTTTGCCCTTGTATTGATTGCAATGAGTTCAGCCAGGTGGACCTCAAGGAATATGAGTTACTTGACTGCAATTCTTCATCATACAATCACTGATCTCTGGCTGACAGATATAAACTGGAGTGTCAGATATGCTGTTCACTCTGCGAGCTGGCACTGAGGAAGTTGGATCAATGCCAAGGAATCTCCACGTGGAAATTAAGAGTGACTTAGTGACAGGCTACCAGCCCCTGTGAAATTATTTCAGTGGCAATGAGAGAAAAGCATGGTCCTGATTAAATCCCTTTGTGTAGCCGTTTTGAATTGGGGTGAGCATTTCTAGCATCACACTGTTATTTGGGAAGCCTTACGCATTCAATCCTGCTGTAAAAGACTGTGCCCAGTTTGTGGAAAGAATGCTTTATTTTTTCTGGGCAAAACGACATTGGGGCAGGTGGAACGCCATGTGTAATTCTCCTGACACCAGCTTTTTCAGTTATTAGGAGCCTAACTTTGATTTCACAGAGCGATGCAAGATCAAGGGCCGAAGGGCCTGTACTGCATTGTAATGTTCTATGTTCTAACTTTCTTTGAAGCACCAGATACTAAAACCTTTCAATTGTTGATATATTTAGTTAAGGAATATTACAACGGCAAACCTCTTCTAATTCTGAAATGGTATTGGTTTTACTCAGCAATTAGAGAACTGGGGAACCTGCATCAGGGTTTTTGACTAGGTTAAGACAACTGGCAGTCTAGATTAGAGTGGTGCTGGAAAAGCACAACAGTTCAGGCAGCATCCGACGAGCAGGACAAGCGAGGTTTTGGGCAAAAGCCCTTCATCAGGAATACAGGCAGAGAGCCTGAAGGGTGGAGAGATAAATGAGAGGATAGTGGGGGTGGGGAGAAAGTAGCATGGAGTACAGTAGGTGAGTGGGGGTGGGGATGAAGGTGATAGGTCAGGGAGGAGGGTGGAGTGGATAGGTGGAAAAGGAGATAGGCAGGTAGGACAAGTCATGGGGACAGTGCTGAGCTGGAAGTTTGGAACTGAGGTGAGGTGGGGGAAGGGGAAATGAGGAAACTGTTGAAGTCCACATTGATGCCCTGGGGTTGAAGTGTTCCAAGGCGGAAGATGAGGCGTTCTTCCTCCAGGCGTCTGGTGGTGAGGAAGCGGCAGTGAAGGAGGCCCAGGACCTCCATGTCCTCGGCAGAATGGGAGAGGGAGTTGAAATGTTGGGCCACAGGGCGGAGGGGTTACCTGCACATCCACCAATATCATTTATTGTATCCGTTGCTCCCGATGCAGTCTCCTGTACACTGGGGAGACTGGATGCCTCCGAGCAGAGCACTTTCGGGAACGTCTCTAGGGCAGCTGCACCAATCAACCACACCACCCCGTAATCCAACATTTCAACTCCCCCTCCCACTCTGCCGAGGACATGGAGGTCCTGGGCCTCCTTCACTGCCGATCCCTCACCACCAGACGCCTGGAGGAAGAATGCCTCATCTTCCACCTTGGAACACTTCAATCCCAGAGCATTAATGTGGACTTCAACAGTTTACTCGTTTCGGCTTTCCCAACCTCACCTCAGTTCCAAACTTCCAGCTCATCACTGTCCCCATGACTTGTCCTACCTGCCTACCTTCTTTTCCACCTATCCACTCCACCCTCCTCCCTGACCTATCACCTTCGTCCCCTCTTCCACTCACCTATTGTACTCTATGCTACTTTCTCCCCACCACCACCCTCGTTACATTTATCTCTCCACCCTTCAGGCTCTCTGCCTGTTTTCCTTTTTACCGAAATGTCGATTTTCCCGCTCCTCAGATGCTGCCTGACCTGCTGTGCTTTTTCAGCACCGCTCTAATCTAGACTCTGGTTTCCAGCATCTGCAGTCATTGCTTGTACCTAAGACAACTGGCAGAGGCACGTGACTTTGTTTTAACTTGTAATGAGAGGCTGAGACGCCGTTTGAGATGTTGGATTAATGACGTAACCATGCAAAAACCAACTGAAGCCCAAATGGATTTCCAAAAGACCCTACAATTGGATTAATCATTGAAAATGTGGCAAGTGGAGCATAGGAATTGCAGGCTATTTCTATGGAAGTGAAGTCTGACTCCGCTTGGCGAACAGCACTTGAGTGAAGGCAGTTGCACAGCCTCACTCAGGACGTATCCTGAACTGAAGGTCTCTAGCTCAACCCACAGCAAAACCCAAAAACAAAGCCAAGCTTCCGTCAAACAGTAACATTTTCTTCAGGATCCAGGGCTGCAAGATGTTGGAGTTGCTGCTGGCATGCCGCCTTGAAACAGCAAAAGAGTCCCACCAGACGGAAATGGAATAATTAAACTCATAATCCAGTTTCCATAAGGTGCACACCCTGGAAAGTCCACCTATATTTAGGTTGGAAAATTGCTCAGCAACATCCAAATCAGAACCAATCAGAATAAACATCTGGTTAAATGGTCACCTGGTTCTAATAGAGGGCAATACCTGAGTGGCCATTTCAGTGATTGCAGAACCAGCCTTTGGTCTGGACTCCAACTCTTAGGTTTGTGTAAGACCTCAGCTTGACTGAGAGTCAAAAGGACTCAAAAGGATGGTCTACACCTGAACCTGAGGGGCACCAGTATCCTTGGGGGGAGGTTTGCTAGTGCTCTTTGGGAGGGTTTAAACTAACTCTGCAGGGGCATGGGAACCTGGACTGTAGCTTCAGGGTACAGGACCTTGAGTGTAGGGAGGTTAGGAACAAGGCATCGATTTCGAAGGAGGGTGCCTGTAAACAGAAAGGTGGCTTGAAGTGTGTATACTTCAATGCCAGAAGTATAAGAAATAAGGTAGGTGAGCTTGCAGCGTGGGTTTGTACCTGGGACTTCGATGTTGTGGCCATTACAGAGACGTGGGTAGAACAGGGGCAGGAATGGCTGTTGCAGGTTCCAGGGTTTAAATGTTTTAGTAGGGTCAGACATGGGGGTAAAAGAGGGGGAGGTGTGGCATTGCTTGTCAAGGATAGCATTACAGCGGTGGAAAGGACGATGGAGGAAGATTTGCCATATGAGGTAGTTTGGGCTGAGGTTAGAAATAGGAAAGGTGAGGTCACCCTGTTAGGTGTTTTCTACAGGCCTCCCAATAGTCCTAGAGACGTAGAAGATAATATTGCGAGGATGATTCAGGAAAAGAGTGAAGGTAGCAGGGTGGTTGTTATGGGGGACTTTAACTTCCCAGATATTGACTGGGAGAGCTATAGCTCGAGTTCATTAGATGGGTCGGTGTTTGTCCAATGTGTGCAGGAGGGTTTCCTGACACAATATGTAGACAGGCCAACAAGAGGTGAGGCTATACTGGATTTGGTTCTAGGTAATGAACCAGGCCAGGTGTTAGACTTGGAGGTAGGTGAGCACTTCGGGGACAGTGACCACAACTCGGTGACTTTTACTTTAGTGATGGAGAGGGATAAGTGTGCGCCGCAGGGCAAGAGTTATAGCTGGGGGCAGGGAAATTATGATGCAGTGAGGCATGACTTAGGATGTGTGGATTGGAAAAACAGGCTTCAGGAGAAGAACACTAATGATATGTGGAGATTGTTCAAGGAACACCTATTGAGTGTCCTTGATAAGTATGTACCAGTCAGGCAGGGAGTAAAGGGTCTTGTGAGGGAGCCGTGGTTTAATAGGGAATTGGAATCCCTTGTGAAAGGGAAGAGGGCGGCATATGTAAAGATGAGGCGTGAAGGTTCAGTTGGGGCGATTGAGAGTTATAAGGTAACCAGGAAGGATCTAAAGAGAGAGCTAAGAGCAGCGAGAAGGGGACATGAAAAGTCTTTAGTTGGTAGGATTAGGGAAAACCCAAAGGCTTTCTATAGGTATGTCAGGAATAAAAGGATGACTAGGGTATGTATCGGTCCAGTCAAGGATAGTAGTGGGAAGTTGTGCGTGGAGGCGGGGGAGATTGGTGAGACACTAAATCAATACTTTTCGTCAGTATTCACTCAGGAACGGGACTCTGTTGCTGGTGTGAATATTGAGTCACAAGTGATTAGAATGGATGGCCTTGAAGTATGTAGGGAGAAGGTTTTGGGAGTACTGGAAAGGATGAAAATAGATAAGTCTCCTGGGCCTGATGGCATTTACCCTAGGATCCTCTGGGAAGCTAGGGAGGAGATAGCAGAGCCATTGGCCTTGATTTTTATGTCGTTATTGTCAACGGGAATAGTACCAGAAGACTGGAGGATAGCGAATGTGGTTCCCTTGTTCAAGAAGGGGAGTAGGGACAGCCCTAGTAACTATAGGCCAGTGAGTCTCACTTCTGTTGTGGGTAAAGTCTTAGAGAGAATTGTAAGGGATAAGATTTATGAACATCTGGATAGGAATAATGTGATCAAGGATAGTCAGCATGGTTTTGTGAAGGGCAGGTCGTGCCTCACAAACCTTATTGAGTTCTTTGAGAAGGTGACTAAGGAGGTGGATGAGGGTAAAGCAGTAGATGTGGTGTATATGGATTTTAGCAAGGCGTTCGATAAGGTACCCCATGGTAGGCTAATGCAAAAACTACAGAGGTATGGCATTGAGGGTGCATTAGAGGTTTGGATTAGGAATTGGCTGGCTGGAAGGAGACAGAGGGTAGTAGTTGATGGACTAGGTTCATCTTGGAGTGCAGTTACTAGCGGTGTACCACAGGGATCTGTTTTGGGACCGTTGCTGTTTGTTATCTTTATAAATGATCTAGAGGAGGGGCTTGAAAGCTGGGTGAGCAAGTTTGCGGATGACACAAAGGTCGGTGGAGTTGTGGACAGTGAAGAAGGATGTGGCAGGTTACAGCGGGATATAGATAGGTTGCAGAGCTGGGCAGAAAGGTGGCAGATGGAATTCAATGTAGCTAAGTGTGAAGTCACTCACTTTGGTAGGAGTAACAAGAAGATGGATTACTGGGCTAATGGTAGGCTACTTGGTAGTGTGGATGAACAGAGGGATCTTGGTGTCCATGTACACAGATCTCTGAAAGTTGCCACCCAGGTAAATAGTGCTGTGAGGAAGGCATATGGTGTACTGGGCTTTATTGGTAGAGGAATTGAGTTCCGGAGTCCTGAGGTCATGTTGCAGTTGTATAAGACTCTGGTGTGGCCTCATCTGGAGTATTGTGTGCAGTTTTGGTCGCCATACTATAGGAAGGATGTGGAGGCATTGGAACGAGTGCAGAGGAGGTTTACCAGGATGTTGCCTGGCATGTTAGGAAGATCGTATGAGGAAAGGCTGAGGCATTTGGGCCTGTTCTCATTGGAGAAAAGAAGGTTTAGGGGAGATTTGATAAAGGTGTACAAGATGATTAGGGGTTTAGATAGGGTAGACACTGAGAACCTTTTACCGCTAATGGATTCAGCTGTTACTAGGGGACACAGCTTTAAATTAAGGGGTGGTAGGTATAGGACAGATGTTAGGGGTAGATTCTTTACGCAGCGGGTTGTGAGTTCATGGAATGCCCTGCCAGTAGCAGTGGTGAACTCTCCCTCTTTATGGTCATTTAAGCAGGCATTGGATAGGCATAAGGAAGTTATTGGGCTAGTGTAGGTTAGGTAGGATTTGGTCGGCGCAACATCGAGGGCCGAAGGGCCTGTACTGCGCTGTATTTTTCTATGTTCTATGTTCTATGGTTTGGCACACTATCATCTCAAGCAGGATCTGGTCTTGACATACAATGCCTCCCCATACAGCATTGGGAAGTGTTAGCTCATAGGTGACCCAATAGAGAGGGATGCCAAATAGCATATGCATGCAGCATTTTGGCTGATGCAGAGCGTAAATACGCCCAAATACAGAAGGAAAGTTTGGTAGTCATATTTGAAATCAGGAAGTTCCACAAACACCTGCGAGGTCTACTTAGAAAGGACAAAGCAGTGCTGCCCTTAGCTTCAGGTCAAATTCAGTGTTGGGTTCTATTACTAAGTGTGTATAATTTCAAATTGAAACACTGTGCCATCTCCCACTAGCAGTTACACCAGTGATGGTACTACCAGTGGAAGAGTCTGTAATAGTTTCAAATTTTTTGGACAAACTTCCAGTCACAGCTGCCAATATCAGTCTTTGGATGCAGAAAGATCCAGTCCTGCCAAAAGTGAAACAGCTGGTGGTGATGGGGGAAACAAAAGATCGATACAACATGAATTGAAACCTTTCTGGATCTGACGAGCCCAGATCACAGGAGAGGACGGCATATTCTTATGGGAGCAAGAGTGATTGACCCGAGCAAAGGTCACCAGCAGATACTTGCTGAACTCCACCAGGATCATCCAGGGTTTCTAAAATGTTGGCAAGATGTAATGTCAGGGAGCCAGAGTTGGATGCAGACTTAGCTGTGTTTTGAGGCAGTGTCCAAAGTGCTAACAAAGACAAAACGTATCACCAGCAGTTCCCCACATTTGTATAATGGTTGGGTAAGCCCTGGTCTCGATCATGCATTGACTGTGTAGGCAATTTCATGGGCTCAATGTTCTTTGTCATTGTAGACACCTACTCAAAGTATCTGGACGTGCATAAAGTTCATTCATCAAACGCGGGGTCAACATTACAAAAACCAAGCATATCTTTTACAATACATACAGCCTTAGAGATATTGGTCACAGACAACAGGCCATTGTTTGACAGCATAGAATTTGAGCATTTCCTAAAGTCAAGTGGTACTCGTTATATAAGGACAGCTCCATACCAACCATCAGCGAATGGTGTGCCGGAAAGAGCAGTCAAAACTTTGAAGGCAGCCGTAAGAAACAGCCTACAGCTTCATTTGATACCAAACTGTCCCAGTTCCTATTTGATTAGATGATCACCCCTCATGCAACTATAGGGATCGCTCCAGCAAAGTTCTAACTGGTGGAAAACTCCACAGCAGGTTAAATGTGACATTTTTGGAAGGGAGGGCTAAGCTACTTCAGCAATGCCACTGCCAGACACAAGACTCTGTTATGCAAGGGAGACAGTTTATTTTTAGATTAGATTAGATTCCCTACAGCATGGAAACAGGCCCTTCGGCCCAACAAGTCCACACCAACACTCCGATGAGCAACCTACGCAGATCTATTCCCCTCACTAGTGCATCTAACACTACAGGCAATTTACCATGACCAATTCACCTGACCTGCATATCTTTGGACTGTGGGAGGAAACCACAGCACCAGAGGAAACCCACGCAGACACGGGGAGAATGTGCAAATTCCACACAGACAGTTGCCCAAGGCAGAAATTGAACTCGGGTCCCTGGCACTGTGAGGTAGCAGTACTAACCACTGAGCCACCGTGACAAAGTTTGGTGGAGGAACCATGGAATTAGTTATGCATTTATAAATGGCATGATCAACATGACGTCTGGTCCAGTGACACATAAGGTTCAGGTAGGTGTGACCATCCTAAATAATGGTGCACAGGGTGATACAAATAAAATATGTAACCAGAAGTCATTACATGTTTATAGACAATCATTAACTTCAGTATAAAAATGGCACATATAATCATTTGCTAACACACATTGTGAGTACTGCTGAAAAAGATATATTTTGCCGAAGCTTTTCAATTGCACTCCTCACAGTACACATGCAATATTAAAGGGACAGCAACATTTATCCTGTATGAGAAAAGGGTGCTGATTGGTTGGCAACTGGATTCTGATTGGTAGAGGGGTTGTCATGTAGAATATTACAGTTAAGGAATGACAGCTCATTGTCAAACTTTGTTTAATTTTCAAACGAGGCAGTTTGAATCTAACTACTCAAGGCATTGACCCAGAAATGTACCAGACAATGGCTATTGCCTATTTTGTCGCACAGAAACAGGTGCAGTGGGTGTGCATGTTCTGTCTGTGACCATGGGGTCCAATGCATTAATATTTGTAGCTATCAGTACACAAAGGTGCACCACTCTGAAAACCTAACAATCCTAAACTTGCCAGTATAATTCACTGCACACTCATGCAGTAAATTTTGTCAATTGTGGAATCACATATAATGTTGAACATTATGCTCTGAGATTTGCAAGTGCGTACTATTCTGTGATGAGTGGCTAACCCTGACACCTCAAAGCCCTTCTGTCACCAACAAGACACCAGCTAATCTGATAGAAAACTCCACTTGAATGGATTCCTGTGTAAAGTGATTCCTGTTGTGTTGTGGACTTCGTTCTCTAAATATCTGGGTGGGCACAGACATCACCCCATTGAAGACACTGAAACTGTTCTTCCATCCTTACAATTTCCTGGAATTCTTCTGAACTGGCAACAACATCGCACTTCTGAGTTGCTTTTCTGTTCAGCAATCATGATGTTCTCTTCAATTGCTATACTGAGATAAGAAAGCACTTGCATTTATATAGTGCCTTTTGTGACCTAAACACCCAAATGCTTTTGAATTAAACACATTTGAAGTGTCATCATTGTAGTAATGTGGTGGACACAGCAGTCAATATGCGTGCAGCAAACAAAAAGTGCTGGAGGAACTCATCAGGTCAGGTAGCATCTGTGGAGAGAATAAAAATGTTTCGAGTGCAGTCTGACTCTTCTTCAGAACTGAAAGCTGTGGGAATTATTTTACACATGCATCTGACAGAGGAACAGACCCAGTGCAAAAGAACAAGAGGTTGTTAATGGTGGAGAAAGAGAAAGAAATGTAAAATGGGCGCAAATGAAAATGTAAAAGGGAGAGAGAATGGGTTCTTTCTATTAAGAGCAAAGTACGTAAGGCACAAACAAGGCTGTCAGGATGGGAAGAGAATGCAAGAAAAATAGATAAGAAACATAATGTGGTTTGTACTGAATTCAATATTGAGACCGTGATGTTGTAAATTGCCGAAGCAGAAAATGAGATGTTGTACCTGAAGCTTTCATAAGTTCCACAAGTCAAGTTGTGATGATGATCAGGTTATCTGTTTTAGTTAAAATGCTTATGGGATAAATGTTGGCCGAGACTCTAGACAGATTATGTGTGTTCTTCGAAGCCCTGTCAAACTCTCTGGTGAGAGAATCTAGAACTAGGGGTCACTGTTTGAAAATAAAAAAAAGTTTCTCCATTTCAGGCAGAGAGGGAGAATTTTTCCTCTCTCATAGAGTTGTGAAACTTTGGAACTCTCTTCTTCAAATGGTGGTGGAGGGATTATTTTTAAATACTTTGAAGGCAGAGCTAGATCGCCTTGATAAGGAAAGAATCATTAGCTGCCATTTCCAGCAGGATGCCACCACCAGACAACTATTCCCCTGCCCTCCTCTCCCTTATCAGCTTTCCACAAGGACCGTTCCCTCCAGGACATCTTGACCCACTCTTCCTTCACTCCCAAGACCTCCCCACAGTCCCAGTACACCTCCTTCTGTAACCGCAGATGGTGTAACAACTGCCAGCTTATTTTCACCCTCCTCAGTATCCAAGGGTCCAAACACACTTTCATGATGAAGCAGCACGTTCCCTGCACTTCAATCTAGTCTACTGTATATCCTGCTCACAATGGAATGGAACTCAAAATGTCTCAAAACCCATCACCCTTTGTTCGAATCACACGACTCACATCCAGAGAGATTGGACGAGTGTTCTCAATAAACAAATTTGATCAGTCTCATTGCATTCCAACACAATTGCTTACAATCAACTGGATACAACATAACCATTAAAATAAAAGGATTAGTATGCAAAAAAAATCTCAAAACAACATTTACAAAAATCCATTTATTGTAATAATTAATAAGGTGGCTAAAATTATAACATGTTACGACGCAGAAAAACACATATGTCCCAACCAGTTGCTATCCACTCGAGCCTTCTCCCACTTTATATTATCTGAACATATTATTGTTCCTGTTTATTCCCTTCTCCCCACAATCCTGTCTCACTTCTTCTTAAATGCATCTTTACTATAAATTTCAATCGGTCTCAGGTAGTGAGTTTCATGTTCTGACCAATCTGTGGAAAGTTACTTCTGAATTCCCTCGTGGCCTCTAGTTATGCTTTTCTCCACAATTGGACATGTTCCACTTGGATTCACTCTATCAAATCCTTTCACAATTTTAAAAGTCTCTTATAGTTTTCAAGAAAATAGAGACTTTGAAATGCATGCATTCCTGGTGTCACCCTTGCAATATCTTTCCTGAATGCTTGCCTTTCGCTCTATCACCTTTTGATGACATAATGACCAGAACTATAAGTGTGGTCTAACTAAGATTCAATACAGATTAACTACAATCTCCCTACTTTTTGATTCTATTCCTCTACAATTAAAACCTACTGCTGAATTTGCTATCTTTGATGCCCTTCCTCACCTACAACACAACCTTTAATGATTTATTTAGTTGTACTCCAAGATTTTGATGTTCCTCCGTCACCATGAGACTCACATTTTCTGAGTGACAAATTAATTAAACCCCCTTCCTGCCAAATGGACAATCTCACATTTACCTGCATTGAACTTTATTTCATGATTATTTGCTCACAATGCAAGTTGATTAATGTCCTCCTGTATTTTGTTGCAGACATCACTTCATATTGACCATGACTCCCCCTCGCCCACAAATTTGTCATCCAAACATTTGGAAATTGTGTTTTATTTTATCCCAATGTCCACATCAATCAAATACATTTTGAACATCAATGCTCTCAAAACTAATTTTTGTGGAATGCCACAAACTACCTTCTGCCACTCTGAATAACCACCATTATTCTCATTCTCTGTTTTACGCATGAGGTCAGCCAATAATCCATTCTGCCAAATATTCTCTTGACTTCACATACCTTGACTGTTTTAATTCGTGAATGAAAGGGAACCTTAAATGAACTGCATTCAAGAAGATTCAAGAAGGCAGCTCACCACCACCTTTCCCTGCATAATTAGAAATGGGCAATAAATGCTGACCCAGCCTGAAAAGCTCCATATTTCTGAAGGAATACAGAAATCTGACTTGAGGCCCTTTGAAAGTCCAGTTAACATTCATCTGCTACATTATTATTGTCTACTTTCTTGGTCTCTCCTCAAAACAATTCAGTAAGATTGGCAAAACAAGAATTCTCCATTTGAAATGGTTGCTCAACAGTGTTGGCCATTTTATTTTCCTAAGCTTGTGTTCTCAGCTTTATCGAAGAAAATCAGGTTTACTCCACAGTTTCTGCGAGACTTATGTCCGTCTTTATTGTCATTTAAAGTAGGTAATATTTTTATCACTAAGTATGTAAGTTAGCTCACTGAGCTGGAAGGTTTGGTTTCAGATGTTTCATCATCATAACTAGGTGACATCATCAGTGGGAGTCTGCGGTGAAGCGCCGGTGCTATGTCCCACATTTTTATTTATAGTTCTTGGTTTCTTAAGATGGGTGATGTCATTTCCAGTTGTTTTTTTCAAGGAAAGGTAGATGGGATCTAAATCAATCTGTTTATTGATGGAGTTCTGGTTAGAATGCCATGCCGCTAATGTGCTGAAAACCTTGCAAAACATAAGGATAGATAAGTCCCCTGGGCCAGATGGGATATACCCTAGGTTATTACAGGTATTGAGGGAAGTGATTGCTGCACCTTTGGCAATGATCTTTGTGTCCTCACTGTATCCTGGAGTAGTGCCAAATGATTGAAGCTTGGCAAATGTTATTCCCTTGTTCAAGAAAGGGAATAGGGATAATCCTAGGAATTACAGACCAGTCAGTCTTACATCAGTGATGGGCAAAATATTGGAGAAGTTTCAGAGAGACAGGATTTATGATTACTGGGAAAACCATGGTTTGATTAGAGATAGTCAGCATGGCTTTGTAAGGGGGCATGTCATGCCTCACAAACCTTATTGAATTCTTTGAGGATGTGACAAAACATGCTGATGAAGGTAGAGCAGTGGATGTGGTGTACATAGATTTTAGCAAGGCATTTGATAACGCTTCCCATGGTAGGCTCATACAGAAAGTAAGGAAACATGGAATATACAGAAATCTGTCTGTCTGGATACAAATTGGCTGGCCCATAGAAGACAGAGGGTGGTGGTAGAAAGTATTCAGCCTGAAGCTCGGTGACCAGTAGTGTTCTGCAAGGATCAATTCTGGGACCTCTGCTCTTTGTGATTTTTATAAATGATTTGAATGAAGAAGTGGAAGGGTGGGTTAGTAAGTTTGCCGATGACGCGAAGGTTGGGAGAGTTGTGGATAGTGTGGAGAGCTGTTGTAGGTCGTAATGGAAAATTGACAGGATGCAGAACTGTGCTGAGAAGTGGCAGATGGAGTTCAACCTGTAAAAGTGGGAAGTGATTTGCTTTGGAAGGTTGAATTTGAATGCAGAACACAAGGTTAAAAGCAGAACTCTTGGCAGGGTAGAGGAACAAAGGAATCTGGGAGGCCATGTCCATAGATCCCTGAAAGTTGGCACCCAGGTTGCTAGGGTTGTTAAGAGGGCGCATGGTGTGTTGGCTTTCATTAGCAGTAGGATTGAGTTTAAGAGCCGTGAGGTTATGCTGCAGCTCGACAGAGTCCTGTTAGACCACACATGGAATATTGTGTTCAGTTCTAGTTGCCTCATCATAGGAACCATGAGGAAGCTTTAGAGAGAGTGTAGGTAAGATATACCTGGATGCTGCTCAGACTGGACGACATCTCTTACGAAGAAAGGTTGAGGAAGCTAGGGTTTTTCTCATTGGAGAGAAGAAGGATGAGAGGTGACTTGATAGAGGTGTGCACCTTGTTAAAGGCATAGGTAGAGTGGATAGCCAGAGACTTTTTCAATGATGAAGGGACATAATTTTAAGGCAATTGGAGAAAGATTTAGTGGAGATGTCAGAGGTAGGTTCTTTCCTCCATGTGGTGGGTCCGTTGAATGCACTGGTACTAGAGTCAAATACATTGTGGACATTTAAGTGACTCTTAGATAGATACATGGAAGTTAATACAATGAAGGCAATGCAGATCAGTCTGACTTTAGAGTGGGATAAAGTGTTGGCACAATATCAAAGGCCGAAGGATCTCTACTGTGCTGTACTCTTCTACGTTCAATGAAGTGGTGTCTTCCAATTTATCCACAAGTATTATGAATGGGTTATATAATAGCTCAGTAAACCCAAATTATTGAGCTAGTGAGGCATCAGAGATGACAGCACATTCACGGCTTATTTGCTCTATCAAAGATAGCCTGAAAGGGTTTCTCTTGATCTTGTTTGTGCTCCATACACACGTCAACAAATCCCGTGTCACGGAGAGTAGCCATGTACGGATCAGGTGGCCATTTTGTATTCTTCAACAATCCAGTAGCAATAATCTTCCTTAGAACTTCCAGGCTTAAAGTGGTGACCATCAGTCCCCCTGTCAAATAAAGGATAATTACTCAATTTTCTGATAGGTTGTTTCTTGGAATTTAGATGAAGAAGAATCTCAATATCAAGGCCTTCTAGTGAAAAAGCAACCACACCAGTGGAATCAAAATGCTGTGGATTTTCCTAATTCACCTGGGCTTTTGTTCCCTGACCATCAAAAGTGGATGTGCCCTGAAACAAGGAGGGCCAATCAGAAGGCTTCCAGCAAGGGAGGTGCAGCAGGTTGTAAGGGAAGGTAAGCAAAAGAGAAAGGGATTTAATATGGAGGTTCCTCTCTGCAAATGTGTCAAAATCTGATGAAAAAAAGATTCAGCATGGCTGCTCTTGTACTCAGGGAGTAGGGGGAAGTGTCTGGGAGAGACCACCCTGGATTGCTGAACCATCGAATGACCACCTCCAGGCACCTAAACTGACTCCTGCTAGAAAGTTGCTTCCTTAAACTGGCTACTGTTAATGAGCTACCTACATGTGGTATTCAAGGCTGCCCTAAGGGCTGTGATCCTCTGTAGCTGAGTAATGGAAGGCCTATCAGCATATGCAGTTACAGCTGCCTTCAGGCGAGCCTCGAGCAGACCCTGTTGCTCTCCCTTTTGTCTTTTCCGGGTCACAGAATATGAAATAACCAAGCCTTGCGCGTATGCCTTAGTGGTCTCTCCCATTGTCAAAGGGGTACTGGCCGTGCCTGAGTTGATATCCCAGACGGTTTTAAATTCCTGCGAAAAATATTTTACAAACTTGCTATCCTTCAGTAAGAAAGGGTCCACATGCCAATGTGGGGGACTTATCCTGTCATCACTAGTCGTAACTTCCATGTACACTGCGGCATGATCAGAAATAAGTTATATTATATATTTTACAAGACAGTATTGATTTAATAGGGTTGAGGGGACTAAAAACATATCGATTCTGGTATGACAATTGTGTGGGTTAGAGTAGAAAGTAAAATCTCTACCCTCTGGGTGGAGACATCTTCACACATCTACCAGCCCCAGCTCCCTGGTCAGATTCACCAGTTGCTTAGATCTCAGAGATATGCCTGCAGAGCTCCTAGGTATCCTGCCCACCATTGGGTCAATAATACAATTAAAATCTCCCCCCATCAACTTAGATCCAGCTCGTCTCTGCTGCTCAATGATGGTTATGGATCAGCTTCTGGCAATCTGTATCCAGACAATGGAAGATCTCTGGACAAGAGATTACCAATTAACCCCCCAGTCCTCCCAAAATCCAGACCATTGAGCTTCTTAGCAGATTGTCACCCCGTAACTAAAAGCTCCTCAGTCAGACAGACTTGCAAACAATTCTTGGTAATTACACCCGCTTCTCGTTGCACATGGACACTTGCTGCAATCAAGAAGTTATGAAGATTAAGCAGAGAAGTCAGGACTGACTTCCTTGAAGAGAACAGATCCAATCAAAGTACTGGAAATCACAATGGGTGCGGTCAGAGTAAATTGGGAGAAAATGTTCCCATTTGTGAAAATATCGAGAACGAGAAGGCACTGATGGTTTGTACTTGGCAAAAGAAGCAAAAATGACATGAGAAAAGCTTTTCCATGCAGTGAATGACTCCAGGAATCGTGGGGTCTGATTTCCAGTGCAGTACCCTAGTGAATTGGAACAATGGGTGCAGGCATTACAGGCTGAGCTCCTCCTTCTCTTAAATTGTACTATTGACTGTATTGTTGTAATTATTGACTGATTGCATAATTATTGGCGTGGCTTCTATTTTTAAAAATGTTTTTCCTTGACCAGAGAATCTGTGGCTGCTGGTCAGGATGGTGAGGGAGTTATATTGATGAGGTAAGGAGAGGTTACAGGAATGTGTCCATTAATACGCCTGTCCCTCATAGTTCTATTTTAAAAAACACACACAAGTCGTTTAGGACCGTGTTTAATTATTGCAGTCTCTCTCAATTTAAGTTAATCAGTGTTGACTACCAGGCTAATCAGTGACATGTCAATCAGGGGAGATTAGTTGATCTGTGACCCCACAATTCCATCCAGATTGCACCATTTCCCTTGAGGTTTAGGATTTTTCAGAATTGACCAGCACAACACTCTACCTGGTTTCATAACTCGGTAAATCTGTCTGCATCCAGATTGCAGATCAGGCCAGTAGTTGTAACAGTTGCAGTGAAATACTCTGTCCACTACGTTGTCTTCCAGAGGGATATGTTCCACACTGCCGTGAAACAATGTCACCTTCCTGGTCTGAATATCAGGCTGCAACCTCCTGCTGGCTACATGCAACATGTAGAGCGCTTTAGGGAACATCTCCGGGGCACCCGCACCAATCAACCACACTGCCCCGTGGTCCAACATTTCAACTGCCCCTCCCACTCTGCCGAGGACATGAAGGTCCTGGGCCTCCTTCACTGCCGCTCCCTCACCACCAGACGCCTGGAGGAAGAACACCTCATCTTCTGCCTCGGAACACTTGAACCTCAGGGCATCAATGTGGACTTCAACAGTTTCCTCATTTCCCCTTCCCCACCTCACCCTAGTTCCAAACTTCCAGTTCAGCACTGTCCTCATGACTTGTCTGGACTTGTCCTACTTGCCTATCTCCTTTTCCACCTATCCACTCCACCCTATCCTCCCTGACCTATCACCTTCATCCCCTCCCCCACTCACCCATTGTACTCTATGCTACTTTCTCCCCACCCCCACCCTCCTCTAGCTTATCTCTCCATGCTTCCAGCTCACTGCCTTTATTCCTGATGAAGGGCTTTTGCCTGAAACGTCAATTTTGCTGGTCCTTGGATGGTGCCTGAACTGCTGTGCTCTTCCAGCACCACTAATCCAGAACACGGTACATGTATTCAGAGTAATCCAGCCCATAGAGCTTGCCCTTCGGCAGGGTAAGGCATTTAGCAGCTTCCTGCAGACCGAGCCCTGGTCCAAACCCAGTTCCAGCACCACACTGTCAGGCTGAATGTCACACAGTGTGACAGCATTCACTTCCACCAATTTACCCTTCCCCTCTAAGAACTTTATCACCATCCATCCCCAGGGGCCTTGCGTTGGTTTGCTCAGTTGTTTGGTGAGGTGATCGAACAATATTGCTGGTGCTCACAGAGCTGTGAAAAGTTCCCCTTCCTGTTACACGACGTGAAACCTCAGCCTTGCTGGATGATTGACACAACACCAGGTTATAGTCCAACAGGTTTAATTGGAAACACACTAGACCTGTTGGACTCTAACCTGGTGTTGTGTGATTTTTAACTTTGTACACTCCAGTCCAACCCCTGAATCTCCAAATCATGGATGATTGACAGCAAATGGTTAGAGTCTGGTCACAGTGTCTGAGAATGTGGTGTGGGCAGGTTCGATCAAGGCTTTGGAAAGGAAATTGAGACAGGGTCCGGAAAGTTTCGAGTGTGCAGGGCTGGAGGGGGATGGCAACTGAGGAAAAGAAATTTAAAATGTACAGTAGGAAGGCAGTGCCATGGCCGAATGGCCTCCTGTTGTGCTTTCGCGATTTTCTACGGGGCTTCAAAATTTGCTTTTTCCAGGAAATCACCCGAACAGGTTGTCTTGGCAACATGCCATTCAAAAACAAGAAAGCTGCAGGGAGTGCTGCCAGGGCTCCACAGTTTACAGCACATTGGTCTGGATATTCCCGAGAGTGGCACCCACTGTCAGGATTTTCCTTTCCATTAACACTGAGCTCTGCATTTCTAGCTGGAAATTCTGATCCCAGCTCCTTCAGATATTCAGGACAAAGCTGAAATGAACCCAGTTCCCTATGGAGCAGAATAGTTAACATAGAACAGTATAGCTCAGTACAGGCTTTCGGTTCTCAACGTTGTGCCGACATTATATCCTACTCTAAGATCAAACGAAGCTACATACCCTACATTTTACTATCATCCATGTGCTGATCCAAGAGTCGCTTAAATGTCCCTAATGTCTCTGATTCTACTCCCACCGCTGGCAGTACATTCCACGTATCCACTATTCTCTGTGTAAAGAACTTACCTCTGGTATCTCACCTAAAACCTTCCTCCAATCACCTTGAAAGTATGTCCCCTCCTGATAGCCATTTCTACCCTGGGAAAAAGTCTCTGACTATCCACTCTATCTATACCACATCAGCTTGTAAACCTCTTTCAAATCACACCTCTCATCCCTTTTTGCTCCAATGATAAAAAGCCCTAGCTCCCTCAACCTTTCTTCATAATACACACCCTCCAAACTGGGCAGCATCCTGGTAAATATCCTCTGCTCCCTTTCTAAAGATTCCAAACCCTTCCTATAATGAGGTGAATTCAATATTCTAAGTGTGGTCTAACCAGGGCTTTAGAGAGCTGCAGTATAACCTCACAGCTCTTAAACTCAATCCCCCACTAATGAAAGCCAATACACCAGATGCCGTCTTAATAACCCTATCAACTTGGGTGGCAACTTTGAGGCATTTATGGATGTGGACCCCAAGATCACTCTGTTCCTCCACACTGCCAAGAATCCTGCTTTTAACACTGTAATCTGCATTCAACTTCAACCTTGCAAAATGAATCACTTCACACTTTTCCAGGTTGAACTCCATATGCCACTTCTCAGCTCAGCTCTACATTCTGTCAATGACCTACAACAGCCTTCCACTGTATCCACCACTCCACCAACCTTTGTGTCATTGGCAAATTTACTAACCCACCCTTCCATTTCCACATCAGGTCAATTATAAAAATCACATGGAGCAGAGGTCCCAGAAATGATCCCTGCAGAACAGTACTGGTCACCAAGCTACAGGCTGAATACTTTCCATCTACTACCACCCTCTGTCTTCTTTCGGTCAGCCAAATCTGTATCCAGACAGCCAGATTTCCCTGTATCCCATGTCTCCTTACTTTCTGAATGAGCATACCATGGGGAACCTTTTTCAACTGCTGTATGAAATCCATTTACATCATATCCAATGTTCTACCTTCATCAATGTGATTTGTCACATCCTCAAAGAATTCAATGAGGCTTGAAGTCATGACCTGCCCCTCAGAAAAACCATGCTGACTATGTCTAATCAAACTATGATTTTCCAAGTAATCATATGTCCTGTATCTCAAACTCCTCTCCAATAATTTGCCCACCACAGACGTAAGACTAACTGGTTTGTCATTCCCAGGGTTATTCCTATTCCCTTTCTTGAACAAGGGAATAACATTTGCTACCCTCTGGACGCAAAGATCATTGCCAAAGGCATAGCAATCTCTTCCATCGCTTTCTGTAGTAACCTTGGGTCTATCCTATCTGGCTCAGGGAACTTATTTATCCTCATGTTTTTGAAAATTTCCAGAATATCCTCCTTCTTAACATCAACCTATTTGAGCGTATCAGCCTGTTTCAGCTGTCCTCACAAACGACAATGCCCTTCTCAAAAGTGAATATTGAAGAAAAGTATTCAATAAGGGCCTCCCCACCTACTCTGACTCCAGGCACAAGTTCCCTCTACCATCCCTGATCAGCCCTACCCTCCCTCTGGCCATCCTGTTGTTCCTCACATAAGTGTAGAATGCCTTAGGATTTTCCTTATTCCTACCCATCAAGACTGTTTCATGTCCCCTTCTTGCTCTCCTGTGTTCATTCTTTAGTTCATTCCTGGTTACCTTGTAACCTTCTAGAGCCCTGTTGATCCTTGTTCCTTTAATCTTAAGTAAGCTTCCTTCTTCCTCTTGACCGGATGTTCCACATCTCTTGTCATTCAAGGTCCCTTCATCCCTTCCTCACTTCACTGGGACAAACCTGTCCAACACTCACACCAAGTGCTCCCTAAAGAACCTCCACATTTCGTTCGTGTATTTCTCTGAGATTATTTGTTCTCTAACTGATCCATCATCTAAGTTCATTACCCTCATTCCTGACACTTCTTGCAGTAAAGTAAACACACAGCAACAATCACACTGTCTGCAACTTTGCCCAATCAACTGTCTATCCTTCCTCATAAATTCTCTGCACGCCATATCTGCCAGTTCACCAGCTACCCCATCCTCTGATCTGTAGCTCTGGTTCCCAATTTCTGCTGCACAGTTCCTGCCTAATAGCACTGCGATTCCCCTCCCTCAATTCAATACTTTCCCATACCATCTGCTCCTATCCCTCTCCATGACGATAGTAAAGGTCAGGGGAGGTATGGTCACTACAATCAAAATGTTCTCCCACTGAGAGATCTGACACCTGACCAGGTACATTTCCAAGCACCAAATCCAATATGGCCTCCCCTCTAGTTGGCCGATCTTCGTATGGAGTCAGGAATCCTTCCTGGATATACCTGACAAAATCCGCTCCATCCAAATTATGTAACTAAGAAGGCTCCAACCAATATTAGCTGAAAATGTGTTGCTGGTTAAAGCACAGCAGGTCAGGCAGCATCCAAGGAATAGGAAATTCGACGTTTCGGGCATAAGCCCTTCATCAGGAATGAGGAGAGTGTGCCAAGCAGGCTAAGATAAAAGGTAGGGAGGAGGGACTTGGGGGAGGGGCGATGGAGATGTGATAGGTGGAAGGAGGTCAAGGTGAGGGTGATAGGCCGGAGTGGGGTGGGGGCGGAGAGGTCAGGAAGAGGATTGCAGGTTAGGAGGGCGGTGCTGAGTTGAGGGAACCGACTGAGACAAGGTGGGGGGAGGGGAAATGAGGAAACTGGAGAAATCTGAGTTCATTCCTTGTGGTTGGAGGGTTCCCAGGCAGAAGATGAGGCGCTCCTCCTCCAGCCGTCGTGTTGTTATGTTCTGCTGGTGGAGGAGTCCAAGGACCTGCATGTCCTCGGTGGAGTGGGAGGGAGAGTTAAAGTGTTGAGCCACGGGGTGGTTGGGTTGGTTGGTCCGGGCGTCCCTGAGGTGTTCTCTGAAGCGTTCCGCAAGTAAGCGGCCCTTCTCCCCAATATAGAGGAGGCCACATCGGGTGCAGAGGATGCAATAGATGATGTGTGTGGAGGTACAGGTGAACTTGTGGCGGATATGGAAGGATCCCTTGGGGCCTTGGAGGGAAGTGAGGGAGGAGGTGTGGGCGCAAGTTTTACATTTCCTGCGGTTGCAGGGGAAGGTGCCGGGAGTGGAGGTTGGGTTGGTGGAGGGTGTGGACCTGACGAGGGAGTCACGAAGGGAGTTGTCTTTTCGGAACGCTGATAGGGGAGGGGAGGGAAATATATCCCTGGTGGTGGGGTCCGTTTGGAGGTGGCGGAAATGACGGCGGATGATACGTTGTATACGGAGGTTGGTGGGGTGGTAGGTGAGAACCAGTGGGGCTCTGTCTTGGTGGCGGTTGGAGGAGCGGGGCTCAAGGGCGGAGGAGCGGGAAGTGGAGGAGATGCGGTGGAGGGCATCGTCGATCACGTCTGGGGGGAATCTGCGGTCCTTGAAGAAGGAGGCCATCTGGGCTGTGCGGTGTTGGAAGTGGTCCTCCTGGGAGCAGATGCGGCGGAGACGAAGGAATTGGGAATATGGGATGGAGTAACCCTACCCTATCGCCTGGACCAACCAACCCAACCACCCCGTGGCTCAACACTTTAACTCTCCCTCCCACTCCACCGAGGACATGCAGGTCCTTGGACTCCTCCACCGGCAGAACATAACAACACGACGGCTGGAGGAGGTGCGCCTCATCTTCCGCCTGGGAACCCTCCAACCACAAGGAATGAACTCAGATTTCTCCAGTTTCCTCATTTCCCCTCCACCCACCTTGTCTCAGTCGGTTGCCTCAACTCAGCACCGCCCTCCTAACCTGCAATCCTCTTCCTGACCTCTCCGCCCCCACCCCACTCCGGCCTATCACCCTCACCTTGACCTCCTTCCACCTATCACATCTCCATCGCCCCTCCCCAAAGTCCCGCCTCCCTACCTTTTATCTTAGCCTGCTTGGCACACTCTCCTCATTCCTGATGAAGGGCTTATGCCCGAAACGTCGAATTTCCTATTCCTTGGATGCTGCCTGACCTGCTGTGCTTTAACCAGCAACACATTTTCAGCTGTGATCTCCAGCATCTGCAGACCTCATTTTTTACTCCAATCAACATTAGGCAAGTTGAAGTCACACATGACAACAACACTGTTACTTCTGCACCTTTCCAAAATCTGCCTCCCAATCTGCTCCTCCTCAATTGCTATTGGAGGGTCTGTAGAAAACTCCCAATAAAGTGACTGGTCCTTTCCTGTTTCTGACTTCCAGCCGTACTGGCTCAGTAGACAAACCCTCCTCGATGACCTTCCTTTCTGCAGCTGTAATACTAGCCCTGATTAGCAATGCCACTCCCCCACTTCTTTTACCTCCCTCCCTATTCATTTTGAAATGAATAGAACATGCAACAACCATTCTTGTCCCTGTGAACATCATAGCTCCAAGTACTGATCCATGCTCTAAGCTCATCGTCCTTATTCCTGACACTTCTTGTATTAACATAGACACATTTCAATGCATCACATTGACTGCAACATTGCCCTATCAACTGTCTATCCTTCCTCACAGACTCTCTGCACACCGTCTGCTTGTTCACTAGATACCACATCCTCTGATCCGTAGGTCCGATTCCCAACCCTCTGCCAATCTAGTTTAAATCCTCACAAAGAGATCTAGCAAACCTCTCACCCAGGATATTGGTACCCCTCCGGTTCAGGTGCAACCCTTCCTCCTTGTACAGGTCCCCCTTCACTTGGAGATATCCCAATAATGCACATATCTGAAGCCCTCCATTCTACACTGGCTCTGCAGCCACGTGTTCAGCTGCACTCGCTTTCCATTCCTAGCCTCACTAGCTTGTGGCATCAGAAGCAATCCTGAAATCCCTACTCTGCTCGTCTTGCCTTTAGCTTCCAACCCAACTCCCAATATTCACTTTTCAGGTACTCATCCCTTTTCCGAGCCATGTTATTGGTATCAATGTGTACCACAACTTCTGCTGCTCACCCTCCCCAGAATCCTGTAGACTTGATCCAAGCCATCCCTGACGCTAGCACCCGGGAGGCACATACCATCTGGGAGTATCGTTTGCGACCACAGACTTGTCTGTCTGTTCCTGCAACCATTGAATCTCCTTTCACGATCACTCTCCTATTTCTCCCCCCATTCCCGTGGCTTTCCCCTGGTAGGTCCCTCTCACAACAGTATCCAAAGCTTTATTTTTTTTAAGATTACTTACAGTGTGGAAACAGGCCCTTCGGCCCAACAAGTCCACACCGACCCGCTGAAGCGCAACCCACCCATATCCCTACATTTACCCCTTACCTAATACTACGGGCAATTTAGCATGACCAATTCACCTGACCCGCACATCTTTGGACTGTGGGAGGAAACCGGAGCACCCGAAGGAAACCCACGCAGACACAGGGAGAACGTGCAAACTCCACACAGTCAGTTGCCTGAGTCGGGAATTGAACCCGGGTCTCAGGCAATTATCTTATTATTGTGGGGAACGGTCATAATGGATCCCTGCACTATCTGCCTAATACCTTTCCTTCTCCTGACAGTCACCCAGCTATCTTTATCCTGTAACTTAGGTGTGACTACCTCCCAATAACTCCTCTCTATCATTCCTTCAGCCTACCGAATGATCCAAAGTTCATCCAGCTCCAGTTCGCTAACGCAGTCTGTGAGGAGCCTCATCTTCCGCCTGGGAACCCTCCAACCACAAGGGATGAACTCAGATTTCTCCAGTTTCCTCATTTCCCCTCCACCCACCTTGTCTCAGTCGGTTGCCTCAACTCAGCACCGCCCTCCTAACCTGCAATCTTCTTCCTGACCTCTCCGCCCCCACCCCACTCCGGCCTATCACCCTCACCTTGACCTCCTTCCACCTATCACATCTCCATCGCCCCTCCCCCAAGTCCCTCCTCCCTACCATTTATCTTAGCCTGCTTGGCACACTCTCCTCATTCCTGATGAAGGGCTTGTGCCCGAAACGTCGAATTTCCTGTTCCTTGGATGCTGCCTAACCTGCTGTGCTTTAACCAGCAACACATTTTCAACTGTGAGGAGCTGGAGTTAGGTGCACTTTTCGCAGGTGAAGTCAACAGGGACATGAGTGGTGACCCTTAACTCCCACATCCTGCAAGAGGAGCATGTAACTGTCCTCACTTCCATACCCTCTGCTCTAAACCGCCAAAAGACTTTTAAAATAAACCTTGCCAACCTCCCACACAGAGTCCTTTTCCTGGTTAGAGGAGGAGGATGGGTAGAGAACACTACATGTGTAGTGTTTTGGGTTTAGCCATTGCCTGTATATATTAGTTCACTTACCCAGCAATCCCCATGTTCACTCCCCCTCCTGTTCAGCCTTCGCTCTCCTGATTCACGAGGTAAGTATTTTACATTTAACCTTATCTTGCCAGCTGCCCCCTGGCTCCCACTCTCTCGACTCCCGCTGCTGAGAAGTTGAGGGAGATACAAACCATGTCCCCCTTTTGCTGCAGTCAGTTGCTATGGTCTGAGTGTGGGTTTAATTCCTACAGACAGAGGTCACCATGAAGGATTCTCCTTCTCACTCTTTCCCCTCCCTGAGGTATGGTGACCCTCAGGTCAAACTGCCATCAGTCATCTTTCCCTCTAATGAGAGAGCCCTGTGCTCCAATGGGACGCTGGTGACTTTATCTTTACCCCTGAGATTGACATTTTCAGCAGCACAGCCAGCACGTTCATAACTTAAAGGGGTCAGTGTGTGAGATAACCATGTGTCATGTACAGAACATGGCTGAAGTTGAGAAGAGAACTGCCCTCTTAAAGACCATCGGAGCATGATGAGACCAAATCCCATTCTTCCTTCTCACTTTTCCAGGAGCTTGGCCTGCTCTGTGCATCTTCTCTTCATTTTCCACTCATGCTCAATTCCAAAGGGAAGACCTGCAAGGACAATGCCCTATTGGGAAGTCAGCTCATTAAACAAGAGCCGAACCATCAGTGAAACTAAATACTGCAGCATCAGTCAAACCACCTCCTGAAGACTATTGAATGTTTAGACGGGTATCACTCGAAAACCAAGTGCACCAGCAGCAAGAATATCTAATTCAGCAAAATTGTGCTGATGGACATCTTTTATGTTGTTTGACATGATGTTCTGTTATGTAAGACTAAGAGAAAGCATAGGCTGGATCTCAGCTCCTGAAAATGGCAGCATTAGTGTCAATACAGCATTGCACACGAACGGATCTGCCCACTCTGCCTGCTGCTGATACACAAGTAGCATTTGTACAAATCTCTTTATCCATCTGGCATCTGCTGCACATCTCATCAGATGTTGGTACTGTTTGCATATTAGAAATGCTGGTTGTTATGCCCAGACTCCTAGCAAATTTCCCCAATTTATCAGAGTTAGAATTAGTCTTCATTGTCACATGTACTCAACAACAGGAGTACAGTGAGAAGTGTACATAGTCGCCATTCCTGGTGCCACCTTAGGTACAAAGATACCTCGGTACAAAATCTAAAGTACAAAGTAGAAAAACAAAGAAATAAGTGAGAAGTTCAGCATAATACTTTTTCTTTAGCCATGGGCCTGCAGAAACTCCTGCTGGGCTTTCCCCACGAGGGCTTCCACTCCCCCTGCTGGACTTGATCTCCTCTGCACTGCCATAGAACATAGAACATAGAACATAGAAGGATACAGCGCAGTACAGGCCCTTCGGCCCTCGATGTTGCGCCGACCGAGTCCTACCTAACCTATACTAGCCCAATAACTTCCAAATGCCTATCCAATGCCCGCTTAAATGAACATAAAGAAGGAGAGTTCACCACTGATACGGGCAGGGCATTCCATGAACTCACAACCCGCTGTGTGAAGAATCTACCCCTAACATCTGTCCTATACCTACCACCCCTTAATTTAAAGCTATGTCCCCTAGTAACACCTGACTCCATTAGCGGTAAAAGGTTCTTAGTATCTACCCGATCTAAACCCCTAATCATCTTATACACTTCTATCAGATCTCCCCTAAACCTTCTCTTCTCCAATGAGAACAGCCCCAAGTGCCTCAGCCTTTCCTCATACGATCTTCCTACCATTCCAGGCAACATCCTGGTAAACCTCCTCTGCACTCGTTCTAAAGCTTCCACATCCTTCCTATAGTATGGCGACCAAAACTGCACACAATACTCCAGATGAGGCCTCACCAGAGTCTTATACAACTGCAACATGACCTCAGGACTCCGGAACTCAATTCCTCTGCCAATAAAGCCCAGTACACCATATGCCTTCCTCACAGCACTATTTACCTGGGTGGCAACTTTCAGAGATCTGTGTACATAGACACCAAGATCCCTCTGCTCATCCACACTACCAAGTAGCCTACCATTAGCCCAGTAATCCATCATCTTGTTATTCCTACCAAAGTGAACGACTTCGCACTTAGCTACATTGAATTCCATTTGCCACATTTCCGTCCAGCTCTGCAACTTATCTATATCCCGCTGTAACCTACCACTTCCTTCCTCACTATCCACAACTCCACCGACTTTCGTGTCATCCGCAAACTTGCTCACCCAGCTTTCAAGTCCTTCCTCTAGATCATTTATAAAGATAACAAAAAGCAATGGTCCCAAAACAGATCCTTGTGGTACACCGCTAGTAACTGCGCTCCAAGATGAACATAATCCATCAACTACTACCCTCTGTCTCCATCCAGCCAGCCAATTCCTAATCCAAACCTCTAATGTATCCTCAATGCCATACCTCCGAAGTTTTAGCATTAGCCTACCATGGGGAACCTTATCGAACGCCTTACTAAAATCCATATACACCACATCTACTGCTTTACCCTCATCCACTTCCTTAGTCACCTTCTCAAAGAACTCAATAAGGTTTGTGAGGCACGACCTGCCCTTCACAAAACCATGCTGGCTATCCCTGATCACGTTATTCCTACCCAGATGTTCATAAATCTTATCCCTTACCATTCTCTCTAAGACTTTGCCCACCACTGAAGTCAGACTCACTGGCCTATAGTTACTAGGGCTATCCCTACTCCCTTTCTTGAACAATGGGACCACATTCGCTATCCTCCAGTCCTCTGGTACTATTCCCGTTGACAATGACGACATAAAAATCCAGGCCAATGGCTCTGCTATCTCCTCCCTAGCTTCCCATAGGATCCTGGGGTAAATGCCATCAGGCCCAGGAGACTTATCTATTTTCATCCTTTGACAACTTGCTGACAACTGCCAGAGTCCCACTCATCAGCCACCTCACTACCAAATGCCATCCGGGATCACCAGCCTCCTCACCAGCGAATACCATCCGGGTTCACCAGCCTCCTCACCAGCGAATACCATCCAGGTTCACCAGCCTCCTCACCAGCGAATACCATCCGGGTTCACCAGCCTCCTCACCACCGAAAACCATCCGGGTTCACCAGCCTCCTCACCACCGAATGCCATCCGGGTTCACCAGCCTCCTCACCACCGAAAACCATCCGGGTTCACCAGCCTCCTCACCACCGAATACCACCTGGGTTCACCAGCCTCCTCACCACCGAAAGCCATCCGGGTTCACCAGCTTCCTCACCACTGAATGCCGTCCAGGTTCAACAGCCTCCTCACCAGCAAATGCCATCCGGGTTAACCAGCCTCCTCACCAGCGAATAGCATCCGGGCTCACCAGCCTCCTCACCACCAAATACCATCCGGGTTCACCAGCCTCCTCACCACCAAATACCATCCGGGTTCACCAGCCTCCTCAAAAGCAAATACCATCCGGGTTCACCAGCCTCCTCAAAAGCAAATACCATCCGGGTTCACCAGCCACGTCACCAGCGAATACCATCCGGGATCATCAGTCTCCTCACCAGCGAATACCATCCGGGATCACCAGCCTCCTCACCACCGAAAACCATCCGGGTTCACCAGCCACCTCACCAGCGAATACCATCCGGGATCATCAGTCTCCTCACCAGCGAATACCATCCGGGTTCACCAGCCTCCTCACCAGTGAATACCATCCAGGTTCAACATCCTCCTCACCACCGAATACCATCTGGGATCACCACCGCTGACCCCCATCCGGACTCACCACTGCTTCACTGCCAAATGCCACCTGGGGATCACCAGCTACCTCACCACCGACTGCTCTGGACCTCAACAATGCTGCAATGCTCCTGAGTGCTAGAGATCTGATTGGCTTACCAGCCACCTCATTACTGAGAGCTGAAGTCTCACTCCATCACCTCCCTGACAAGTAAGCTTTAAAAAAGCTAACAAAGAGGAAGAAATACAAGAAAAGAAGAAGAATAAAAGTAGTATTTTTTCCAATTCCAGACAGGATACTAAAACTGTTAATTATTCATCATCCCCTTGTTTTATCTCAACAAAGTTAATTTATTAACAATTCCTTCCATTATGGATACCATTTACCCAGCTCCAAATGAACTTTGTCTAAAAGCAGCCAATTTAACCACACTGTCTTAAGTTAGCAGTTTATTCATGATTTTATTAAAACGTGAGGTGAATTAGTCATGCAACACACATACACACAGATTAAACTTAGAGGCAAGTGCAAAATTTATGAAAAAGGTAAATGGGTCAGTCTGAATCATTCACAAACAGCAGTAGGTGAACATTATGGCCAATGCAGTGGAATTTACCCATAGCACTGACATTGTTAGTCAAACAGTCGGTTTCATGATCCTTAATTTTACAGGCTGAGATTCTGTTGTCCTGATTCTATAACTTTGGTTGAATTCTAGGTGTCACGTTTAAGAGGGAGTCCTTTAGTTGCCCTATTTCCTTTTGTTTGGCTGTTAGCTAGCTGAGCTCTAGCACTCAGGAGAGAGAGAGAGAGAGAGAGAGAGGCAGTCTTTACCCACAAAGCAGGGGTAACTACAGAACAGCACTTCATCTGTAATCTTTACAGCCTGCTAGCACTCAAATTCAGCCTGGTATGGACTAGATTGTTCACTCACACTTCCATAATTAAGTTGAAACTAGCTTTTTAATCCCTATCCTTCTGTGTTCTTCGAATGGAAAAACATATTTGGAGTTTACAGTTTGGGGCATAATTTGCAGAGAGCTGGCGAGCTGTTTAGCAGTGTTGGGGGTGTGGGGTGTGTGTGTGTGTGGAGGTCATTATCTCTGTTATTGTTGTCATCACATAAGGTCACAGTCCAGTCTGTTTTGAAATGCATCCTTCCCCCTTTGGAAGGGCAGTGGTTTGAAGACATAACATTCCAAGGCTTGGCCTTCTTTCTCTCTCTATTCAGACAGCCACTTAATTTACATATGTCGCCGAGTTTGGCTGCATCAATCCTCATATAAAAAAACATGTCGTGGAATTAAAAGTTGAAAACCTTCATTTTACTTCAGGGGTTGTGACACAGGTAACCAGACAGTTTTGAAAGCCAACCTTAGATCCCAGTGCATTTAGATCCTTGAGTTTTTTGCAGTGATCAAGGACATACACCCCCAGCATAACAAGGCTAACTTTCAGAACACAGTAACCATCAATAGTTACCACAATAAATAGTTTCTTTGCCACATAGAAGGGAGTCAAGAGAGACAGGGGAAGGCAAGACAATAGGAAAGTTTTTAAATTCATTAATTTCAACTGTTAGAACTCAAATTGCAATGAGGTGTATTGGTCTGAATGCTCTACACAATAACAGCCAACTTTTCAAAGCTTCTGTTGACAATTGGAATGTATGTGAAAACCCATTTTGATCAGCATAACCCTGGTGTGAAGTCCTCATGTCAGTAGTGATGAGAGAGAAATTGCAAGGATATTGTTGAAGAACATCGCCAACAAGCAGTTTGTGTATTACAGGTTGCTGTACAAGTGTTTTAAAATGCAAGGTGACACCAGCAGCATTGATTCAATTCCTGTACCAGCTGAGATCACTATGAAGGCCCCACCTTCTCAACTTCACCATTTGTCTGAGGTATGAAGACTGTCAGGTTAAAGGTTCCACCAATCATCTCTCCCCAGCGATAGTGTAGCCAATGGTCCTCTGGGATTGAGGCAACTTTCATTTTCAGCATTACTGGCTCCAGTGTAGTCTTCCATTGCTGTGTGTGCAGACACCACTATAATCAGGGACAGGAGAAGGATTTGACCCATTCCGCCTGCTCCTCCATTGAATGAGATGACATAGAGTCCAAAACTTTACCTATTACTTCAGTCTTACTGAAATTCAACACCAGCTTATAGTCCAATAGAGTCATAGAGATGTACAGCATGGAAACAGACCCTTCGGTCCAACCTGTCCATCCCGACCAGATATCCCAACCCAATCTAGTCCCACCTGCCAGCACCTGGCCCATATCCCTCCAAACCCTTCCTATTCATATACCCATCCAAATGCCTCTTAAATGTTACAATTGTACCAGCCTCCACCACATCCTCTGGCAGCTCATTCCATACATGTACCACCCTCTGCGTGAAAAAGTTGCCCCTTCGGTCTCTTTTATATCTTTCCCGTCTCATCCTGAACCTATGTCCTCTATTTCTGGCCTCACCGACCCCAGCGAAAAGACTTTGTCTATTTATCCTGTACATGCCCCTCATAATTTTGTAAACCTCTGTAAGGTCACCCCTCAGCCTCCGACGCTCCAGGGAAAACAGCCCCAGCCTGTTCAGCCTCTCCCTGTAGCTCAAATCCTCCAACCCTGGCAACATCCTTGTAAATCTTTTCTGAACCCTTTCAAGTCTCGCAACATATTTCCGATAGGAAGGAGACCAGAATTGCATGCAATATTCCAACAGCGGTCTAACCAATGTCCTGTACAGCCGCAACATGACCTACCAACTCCTGTACTCAATACTCTGACCAATAAAGGAAAGCATACCAAACGCCTTCTTCACTATCCTATCTACCTGTGACTCCACTTTCAAGGAGCTATGAACTTGCACTCCAAGGTCTCTTTGTTCAGCAACACTCCCTAGGACTGTACCATTAAGTGAATAAATCCTGCTAAGAATTGCTTTCCCAAAATGTAGCACCTCGCATTTATCTGAATTAAACTCCATCTGCCACTTCTAAGCCCATTGGCCCACCTGGTCCAGATCCTGTTGTAATCTGAGGTAACCCTCTTTGCTGTCCACTAACACCTCCAATTTTGGTGTCATCTTCAAACTTACTAAGTCTGGCTGCTCCAGCCATAAACTCCTCAGGAACATCAAAACCCTCAAGGCCAGCATGCACCACTATAGGAGAGTCATCCACTATCTGAGCTGTGAACCCCAAGGAAAATAAGACCTTCGCTTGCATGGGTGTTATTTACAAATGGAATCTCACATTTTTCAATATTTTGGCATGTTAAACTGTCATTTATCTGATCAACAGATATTTCAGATGCAGCTGCAAGAATGAAGCTATAGTGGCTACCGTTCCTCTGTGATGACAGGACCATACCTGAAGCAGTTGTGACCTTTCATTAACTAAAACACATCTGCCTAACTTGAGTGCTGTTACAGGAGTTATGGTGACAAAGAACTTTGACCTAAATACCCACAATGAGAAACATTGTAGTGCATTATTGTCCAGCAGATACTATCAGCAACCACATATTTTTCATTTCTTGAAAACTTGAAAATAAAATGAAAGTTAGACACTTATATAGTGAAATACAAGAGAGTTTTGCAATTTGAAAATTAAATGTTACATATTGTTGAACATGATATTGTAATGCAGGTGAATTTATTAAAGTAAGGAAAGGTTCCACGTCATCTATGATCATCATGACCATATCTTAGAGGTCTGCACTAGGTACCCTGGAAATTGCTACATGTTTAAATTAAGGAAATTATACCTGATAACAGCCTTCTGATTGGTTGAAATGCAACATGTTCACAGCGCCACGGACCCGAGTTTGATTCCAGCCAAAAGTGATGGTCTGTGTGGAGTTTTCATATTCTCCCAACTCTGCGTGGGTTTCCTCCGCATTTGGATGGGGATATGAGCAGGAAGTGTTTGGAGGGATATGGTCGGGTGCTGGCAGGTGGGACTAGTTTGGGTTGGAATATCTGGTCGGCATGGACATGTTGGACCAAACCGTCTGTTTCCAAGCTGTACATCTCTATGACTCTATGTGCAGGTTGGGTGAATTGGCCATACTAGATTGCCTGTAGGTTAGGTGCATTAGTCAGGGATAAATGCACAATAGGGGAATGGGGCCTGAGTGGGATACTCTTCGGAGGGTCAGTGTGAACCTGTTGGGCCAAATGGCCTGTTTCCACACTGTAGGGATTCTCTGATCCTAAGTTAAAAAGTTAAGCTTGTGTCAGCAAATGTATAAGAAACATCAGGAGCCTGTAGACTGAAAGTATCCCACTCTGCGTGGGGAAACGACAGCAGTGTTAAAGCAGGGATTGATAGTTTCTGTGAGCAAAAAGAATTAAAGTAGAATCATAGAAATGTACCACAGAGAGACAGATCCTACAGTCCAACTCATCCATATCGATCAGATATCCTAAATTAATCTGCTACCATTTGTCACCATTTGGCCCATAACCCTCTAAACCCTTCCTGTTCCGGTATTTGGCACAAAGACAAGTATTTAGACTTGTCAAGATAACACTAAATGATGGAATGAGGTTGTGAAGCTAAATGACCTGTTGTTTCTTTGTAGTGTTGCATGTGCACGGTGTTCCTTCTATGTACTGCACTTTCCTCATTGCTCTGCCAATTGCTTGTGAGTGGGTTATATCCTTGATAAATGTTGTTAAATATTTGCATTGATTTTGAATACTGATGACTGTATCATCTTCATTGTTCAATAAAGAAATATTAATATGGCTTGAATTAATTAGACACATTACTTGTCGTCATAGTCTTAATTGGTTGTTCAGGTTGGAAATAACTGGATAAATGAATCCCTGAGACTGGGACTAGCTGTATTTTTGATCTGCTTTATAAATTATGAGACAGGGACATTACCAGGAGTTATTGAAGCTTTTTACTTTACAGTTTTTTTGTGATCCCAGAGCATTTGTGAGGGACAGAAATGATACATCAACTGTATGAGTTTGAATTGCTGCATTCAGTTCTCGTGTCTTTGGAATTTTTCATTAAATATTAGAATCAGCAGCAATTGAAATCTATCCTTTTTTTGAAGCTAAATGTTTCCATAACTGAGCCCACCTCATAACATCCAACTGGTTATGGCTAGCTCAGAAAAAAAGGACATTTTCTTGTGTTCTCTTGCGTGTTTTTAAATGGACTAGACATGGGAATTTAAATATCAGGGTATTGTATGTTTCCAGGTTCAGATTCAAATTAGGCCAATCAGTTTAAATTATACCGTGAAAAATTCCAAACTCCAATCAAGTTTGAATTTACTATATTGACAATCTTAAAAGCCAATGACACAATCCAATGCTATTGGGGGTATACGACAGTGGAACAGTTGGTAGGAGAACGACCAAGCCACCAGCATCTGCAGACTGCCCAGAGAATAGCTCTCATAATGGTACTTTATCGATTAGTGACCTGTGACACAGAAATCCCTGAGAAAATCCGATTTTCCATCCATCTCAAACCACTACCCCAATCCCATGTGCTTAATTTTACACATTAATCTCTTATGTGGGACTTGTTCTGAAAGTCAAAATATAACATATCCACTGGCTCCCCCTAATCATCTCTACTAGTTACATCCTTGAAGAATTCCAGTAGTTTCCCAAGCATGGCTTCCCTTCTATAAATCAATACTGACTGCGTCTGGTTCTAAAATTATTTTCTAAGTGCTCTGCTATAAAATCCTGTTAATAGACTCTCGCATCTTTCTGCTCTCAACATCAGACTCACTGCTCTATAATTCCCTGTTTTCTCTCGACCTCCCTTTTTAAACAGTGGGGTTACATTAGCTAAAGTCCCTATGTTTGCAATCATTTCTGGTACATTATTCATGCCCTCCTTTGTGAAGACAGAAACAAACTATGATTGTAGTTTGTCAGCCACCTCTTTTTGCCCATTCTAAATTACCCTCTTTCTGGTTGTAAGGGACTGACATTGGTTTTCACCGACCTTTTTCTTTTTAAATATCGATATAATTCACATTTACAGTCAGTTCTTACATTCTCTGCAAGCTTACTCTCACCCTCTCTCCTTCTTACTCAATCCCTTGGCCCTCCTTTGCTTGGAAACCATTCCCAATCCTCAGGTTTATTGTTTTTCCTTTCCAATTTGTACCTCTGTTTCATATCTCTAAGTTTCCTTGTAAACCATGATTTTATGACTGCTCTCTTTGCCCTCTTGCGCCAGACCGGATTAAACATTTTTTGTTTATCACCCATTCACTCCTGAGTGTTTGCCACTGCCTATCCGCTGTCATACCTTTCAGGAACATTTCCCAAACCATCATAGTCAACTTATACCCAGTTTACCATCATAGCTTCCCTTATGAAGATTCAGGACACGAGTCTCAGAACTAATTATCTCCAGTGTACAGGAGGTTGAGGGTAGTTAGGTCAGGGATAAGTTTACAAGGTCATGAGAGGGCACCAGCAATCAGTATGTTGGTTTGAAATGTGTGCACTTCAATGCCAGGAGCATCCAGAATAAGGTGGGTGAACTTGCAGCATGAGATGGTATCTGGGATTTTGATATTGTGGCCTTTTCAGAGACATGGCTAGAGGAGGGACAGGAATGGTTGTTGCAGATTCTGGGATTTAGATGTTTCAGTAAGAACCAAGGTGATGGTAAAAGAGGGGGGCGCTGTGGCATTGTTGTTCGAGGGTAGTATTACAGCAGCTGAGAGAACGTTTGAGGACTCATACAATGAGGAAGTTTGGGCTGAGATTAGAAACAAGAAAGTAGAGGTCACCTGTTGAGAGTTTTTACAGGCCTCTAAATTGTTCCAGGGATGTAGAGGAAAGGATAGCAAAGATGATTCTCGATAGGAATGAGAGTAACAGGGTAGTTGTTATGGGGGACTTCAACTTCGCCAATATTGACTGGGAATAGTAGAGTTCTAGTAGTTCAATGTGTGCAGGAGGGTTTTTTGACACAGTATGTAGACAGACCAACAAGGGGAGATGCCATACTGGATATGTTACTGGGGAATGAACCCGGCCAGGTGTTAGACTTGAAAATAGGTGATTACTTTGGCAATAGTGACTATAATTTGGTTATGTTTACAAAGGCAGTGGGCAGGGGAAAAGGTATAATTAGGGAAAAGGCAATTATGATGTGATTAGGCAAGATTTAGGATGGGGACGGAAACTGCAGGGGGTGGACACTCTTGAAATGTGTAGCTTCGGAGTATACTTAAGAGGGAAATCAGGAGGGCAAAAAGGGGACATGAGATAGCTTTGGCAAATAGGGTTAAGGAGAATCCAAAGGTTTTTTACAAATAAAGGAGAAAAGGGTAACTGAGGAAAGATTAAGTCTCCTTAAAGACCAGCAAGGCAGCCGTTGTGTACAGCTGCAGGTGATGGGGAAGATACGAAACAAGCTTTTTGTATCAGTGTTTACTGTGGAAAAGGACATGGAAGATATAGAATGTAGGGGAATATTACAGAGGAGGAAGTGCTGGATGTCTTGAAATGCATAAAAGTGGATAAACCCCCACGACCTGAATAGGCGTACCCGAGAACTCTGTGGGAAGCTATGGAAGTGATTGCTGGGCCTCTTGCTGAGATATTTGTAAGATTGATAGTCACAGGTCAGCTGCTGGAAGTCTGGAGGTTGGCTAATGTGGTGCCACTATTTAAGAAAAGTTGTAAGGCCAAGCCAGGGAACTGTAGATCAGTGAGCCTAACATCAGTGGTAGGCAACTTGTTGCAGGGAATCCTGAGGGACAGGATGTACATGTGTTTGAAAAGGCAAGGACAGATTAGAGATAGCCAACATGGCTTTGTGTATGGGAAATCATCCTTCACAAAATTGATAGAGTTTTTTGAAGAAGTAACAAAGAAGATTGATGAGGGCAGAGTGGTAGATGTGATCTATATGGATTTCAGTAAGGCATTCGACAAGGTACCCCATGGGAGACTGCTCAGCAATGTTAGATCTCATGGTATACAGGGAGAAATAGCCATTCGGATACACAACTGGCTCAAAGGTAGAAGACAGAGGTTGGTAGTGGAGGGGTGTTTTTCAAACTGGAGGCCTGTGACCAGTGGTGTGCCGCAAGGATCCATACTGGGTCCACTACTTTTCATCATTTATATAAATGATTTGGATTGGTGCATTGGAGGTAGAGTTAGAAAGTTTACAGATGACACCAAAATTGGGGGATGTGTAGTGTACAGCGAAGAAGGTTACCTCAGATTACGAGATCTTGATCAGATGGACCATTGGTGGATGTGCAGGTAAAACTTTGATGTATGTGGAAGTCTCCTTTAGGGCCTTGGATAGAGGTGAGGAAGGAGGTGTGGGCACAGGTTTTACAGTTCCTGCGGTGGCAGGGGAGAGTGCCAGGATGGGAGGGTGGGTTGTAGGGGAGCGTGGACTTGCCCAGGTAGTCACAGAGGGATCGGTCTTTGCGGAAAGTGGAAAGGGGTGGGGAGGGAAATATATCCCTGGTGGTGGGGTCTTTTTAGAGGTGGCGGAAATGTCGGCGGACGATTTGGTTTATGCGAAGGTTGGTAGGGTGGAAGGTGAGCACCAGGGGCGTTCTGTCCTTGTTACCGTTGGAGGGGTGGGGTCTGAGGGCGGAGGAGTGAGATGTCAACGAGATGCGTTGGAGGGCATCTTTAACCACGTGGGAAGGGAAATTGTGGTCTCTAAAGAAGGAGGCCATCGGGTGTGTTCTATGGTGGAACTGTCCTCCTGGGAGCAGATACGGCGGAGGCGGAGGAATTGGGAATACGAGATGGCATTTTTGCAAGAGTTAGGGTGGGAAGAGATTTAATCCAGGTAGCTGTGGGAGTCGGTGGTTTCGTAAAAAATGTCAGTGTCAAGTCGGTCGTCATTAATGGAGATGGAGAGGTCCAGGAAGGGGAGGGAGGTGTCAGAGATGGTCCAGGTAAATTTAAGGTCAGGGTGAAATATGTTGTGAAGTTGATGAATTGCTCAACCTCCTCGCGGGAGCATGAGGTGGCATCAATGCAGTTATCAATGTAGTGGAGGAAGAGGTGGGGAGTGGTGCCGGTGTAATTACGGAAGATCAACTGTTCTACTTAGCCAATAAAGGGACAGGCGTAGCTGGGGCCCATACGTCTGCCCATGGCTACCCCTTTGGTCTGGAGGAAGTGGGAGGATTCGAAGGAGAAATTGTTAAGGGTGAGGACCAGTTCGGCCAAACGAATGAGAGTGTCGGTAGAAGGGTACTGATGGGGATGTCTGGAGAGGAAAAAACTGAGGGCTTGGAGGCCCTGGTCATGGTGGATGGAGGTGTAGAGGGATTGGATATCCATGGTGAAGATGAGGCATTGGGGGCCGAGGAAACGGGAGTCTTGGAGGAGTTGGAGGGCGTAGGTGGTGTCTCGATCGTATGTGGGAAGTTCCTGGGCTAGGAGGGATAGGACTGTGTGGAGGTAGGTAGAGATGAGTTCAATGGGGCAGAAGCATGCTGAGACAAAGGGTCAGCCAGGGTGGTCAGGCTTGTGGATCTTGGGAAGGAGGTAGAAACGGGCAGTGCGGGGTTCCCGGACTATGAGGTTGGAAGCTGTGGGTGGGAGATCTCCTGAGGTGATGAGGTTCTGTATGGTCTGGGAGATGATGGTTTGGTGATGGGGGGGTGGGGTCATGGTCGAGGGGGCAGTAGGAAGAGGTGACCTCGAGTTGGCGTTTGGCTTCAGCGGTGTAGAGGTCAGTGTGCCAGACTACCACTGCGCCCCCTTTGTCCGCTGCCTTGATGGTGAGGTTAGGATTTGAGCAGAGGGATTGGAGGGCTGCACGTTGTGAGGGTGAGAGGTTGGAGTGGGGTAGACAGGTTGAGGCGGTTAATGGCCCCGCGGCAGTTGGAAATGAAGAGGTTGAGGGCAGGTAATAGGCCAGCGTGGGGTGTCCAGGTGGATGCGATGTGTTGGAGGTGGGCGAAGGGGTCCTTGGAAGGTGGGAGGGAATCCTGATTGTGAAAGTTAAGCTCGGAGGCAGAGGCAATGGAAGAATTGTTCGACATCACGGCATGTATTAACTTCATTGATGTATGGACGGGGGGGATGAAGGTGAGTCCTTTGCTAAGAACTGATCGACATATCGGGTCTACTTTGACTTCAGTCCTCAATACCCTCCTGATCTCTCCCACCACAGCGCTCCAGTAAAACACAGAGCCTGTGGCATGTCCAGAAGCAATGGGTAAGAGTCCCTACACTTATTTACATTTGGGGCACACTGAAGATGCCCCTTTTTTAAACTTCGCCAGAGGGTCTGGTGCCAGATGAGCAGAACTTTTAACTGCGTAGCCCATGTCCTATTACAGATTGAGATCTTTCAAGTACTCTCCCATATGTTCTCCCAGGTTTCAGAAGAGATCTCCACTCCTAGCTCTTGCTCCCAGACCTCATATAACCGGTTAATATCCTGCCAGGCCCTGCCAGTTGAACAAAAGACATCATAACCTCCCCCTCAAACAAGTCTCCCAAACTAGAAACTCCTCTCACTGCCCATAGTTTGAACCCTGAGTCCATCATCCGTGGTCGGAACCCTGACATGCCAACTATAAGCGTAAGTAGCAAAGTCTTGGATAAACAACCCTCACTCTGACACATCGCCCCCTCCCCCAAGCCCTGACTGTACTAATGACAATGCAGTTCTGGCAGTGATCCATAACTGTCCTCATCTTATCCATGAACAACAGGTTAGTAAGAGGGCACTTTGCCTGGGAGGCCTCAATATCCAGCCATATTGAGTTTGGATCGTTACCTACCCAATCGCAGATAAAGGACAGTAGGGAACTCAATTCATACCTCCTGATGTCTGGGAAATCAACTCCTCCCACTCCTTGAGGCAACTGCAATTTAGTAAGTTTGACGAAGGGCTGCCCACGATGCCAGACAAAGGAACCAAAACACCTCATAAGCGTTCGCAGCGTTGACCTGGCAAATATTAGAGGGAGCATACGCATGGAATAAAGCAAACATTCATCTTAATAAGAGATATTCGGCCCAGCATTAAAAAGGTATCTGGATGGGTATATGAATAGAAAGGGTTTGGAGGGATATGAGCAGGGTGCTGGTAGGTGGGACTAGACTAGATTGGGACATCTGGTCAGCACGGAAGAGTTGGATTGAAGGGTCTGTTTCCGTGCTGTGCATCTCTATGACTCTATAACAGCTACTGCGGGTCTTTGATAAGTGTATACTTATCAGGCAGGAAGGTAACTGTCGAGAGAGGGAGCCATGGCTTATGAAAGAAGTTGAAGCTCTTGCCAAGAGAAAGAAGAAGGCTTATGTGAGGATGAGGCGTGAAAGCTCACTTAGGGAGCGTGAGAATTATAGATTAGCCAAAAAATCTAAAGAGAGAGCTAAGAAGAACCAGGAAGGGACATGAGAAGTTGTTGGCTGATAGGATGAAGGAAAACCCTAAGGCCTTCTATAGGTATATCAGCAATAAAAGAATGATTTGAATAAGATTTGGGCCAATCAAAGATAATACTGAAAGTTGTGTGTGGAATCTGACAACATAGGGGAAGCTTAATGAATACTTTTCATTACATTTGGAAAGGGAAATGTTCGTGAGAATACAGAGATACAGACTACAAGATTAGGTGGGATTTAGATTGACAAAAAGGAGGTTTTAGTAATTTTGGAAGATCTGAAAATAGATAAGCCCCCTGGGCCAGATGGGATTCATCCTCGAATTCTCTGGGAAGCCAGGGAGGAGATTGCAGAACCTTTGGCTTCGACCTTTCAGTCATCATTGTTGACATGTGTAGTGCCAGAAGACTAAAGGATAACAAATATTGTTCCTTTGTTTAAGAAGGGGAGTAGGGACAATCCTGGTAATTATAGGCCAGTGAACCTTACTTTGCAAAGGTGTTGGAAAAGGGTATAAAAGATAAATTTTATAATCATCTGGAAGGAATAATTTGAATAGGGATAGTCAACACGGTTTCGTGAAGGGTAGGTCTGCCTCACAAACCTTATTGACTTCTTGAGGATCTGTTTTGGGGCCATTGCTGTTTGTTTTTTTATAAATGATCTGGATCTGGGTGTAGAAGGATGTGTTAGAAAATTTGCAGATGACACTAAGGTAGGCAGAGTTGCGGATAGTGCCAAAAGATGTTATGGGTTACGGAGGGACATAGATAACATGCAAAGCTGGGCTGAGAAGTGGCGAATGGAACTTAATGAGGAAAAGTGTGAGGTATTCACTTTGGAAGAAGTAACAGGAATGCAGAGTACCGGGCTAATGGTAAAATTCTTGGCAGTGTAGATGAACAGAGAGATCTGGGTGTCCTGGTGCATAAATCCCTGAAAGTTGCCACCCAGGTTGATAGGGTTGTTCAGAAGGCATTTAGTGTGTTGCCGTTTATTGATAAGGGGATTGAGTTTAAGAGGCACAAAGTCACACTTCAGCTGCACAAGATACTGGTAGGGCCGCACAGTTCTAGTCACTACATTATAGGAAGGATGTGGAAGCTTTGAAAGATTCAGAAGAGATTTGCTAGGATGTTGCCTGGTATGTAAGGAAGATCTTATGAGGAAAGGCTGAGGGAACTGAGGCTGTTTTCGTTGAAGAGAAGAAGGTTGGGACATGGCTTAATTGAAATGTATAAGATAATCAGAGGATTAGATAGGGCGGACAGTGAGAGCCTTTTTCCTCGGATGGTGAAGGCTAAAGTGAGTGGACATAGCTTTAAATTGAGGGGTGATAGATTTAGGATAGATATTAGGGATAGTTTCTTTACTCAGAGAGTAGTCGAGGCATAGAACGGCCTGCCTGCAACAGTAGGAGACTCGCCGACACTAAAGGCATTTAAATGGGCATTGGACATATATATGGGTCATAAAGGAACGGTGCAGGTTAGATGGGCATCAGATTCTTTACACAGGTCGGCGTAACATCGAGGGCTGAAAGGGCCTCTCAGTACTACTAATGTTTTTTTGCCCCTAGGTATTTCTCAATTTTGTCCACACAGATTAAGTTAGCATCTTTCAATATTGTGTTTATATCCTTTTTTACCAGTAATCCAACCCCACTGCCTTTTCCTTTATGTCAGTCCTTCCTAAATACTGAATACTCCTGGATGTTCAGGTCCCATCCCTGGTTACCCTGCTTCCCATAATCCCAACTGTATCATGGCCTTTTACATCTATTTGTGTGATTTATTCGTCCACTTTATTTCAAATGCTCTGTGCATTCAGGCACAAAGCCTTAAGATTTGTCTTTTTAATTTTCTGCATCGTTCCCACTTCTTTTTACTGTAGTTTTCTTTGATTCTGGCTTTCAATTCTTCTGCCTATCACTTGTATTCCTCTTTCTACCTTTTGTTATTGTCTTTGATTTCCCTTCCTCTGACACTTGCATAGGTTCCCATGCCCCTGCCAATTTAGTTTGATCCCTCCTAAACCCAACTAATCCAGCAAGTACTTCCTTGAAAGGTCTTCGTCATGGTCCCGCACAGGAGTAACCAGTCCAGTTTCTCTCAGAAATCACAACGTCCCGGGAATCTGAAATCCTCCCCCTCACGCCGTCTTGTTAGCCACTAATTCATTCAGTACACCCTGCTACTATTCCTCTGACTAGCAGAAGGGACTGGCTGTAATCCTGAAATCACCACCTTTCAAATCCTACTTTTTAGCTTATTTCCTAGTTCCCTTTATTTTGCTTTTAGGATCTCGTTCCTTTTTTTGAACCTATGTATTTGATATCAATGTGCACCACGATGACTGGATGTTCACCCTCCCCCTTCAGGATGTCCTGTCTGCACTGAAACATTCTTAACCTCGCACCATGGATGGTGATACCATCGTGGACTCTCGTTTGTGGTGATAGAAACACCCATCTATTCCCAATTACTATTGAATTTTCTATGGTACTGCATTTCCACACTTATTGCTCATCTCCCACGCAGCAGAGCCAACCATGGTGCCACAACTTTGGCTGTTATTGCTTTCCTCTAAGAGGTTGTTCCCCTCAACAGTATCCAAAGCAGTTTATCTGTTTTGCAAGGAATGACCACAGCGGAGTTTTGCACTGTCTGTCTCGTTCTCTTACTCTGCCTAGTGGTCACCCATTCCTTTTCTGCCTGTGGAGTCTTCATCTGTGATGTGGCCATTATTCTCTCAGCTCAGCAGATGCTCCTCATCTTAGTCCGAAACAGTTTACCCGACATCCTGAGTCTATGACGCCTGGTTCTGGACTTTCCCATCATCAGCAACATCCTTTTTGCATCTACCCCGTGTAGTCACATTCGTTTCCTGAATCCAGGACTTGGTATTCACGTAACATAACTAATTCATGCCTGACATGCTGTGCTTTTTTCAGCGCCATACTCTTTCTACCCCGACTCTCCAGCATCTGCAGTCCTCACTATCTCCAAGCAAATCATATTTAGCCTTTTCTTGGAAAGTTATTGCTGACATTTTTCTTACCATACCTACAGTAGGAGACTATGGCAGAAATAGAGGGTAGCTGAAAATGTGTTGCTGGTTAAAGCACAGCAGGTTAGGCAGCATCCAAGGAAGAGGAAATTCGACGTTTCGGGCCAGAGCCCTTCCCGAAACATCGAATTTCCTGTTCCTTGGATGCTGCCTAACCTGCTGTGCTTTAACCAGCAACACATTTTCAGCTCTGATCTCCAGCATCTGCAGAACTCACTTTTTACTCGAAGAAATAGAGGGTAACCAACTGACGAATAGGAATGAGAAATTTAATACCAGCACATTAAAAGTATTGTGGAAACACTTAAGGGACTAAAGTTGGCAATACCCGAGGACACGATAGTATACAGTAAGGTTATAAAAGAGACAACTGCAGAAATAGTAGATGCTCTTATGATGATTTTACAAAGGTGTATGTATTCTAAAATGGTCACAACAGACTAGAAGTTAGAAAACGCAACATATGACATGTGATGAGCTCCCTAGTGAAATGATTTGTAGGAATTATTATGGAATGGAGATTTTGTGGGAATTTACCATTCATTTTCTGGTATTCTAACCGCTTTATTCTCTCTCAGATAACGCTGATGATATTGTGGATATAAGCAGCACACTTCAGCAGATGGGTAACCAACTAAATGACAATTATGATCATAATGTGTCATTCATTAAGCCTGCTATCCTCGCCATTGATGAGCTAGTGAGCTTAAAAGTTAATATCAGTACTAAAGCTCTGTCCAGGTCCTCACACCAAAGTCCTAGCCATTAACGTAGCCAAAGACTAAAGCAAGTTGGGCACTCATTAAATCTGCCGGAGGTTGGAGAATTTGGGTGAAATCAGACTTTAGAAGGACTTAAAGACAAGGACTAAAACCTTGGCTTTAATTTACTGGAAGATTCAGGTTAATGCTGAGACCGGCTTAATATGGGACAGACTATGAATAGGAATGTTTGGAAAATTGGAACTTGCACTGGAAAGTCACATAAGTTTTAACCGGTACACTTTAGCAGTTTCTTTGTTGCGCAAACTTTCATTGTCGACAAACTCTAAATGAAAACATAAAGTGCTGGAGATCACAGCATCCATGGAGACAGAGCAAGCTACTTCTTCATCTAGACTTGAAATGTTAGCTTGCTGTCTCTCTCTGTAGATGCTGACTAACCTACTGTGATCTCCAGCATTTTTTTGTTTTCAGAACTGATTCCAGCATCAGCTGTAATTTGCTCCTACAACTCAAAATGAAAATGCCTCAAACCATTCTCAAAAACCATCATCTTTCTTTCTTCCATCTCAAATCTATGCACACAGAAAGTGTCATGGAAGAAATCATTACTTTTATCAATTCATCTGTGAGACATGGGCATCCCTGGCTGGCCAGTATTTATTGCCTATCACTAGTGTAACTTGAAAGGGTCCAGAAAAGATTTACAAGAATGTTGCCAGGGTTGGAGGGTTTGAGGTACAGGGAGAAGCTGAATAAGCTCTGGCCATTTTCCCTGGAATATCAGAGGCTGAGGGGTGACCTTCTCGAAGTTTAAAATCATGCAGGGCACAGATTGGGAGATAACTCAAGATCTTTTTTCCCAGGGGAAGGGAGTCCAAAACTAGACAGCACAATTTTAAGGTGATAAGATAAAGATTTAAAAGGGACCTAATTGGGGAACATTTTCAAGTTGAAGACGGTGTATAATGGAATTGAGCTGCCAGAGAAAGTGATCCAATGACAACATTTAAAAGGTATCTGCTTGGGTATATAAATAGGAAGGGCTTAGAGAGAAATGGGCCAAGTGCTGGCAAATGGGACTAGGTTAATTTAGGATATCTGGTCAGCATGGTCAGGTTGGACCAAAGGCTCTGTTTCTCTTCTGTACATCTCTATGATTTAATGTCCCATATAGTTTTAGTTTTTCTACTTTGAAATAGAGGACAACATTCCAATTGCCTTTCCTATTGTCACTGAACTTGGACGCTGGCTTTTTGTGGTTCATGGACAGGATTCCCATATCCGTGTTCTGTCACTTTCTGCAGTCTTTCTTCATTTAAATTATGTTAATTTTTCTTGCCACAGTCAATAACTCACATTCCCCCACATTACATTCCATCTGCCAAGCTTTTGTCACTCTTAATCCCTCTATCCCACTCTGCAGAGTCTTTGTGTCATCCTCACCACTTGCATTCGCACAAGAGTTTGTGTCATCCGCAAACTTGGACATAGTGCATTCACTTTTCTCATCCAATCTAATATTGTGAATAAATGTGCCCTTGGCACTGACCCCTGTGGCCATGAGTTACAAGTTTTCTTCCTGAAAATGCCCCCATTATCCCAACTCTCTGTCTTCTATTAGTTAGCAAATCCTCTATTCATGATAATATTTTATGTCCAATACCACGGGCTTTTATTTTACTAAGTATTGTTATGAACTAGACCAAGACTCCCTCAAAAATATATTAATAAGGTAGACCAGACCCTAACTTTTTCGTATTTTAAAGGCAAATCTAAAGTGTCTCAGATGAAATATGACTGGTCAAACTACTGGATGTTAAGCAAAACACAATCTATTTAAACACTGTAGATAAAATACAACCAAAGAAAGAAGAATTTAGAATAACTTAGATTGGAAACTTAACAGAATAATAGATACAGTAACCATTATTAATTAACTGTTTCAAAATAGTAACATTCCATAAATCCACCCATTCGCTAAAAAGAAAACCAGACACAGATTCTTACATGCAGTTCTCCAATCCAGGAGGGAAAAAAGCATCGAGAAGATTCAGTGAGTGTAGCAGCCAGGAGACATTCACTGAATCCTCCAGCTTTTTGAGCCCCAAGAGCTTCTGAGGTTACTGGAAAAATCAAAACTCAGACATCTGGATCTGTGAGAGCTGGCCACACTTATTCAGTCTGTTAAAGAACACAAGGCCTCCCAAACTATTTACTCAAGTCATCTTCAGTAGCCACCTAAGTGCTGCAACCTTCCAACCACTCTTCAAACACAAAACAGGGATGAATAACCTCTTATGTTGACAGCATCATCACAGTATTAATGTATACCAAATCCAAATACATTATATCTACTGTTTCCCTTTTATCTACCCTGATTGTTACCTCCTCAAAGAATTTCAGTAAATTTATCAGGTCTGTCTTCCCCTCGTGAAGCCATGCTGATGCTGCTTGATCATATTATGTATTTCAAAATGCTCTGTTACATCCTTCATATTAGATGTTTTTAATGCCTTTAATGTTTGCCCAATAACAGACTTTAAGCTAACTGTCCATTTGTTACCCTTTTTGGTCTCTTTCCATTTGGAAATAAAAGTGTTTTACTGGCAATTTTCTGATCCTCTGGGATTTCCCCAGAACCTCAGGTTACTGAAAAATCATGAACAATTGATTCACTAACTTTGTAGCTTTTCTTATCATATTTTAGATTAGATTACTTACAGTGTGGAAACAGGCCCTTCGGCCCAACAAGTCCACACCGCCCCGTCAAAGCGCAACCCACCAATTCCCCTACATTTACCCCTTTACCTAATACTTCGGGCAATTTAGCATGGCTAATTCACCTGACCTTCACATCTTTGGACTGTGGGAGGAAACCGGAGCACCCGGAGGAAACCCACGCAGACACGGGGAGAATGTGCAAACTCCACACAGTCAGTCACCTGAGTAGGGAATTGAACCCAGGTCTCTAGCACTGTGAGGCAGCAGTGCTAACCACTGTGCCACCGTGCCGCCCATCCTGGGATGCATCCCATCAGGCCCAAGCACTTTTTCTCCAAGGATAATTATTGTATTTGTTTCTCCTCTTCCTTTCGCCCCTCAATTATTTAGAAATTTTGGGATTCCAACACTGTCTTCTAATGTGAAAACTTGTATATTTATTCAACTCCTCTGCCATTCCTGATTCCCCATTATTATTGCTCTAACTTCACTCTCGTAGCGGTCTGTGTTCACTTTGGCTTTTCTCTTTGCTTTGATATGTTTAAAGAAGCATATTGCTCTCTGTTTTGCAATGATGTACAAGTTTAGGCTCAAAGTTTATTTTCTCCCTGTTATTTTTAATTTTTTTTACCAATTAGAGAGGAACTAAAGGTTGTTAATATTTACATTTTGGTTGACCTATCCTTTCAGTCATTCGTTCAAATGAATTTTGCCCTTGTATTGATTGCAATGAATTCAGCCAGGTGGACCTCAAGGAATATGAGTTACTTGACTGCAATTCTTCATCATACAATCACTGATCTCTGGCTGACAGATATAAACTGGACAAAAAAATTGGCTCAATGGTAGGAAGCAGAGGGTAAGAGTGGAAGGATACTGGTTGAACTGGAGGCCTGTGACAAGTGGAATGCCTGAGGGATTGGTGCTGGGCCATTAATGTGTGTTCTCTAGATCAGTGACATGGATGAGAATGTACAAGACATGATTTGTCAGTTTGCAGATGACACTAAAGTAGAAGTTATCGTGGACAGTGAGAATTGTTATAAGAAATTGCAGCAGGACATTGATCAGCTGGGGAACTGGGCCAAGAAATGGCAAATGGAGTTTAATGTAGATATGTGTGAGGTTTTGCATTTTGTCAAGTCAAATCAAAGCTAGAGTTTCATATTTATAGAACAGCATCCATATACTATGGCAACAGGACACATTGCCCAACAAGTCCATACAAGCCCTTGAAACAGCATCCCAACCAGGCCCATATCCCCACCCCATCATTGATATTTCCCCTGACTAATGCACCTACCCTGAACATTATGGGCAATTTAGCATGGCCAATTCACCTAACCAGTACACCTTTGGAGAATGGGAAGAAACCAGAGCCCCCAGAGGAAACCAACACAGACGGGGAGAACGTACAAATTCCACACAGACAGTCGGCCATGGCTTGAATCGAACCCAGGTCCCTGGTGCTGTGAGGCAGCAGTGCTAACCATTGGGCAACTGTGCTTCCTTACTTTCATGGGGAGTGGTGGCCTCAAGGAGTCTAATGGAACAGAGTCATTGCCGATCAGGTTCATAATTCTCTAAAAGTAGAGTCACACGCAGACTGGGTAGTGAAGTAGGTTTTTGGCGCACTGGCCTTCACCAGTCTGCATTGAGTATAGAAGTTGGGAAGCTATGTTGCAGTTGTACAGGATGTTGGTGAGGCTGCACTTGGATTATCGGGTTCAGTTTTGATCACCTTGCTGCAGCAAGGAAGCTTTAAACTGGAAAGTGTGCAGAAGTAATTTTCAAGGATGTTGCGTGGTCTCAACGGTCTGAGTAACGGAGAGAGGTTGGACAAGTGAGTTGTTTCTTCTTTAGAGCATAGAACAGCCCAGGAGCATAGAGTGTAGCAATAATAATGCTGCAGTGGCACAGGCAATCAATCAAGAAATATCTGATGTATGTAAGAATGGAACTGTAGTTATGGGGTACCTTTGATATGCACATCGATTGTCCGAATCAAGCCGGTAGAGGCACTCCTGAAGAGGAGTTCATAGAAGTCATCCATGATCACTTCCTGGAACAGCATGTTACCGAACCTGCAAGGGAGCGTGCAATCTTAGATCTGGTCCTGTATAATGAGACAGGTAAAATTACTGATCTCATTGTTAAGGATTCTCTCGGAAAGAGTGATCACAGTATGATTGAATTTCGGATACAAGTGGAGAGTGGAATAGCATCATCTAAAAATTTTATTTAAATGGTGCAGGATTGCAGCATGCTGTTGTGCAGAGGAACTTAGGAGTACTCTTACATGAATCTCTAAAAGTTGATTTGCAGGTTCAACAGGTAATCAGGAAGGCAAACTGAATATTGGCTTTATTGCTGAAGGGATTGAATTTAAGAGCAGGGAGGTTCTGCTGCAATTGTACAAGGTGTTGGAGAGGCTGTACCAGGAGTATTGTGCGCAGTTCTGGTCTCCTTACTTGAGGAAAGATATACTAGCTTTCGAAACGGAACAGAGGGGGAACAGCAAGAGGCCACGGTTTTGTGTCTCTCCATCAGCAATGCTCAGCCTCTGATCAATTCGAGGAAAATATTGGGAAATTTCAATCCCAGACCCCTCAGGCAGCATTAAAATGAAGGGTTTATTGAGACAGTCATTAAGCGATTCACTTTGGTGCAGGCCATTGAGACAGAGCAAATCACACAGGTTGAAATATGTCAAGAACAAGATAAGCTCCATTTTTTGATGGGATGCGGGTGAAATGGTAAATATTTCCTGTATCCTGAAGCACTAACACTAACGAATCTCAAATGCCTCTCCCTCCCACCCTCTATCTTTTCTCCTGCACCTCTCCCTGCTTGAAGCCTGTCTTCCAATGTCAATTTAACATTAACCTATTATTACTCTGACATTATAATTAGTATTTAAAGATAGTTTCACAGTTTGGGTTTAATTTCCTCTTTGAGGAGTCCTGTCAGTCAGACTGGTCAGTCAGTCAGTCAGTCAGTCCTGTCAGTCAATCAGGCAGGAAAGAAATGGTCGTGTGAGGGAGCCTTGGTTGACGAGGGAGGTTGAATGTCTAGTAAAGAGGAAGAAGGAGGCTTACATAAGGTTGAGGAAACAGGGTTCAGACAGAGCAGTGGAGGGATACAGGATAGCCAGAAGGGACCTGAAGAAAGGGATTAGGAGAGCTAAGAGAGGGCATGAAAAATCCTTGGCGGATAGGATCAAGGATAACCCCAGGGCATTTTATGCATATGTGAGAAACATGAGAATGACGAGAACGAGGGTAGGTCCGATCAAGGACAGTAGTGGGAGATTGTGCATTGAGTCGGAAGAGATAGGAGAGGTCTTGAACGAGTACTTTTCTTCAGTAGTTACGAACGAGAGGGACCGTATTGTTGAAGAGGAGAGTGTGAAATGGACTGGTAAGCTAGAAGAGATACTTGTTAGGAAGGAAGATGTGTTGGACATTTTGAACAACTTGAGGATAGACAAGCCCCCCAGGCCTGACGGGATATATCCTAGGATTATGTGGGAAGCAAGAGAGGAAATTGCAGTACCGTTGGTAATGATCTTTTCGTCTTCACTGTCAACGGGGGTGGTACCAGGGGACTGGAGAGTAGTGAATGTTGTGCCCCTGTTCAAAAAAGGGAATAGGGATAACCCCGGGAATTACAGGCCAGTTAGTCTTACTTCTGTGGTAGGCAAAGTAATGGAAAGGGTACTGAGGCATAGGATTTATGAGTATCTGGAAAGACACTGCTTGATTAGGGACAGCCAGCACGGATTTGTAAGGGTAGGTCTTGCCTTACAAGTCTTATTGAATTCTTTGAGGAGGTGACCAAGCATGTGGATGAGGGTAGAGCAGTGGATGTAGTGTACATGGATTTTAGTAAGGCATTTGATAAGGTTCCCCATGGTAGGCTTATGCGGAAAGTCAGGAGGCATGGGATAGAGGGAAACTTGGCCAATTGGATTGAAAACTGGCTAACTGGTCGAAGTCAGAGAGTGGTGGTAGATGGTAAATATTCAGCCTGGAGCCCAGTTACAAGTGGAGTTCCGCAGGGATCAGTTCTGGGTCCTCTGCTGTTTGTAATTTTTATTAATGACTTGGATGAGGGAGTCGAAGGGCGGGTCAGTAAATTTGCAGATGATACGAAGATTGGTGGAGTTGTGGACAGTGAGGAGGGCTGTTGTCGGCTGCAAAGGGACTTGGATATGATGCAGAGCTGGGCTGAGGAGTGGCAGATGGAGTTCAACCCTGCCAAGTGTGAGGTTGTCCATTTTGGAAGAACAATTAAGAATGCGGAATACAGGGTTAACGGTAGGGTTCTTAGTCAGGTGGAGGAACAGAGGGATCTTGGGGTCTATGTACATAGATCTTTGAAAGTTGCCACTCAGGTGGATAGAGCTTGTAAGAAGGCCTATGGTGTATTAGCGTTCATTAGCAGAGGGATTGAATTCAAGAGTCGTGAAGTGATGTTGCAACTGTACAGGACTTTGGTTAGGTCACATTTGGAGTACTGTGTGCAGTTCTGGTCGCCTCACTTTAGGAAAGATGTAGAAGCTTTGGAGAGGGTGCAGAGAAGATTTACCAGGATGTTGCCTGGAATGGAGAATAGGTCGTACGAGGATAGGTTGAGAGTTCTCGGCCTTTTCTCGTTGGAACAGCGAAGGATGAGGGGTGACTTGATAGAGGTTTATAAGATGATCTCTGAAAGTTGCCACCCAGGTAAATAGTGCTGTGAGGAAGGCATATGGTGTACTGGGCTTTATTGGCAGAGGAATTGAGTTCCGGAGTCCTGAGGTCATGTTGCAGTTGTATAAGACTCTGGTGAGGCCTCATCTGGAGTATTGTGTGCAGTTTTGGTCGCCATACTATAGGAAGGATGTGGAAGCTTTAGAACGAGTGCAGAGGAGGTTTACCAGGATGTTGCCTGGAATGGTAGGAAAATCTTATGAGGAAAGGCTGAGGCACTTGGGGCTGTTCTCATTGGAGAAGAGAAGGTTTAGGGGAGATCTGATAGAAGTGTATAAGATGATTAGGGGTTTAGATAGGGTAGATACTAAGAACCTTTTACCGATGATGGAGTCAGGTGTTACTAGGGGACATAGCTTTAAATTAAGGGGTGGTAGGTATAGGACAGATGTTAGGGGTAGATTCTTCACACAGCGGGTTGTGAGTTCATGGAATGCCCTGCCCGTATCAGTGGTGAACTCTCCTTCTTTATGTTCATTTAAGCGGGCATTGGATAGGCATTTGGAAGTTATTGGGCTAGTATAGGTTAGGTAGGACTCGGTCGGCGCAACATCGAGGGCCGAAGGGCCTGTACTGCGCTGTATCCTTCTATGTTCTATGATCAGAGGAATAGATAGAGTAGACAGTCAGAAACTTTTTCCCCGGGTACAACAGAGCGTTACAAGGGGGCATAAATTTAAGGTGAAGGGTGGAAGGTATAGGGGAGATGTCAGGGGTGGGTTCTTTAACCAGAGAGTGGTGGGGGCATGGAATGCGCTGCCTGTGGCAGTGGTAGAGTCAGAATCATTGACGACCTTTAAGCGGCAATTGGATAGGTACATGGATGGGTGCTTAATCTAGGATAGATGTTCGGCACAACATCGTGGGCCGAAGGGCCTGTTCTGTGTTGTATTGTCCTATGTTCTATGTTCTATCTATGTTCTAGGCATTCACTGGGAGGGGATTCACATACTTGTGTCAAATCCCAAGGCCCGGTTACTTTAACTAGAGGCTTCAATACTGTTTTAAAAATGACAGGGCTGCAATCCAGCAGAAGCCACTTAACCAGATGCCCCTTAAAATCCAGTTTCCATCAGAGGAAATCAAATCTCAGGGTACTAAACAGACACAACTCACTGGGCCCAGTGGGGTGCAGGTTATTGAACAGGCCTTAGGATTGTGTCACCCTCTGCCAAAAACCCTTGTTCTAAGGTCTCCTGGGGCATTAACTCTCTTTTATTGTTAAAAATCACACAACACCAGGTTATAGTCCAACAGGTTTAATTGGAAGCACACTAGCTTTCGGAGCGACGCTCCTTCATCAGGTGGTAGTGGAAGGCTCAATCCTAACACACAGAATTTATAGCGAGAATTTACAGTGTGGTGTAACTGAAATTATACATTGAAAAATTGATTGTCTGTTAAGCCTTTCATCTGTTAGAATACCGTGATAGTTTCACTTCTTTCATGTGTAAATCACAAAACCTTTTTTTATAAAGTGTTGCACTCTCGGGTTAGCTGTTAACAATGGTGAATAGCTAGACAACATGTTGAAGGTGTTGGCCCCCTGTGTTCTCTGTCTGTGCCATGATGTTTAGATTGATTCTAATCTAAAAAGTGAGGCAAGGAGTTTAACATGAATTTATGCAGTTTTTGAGCTCAGAGTTCTACATGAATGCATGCAGTTTTTGAGCAAAGTACAATGTAACCCTGCAAGTACAAATTCACTCCACAAATTATATGTGTGCATGTGGGTCTTTGTCTGTCTGTCTGTCTGGGTTGGGGGTTGTGAGTGTGAGAAAGTGTATGTGTGTGTGTAGTGAGTGCAGAGTGTCTTGAGTCTGTGAGGGGGTGCATGTGTGAGTGTGGGAGTGTGTGTCCGTAAGGGTGTGTGTGGGTGTCTGTGTGCGCGCCTGTGTGTCAGTGTGTATGTGTGTGTGTGTGTAGGAGTGCCTGTGTGTGGGTACAGTACAATGGTGGTCACCTGTAATGTGACATAAACCCAAGGTCCCGGACATTCAGCCTCGGACCTTCTGGTGACCATTCTCCAAGGTGGACTTCGGGACAGGCAGCAGAGAAAAGTGTCTGAGCAGAGGCTGATAGCCAAGTTCAGTACCCATAGGGAGGGCCTCCATCGGGACCTTGGGTTCATGTCACATTACAGGTGATCACCACTGCATTACACACACACACAGATACTCCTACATACACACACACTCTAACACACACACAGGCACTCCTATCCACACATACATACGGACACACATACATACAGTCACACACACAGACATCCATACACACCCTTACAGACACACACACTCACACGTGCACCCCCTCACAGACTCAAGACACTCTGCACTCACTACACACACATACACTTTCTCCCCAACCCAGACAGACACACACAGACAGACAAAGACCCACATGCACACATATACTTTGTGGGGTGAATTTGTACTTGCAGGGTTACATTGTACTTTGCTCAAAAACTGCATGCATTCATGTAGAACTCTGAGCTCAAAAACTGCATAAATTCATGTTAAACTCCTTGTCTCACTTTTTAGATTAGAATCAATCTAAACATCATGGCATAGACAGAGGACACAGGGGGCCAACACCTTCAACATGTTGTCTAGCTATTCACCATTGTTAACAGCTAACCCGAGAATGCAACACTTTATAAAAAAAGGTTTTGTGATTTACACAAGAAAGAAGTGAAACTATCATGGTCTTCTAACAGATGAAAGGCTTAATAGACAATCAATTTTTCAATGTATAATTTCAGTTACACCACACTGTAAATTCTTGCTATAAATTCGGTGTGTTAGGATTGAGCCTTCCACTACCACCTGATGAAGGAGCGTCGCTCCGAAAGCTAGTGTGCTTCCAATTAAACCTGTTGGACTATAACCTGGTGTTGTGTGATTTTTTTAACTTTGTACACCCCAGTCCAACACCGGCATCTCCAAATTTTCTTTTTTTTGAATCTTCAAAAAGAATTCTTGAGGTGAAAAATGAGACAGCATTAGTTGAAAGGCAAAGGAGAAAGATTTTGCAGAGAGATAGCACAGCAAGATGTCAGGTTTTCTTTTCTGTCACACAGAATCTCTTGGAAACATTCAAATATTGGGAGATGACTTGAGTATTCCTGCCAGACCCTCCTGAAAAATTAGAAATGATGGGTAGCCGATTAACAGTCAATGCCTGTTATTGATGGCACTGGGGCAATTGATATACAGCAAGATTCCACATACAGCGATGGATCAACAGCCAGACCATCTGATTGTTGTTTTTACCTTCAGTGTTGTTGATTCAGTATAACTATTTTCTGCAACCCCAGAATCTTGCCATTATAATTAATTTACAAGCTCAAATGCCTCTCCATCGCTTTCCTGTTTCTCCTGCTCTCTCGGTTCTTCAAATCTTTCTCTCACTGTCAGATTTTGTCATCCTGACCTACTCCATAACCCACATTAAGTCTCGGTCTCAGAAAGAGACATGGCTCACCTAGGCCTCCACGAGGTGCAGCCTGTCGAACAGGCCTCAAACCAATGCTCCTACCCTCTGGAAGTGGCTCTTGTTCAAGGCTTTACTAGCCCCAGTTAATTTGGGTCTTCACATTGTAGTTTTCTAAACAAAGGTTCCTTGTGATAAAAGAGAAAAGATTTGTTGAAAGGGAGAATGAGAGCATTTTGCTGCAAAATGACACAGGAAGAACCTAGATTTATCTGCACGCCATCACCACCCACCTGCACTATGTTACGTAAAATCACATCAACATCAAAATACACGCACACACACATTCAAATGCATGCCAGCATTCAGAAATTCACAGTCTCTCTTTCACAGAGTCACACTACCTTTCACATTCATATCTTGTTGCTCACATGCAAACACACTATTAATACACACATTCAAAGTCAGGAACATCGATGTCAAAATCTCCACCCTCATTCTCGCGCACACACTCTCACTCACCCATTCCATAGTTACACACTCACCCACAAATTACTGCTCACTCACAAAAAGATAATTTAGAGATGCCGTTGTTGGGCAGTTTGGGCAGCACGGTGGCACAGTGGTTAGCACTGTGTCTCACAGCACCAGAGATCCGCGTGCAATTCCCGCCTCAGGCGACTGACTGTGGGGAATTTGCACATTCTCCCCGTGTCTGCGTGGGTTTCCTTCGGGTTCTCCGGTTTCCTCCCCCAGTCTAAAAATGTGCAGGTTAGGTAAATTGGCCACCCTAAATTGCCTGCAGTGTTTGGTGAATGGGTAAATGTAGAGGAATAGGCCTGGTTGCGCTTCGGTGGGTCGGTGTGGACTTGTTGGGCCAAAGGGCCTGTTTCCACACTGTAAGTAAGTAAGTAAAGTAATCTATAATCACACACACACCTACACAAACTCCCAAACATAGACTCGCGTGCACAGTCTCACTTATACTCCATAGTTACACACTCCCTCACACTCAATATTCACACACAAACCTGCGCACATTTCTATACATCTTCTTACATGCACACATTGTCACTGACTCACACTCACACACGTGCACTCTCTCATATGCATTCACTCCTGTGCATGTATTCTCTCTTGCTTGCACTGTCTTTCTATGTCTCACACTCACTCAACAACAAACTCTCACAATCATGCAAGACACACACACAATCTCTTACACACTCTCACACATTCTTTTGCAAAGTCTCAAACACTGTTTTGCACACATTCTTTTGCATAGAATCTGCCACTCTCCCCCACCCATGTGCACTTTCGTCCACGTGCTCTCTGTCTCTGCATCCTCTCTCTCAACTATACTCATGCACTGTCTCAAAACTCTCTCACTCACTCTAATACACATTTCCTGATGAAGGGCTTATGCCCGAAACGTCGAATTTCCTATTCCTTGGATGCTGCCTGACCTGCTGTGCTTTAACCAGCAACACATTTTCAACCACTCTAATACACATTAAATCAGTACTTTTCATCAGTATTCACTCAGGAACAGGACACTGTTGCTGATGTGAATATGGAATCACAAATAATTAGAATGGATGCCCTGGAAATATGCAGGGAAGAGGTTTTGGGAATATTGGAAAGGATGAATATAGATAAGTCTCCTGGGCCTGATGGCATTTACCCCAGGATCCTATGGGAAGCTAGGGAGGAGATAGCAGAGCCATTGGCCTGGATTTTTATGTCGTCGTTGTCAACAGGAATAGTACCAGAGGACTGGAGGATAGCGAATGTGGTCCCATTGTTCAAGAAAGGGAGTAGGGATAGCCCTAGCAACTATAGGCCAGTGAGTCTGACTTCAGTGGTGGGCAAAGTCTTAGAGAGAATGGTAAGGGATAAGATTTATGAATATCTGGGTAGGAATAACGTGATCAGGGATAGCCAGCATGGTTTTGTGAAGGGCAGGTCGTGCCTCACAAACCTTATTGAGTTCTTTGAGAAGGTGACCAAGGAAGTGGATGAGGGTAAAGCAGTAGATATTGTGTATATGGATTTTAGTAAGGCGTTCGATAAGGTTCCCCATGGTAGGCTAATGCTAAAACTTCGGAGGTATGGCATTGAGGATACATTAGAGGTATGGATTAGGAATTGGCTGGCTGGAAGGAGACAGAGGGTAGTAGTTGATGGACTATGTTCATCTTGGAGCGCAGTTACTAGCGGTGTACCACAAGGATCTGTTTTGGGACCATTGCTTTTTGTTATCTTTATAAATGATCTAGAGGAAGGACTTGAAAGCTGGGTAAGCAAGTTTGCGGATGACACAAAAGTCGGTGGAGTTGTGGATAGTGAGGAAGGAAGTGGTAGGTTACAGCGGGATATAGATAAGTTGCAGAGCTGGGCGGAAATGTGGCAAATGGAATTCAATGTAGCTAAGTGCGAAGTCGTTCACTTTGGTAGGAATAACAAGATGATGGATTACTGGGCTAATGGTAGGCTACTTGGTAGTGTGGATGAGCAGAGGGATCTTGGTGTCCATGTACACAGATCTCTGAAAGTTGCCACCCAGGTAAATAGTGCTGTGAGGAAGGCATATGGTGTACTGGGCTTTATTGGCAGAGGAATTGAGTTCCGGAGTCCTGAGGTCATGTTGCAGTTGTATAAGACTCTGGTGCGGCCTCATCTGGAGTATTGTGTGCAGTTTTGGTCGCCATACTATAGGAAGGATGTGGAAGCTTTAGAACGAGTGCAGAGGAGGTTTACCAGGATGTTGCCTGGAATGGTAGGAAAATCTTATGAGGAAAGGCTGAGGCACTTGGGGCTGTTCTCATTGGAGAAGAGAAGGTTTAGGGGAGATCTGATAGAAGTGTATAAGATGATTAGGGGTTTAGATAGGGTAGATACTAAGAACCTTTTACCGCTAATGGAGTCAGGTGTTACTAGGGGACATAGCTTTAAATTAAGGGGTGGTAGGTATAGGACAGATGTTAGGGGTAGATTCTTCACACAGCGGGTTGTGAGTTCATGGAATGCCCTGCCCGTATCAGTGGTGAACTCTCCTTCTTTATGGTCATTTAAGCGGGCATTGGATAGGCATTTGGAAGTTATTGGGCTAGTATAGGTTAGGTAGGATTCGGTCGGCGCAACATCGAGGGCCGAAGGGCCTGTACTGCGCTGTATCCTTCTATGTTCTATGTTCTATGTACACACTCTTGCACATGTTTTCACACACTATCTCCCATGCACGTTCACTCATACTCTAATAATTTGCCCTATGCGCACTGTCGGACACACTCATACACTCTCGGGTACATTCACTCGGGCACACTTACACACTTGTACACACTCTCACAGACACACTCATGCACAGGCACATGTTGTACGAGCACTTTCTGACAAACACAGGCACACTTTTGCACATGCACACATTCTTACACACACACACACACACACACACACACACACACTCTCAGTCATCTTTGTGCATACCTCCCTCTCACACACGTTGACTGTCAGCCACTCACGTTCTTCCACACACCTCTTCCTCACATTTTCTCTTGAAGACATTCTTGTATGCACACTCTTGTGTGCACACATACATGCTTACACAGCCACACATGTACACATGCATACACACACACACTTACGTGCACATGCCCGCATTCCATTACACACACTTTTGTACATATACATGTACACTCACTCTTACATGCTATTGCACATACACCAACGCTAGCATGCATGCACTCTCTCTTACACACAGTGTTACACACACACATAATTGTGCATATGCATGCTGACATGCACAGTCTCCATCATGTACACTCCCTTGCACATTCCATCTCTATTTAATGCATGTCGTGCACGTGCTCACACACACATGCACACATACTGTCTCACTCTCTTTCTTGCAGATACTCTTACATGCGCATACACACATGTGTATGCACATACACAGACACTTGTATACACACCCTCTTATGCTCTTAATTAAACAATCTTGCGCATACACATGAATGCACATATTCTTACACACTTACATACACTTTTGCACATGTGCACATAGATTCCCACAGTTAGACTTACACGCATACTTGCTTACACTGCATGTGCACTCTTTCACACATGCAATCTTTTCTTACTTACAGTTACACATATTCACATACACCCTTACAGACATCCTCATACACTCTTCCACTCACATATTTGCACACATATTCGGACAGGGCAGTGGAGGGATACAGGATAGCCAGAAGGGACCTGAAGAAAGGGATTAGGAGAGCTAAGAGAGGGCATGAAAAATCCTTGGCGGATAGGATCAAGGATAACCCCAAGGCATTTTATGCGTATGTGAGAAACATGAGAATGACAAGAACGAGGGTAGGTCCGATCAAGGACAGTAGTGGGAGATTGTGTATTGAGTCGGAAGAGATAGGAGAGGTCTTGAATGAGTACTTTTCTTCAGTATTTACGAACGAGAGGGACCGTATTGTTGAAGAGGAGAGTGTGAAACGGACTGGTAAGCTAGAAGAGATACTTGTTAGGAAGGAAGATGTGTTGGACATTTTGAGCAACTTGAGGATAGACAAGTCCCCCGGGCCTGACGGGATATATCCTAGGATTATGTGGGAAGCAAGAGAGGAAATTGCAGTACCGTTGGCAATGATCTTTTCGTCTTCACTGTCAACGGGGGTGATACCAGGGGATTGGAGAGTAGTGAATGTTGTGCCCCTGTTCAAAAAAGGGAATAGGGATAACCCCGGGAATTACAGGCCAGTTAGTCTTACTTCTGTGGTAGGCAAAGTAATGGAAAGGGTACTGAGGGATAGGATTTATGAGTATCTGGAAAGACACTGCTTGATTAGGGACAGCCAGCATGGATTTGTAAGGGTAGGTCTTGCCTTACAAGTCTTAGTGAATTCTTTGAGGAGGTGACCAAGCATGTGGATGAGGGTAGAGCAGTGGATGTAGTGTACATGGATTTTAGTAAGGCATTTGATAAGGTTCCCCATGGTAGGCTTATGCAGAAAGTCAGGAGGCATGGGATAGAGGGGAATTTGGCCAATTGGATAGAAAACTGGCTAACCGGTTGAAGTCAGAGAGTAGTGATAGATGGTAAATATTCAGCCTGGAGCCCAGTTACAAGTGGAGTTCCGCAGGGATCAGTTCTGGGTCCTCTGCTGTTTGTAATTTTCATTAATGACTTGGATGAGGGAGTCGAAGGGTGGGTCAGTAAATTTGCAGATGATACGAAGATTGGTGGAGTTGTGGACAGTGAGGAGGGCTGTTGTCGGCTGCAAAGGGACTTAGATATGATGCAGAGCTGGGCTGAGGAGTGGCAGATGGAGTTCAACCCTGCCAAGTGTGAGGTTGTCCATTTTGGAAGAACAAATAAGAATGCGGAATACAGGGTTAACGGTAGGGTTCTTAGTCAGGTGGAGGAACAGAGGGATCTTGGGGTCTATGTACATAGATCTTTGAAAGTTGCCACTCTGGTGGATAGAGCTTGTAAGAAGGCCTATGGTGTATTAGCATTCATTAGCAGAGGGATTGAATTCAAGAGTCGTGAAGTGATGTTGCAGCTGTACAGGACTTTGGTTAGGTCACATTTGGAGTACTGTGTGCAGTTCTGGTCGCCTCACTTTAGGAAAGATGTGGAAGCTTTGGAGAGGGTGCAGAGAAGATTTACCAGGATGTTGCCTGGAATGGAGAATAGGTCGTACGAGGATAGGTTGAGAGTTCTCGGCCTTTTCTCGTTGGAACAGCGAAGGATGAGGGGTGACTTGATAGAGGTTTATAAGATGATCAGAGGAATAGATAGAGTAGACAGTCAGAAACTTTTTCCCCAGGTACAACAGAGCGTTACAAGGGGGCATAAATTTAAGGTGAAGGGTGGAAGGTATAGGGGAGATGTCAGGGGTGGGTTCTTTACCCAGAGAGTGGTGGGGGCATGGAATGCGCTGCCCGTGGGAGTGGTAGAGTCAGAATCATTGGCGACCTTTAAGCGGCAATTGGATAGGTACATGGATGGGTGCTTAATCTAGGATGGATGTTCAGCATGGCATCGTGGGCCGAAGAGCCTGTTCTGTGCTGTATTGTTCTATGTTCTATGTTCTATACTCACTCTCTTTCTTGTACACTCATGCACATATTCTGTCTCTATAACACACACTCTCTCTGACACACTTACCCACACGCTCTCTTGCACAACCTCAGGTACACACACATGTTTGTAGGCAGACACTTATTATATCACTCTCTCTATGACACCTTTGCACACTCATGCTGTCGTACACACTCTTTCTCTCGCCTGCACCCTATCTCACACAGTCCTGACTTATCACACTGGATTTTGTGCAATCTCTCTCTATTTTGTGCACTCTTTCTCTCACATGTGCATGTTCTCTCGCACTTTTTCTCCCTCTCACACACTGTCTTACAATCAACCCTGCATGCTCTCTTGAGACTCTCTCACTCACTCTCTCTTGTGGGACGTGTAGTCTTATCCATTGTCTTCTCCTGGCAATGACCTGCAGCCCCACTGCCACACTGCTCTGCTACTGTCAGTGGTCTTGCATGCAACCTGTTCATTTAGCAGAGACCTGTGGTCATAGCCCCACTCTGTTCACTGGCACCAGATGGTTGTACAACCGCCACTCTATTGCCCCAAGTCCACTCTGTTCGCATAGAAACACCAACATCCCCAGGTCCCTGTTTCCCTTTGCAATATCCTGTGTTCCCACTTGCAAACTCTTTCCCCAAGCAACAGCTTGTGAACCCATCCCCACTGTCTTTCCTTTAGTAACGGCCTGTGAATATGCCTCACTCACTTCCACTGGAAACAATCTGTGCAAACAGCCATAAACTGTTCCCTTAGTGATGGAAGGTGAGAAAGGATCCCAGGAAGAGAGGTTTGGAGAATGTGATCAACATTGGGAAGTAAAGAGAGTGCAAGATGGAGAACAAATGAAGGAGAGTGGCGAAGGGAGAGCGAAAAAGGTAGAGAAAATGCGAGGAGAGAGAAAGGGACATTACGAGATAAAGAAAAGAGAGAGAGACAGCATGAGAGAGAAAGGGACAGTATGAGAGACAGTATGTGAGAGAGAGAGAGAGAGACACTGCCAGAGATAATGAGAGGGACAGTATAAGAGAGAGAGAGAAGGAGAAAGAGAGTGGAGAAACAGTGTGAAAGAGAGATATGGGCGACAGTGCGAGAGAGTGACAGTGTGAAAGAGTGAAACACGGGAGGGGAATGAGAGAGGTGGAGGGAGGGAGTGACAGAGAGAGAAAGGAAGGCAGAGGGGAGGGGGAAAGCAGAAGCAGAGAAAGAGAGAGAGATAGAGAGACAGAGGAGGTGATAGAGTGACATGGGGAAAGAGAGGGAGGGACGGGACGAGAGGTAGGAGAGAGGGAAAGTGAGACAGAGAGAAAGAGGGGAACAGGAGGAAAGACAATGTGATAGATAGATGGACTGACACACAGAGAGGGGCGGACAGAGGGAGATAGAGGGGTGAGAGAGAAAGAGGGAGTACATAAGGGTGGAGGGATGGAGAGGGAGTAACAGAGAGGGGATATAGGGATGGAGAGGAGGCAGGTGTAGAGAGAGAGACAGAGAAGTGTGAGGGAGGGAGAGGGACAGAGGAGAGAAGAGGGGAGAGATATGGAATGGGGAGAGGGGGTAAAGAGCGAGGGGGCGCGGCAGAAATAGAGAGGCTGGTGGTGAGGAAGATAGTGGAGAGACAGAAGGGGAAAGGGAGAGAGATTGGAGAGGGAGTGGACAGAGTATGGGAAGAGACAGAGGGATGGAGAGAGAGCAACTTGGGAAGGGGGCAGAGAGGGAGAGATTGAATGAATGAGTCAGACATGGGTAGAGAGGTCTCAGGAAAAAGGGAGGGGAGGCCTGTGAGGCAATGCGGCAGCAAGTGAAAGAAGAGGACAGAGGACGAGGAGGACAGAGAGGTGGAAAGAGGGAAAGTGACAGAGGGAAAGACAGAGGGGGCAGAAGGAGAGTGAAAGAGTAGGAGGAGTGGGGAGAGAGACAGTGAGGGGTGTCAGAACGAGAGAGGGACAGAGGCAGAGGGAGAGAGGAGGGGAGGACAGTAGTTGGGGAGAACAAAAGGGGTGAAAGAGAAGGGTGAGACAGAGGAGGAGAGAGTGATAGAGAGAAGGGGACAGGGGGCGAGGGTAAAGGCATAGAGGGGGAGGGGGAAAGAGCGACAGCAAGAGTGAGAGAGTGACAGCGCCAGGTGGAGGTAGAGAGCACGAGACAGTGACAGTGTGAGAGAAAACCCGGGACTGCTTGACAGATGAACCATGTGAGAAAGGGAGAGAGGGACTGTGCGTGAGATGCGGGGTGGGGGGGTGGGGGGGGCCTGGTAGAGAGTGCGAGATAGGTGTGGGAGGAGGATAAATCTCATCCCAGAAGACTGCATATGGTCAACTTAGGTCACAGTATGGCTGTGAAAATGCCAAATAAAGACATTTTGCAGTAATTAGTTATTTTGTCAAAGCTGTTCAGAATATTTAGAAGTAGATTCGAATTCAAGATACTTCAGATAATCAGAAAGACAGATTTCAATGAAAGAAGATTAATTAAAATCTGAAAGTTAACTATACTCAGTTAGTCTTCCCCTTATCATTAAAGAAATGTCTAGTGCACACTGGAAAAAAACATATTGCTTGCCACTCATTTGTTAAAGAACGCTAACAGCAGGAGTGAATATAAAACTTTCGATATAACTAACTTTATAATAGAATTTAATGTTATGAATCTTATAACAGATAGTAACAGCCAACTGCCTTTTGTGTCTTTCATTGTGAGGACAGTGGGAAGTGTAAGATGAGTAGCAGAATGTCATAACAGATGAATACAATAAATAACAGAATTCACGCAGTCCTTGAAGATAAGCAAGACAGACACATGCCTGTCGGCATATAGCCAGTAACATTGGAATATGTATTAATGGGATGCATTGAAAGATTCACGGACCTGGTAATTACAATGTCTGCTAAACATCATGACATCATGAGGAACCTGAGGCCATCTGTAGATGTGTCCATCATTGATTAGGTGCTTCATACAATTGCATATAAAGAATAAGGGGAAGGCACAGTGACCACGTTGTATGTGATTATTGAAAGATGTATAAAAATATTGTATTCCACTAGGAAAGTCAGGGTCATTCTCTTCCAATCTGAACCAAAGATTAAGGTGATAAATGAGTCCCCAGGTTGAAGCCAGATTCGGGGATGGTCTCTGGTCCTCTGCCTGCTTGACTAGAAGTACCATGCGGCTGAATCCCGTCACCTCCTACATCTTTGTCCCTGGTCAGGGTTTTCAATCCTCCATGAAGTGACAGAGATGAGGAGAGAGTGAGGAGCTGTTAAAGAGTGAAGGATAGGAGAAAGAGGGACAGAGAGAGTGTCAGAGAGAAACAGGAGGGACAGAGAGATGGGGGACAGAGGGGGAGAGACTGAGGGGGGGACAGATGGAGGGAGGGGTGAGGGGGACAGGGAGGGAGAAGGAGGCAGGGTGGGAGAGGGCGGGCAAGAGAGAGAGAGAGGAAGACAGAGAGAGAAAGGGGGTACAGAGGGAAATGGTGTGAAGAGAGAGTGGGGAGACAGTACAAGAGAGAGGAACCGCACAACAGAGAGAAAGAGAAGGACCAAGAGAGAGAGGAAGCACAGAAGAGAGCGAGAAAGATGGACAGAAAGAGAAATGGACAGAAAGTGAGAGAGAGGGATAGAGACACAGGGAGATGGACAATGTGGAGAGAAGGGAGGGAGAGAGATGGGCAATGCGCAAAACAGTGAGGGAGAGAGAGGGATAGTATGTGCATATGTGAGAGAGATACCGTGCAAGGTATAGAGGGGTTAGGGAGAGACAGGGGTCTTGGTAGGTGGAGGATGAGGAGCAAAGTGAGAGAAGGAGGCGGGGTAAGATGGACACGGTGGTGGTAAAGGAGGAGTGAGAGGGAGTGGAGGAGAGAGAGAGGTGGGGAATGGAGACAGTGCGGAGTGGGAGAGAGTGAAGGGGTGGGAGAGATAAAGAGTTGGGGACAGATGGGAGAGAGTGAGACAGAAGGAGAATGGCCTTGAGAGAGGGATTCAGATGGAGGGAAGAGAAAGGGAACAGAGTGGATGAGAGAGGGTGGGGGAACAGAGGGAGAGAGAGAGGCTATCAGAGGGAGAGGTGGGGAACAGAAGGGTTCCATGAGAGAGAGGGGATCAGAGATACAGAGGGGGGTGGCGAGATGGAGAGAGAGGGGAACAGAGGGAGAGGGAGCACGAGGGCAGGTATTGGGTGAGAGAGAGTGTGGAGAGACAGAGAGGAACAGAGGTTGGGTCTGACCAGTAGAGGGAGAGATGGGGTGACATGAACGGAGCAATAGGGACAGAGGCAGAGTGAGACAGTAGAGAGGTAGAGAGATGGGTACAGTGCAAGAGAGAGAGAGAGAGAGAGAGGAAGCCATTGCGAGAGTTAGAGAGAAAATGGGAAACAGTGATAGACAAGGACAGTGTGTGAGAGAGTGAGCGGGGGCGTTGGAAGGTGGGGGTTTTGGAAGAGAGAGAGAGAAAAACCAATACGAGAGAGTGAGAAAGAGTGGGCCAGTGGGAGGGAGAAAGAGAGGAACAGTGAGACACACAAAAGAGAGGGGCAGTATGTGTGTGAGAGATGGACAGTGCACAGAAAGACAAAGTCAATGTGAGAGAGGGAATGTGCAAAAAGGTGGTAGGAAGAGGTAGAGGGGGAGGAAGAAATAGAGGGACATGAGGAAGAGAGTAATGGGGAGGGAGAGAGTGAAGAAATAGGGGAGAGAGGGAGAGAAAGGGGGACACAGAGAGAGAGAATAGGGGAGGATAGTGGTAGGTGGAAGAGAGAGAGGGAGACAAAGAGAGAGAGGATGGGGACAGAGACTGAAGGGGCAGAGGGGGAGACACAAAGGTGGACACAGGGAAAGAGCGAGAAGGGGAGACAGGTAGGGAGAGAGACACAGTGAGGGGGAGGGGCAGTGTGAGAGACAAAGTGAGAAACAGTAAGCTCGTGGGAGACAGAGATAGACGTGGACAGTGCAACAGAGAGAGAGAGAGAAGGAGAAATAAAAGCAAATTACTGCTTTGACAAAGGATCAGAGTCGAAACGTTAGTTTTTTTCTCTCCTGACAAATGCTGCCAGACCTGCTGAGATTTTCCAGCATTTTCTCTTTTGGTTTTGCAGAGAAGGAGAGAGATAGACAGTGCATAGAGTAGGATAGTGCACACGAGAGAGATGGAGAGACAATGTAAGAGAGAGAGAGCATGTGATAGAGAGGGAAGTTGGAAAATGAGTTTTGGGTAGTGATAGAGATGGGGAAGAGAGTGAGTGGGGAGGGAAGGTCTAGGGAGAGATATGGAGATGGAGAGAGTGAGGAATTGGGGAAGAGACAGAGGGAGAGAGGGTGAAAGTGGGGTAGATAGAGGGGTAGGGGTGACAGGGGAGAGAGTGAGACCAAGAGAGAGGATGTAGGGATGACAGAGAAGGAAGATAGAGAGAGAGGATGACAGAAAGAAAGACACAGGATAGAGAGGGAGGAACAGTGGGGGAGAAACATAAGGGAGAGTGGAGTGGAATTGTTGGAGACAGAGAGAGAGAGACGGGGAAACTGGGGGAAGAGAACTGGGTGGCACGGTGGCACAGTGGGTAGCACTGCTGCCTCACAGCACCAGAGACCCCCGTTCAATTCTCACCTTAGGCAACTGACTGTGTGGAGTTTGCACATTCTCCCCGTGTCTGCGTGGGTTTCCTCCGGGTGACTCCGGTTTCCTGCCACAGTCCAAAAATATGCAGGTTATGTGAATTGGTCATGCTAAATTGCCCGTAGTGTTAGGTGATGGGGTAAATGTAGGGGAATGGATCTGGGTGGGTTGTGCTTTGGTGGGTCAGTGTGGACTTGTTGGGCCGAAGGGCCTATTTCCACACTGTGAGAAATCTAAAAGGGGGGAGAAAAGGGACCAGAGTAAGGGAGACAAATGGTGTGAACAGGGGGAGAGAGTGGGTGAACAGTGGGAGGTGAGAGTGTGGGGTGGGGGCAGAAGGGTGATGCAGAGGGGTGTGGGATAGAGAGAGATTGGGACAGAGAAAGAACAGGAGAGAGATTGGGGACAGAGAGAGAGAGAGAGGGTGGGACCGTGGAAGGACAAAAAGAGACCAAGTGAGAGCAAGGGTTGGGAGGTGCTGAGATAGAGAGAGAGGAACAAAGGGCTAGAGAAAGAGGTGGGCAGAATTTGATGGCAATAGAAGGAAGAGAGATGGGACATGGGGGACAGAGAAGGGAACGGAGAGAGAGAGGAGAGCGGGTAGGGGTGGGGAGGGGGCAAGATGGATAGAGGGAAGAGTGTGAGAGAGAGATGGGGAGAGGGAAGAGAGAGTGATGGAAGGGGACATGGGGAGAAAAGCAGGCAGAGAGGGAACTGAGAACGAGACTGGAATTAAAATGGAGGGAGAGGGCAAATGAACAATGGAGAGATGGTGTTGATACAGCGGGAGTGAGAGGGAGAGATGGAGGTAAGAAGGGGAGAGACAGAAAGGGGGTATACAGGGAGTTAGACAGGACATAGACGGGGGGGAGGGTTAGAAAGAGATAAAGCGGGGTGAAGGAGAAATAGAGAGAAGTGGGGGATGGAGAAAAAAGGGAGGAGAAGAGAGCAGGAGGGAGCAGATGGGGAGGCAGAAGAGAGGGACAGAGAGTGGGGATATGAGGGAGGGTGTGGGTGAGGGAGAGACAGTGTGAAAGTTGGAGGGAGAGGGTGCAAGGGAGGAGAGATGAATTCTGCCAAAGCCAGGTTAGAGTGGGTGACCCGCAACTGAAAGCAAGGACAGAGTGAATTTAACACAACTCCTGAGCTTATATCTGTCCCTTCCCTGAGGGCTAGGACTTGGGGCCGAGTTTGTCTCTCTCCACGTCAGCCTCTTCACCAAAAAAGACAAATACGGTTTGCTGTGCTGCCTGACACTTTTTAATGACCATTAATGTTGTCTGGAACAAGGTGTCACTAAGATCAGAGGCTCCTCAACCAGTGTGCACAATACAAATTGACTCAGGCACCTTTACAGGCATCAGGAAAGGATTACACAACACGGGTCTGCAATCTGTGAAACATTTCACAATTTTACTTGAACACCACATAGTTTACAGGTTAAAATCTGCACTTTTAACAATTCTCCTTCTAACTTTCTGATTCTTTAGAAACTTTAAATGTTTCTGAGATAGTGTCAACTTTGCTGGTCTGTCGAATTGTTCAATTTGTTCCTCTCTTCACAGGTTGATTCTATCTCTGGTCAGAGGGTTAGCTTCTCTGGTCACAGCTATATCCCAACATACTTTTCAGTAGGCTGGAGAATGGGGGTTCTCAACTCCTGGCCAAAAATATAAAGGAGGATAGTAAAAGTTTTTTCAGGTATGTGAAAGGTAAAAAAATGGTTAAGACTAAAATTGGGCCCTTGAAGACAGAAACAGGGAAATCTATTACTGGGAACAAAGAAATAGCAGAAGAATTGAATTAGTACTTCAGATCTGTGTTCACTGGGGAAGACACAAGCAATCTCCCTGAGGTAACAGTGGCTGAAGGACCTGAACTTAAAGGAATTTATATTTGCCAGGAATTGGTGTTGGAGAGACTGTTAAGTCTGAAGGTTGATAAGTCCCCGAGGCCTGATGGTCCCAGGGTACTGAAGGAGTTGGCTCGAGAAATCGTGGATGCATTGGTGATTATTTTCCAGAGTTTGATAGATTCGGGATCTGTTCCTGTGGATTGGAGGGTGGCTAATGTTGTGCCACTTTTTAAGAAAGGTGGGAAAGAGAAAGCAGGAAATTATAGACTTATTAGTCTGAACTCAGTGGTGGGAAAGATGCTGGAGTCTATTATAAATGATGAAATTACGACACATCTGGATAGTAGTAGGATAGGTCAGAGTCAGCATGGATTTATGAAGGAGAAAACATGCTTGACTAATCTTCTGGAATTTTTTGAGGATGTAACTCTGAAGATGGACGAGGGAGATCCAGTAGATGTAGTGTACCTGGACTTTCAGAAAGCTTTTGATAAAGTCCCACATTGGAGGTTAGTGAGCAAAATTAGGGCGCATGGTGTTGGGGGCAAAGTATTAACTTGGATTGAAAGTTGGTTAGCTGACAGGAAACAAAGAGTAGTGATAAACGGCTCCATTTCAGAATGGCAGGCAGTGACCAGTGGGGTACCGCAGGGATCAGTGCTGGGACCGCAGCTTTTTACAATATATGTTAATTATATGGAAGATGGTATTAGTAATAACATTAGCAAATTTGCTGATGATACAAAGCTGGGTGGCAGGGTGAAATGTGAGGAGGATGTTAGGAGATTACAGGGTGACCTGGACAAGTTAGGTGAGTGGTCAGATGCATGGCAGATGCAGTTTAATGTGGATAAATGTATGATTATCCCCTTTGGTGGCAAGAACAGGAAGGCAAATTACTACCTAAATAGAATCAATTTAGGTAAAGGGGCAGTACAGAGAGATCTGGGTGTATTTGTACACCAGTCAATGAAGGTAAGCACGCAGGTACAGCAGGTAGTGAAGAAGGCTAATAGCATGCTGGCCTTCATAACAAGAGGGATTGAGTATAGAAGCAAAGAGGTTCTTCTGCAGCTGTACAGGGCCCTGGTGAGACCACACCTGGAGTATTGTGTGCAGTTCTGGTCTCCAAATTTGAGGAAAGGCATTCTGGCTATTGAGGGAGTGCAGTGTAGGTTCACAAGGTCAATTCCTGGAATGGTGGGGCTACCTTCCGCTGAAAGACAGGAGCGACTGGGCTTGTAGACCCTTGAGTTTAGAAGACTGAGAGGGGATCTGATTGAGACATATAAGATTATTAAAGGATTGACACTCTGGAGGCAGGAAACATGTTTCCTCTGATGGGTGAGTGCCGAGCCAGAGGACACATCTTAAAAATACAGGGTAGACCATTTAGGACAGAGATGAGGAAAAACTTCTTCACCCAGAGAGTGGTGGCTGTGTGGAATGCTCTGCCCCAGAGGGCAGTGGAGGCCCAGTCTCTGGATTCATTTAAGAAAGAGTTGTATAGAGCTCTCAAAGATAGTGGAATCAAGGGTTATGGAGATAAGGCAGGAACAGGATACTGATTAAGGATGATCAACTATGATCATATTGAATGGTGGTGCAGGATCAAAGGGCAGAATGGCCTACTCCTGCACCTATTGTCTATTGTCTATTGTCTGCTATGTTGAGTTCTTTTAAACTTCTGGCTAACTTCTGGAACTTTCCAAGGACTTGACCAATCAGAGGTTTCAAGCTAATTGGCTTTATCACCTTATAGCAGCCATTAGAGCTGCCACTTGCTCTTGATGTCTTGCTTAACAGCGACACATTTGATGTGTCTAGTTTTTGGTTTGGAAGTCTGGCTTTGTCCCAGACTATTCAGAGTAAAAATGTCAGGAGATCTCAGAAAGGTGTTCTGGTCTGCTTGTTCAATGTGGGAGCTCAAGGACATGGCTGATTTCCCTGACTCCTTCACTTGCTGGACGTGTGCCCAGCTGCAGCTTTTGTTAGATTGCATATTAGGGGCACAGTGGTTAGCACTGCAGCCTCATAGGGTTCCAGTTTCCATTCTAGCCTCGGGCAACTGTTTGAGTGGAGTTGTGGATGGCATGTTTATCGAATTGGTCACACTGCAGATTAGGATTGCTCAGGGAGAAAGGGAATAAGTGACCAAAAAACAGACGAAGAGCAGTAAGGCAATGCAAATGTTCCTGTGGTCATAGAACCTAGAACATTGCAGCACAGTACAGAACCTTTGGCCCTCAATGTTTCGCTGAATTGGGGAGCCAATCTGAAGCCCTTCTATCCTGCACTATTCCATCCTCCTTCTTATGTTTATCCAATGACCATTTAAATGCCTTTAAAGTTTGCGAGTCTACAGGCAGGGCATTCCATACCTCTATTACTCGCTGAATAAAGAAACTACCTCTGACATCTGTTCTATATCTATCACCCTTCAATTTAAAGCTATGTCCCCTCGTGCTAGCCCTCAACATCCAATGGAAAAAGGCTCTCACTGTCCACCCTATCTAACCCTCTGATTATCTTCTATGCCTCTATTAAGTCACCTGTCAACCTTCTTCGCTCTAACAAAAACAGTCTCAAGTCCCTCAGCCTTTCCTTATAAGACCTTCTCTCCATACCAGGCAACATCCTCATAAATCACCTCTGAACACTTTCCAAAGCTTCCATATCTTTGCTATAATGCGGTAATGAGAAATGTACGCAATACTCCAAATGTGTCCACACCAGAGTTTTGTACAGCTGCAGCATGACCTCATGGCTCCGAAACTCAATCCCTCTACTAATATAAACTAACACACCGTATGTTTTCTTAACAACCCTCGCTTAACAACAGGTATACTGTTTTTGGTCACTGTTGAGGGAGTTGGCTCACCAGGAGAAGGCAGCAGGAATCAGGTTCATGGCACTGTGGCTGGCTCTGTTGTACAGGAGGGTGGGAAAAAAAGAGTGGAAGGGCTACAGTGATAGGGGATTCAGTTATAAGTGAACAATACGTCTTTCTGTTGTTGAAAACGAGACTCCTGAACGGTATGTTGTCGTCCAGGTGCACGGGTCAGGGATGTCTCAGGCCAGCTGCAGGGGAAGTGTGAACAAGTAGCTGACATGGTGCACATAGGCACCAATCATACAGATTAAAAAAAAAGGATTAGGTCCTACAAGCAGAATTTAAGTACTTAGGAGCCACGTTAAAAAGTAGGACCTCAGAGGTAGTAATCTCAGGATTGCTACTATTGCTATTTGCTTGTCAAAGGAGAAATGAAAGAATACGCAAGATGAATGAGTGCCTTGAGAGATTGTGCAGGAGGGAGGGGAGATCAGGTTTTTGTCACATTGGGACTAGTTCTGGGGGTGGTGGGACTCTTACAAATCGAACAGTCTACACTTGGGCAGTAATGGAAACAATGCCCTTGGGGGTATTTTTGCTAATGCTGTTGGGAAGAGTTTATGGGCGGCACGGTGGCACAATGCTGCCTCACAGCACCAGAGACCCGGGTTCAATTCCTGTCTCAGGCGACTGTCTGTGTGGAGTTTGCACATTCTCCCCATGTCTGCGTGGGTTTCCTCCAGGTGCTCCAGTTTCCTCCCACAGTCAAAGATGTGCGGGTCAGGTGAATTGGCCATGCTAAATTGCCCGTAGTGTTAGGTAAGGGGTAAATGTAGGGGTATGGGTGGATTGTGCTTCGGCAGGTCGGTGTGGACTTGTTGGGCTGAAGGGCCTGTTTCCACACTGTAAGTAATCTAATCTAATGTGGCAAGGGGATGGGAACCAAATGAAGAGGTTAGTGGACTGTAAGGAGCTCGTAACTAAAGCCTGTAAGGAACTAGATACGTTTCTACACTACTATTGTTATAATACTGTATGGACTCACAAACTCTTAGCATTCGCCTGTACCTGTGTTTTGGTTTACCTATTATTTACTTACTTATGCTATTTAACCATGTGATATGCCTGTATTGCTCACCAGGAAAAGCTTGTCAGTGTACCTCTGTACACGTGACAATAAATTCGATTAAATTCAATTCAAATCAGCATGAGTAAGGGGAAGGGTAGGCAGGGAGAAGATGATAACCGCAAAGGGTCAAGTGGTCTGAGGAGCATTTGTTTCAATGGGAGAAGTGTGGTAGGTGAGGCAGATGAACTTAGGACTTGAATTAGCACCTGGGAGGATGATGTTATTGCTATTACTGAGACTTGGTTGAGGGAACGGCAACCTCCCAGGATATGGATGCTTCTGGTAGGATAGAGAGGAATGTAAAAGGGGTGGAGGAGTTGCATTACTGGTCAGAGAGAATATCGCAGCTGTGCTGAAGGAGGGAATTATCGAGGACTCAAGCAGCTGGGATCTTAACAGATATCTTTGCAGCATCCTTGAACACAAGTGAGGTCTCAGAAAACTGGAGAATTGCTAACATTGTCCCCTTGTTTAAGAAGGGTGGCAAGGATAATCCAGGTAATTATAGAGCAGTGAGCCTGACGTCAGTGGTATTGAAGCTGCTGAAGATACTGAGGGATAAGATCTATTCCTATTTGGAAGAAACTGGGCTTACCAGTGACAGGCCATATGGTTTTGTAAAGGGAAGGTCATGTCTTACTAACTTAATAAAATTTTTTGCGGAAGTGACAAAGTTGACAGATGAGGGAAGGGCTTTAGATGTCATTTACATTGACTTCAATAAGGCGTCTGATAAGGTTCCCCACAGAGGGCTGATGGAGAAAGTGGAGTTGCCTGTGGTCTAGGGTATATGAGCTACATGGAGAAAGAACAGGAGGCAGAGAGTAGTCGTGGAAAGGTGTTTCTCAAAATAGAGAACTGTGAGCGTGCTGGGACCACTGTTGTTTGTGATGCACATAAATGACCTTGAGGAAGATATAGGTGGTCTAATTAGCAAGCTTGCAGATGATACTAAGATTGGTAGAGTAGCAGATAGTGAGGGTGTTATAAGTGAATTCTGTCTAGGTATTCTAAATCTCCGGAGAATAGTCCCTGACACTCGGCTAACTACTCTACACTAGGGCTATGGTTCAGATCAGTGAGTAAAAAATGAGGTCTGCAGATGCTGGAGATCACAGCTGCAAATGTGTTGCTGGTCAAAGCACAGCAGGCCAGGCAGCATCTCAGGAATAGAGAATTCGACGTTTCGAGCATAAGCCCTTCATCAGGAATAAGAGAGAGAGAGAGCCAAGCAGGCTAAGATAAAGGGTAGGGAGGAGGGACTAGGGGGAGGGGCGATGGAGGTGGGATAGGTGGAAGGAGGTCAAGGTGAGGGTGATAGGCCGGAGTGGGGTGGGGGCGGAGAGGTCAGGAAGAGGATTGCAGGTTAGGAGGGCGGTGCTGAGTTGAGGGAACCGACTGAGACAAGGTGGGGGGAGGGGAAATGAGGAAACTGGAGAAATCTGAATTCATACCTTGTGGTTGAAGGGTTCCCAGGCGGAAGATGAGGCGCTCCTCCTCCAGCCGTCGTGTTGTTGTGTTCTGCCGGTGGAGGAGTCCAAGGACCTGCATGTCCTCGGTGGAGTGGGAGGGAGAGTTAAAGTGTTGAGCCACGGGGTGATTGGGTTGGTTGGTTCGGGCGGCCCGGAGGTGTTCTCTGAAGCGTTCCGCAAGTAAGCGGCCTGTCTCCCCAATATAGAGGAGGCCACATCGGGTGCAGCGGATGCAATAGATGATGTGTGTGGAGGTACAGGTGAACTTGTGGCGGATATGGAAGGATCCCTTGGGGCCTTGGAGGGAAGTGAGTGTGGAGGTGTGGGCGCAAGTTTTACATTTCCTGCGGTTGCAGGGGAAGGTGCCGGGGGTGGAGGTTGGGTTGGTGGGGGGTGTGGATCTGACGAGGGAGTCACGAAGGGAGTGGTCCTTGCGGAACGCTGATAGGGGAGGGGAGGGAAATATATCCTTGGTGGTGGGGTCCGTTTGGAGGTGGCGGAAATGGCGGCGGATGATACGTTGTATGCGGAGGTTGGTGGGGTGGTAGGTGAGAACCAGTGGGGTTCTGTCTTGGTGGCGGTTGGAGGAGCGGGGCTCAAGGGCGGAGGAGCGGGAAGTGGAGGAGATGCGGTGGAGGGCATCGTCGATCACGTCTGGGGGGAATCTGCGGTCCTTGAAGAAGGAGGCCATCTGGGCTGTGCGGTGTTGGAATTGGTCCCCCTGGGAGCAGATGCGGCGGAGACGAAGGAATTGGGAGTATGGGATGGCATTTTTACAGGGGGCAGGGTGGGAGGAGGTGTAGTCCAGGTAGCTGTGGGAGTCAGTCGGTTTATAATAGATGTCTGTGTTGAGTCGGTCGCCCGAGATAGAAATGGAGAGGTCTAGGAAGGAGAGGGAGGAGTCTGAGATGGTCCAGGTGAATTTCAGGTCGGGATGGAAGGTGTTAGTAAAGTTGATGAACTGTTCAACCTCCTCGTGGGAGCACGAGGCAGTGCCGATACAGTCATCGATGTAGCGGAGGAAAAGGTGGGGGGTGGTGCCAGTGTAGTTGCGGAAGATGGACTGTTCCACATATCCTACGAAGAGGCAGGCATAGCTGGGGCCCATGCGGGCTTCGTGACTCCCTCGTCAGATCCACACCCCCCACCAACCCAACCTCCACCCCCGGCACCTTCCCCTGCAACCGCAGGAAATGTAAAACTTGCGCCCACACCTCCACACTCACTTCCCTCCAAGGCCCCAAGGGATCCTTCCATATCCGCCACAAGTTCACCTGTACCTCCACACACATCATCTATTGCATCCGCTGCACCCGATGTGGCCTCCTCTATATTGGGGAGACAGGCCGCTTACTTGCGGAACGCTTCAGAGAACACCTCCGGGCCGCCCGAACCAACCAACCCAATCACCCCGTGGCTCAACACTTTAACTCTCCCTCCCACTCCACCGAGGACATGCAGGTCCTTGGACTCCTCCACCGGCAGAACACAACAACACGACGGCTGGAGGAGGAGCGCCTCATCTTCCGCCTGGGAACCCTTCAACCACAAGGTATGAATTCAGATTTCTCCAGTTTCCTCATTTCCCCTCCCCCCACCTTGTCTCAGTCGGTTCCCTCAACTCAGCACCGCCCTCCTAACCTGCAATCCTCTTCCTGACCTCTCCGCCCCCACCCCACTCCGGCCTATCACCCTCACCTTGACCTCCTTCCACCTATCCCACCTCCATCGCCCCTCCCCCTAGTCCCTCCCCCCTACCCTTTATCTTAGCCTGCTTGGCTCTCTCTCTCTCTTATTCCTGATGAAGGGCTTATGCTCGAAACGTCGAATTCTCTATTCCTGAGATGCTGCCTGGCCTGCTGTGCTTTGACCAGCAACACATTTGCAGCTATGGTTCAGATCAACCGAGTTCTGCCTCCACACTCCGCCGACCGCGGACTGTCCTTTAACCCTTGACTTCAAGGGAGACTGTCCACAAGGTCCCGTCCTAGGAGGCGAACTCCAAGCTGACAGCACCAGCCCTCATCCCCTCCGGCTACCGATTTTCCCGTGGCAAATCAAAATGCTGCGAGACACACAAATGAGCAATTGATGTTTATTTCAAACTTGCAAGTTTGGGCGGCTTCCAAAAAAAAGAGCTTCGGAAGAATCGCGACGGAAGATTTTACAGCACTAATATTTATACATTATTTTTACATGTAAAAACATTAATGACAATTCCATTGGTTAAAACATTTCACGCTTTTCTCTGCCAATTCTTTAATTAAATGTTATATTGTTTTTAACAATTCTGCTGGTTAAAGCATTTATCTGCACAAGCATTCCTTGGTATCTTGCCCAAGGTTACCATGTTCCTGACATAACAGAGGTGACTTCTGGTTCATGTTCTCATGTGGCCTAGTTGCTTATAATTAGCCTTTACTTATTAAACCTCAGTCTTAATACAGAAATCACCTTACCCATACCAAAAGAATGTGTGTGGTGTGAGTGTGTGTGTGAGTGAGTGTATGTGTGTGAGTGTATGTGTGTGTGTGAGAGTGTGTGTGTGTGTGTGTGTGTGTGTGTGTGGTGTGAGTGTGTGTGTGTATGTGAGAATGCGTGACTCCTGCGTGAGAGAGAGAGTGTGTGAAACTGCAGAAATTACATTACCCATATCAATTCCCCCTGTCTTTTTATATAGTCTGTAATTTCTGTAGCATAATCATGGCCTTTCTATCCCAATCAGCCTCAGGATCATCAGCATCAGTTTGTAGGTGAATGCCCACAACTGTACGCGGGTCGCCCTTCATCAGGGCCGTTTCCCAAAGTGACTAAGACCCCTGTTACCACTAGAAGTGTAACCATTACTGAGACCATCACCCCCTTCCATTTACCGGACCACCACTCTAGCCAGCCAGTCCAAACAGTATTAACTCCTGAATTTTCAGCTATTTCCTCTGCCAGTGACTTAAGTCCCTCCAAGGCACGGGTGACCGAGCCGTCAGGGGCTGTGTTGTTAGGAATAAAAGTGCAACATTGAGAGCCGATCATGGCACAAACACCCCCCTTTTCAGCCAGGAGCATATCTAAGGCCAATCTATTTTCCCAAGCCATACGACTGGTAGCATCCAGTTGTTCCGCCAGACCCTTGACTGCATCTCTAGTATGGTTAATAAATCGTGCTTGGTTATAATAAATATAGTTTATCCAATCGACATTCTTGTTTATAGTGACCCACCAGAACAGGGACGACTCAAAGCCTGCTGCAATTTGGTTACGAGCTTTGAACTCATCAGGCACCCCCCTAGGGACCCCTATTGAATCAAGATAAATCTTATCATCAAAAGAAGTGGGCAACAGCGATCTCCTATCCCTTCCCTTTGTTCCGACTATCTGTTCTCCCTCAAATGCCAAGGTGAATGGAATTGCCAATTGTACAATCGCACATATCCCCTTCCAATCTGGGGGCAGGGTGGGTCTCAGTAGTTTGCCTCCACAGTACCACCACAGATCCGCTCGGGGAACATTTAAAGCTGAGTAGTTTCTTCCTTCCTCCGCTTCAGTAACATTTTAAATTGCTGAACACAATCTCAGCTCCCCCAAATCGATAGATCGACCTTGTCTGTGCACACACAACGTGTGGTTTCCAACAGCAGCCGAAAATACAGGGGGAGCTTGTGTCTTTCGTTTCTCCAAAGGAGGGAACATCAAACATCAAAGACAGGGAGGTACAATTCAGATTATTCCATGCAGTCTCATCCTGAAATAGGGCTATTATACATTCCATGCCCTGTTTGTTTCGCTCCCACCCGAGCGGAAAGGGAACCACCTGAGACACTGCCCTACCGGAGGCACATGCATAGCAATTGCTTTTGTTCAGGCTTTTAACAGTATATTTCACCCATTCAACCCAGGCATTTGCATTTCCGTATCCCGTTTCTATTTCAAGAGTCTGTCTCAAGTCTTTTACCTCTATAATTTTTAGTGATTTCGGATCAGTGTAAGGGGTTAAAGGTTGCAGTTTAGAATCAAGGAATCCCAAAGGCTGTCTCCGTCCGACGCCAATTCGAAAACAGCAGCCCACAAAACGCTTCCCATACGCTGTCATCTCTATCTTTAAATCCTTACTAAGGAGTTGGGACCCATTTTTACGGGGAAATGAGTCTTCAGAGGAAGCATTTTTAATGGTGAGATATATTGGATGACACTTCCTGTCAAAACAGTTTAGGGCTGGGCTAAATGGGGCTCTATGAGAGATGCTGCCTAACCTGCTGTGCTTTAACCAGCAACACATTTTCAGCTGTGATTGGAAGTTTTGGAAGTTATTGGGCTAGTATAGGTTAGGTAGGACTCGGTCGGCGCAACATCGAGGGCCGAAGGGCCTGTACTGCGTTGTATCCTTCTATGTTCTATGTTCTATGTTCTATCTCCAGCATCTACAGACCTCATTTTTTACTCTATGAATAGTAATGCCAGGCGGTGGTTCTTCCGACCCAAACCTTACATCTGGAACAGTGTGAAGAGATATTTTTGAGGAAAGATATTCTCTTTGAAATTTTACATCTGGGCATTCTACTATGCTGCAAACATCGACCTTTATAACTTGTGGAAATTCTGAAACAGAAATCATTAACACATCAAAGGAAAAAGATATATGAGCAAATCTTAGAAGTAACAGGAATAACAGCATAATTCTAACTAGTGCTAGGAACTTAGACATTATATTAAAACGCAAAACAAAGTTAACATACAGTTCTGAAGAAACAGTCCCCGCACTTGCGTCGCCACAGTAATCAAAGTTTCTTCAGTCTAAGTTTCAGCGGGTCCCGCACTGGTTCGACAGTCCAGACCTTTTTCTCAGCTGGAGAGGGAACCGGACCTTTGACACGCGTGTAGTGAGTCCACCCCTTCTCTGCCGTGCGGATAGCGGTTTCGGTGGTAAGTAACACCAGGAATGGGCCGTCCCACACAGGTTCGAGAGTGCGCTGCTGCCAGTGCTTGATTAAAACCCAATGGCCAGGCTTAATGGTGTGTACAGCGAAGTCCAAAGGTGGTGTTTGCAGCAGCAGACCCTGGTGGTGTAAACAAGAAAAAGCGGAGCCCAGGGTCTCAACATATTTATGAACAAATATATCCCGTGATTCAAAAACAGGCAGATCCCCTTTTGGCCCAGGAAAGGGTAGTCCAAACATCATTTCATAAGGGGATATACCCAAATCTATCCGGGGCTGTGTTCGAATTTGGAGTAAAGCCATGTGGAGACATTTTGTCTAGGGCAAACCTAATTCTGAGATTAATTTAGTAAGCTGCTTTTCAAGTGTTTGATTCATACGTTCTACTCTGCCGGATGAGGACGGATGCCATGGTGTGTGAAAATCCCACTGTATACCTAATGCTTGTACTAAGTGTTGAAGAACTGTTGCGGTGAAGTGGCTACCTTGATCAGAATCAGTGGCTCGTGGGAGGCCAAAACGGGTTATTAATTGCTCTAGTAAGGTCTTGCTAACCTGAGAGGCTGTGGCAGTGGCTGTCGGAAAAGCCTTGACCCATCCTGTCAAGTGATCCACCATAACCAAAAGATATTTAAGACGCCCTACTGGGAGAAACTCAGTATAATCCACCTGAATAAATTCAAATGGCCGATATGCTGGATTTCGACCCCCTTTGGTTGCGTTCTGTCTCACTCCCTTTTTATTGACTCGTCTACATAATAAACAGTCCCTGGTGACCTGATTGGCCACTGTGTGTATTCCAGGGTGAGCATAGACCCTAAGAAAGGTATCGCACAAGGCTTGGGTTCCCCAATGACCACAGTGGTGAAGGTGAGTAATGACCCCTCTTGATATGGGCCGATTGAGTAACTGCCTGTCATCAGGAAGGAACCATTTGCCCATTTCATTCTTAGTTCCCCCTATTGACTTTAATTCTTCCTCCTCTTTTTCTGAAAATACCGGGGTTTCTATGACCTCTGGTAACTGGGGAACCCATAACACACAAATTAATTCTTCCTTATCCATACCCGCCGTGCGGGCCTGCTCGTCTGCCAACTGGTTGCCTTTTACTTCCACCTCCATTCCCTTTTGATGCCCCCGTATATGAACTACTGCTATCTCCTGAGGTTTCAGAAGATCTTCCAGTATTTTGACTACTAACTCTTCATGTACTAATTCCTTCCCCCTACTATTAATCATTCCCCTTTCGTGCCAAATTTTCCCAAAAGTATGCACCACACCGTATGCATATTTGGAATCTGTGTATATCGTTCCCACTTGACCTTCTAAACTGTCTAATGCCCGGTGCAGAGCATACAACTCACACGTCTGTGCTGACCAGGCATTGGGCAATCGTCCACTTTCTACCAACCTCCATCCTTCCTCATCAATAATGGCATACCCATTGAATCTTTTACCGTCCACTACCCGGGAGGACCCATCTATATACCATCGTTTCCCCAGATGGAGGGGTTGATCCCTCAAATCCTCCCGAACTTTACTTTGTAACTCGACAATGTCTGTACACTGGTGCTGTAGCGGCTGTTCCGATTCCCCTTTCCACAAGAATTCAGCAGGATTTGAACAGGCGCCCACCTCTATTCTAAGATCCTCTCTATCTAAGAGGACTGCCTCATATTTGAGGATTCGGGAGTCTGTGAGCCATCGTCCTGCCTTTTGATTCAGGATAGTGCGAACTTGGTGAGGGGTAACCACAGTCAGTGGTGCACCAAACGTCAGTTTCCGACTTTCTTCCACTAGCTTAGCAGTGGCTGCTACTGCCTGGACACATTCAGGCCAACCCCGTGAAACGGGGTCTAGAATTCGGGAGAGAAAAGCTACGGGTTTTCTATGTCCACCCCATTCCTGAGTTAAGACCCCAAAAGCTGTCCCCTGTTTGGCGTTAACAAAGAGTCGGAAATCCTTATTAAAATCAGGCAGGCTCAAAACCGGTGCTGTAACTAATTTTCCTTTAAAGTTTCAATCAGCATCTTTCCTTCAGGATCCCATTTAACCCTGTCCGGAGCCTCTTCTGTTAGCTGCAGATATAACTTTTTCGTAAGAGTAGCATAATTATCTATCCAGAGTCTACAATAACCCAGCAAACCCAGGAACTTCCGGAGTTCCCTCTTGGTTCGGGGTAGTCCTAATTCTACAATTCCCTTTATTCTTTCGGGGCTTATTCTCTTTTGCCCTTGACTGATCAAATGTCCTAAATATCTAACTTCCCGTTCCACGTACTGTAATTTGTTCTGACTAACTTGCAACCCCTTTGCTGCCAGGTAGTTTAACAAATCATTAGTTCCTTGCTGTGTGTCAATTTGGGTGGGACCGGACAACAGAAGGTCGTCCACATACTGAATTAATTTTAAAGTTGGCCTCAAAGTCAAGCCCTCAAGAACTTGTTGTAGGATCTGTCCAAACAAGTTTGGTGACTCAGTAAACCCTTGAGGCAAGACAGTCCATCTATACTGCTGTTTTCTCCCAGTATCAGGGTCTTCCCATTCAAAAGCGAAAAGATCCCTACTAGAGGGGTGGAGAGGGCATGCCCAGAAGGCATCTTTTAAATCCACCACACTAAACCAAACATGATCTGAGATAACTCTTCCCAAAATGGTGTAGGGATTAGGTACAACAGGATGTCGGGCTTGTACGATTTTATTAACTTCCCTTAAGTCCTGTACCAATCGATATGTACCGTCTGATTTTCTGACAGGAAGGATCGGGGAGTTAAAACTGGACATGCAGGGCTCTACCAGCCCGTCGGCAATCAGGTCTGTCATAACTTGTTTTAAACCTTGCCTTCCTTCTAAGGATATAGGGTACTGTCTAATGTGTACAGCGGGGCTCCCAGGTTTTAATTCTACTTGGACTGGGGAAATGTCCAGTCGCCCCCTATTTCCTTTAGCTGTCCACACCCGGGGGTCTATTTCTGCTAGACTTTCCTCATTCAAAAGAGCCATTACTATCAATTGCTCATCTTCCCCCACTCCTATTTGTAAGCTATTAGAAGCCCTAACTTTCATAACTTTTTATGGGACTGAGTTCACTTGAAGTACTCTACTTTATCTGCCCCTCTGCCTTATCGGCAGCCTATATACCTCATTTTCCTGAAGGTGAATACCACCCCTTATGTGAAAATCATATCATGAAAGAAAATAACGTTAAGCCTTCATAAAATTACAATAAAAAAGCACACTGAATCAAATGACAAACAACAAGTTTCAAACATAAAACCATTAACAAACAGATGAATTCAAGCCAGAGCACAAAGTGTTAAACTGCTTGTTAGCTGAGAAGCCTTCTGCCAGATTCTTTCTCACAGACACCATGATAACACAAACACAAACTCTCACATCCACAGAGACTACTTTATTTTTCACAATCAAATTTACACACAGAGATCCTATCGGGGCCGGCCCATCTCTTTCACACATACATAAATCACGAAGTGAACCCGAACATTTCCTAACCGACTCCCTTAATCTGTGTAAGAACGCACAGGGAGACTCGTCCTTTCCCTGCCTCAGGTCAAAAACCTTGGCTAAATTTTGCTGTTTGGGGATGCAAGTTTGTATCCCTTGGATTATCAAATTTCGCAAGTCTGACGTATTATCCCTTCTATATTGTGGTGGTCCCAGTTAGGGTTCCGAAGGGGATATTTGTCCTCACCCCTAACTATCCCCCTCTCATGCCAAATTGTCCGGCAAGCTCAATAGTTTTTTTAATCTCAATTAACACTTTCCCTATCCAGTATCCCCATATAAGTCTCCTTTCTCCTCCAGTAAATAGTATATTCAAAAATAGACATTAACTCAGCCCACATATACAGACTGGGCCTCAAAAATTAATTAATTTGTTCTGACAATCCTATCGGATTCTCAACCAGGACCGTCATTTCCTTTTAAATGTTCCGACCTCCCCACTGGTGAGGGGGTCATACACAAACACAATCTCCTTGTCCCCTATCGGCACTTTAGTCGTTACGTTCTTCCCCTTTTTTTTTAAAGAAATATTGCAATGTTCCTAGCTTCTCATATCCTCAAACACCAACTTATTAATTCATGCTTGACTAACTTTAAAGCCTGTTCCTAACTTGTAAACATATTTATATTTTTACGTCCATTTATTCAGTACTTAATATTTAAAATGTAAAATGCATACAGTTCCCAATTTTGAAATCCACTGTAATCACCCAGATTTAGTACCCTAATTTAGATCCAAAATTAGTTTTCTTATGTATTCCTGACCAGTCATTTCTCAATTACAATACTTTAGGTCATAAAATAATCAGAGCTGTTTTACAATAATTTGTCAATTCAAGTTAAAAGAAATTCTAATGGCCGAATCCAAGGTCTCAGATAATAACCATGGAAGTTATCGTCTTTTTTTTCCGACAGCCTACTGTTGTACTGAAAATTCAACTGTCCTTCACATATTGAAAAAAATCATGTTAAGTTTACATAAAAATCACATTTAAAACAATCCTGGAACTCAAGCTCCAGTGAATAAAACTTCCTCATTCAATCACCAACAAACAAATGTGCATTCAAACCAAATCACAAAGGGTTAAATGTTTTGCTAGCTGTTCTCGCACTCTCTCTCTCTCTCTCTCTCTCGCTCTCTCTTCCTCTCTCCACAATCTCTGTAGAATCTATCAGAGGGAATTTTTGGGGTTTCGTCTTCCCGTTCCTTTTTCGACCCGGAACATTGGCCACCCATGGTTGGTCTTCAGGCTAACCTGTTTTCTATACTCTGGTTACTTAGTCAACCCTTTTATCCCGGTTACCAAGTTAACCCTTAATTTCCCGGTTACCTGTCACAACCACGGAGTCGACAAGGCAGTGTACACTTCTCAATTCCGCGAAAACCCCAAATACCAGAGAAGGTTCTTACCTTGATCCGTGCACGGAGTTGTCCAACTCAAGATAACACTTCAACCTTTTACTTTATTATAAGCGGTTCCTATTCACATCGTTTGCTCAAATATCTGTGTGTGTCACAGTGTCCCGGAATCATTCAGAGCCTCCCGTGGGAGTTCTTTTTAGTATCCCGGACACGAGCCCCCAAATTTGTTATAAGTGAATTCTGTCTAGGTATTCTAAATCTCCGGAGAATAGTCCCTGACACTCGGCTAACTACTCTACACTAGGGCTATGGTTCAGATCAACCGAGTTCTGCCTCCACACTCTGCCAACCGCGGACTGTCCTTTAACCCTTGACTTCAAGGGAGACTGTCCACAAGGTCCCGTCCTAGGAGGCGAACTCCAAGCTGACAGCACCAGCCCTCATCCCCTCCGGCTACCGATTTTCCCGTGGCAAATCAAAATGCTGCGAGACACACAAATGAGCAATTGATGTTTATTTCAAACTTGCAAGTTTGGGCGGCTTCCAAAAAAAAGAGCTTCGGAAGAATCGCGACGGAAGATTTTACAGCACTAATATTTATACATTATTTTTACATGTAAAAACATTAATGACAATTCCATTGGTTAAAACATTTCACGCTTTTCTCTGCCAATTCTTTAATTAAATGTTATATTGTTTTTAACAATTCTGCTGGTTAAAGCATTTATCTGCACAAGCATTCCTTAGTATCTTGCCCAAGGTTACCATGTTCCTGACATAACAGAGGTGACTTCTGGTTCATGTTCTCATGTGGCCTAGTTGCTTATAATTAGCCTTTACTTATTAAACCTCAGTCTTAATACAGAAATCACCTTACCCATACCAAAAGAATGTGTGTGGTGTGAGTGTGTGTGTGTGTGTGAGTGTATGTGAGTGAGTGTATGTGTGTGTGTGAGAGTGTGTGTGTGTGTGTGTGTGTGTGTGGTGTGAGTGTGTGTGTGTGTGTATGTGAGAATGCGTGACTCCTGCGTGAGAGAGAGAGTGTGTGAAACTGCAGAAATTACATTACCCATATCAAGGGGACTGTCAGAGAATGCAGAAGAATGGATGCAAGGTTGTTTGCTGAACTGGAAGCTTCACTTTCAGACATTTTGACAACATACTAGATAACATCATCAGTGAGCCTCAGATGCAGCATGAGTGATAGTGACCTGTATTCTATTTATATTTTAGGTTTCCTTGGATTGGTGATGTCATTCTTCCCAACACCCACAAACAAAGCTGCATTAGAACATTATTTCAACAAGCCAACACAACAGCAGCGCAGAGGAAATACGAAGACCAGAGGAAAATCACCTATACAGTGTATTCAAAAAGAACAGGAACCCAATTAATACAGTCCTCCAAATTCTTAGCAACAAACCCAAACAACCAGACAAAACACATCAAAAAGCCTAGGCACTTTCCCCTACATCAACAACATCTCGAAAATGACTGCCAGGCTGCTCAGATGTCTTGGCATCAAGGTAGCCCACAAACACACCAACACACTAAAACAGCAGCTAATGAACTTGAAAAATCTTAGACAGACAATAAGCAAAACTAATATCATGTATAAAATAACTTGCAAAGACTGTAACAAACACTACATTGGACAAACTGGCAGAAAACTAGCCACCAGGATACATGAACATCAACTAGCCACAAAAAGACATGACCCACTCTCACCAGTATCCTTATGTGCAGATGAGGAAGGACAACTCGGACAACACATCTATCTGAAGACAAGCCAAACAGAGACACACAAGCAAATTCCTAGAAGCATGGCATTTCAATCGGAACTCTACCAACAAACACATTGACTTAGATCCCAGTTACCACCTCCTGAGAAAAAGAACAGGAAATGACATCACCATAGGAAATGACATCACTATAGGAATGACATCACCATCCCAAGGAAACCTCAACACATAAATAGAATGCGAGTCACTATCACCATTGCATCACCGGAGGGCCACTGATGATGTTACTTAGTATGGTGATGAAACATCTAAAGACAAAGCTTTCAGCGAGCAAACTTACATCCAGAACGTCAGCCTGAGCTACAAATGTTCTCAAAACTTACTAATGCAAAAGAATCTGGATAGATTGGAAAGTTAGGTGGAGAAATGGCAGATGAAGTTCAATCTGGACAAATGTGAGGTGATACATTTTGGAAGATCGAATTCTAGAGCAGACTATAACATAAATGGAAAAACCTTGGGGAAAATTGATGTACACAGAGATCTGGGTGTTCATGTCTATTGTACCCTGAAGGTGGCAAGGCCGTTCAATAGAGTGGTCAAGAAGGCATATGGCATGCTTTCCTTCATCGGACAGGATATTGAGCACAAGAGTTGGTGAGTCATGTTACAGTTGTCTAAAACTTTTGTCCGGTCACAATTAGAATACTGCATACAGTTCTGGTCCCTACATTACCAAAAGAACATGGATGCTTTGGAAAGGGTGCAGAGGAGGTTCATCAAGATGTTGCCTGGAATGGAGGGTGCTAGCTATGAAGAGAGGTTGAGTAGATTAGCATTTTTTTCTTAGAATCTAATAATCTAATCAACCTCTCTTCATAGCTACAGAAAGAGGACTGGCCCATGATTCGAGAGAAATATTGAAATGTGTCTCTGTAACCCGCTGTGGGATAAGGTTGGACAAACCAGCACACTACCCTCAGTCTATTACAATAGTGACAGATTACTTCATTGTTGAAAATTTGAATTGAAATGAAGAAATCCAGGATTTATTGACTACTGAGTGAGTTTGTTTGATTTAATAATTTGAGTGAAGGGATATTTCAGCACATTCTTCAGCTGCTGTCTGAACTTAGTCTGGGTCATAACATAAATTGCAGTGTTTGTGCAGCAACTGAGGAGCTGCAGCATGAAGCCCAGTTCCCGCACAAACCAATCAAGAGACACAGACTTATACCCAATCAAAAACATCCGGTACCATATAGAAAACACCATTAACATTGACCATAACAGGATGAAATTGGCCGAGATTACAAAAAGTAAAATGATGGATTTTTTTCGATTCTGCATTTCTGTGCAACACTGACCATCCCCACTGGTGTGAGTCTGGAGTCTTCTGCGGGCTCTGCTGGTCACTAAAATGTATTTGACAATGAAAATATTGAGCAGCAGAATCAGGAGAAATGGGAGAACTGGGTTTAGAATATGGTGGAGGAATTCAATTGTGACCCAGAATAGACAGAATTGAACATCCCTTGTTACATAACAAAACCATGGGTTGTTCTCCAGCCAATACCAGCCCGAGAGCATAAAGTACCAGAAAATGTTCTTTAAACAGCTCAGCACAGTCACTGCTCCCAGAACCACAGCCGCTGTTTTCTCACTGCAATATTTACTTTTCAGCTTCTGGCAACAAATGGCCACAAATCGATCAAAGGTGAAAGTGACAGTGAACCAGACAGAGCAGTCAGTGGCTGTATAAAGCAGGACAGCGTGGACATTACACACAGGGATGGACTTCAGGAAGTAAAACTGTTCATCATAAACAATGGGAATGTGTCTCAATATCAGGTCGAGGATAATGACTAGTAGATCTGCCACTGTCATGGCCACCAGGTAACGTCTGACACATGGAGATAATCCACAATCTTTATAAAGCAGGATGAAGATCGTCATTAAGTTAACTGTGAGGAAGGCAAGCAAACAATTTATACATCAGTCTAGAGGCAATGTTACCAGTTTGGTTGAGGAGTGATATGGTTAATGTAATTTCTGCAGTTTCACACACACACACATATTTCTTTATTCACACATATACACACACACACACCCAATTCACGCGCATACACACACACACACACACAGATACACACTAGACCCACACACACATACAAAGACACACTAAGACCCACACACATATACACACTAGACCCACACTACCTTCACACACACACACACATATACATTCACACACCACACACATATTACACACACACACACCCAATTCACACACACACACACACACACACACACTCTCTTGGTATAAGTGGGGTAATTTCTATACTAAAACAGAAATTTAATGAATAAAAGTTTGTAAGACTAATAATTTACTAAGGCCATAAAGAAGCATGAACTGTAAGTCACCTCTGTAAAGCCAGGAACATGGTAACCTTGGGCAAGAAACCAAGGAATGCTTCAGTTAGACACAGAGGGCAAAATACAATGAAAGCTCTTTTCATGACATATACAAAAATCAATAAATGTTATAACTAGTAGAACATGAAGATAAGGGAATGTGCCAAATAGCAGAAATTGTAAAATAATATAACATTTTAATTAAAGAAATTGGCAGAGAAAAGCGTGAAATGCTTTAACCAATGGAATTGTCATTAATGATTTTTAATGTAAGAAAATCCATAGCGTGAGATGTTTAAACCAATGAAATTATCACCAATGTATTTGAATGGAAAAATAATGTATAAGTATTAGTGCTGTAAAATCTCCCGTTGCGATTTCCGAAGTCCTTTTTGGAAACTCGCCCAATCTTCGAAGATTGAATAAACATCTGTTGCTCCGTCTGTGTGTGTCTCGCAGTATTTCGATTTGCCACGGGAAAAGTGACAGCCGGTGGGGATAAGGGTCGATTCCAGTCAACTTGGTGTTTGTCCTTTTTGAACTTAACCTTGCAGACAGTCTCCCTTGATACAAGGGTTAAAGGACAGTCTGCGGTTGGCAGAGTTCGGAGGCAGGACCCGGTTGTTCTGAATCAGATCCCTAGAGTTAGAATAGTTAGCCAAGTGTCAGGAACTATTCTCCGGAGATTCAGAAAGCCTAGACAGAAATCACTTATAACAGGAGTGAGTCAAATTATCAAATGAGTCACTGTATTCAGAGATGTATTGATGGAATTGTAGCTGAATTAATAAAATTATTTCCAAAAATGTGATGTTAATAAAACATCTCCCGCCCAAACATACAGACACGCATCCATAAAAATAGATGATTTGTGGAACACTTTTATGCACTTGATCATTCGGTAGCAAACACAGGTCACATGGCGACAGTTCCTAACATGGAGGATGAAAGTGCTGCCATCTTCAAGGATTCTCTCTCAGTTCTTTTCAGACAAATGGAGGTTGGAAATTTCTGTCTTTTAGTTTTATTTTTTATTGGTCTAGATTAGATTCCCTACAGTATGGAAACAGGCCTTTTGGCCCAACAAGTCCCACCAACCTCTGAAGATTAACACACCAGACCCATTCCCCTACCCTATATTTACCACTGACTATGGGAAATTTAGCATGGCCAATTCATCTGGCCTGCACATCTTTGGACTGTAGGAGGAAACCCACGCAGACAGAGGGAGAATGTGCAAACTCCACACAGACATTCACCCGAGGCTGGAATCAAACCTGGGTCCCTGATGCTTTGAGGCAGCAGTGCTAAACACTGAGCCATCATGCTGCCTGTACCCTCTACAGTGAAAAAACATAAATGCAGGGAAAACGTATTCACCCATTTAGCTGTCTGAGGGGATTTCCAAACAATGTCTCCTTCTCCCTGGAATGGGATCTCTTCCCTCGGAATCTTAGCTTTTGTTCAATTAATTGACGTTCAAATATAATTTCAGATGTAAAATATACCAGAGGATGTCAGTTATGGAAAGTTCTGGATAATGTCCAGAAAATTCCAAGGTTCAGGAAAAGACCAGATTCTCCCAGTATGTGACACTTGAAAATGAGCAGAGTCTCTTTTTACACAAATTCAGGTACATCATGAGGCCATTCAACCCTTCAAACCTTCTCCATCATTCATTGAGGTTGTGGCTGATCTGATGGCATCCTGGGCTTCATGTTACAGGAACTTTTATTCATTTAATCTTCTGGGTTCCTGCCACTGACCAGTGGCCAATTGGACTCTTTTTACACCGATGTTCTTCAAGCATGTGTTCAGGAATCAAGTCCACAATGACTGACTATCCAAACAATACATTCCATCAGATTTAAATTTTGATGTTATTTTAAGAGCACTTTACACATAACAATAAAAAAGACACTCTTTTAGTGGATGTCATGATTCACTTACAGTTAGGAGATGTGGTGATTTGATTTGTCTCATCTTAAGATAAAAATCAATCACAGCATTGAGACTCTTGTCTCATTATAAAATGCCATTTAAAAAGGGCCTGTGTAGGAAATGTCAGGAATTAGGAACAAAAGTAAAGAGCAGAACCTCAAGTGTTAGAATCTCTGGATCATTACCCAAGCCACTTATAAATTGGTTCAGAAAGAAGAAAACTCAGGAAGTAAATGTGTCATGAAAGGATAGTGCAGGATTTCATGGGAAACAGGAAGGAAGTGGACCAATGGGATGGGCTCCACCTGAACCCATCAGCAACCAGGGTCCGAGCAGAACAGTTAAACAGCGTGGTCACAGGACTGGAAATAGTTGAAGGACAGAGACCTCATGAGAGGTTTTTAAAATTTCCAGAACAAATAATAGGAGAGACAGTTTGCTGCTGGTCAGTAATCTAAATTCAGGCACAGCAGATAAGGGACAACAATGATAAGTGAGATAATTAATGCAGCACTGAGGATGTTGGACTTAAATGCTTGCAGTACATGAAACAAGGTAAAAGAGCTTGCAGCTCTGATTGAATCTGGTGGGTACATGGATGTGGACAACCCTGAGACAGGGCTGCAAGATGATCAGGGTTGGGAAATAAATATCCAAGGGATTATTTCCAATTGAATAATCAGGCAGATGAGGAGAGCAAGAGGGGATACCTTGTTAGTAAGAGATGAAATTAAATCAATAACAAGAAGTGATATATGGTGAGAAGGTATTGAATCCATGTGCATAGAGATCAGGAACAGCAAAGGAAAAATAAAGTCTCAGTGGGAGCTGCATGCAGACCTCCTAACAGTTGTCAGGATGTGAGGCACAAAAGAAATTAGGAGACAGAAAAGGCATGTAAAAAAGTCTCTGCTGCGATCATCCTGGGGGAATTCGATATGCAAGTGATCTGGGAAAATCAGGTTGATAACATCCCAAGAAAAGGAATTTGTGGAATATATACAAGATTTCTTTTAGACAAGTTTTCCTTTGGACCTCAAGGCAATTCTGGATTTGATGATCCATAAGGAGGCAGACTTGATGGAGCTGAAGGAGCTTGTGTGGGCAGTGAGCACAATATGGTCAATGACACCCTGCTCTTTGAGAAGGAGAAGCTGGAAATCAGCACCGTTGACTAAACATAGCTTCAAAGACATGACGGAGGAGCTGGCCAGAGTTGATTGGTAGGAGAGGCGAGTAGGGAAGTCGGTGGAGCAGCAACGACTCAAGTTTCTGGGGGTAATTTGGGAGGCACAGCAAAAATTCATGCCAAGGAATAAGACACATACTAATGGGAGAAAGAGGGAAGATAGGAAAATGACTAACGTAACAACTGTTTAAGGCGGGAAGGGAGACGGAAATGGAATGTTATAGGCTGTTTGGGCTGACCTCGGTCGATGATTAGATATTACCATCCATTAATAAGGATGAGATTGTGGAGTGGATGGTAAAATAGGGCTAAGTCAACATGCCTTCATGTGAAGCAGAGGTTTCAGAAGATCTTTGATAAGGTGCCGCACAAGAGGCTGCTGAATAAGGTAAGTGCCCAAGGTGTTCAGGGCAAGATACTGACATAACCAGAACATGTCTGATTGGCAGGAGGCTGAGATTAGGGGTAAACGGATCATTTTCAGGATGGCATCTGTTGACTGGCAGAGTTCCAGAGGGGACCAGAGTTAGGACACAACTGTTCATGTTGCACATTAATGATCTGGCTACAGGAACTGAGGCCTTTGTTGCTAAGCTTGCAGATGACACAAAGACTGGTGGAGGGACAGGTGAAGTCGGTGAGACAACAGAAAGAAAAATCCCTGAAGGTGGCAGGAGGGTTTAGTGAGATTATTAAGAAAGTATATGGGACACTTTTTTTCTAAAGGTATTGATTGCAAGAGTGCAGATGTTATGTTGAGCAGTTCAGAACTTTATTTAGGCCAAAGCTGGAGGACTGTATACAGGTCTGGCCATCACTCTAGAGGAAGGATATAATTGCAATGGAATGACTGCAGAGGAGGTTCACCAGGATGTTGCCTGGGATAAGACCACAAGACGATGGAGCCAAAGTAGGCCATTCAGCCAATCGAGTCTGCTCCGCCACTCATGGTTGATCTGATAACCCTCAAATTCTATTAACTTCCATTTCTCCTTGATTCTCTTAATGATTAAAAATCTGTCCATTTCAGCTTGGAATGCACTTAATGACACAGCCTCGACAGCCCCCCTGTGGTTTAGAATTCAATAGAATCACTAAGGGTAAATGTTGTGCTTGGAATGTGGTCAGCCAGGTAGATATCAGTGTATGAGTTCCCCCAATGAGGAGATTAATCTGAGCCAATCAGAAAGCCCCAGCTGACAGCTATAAAGAGGAGTGTTCCCCCTCCAACTGTATTTTGATTTAGTCCCTGCCCTCCCCTTCACTGTTTTGATCACACAGCATTGCCCTTTGATGTGAAGGGCACTGCTCGTCACAGGCCACTCGGGTGTTTTCCTACTTTTCCTGGTGGTGGAAATTAAATAAAGATTTGTGCACTTTATGTCTCTCAAAAAAAAATAAACAAACAGGGGATGGTGAAGGGCACTGCTTGTCACAGGCCACTCGGGTGTTAAAAAAAAGAGGAGTGTTCCCCCTCCAACTGTATTTTGATTTAGTCCCTGCCCTCCCCTTCACTGTTTGTTCACACAGCATTGCCCTTTGACGTGAAGGGCACTGCTTGTCACAGGCCACTCGGGTGTTTTCCTACTTTTCCTGGTGGTGGATATTGAATAAAGATTTGTGCACTTTGCGTCTCTCACTGTGTCTCACAACTACACACACACACCATGGGTGCTGGGGAAAATAAGCACTACCGCAGTTAGGCGGTAGTGTGGGGTTTAATAAAAAAAGAAGAACAGGAGCGTGTAAAAAAAAAATTATATAACCAGGAGATGCCCTTTGATGTGAAGGGCACTGCTTGTCACAGGCCACTCGGGTGTTTTCCTACTTTTCCTGGTGGTGGAAATTGAATAAAGATTTGTACACCTTGTCTCTCACTGTGTCTCACACCTGCGCACACACACACCATGGGTGCTGGGGAAAAAACAAAAAAAAAGATAAAGAGGAGTGTTCCCCCTCCAACTGTATTTTGATTTAGTCCCTGCCCTCCCCTTCACTGTTTGTTCACACAGCATTGCCCTTTGATGTGAAGGGCACTGCTCGTCACAGGCCACTCGGGTGTTTTCCTATTTTCCTGGTGGTGGAAATTGAATAAAGATTTGTACATTTTGTGTCTTGCACTGTGTCTCACACCTGCACACACACACACACACACACACACACCATGGGTGCTGGGGAAAAAATAAGCACTACCGCAGTTAGGTGGTAGTTTGTGGAAGAAAAAGAAGGAAAAAAAGAACAGGAGTGTCCCCTTTGATATAAAAAAAACTAGGAGATCCCCTTTGACATGAAGGGCACTGCTTGTCACTGGCCACTCGGGAAAAAAATAAATAAATAACTAGGAGATCCCTTTTGATGTGAAGGGCACTGCTTGTCAAAAAGAAATAAAGAGGAGTGTTCCCCCTCCAACTGTATTTTGATTTAGTCCCTGCCCTCCCTTTCACTGTTTGATCACACAGCATTGCCCTTTGATGTGAAGGGCACTGCTTGTCACTGGCCACTTGGGTGTTTTCCTATCTTCCTGGTGGTGGAAATTGAATAAAGATTCGTGCACCTTGTGTCTCTCACTGTGTCTCACACCTGCACACACAAAAAAAAGAAAAAAAAGAGAAAAAAAACAAATAGAAGTGCCAGAGTTTTTTTTCACTCTGAGAGCTGGCTCTGAGGGAGCTGAATTAGTGTCAAGTACCGTGCACATGTAAATAAAGGGTGACTTGGTGACAGGATACCTGCCTCTGTGGAATTATTTCACCCACAGTCTCATGACAAAACAAATCATTTAGCTTGCTTCATATTTCAAGCAATCTATAATTTAAAAAAAAAGAAAAAAGAAAGAGGAGTGTTCACAATTCTGCTTATTTACTTTGGAAGCAAATTCCGAGGAAGCAGGATCATTGTCAAAGACTTTCTTTTGTAAATAAAAGGTGGTTTGATGACAGAAAACCAGTCTCTGTGGAGGTACTTCTGTAAAGTTATCATAGTCCTGCTTGACTGTAGGGCTGTTCTCTCATTGGAGAGAGTTGCCTGGTGGTGGTATAACGTGAGGATCACCACCCCTCAGGCAAGGCAAGAGGTTGAGATGTAGAGGCTTTCATGGCAATCTCAACCTGTCAGAGAATTGACACCATGTTGTTGGCATCCATGTGCATTACAAACCATCGGACCAAACCTCTAAACAGGTTCTCTACCCTCTGAGATGGAATAAAAAAAACCCTTGTTCTTCGTCTAAAATGTATGACTCCTTATTCTCAGATTCTGCCGTCTGGTCTCAGACTCTCCCACAAGGAGAAACAACCTCTCCATGTTTATGCTGTCAAGTTCCCTAAATGTCTTGAATGTTTCAATAAGGTCATAGGCAAGTCGTTTTCCAGGCATCATTTATGAGTCTGGAAAGCAGTGCATTCATAACCACCTTGTCAGTCTCTGTTTCCCAAGGGACACTTCTTCTTATCAATAGAATGGGACAATTTATCAATATCTTCTTGGAAGCAAAAGTCCAAAGTGTCGGACAGCGGCAGCAATGCTGGCCCATGTACAGTTCACAGGATGAAAGAAATTTACTGACAAAGTCCTGAAGTCAGACAATGATGTCAGATGAAAAGGAAGTGCCTCGCAGTGCAAGAGATCCGGGTTCATTACCTGCCTCAGGCGACTGTGTGGAGTTTGCACATTCTCCCCGTGTCTGCGAGGGGGTGCTCCGGTTTCCTCCCACAGTCGCAAAGATGTGCAGGTCAGATGAATTGGCCATGCTAAATTGCCCCTGGTGTTAGGTGAAGGGGTAAATATATGGGTGAGTTGCAGGGCGGTGTGGTACTTGCTGGACCAAAGAGCCTGTTTCCACACTGTAATTAATCTAAACCCCCTGCCCACACACAGCACCACTAACTCCGGATTGAGCATTACTTCCTCTGATCTTAGGTGCTTAAAGTAACATGCCTGGGGCATGTGACACAGTGTTACAACATAGGAGGTGACCATCCATCCTACTATTTCTCTGCTGACTCTCTTAGTAAGTAATTTACCTCTTACCATTCCCAGCAATCCTGTATATTCTTCCTTTTTGGATAATAATTCATGCTTGCCCAAATGAATCTATTTCCATTGCATTTCTTGGCAGAATATTCCATCCTAACCGCTCATTGTATGATAACATCTCTCTTCCTGTTGCTATTGTTTGTTTTGCCAAAATCTGTGGCCGTCTGTTCTCGATCCTTCCATTGATTGGGAACCTATTCTCTCTGTCGACTTTGTGCAGGCCTCTCATGATTTTGAGCACCTCCATCAAACCTCCTCTTAACTTTCACATCTCCAAGCAAAACAGGTAGAACTTCTGCAATCTTTCAGCCTCACTAAAATTAGAGAGATTCACAGCCGACTGTATTTGGGAAATGAAAGAAGAGGAGAATCCTTCGATTTCTATCCCATGTGTAACGGCACAGCAGGCTGTTCACTTGCCTCCAATGACCAGGTCAAACTGGGAGCACTGCACATGTCTGGTCTGCATATTGTAAATAAGGACATTCCAGGGATTGCAAAGAAGATTTAAATGACGATATTAAAAACTGAGAGGTTGTAACATTTCACAAATGACTGAAGAGTTTGAGGCCCTTTATTTCATAAAGAGAAAACCGAGAAACGAATGAATATGGCGTTTAAAATTAACAAGGGAATTGGTCAGGCAGATGTAAATAAGGTGTTTTTCACTTGTGGAGGAATACGGGTTACTGATGAATCATAGTCATTAATAAGAGCAATGGGGAAAACAAAGGAAGTTCTTTACACATACAGCAGCCAGAAAATTGAGATCGCTACTGCATGAAGAAGAGGAGACAGATTTCACAGGTACATATGGATACAATGGGCCAAATAGTCTTTTTTTATACTGCAGTGACTCGATAAATATAACAGAGAAGCTCTACCAGTGTCTGAATAATAAAATAACAGGAAATGCCAAGAGTTTTAAATGAATACAGTGATGGATGAATGGGGCAGTGTAGGTCAGTGAATACAGGAGTGATGGGTGAATGGGACAGTGTAGGTCAGTGATTTCAGTGATAATAGTGAACAGGACAGTGTAAGTCAGGCTGACTGGATGTAATTTTTGAATGACTGGTCAGTCAGGGATAATGGTGCATAGAGAGAGAACTGTAGCTGAGAACACAAGGCAATGAGCTACAATTTTATTTACTGCTGGAGTAGTGTCAAAGGGGTGAATATCCTTGTGCTTCTCGGTTCTACGTTGTGATGTTCCATTTAGCCCTTTGAAAATGTTGCACAGGAGAAGCTAGAGGCCTTTTTGATGGTTAGGTGTAAGTTGTAAAATGTACTTGGATAATTCAGTCTAGTTCAAGAACAGCTCCCTCATCCCCATTTCCAGCTTCCCCTCTTTGTAACATTTGCTCCAGATATTAGTCATGCTGCAGACCCAGATTCACTGTCAATACAGGCCCCATACCTCACCCATGGTTGGTTCAGTCAAATCCTCTGGTCTCATTAAAAGCAACATTGTACTCACAGCCTCCAGGAAATAAAAAGTAACTCTCCCAAAGTAGAACATAAGTGTGATGGTAATGTGGTGTTGCAACGTGTAATTTTGAAGAGACATTTTAAGTCGGAGGTGTCTTGTAGTTTGCCAGAGATGCTAAATTAACCAACTTATAAGGCCTTGGTATTTTTTTAAAGTTGGAACAATAGAAACAGCCTGAATGGGTGGCATTGAGCTCTCACAGAATCAGGAATTTTAGTTTTAAATAGGAGTTGCTGTTAAAGTCGTGAAGAAGTAAAAGCTATTCTTTCCTTCTCTATTTTACAGCCAAAAGCTGGGGTTCTCTTTTCCTACAGGAGTTGTATGTGAGACAATGTTTTTTTTCTGAATTTGCCTTTTGCTAAGTGTTATGGACTAGGCCAGACCACTTAAAACTTCTGAAGCAGGCAGCCCAGACCATAACTTTGCAACTTGATTTGTTAAGTGTACAGTGAAAATTCCCCTGATTTAGTTTTTCTTATTTTGTTTTAAAAACTAAAAATTTAAGTTGTAAGTTCCAGTACTTAACTTTTTTTAAACTTTTTTAAACTAAAAATTTTAAAAGTTTTTTTTAAAAAAACGCCGGGTAGACCCGGAGGCTTGTGTTGCTAGGTTACCTGGGTAGGGTTTTCTCTCTATTTAAACGCGCAGGTAAGTGCTGCGTTTTGCTTGTTTGGTTTCTTTACATTTAGGTTTTTTTTTAAAGAAAGCTAGCTTTTTAGAGGGATGGCAGTGCAGGCAGTGCAATGTTCCTCTTGCAACATGTATGAGGTGAGGGAAGCCATTAGCGTCCCTGCTGAGTACACTTGCAAGAAGTGCACCCATCTCCAGCTCCTCCAAGCCCGTGTTAGGGAACTGGAGCTGGATTTGGATGAACTGCGGATCATTCGGGAGGCAGAGAGGGTCATAGATCAGAGCTTTAGGGAAGTAGTTACTCCGAAAGTTCAAGATAGATGGGTGACAGTGAGGGGGAGTGGGAGGAGGAAGCCAGTGCAGGGACCCCCTGCGGTCATTCCCCTCAAGAACAAGTATACCGTTTTGGATACTTGTGGGGGGGATGACTTACCAGGGGCAAGCAACGAGGTTCAGGCCTCTGGCACGGAGCCTGGCCCCGTTGCTCAGAAGGGAAGGGTGGAGAAAGGTAGAGCGATAGTTCTTGGGGACTCGATAGTGAGGGGTACAGACAGACGGTTTTGTGGGGGCGACAGTGACTCACGTTTGGTATGTTGCCTCCCAGGTGCAAGGGTACGTGATGTCGCTGATCGTGTTTTCCGGGTCCTTAAGGGGGAGGGGGAGCAGCCCCAGATCGTGGTCCACGTTGGCACCAACGATATAAGGTAGGAAGAGGGGTGAGGATATCAGACAGGCTTTCAGGGAGCTAGGTTGGAAGCTCAGAGTTAGAACAAACAGAGTTGTAGTCTCTGGTTTGTTACCCGTGCCACGTGATAGAGAGTCGAGGAATAGGGAGAGAGAGCAGTTAAATGCGTGGCTACAGGCATGGTGCAGGAGGGAGGGATTCCGGTTTCTGGACAACTGGGGTTCTTTCTGGGGAAGGTGGGACCTCTATAAAAAGGATGGTCTACACCTGAACCTGAGGGGCACCAGTATCCTTGGGGGGAGGTTTGCTAGTGCTCTTTGGGAGGGTTTAAACTAACTCCGCAGGGGCATGGGAACCTGGACTGTAGCTTTAGGGTACAGGACCTTGAGTGTAGGGAGGTTATGAATAATGCAGCGATCTCGAAGGAGGGTGCCTGTAAACAGAAGGGTGGATTGAAGTGTGTATACTTCAATGCCAGAAGTATAAGAAATAAGGTAGGTGAACTTGCAGCGTGGGTTGGTACCTGGGACTTCGATGTTGTGGCCATTACAGAGACGTGGGTAGAACAGGGACAAGAATGGCTGTTGCACGTTCCAGGGTTTAAATGTTTTAGTAGGATCAGACATGGGGGTAAAAAAGGGGGAGGTGTGGCATTACTTGTCAAAGATAGTATTACAGCAGTGGAATGGACGATGGAAGAGGACTTGCCATCTGAGGTAGTTTGGGCTGAGGTTAGAAATAGGAAAGGTGAGGTCACCCTGTTAGGTGTTTTCTACAGGCCTCCAAATAGTCCTAGAGAAGTAGAGGATAATATTGCGAGGATGATTCAGGAAAAGAGTGAAGGTAGCAGGGTGGTTGTTATGGGGGACTTTAACTTCCCAGATATTGACTGGGAGAGCTATAGCTCGAGTTCATTAGATGGGTCGGTGTTTGTCCAATGTGTGCAGGAGGGTTTCCTGACACAATATGTAGACAGGCCAACAAGAGGTGAGGCTATACTGGATTTGGTTCTAGGTAATGAACCAAGCCAGGTGTTAGACTTGGAGGTAGGTGAGCACTTCGGGGACAGTGACCACAACTCGGTGACTTTTACTTTAGTGATGGAGAGGGATAAGTGTGCGCCGCAGGGCAAGAGTTATAGCTGGGGGCAGGGAAATTATGATGCAGTGAGGCATGACTTAGGATGTGTGGATTGGAAAAACAGGCTTCAAGAGAAGAACACTAATGAGATGTGGGGATTGTTCAAGGAGCAGCTACTACGTGTCCTCGATAAGTATGTACCAGTCAGGCATGGTGTAAAGGGCCTTGTGAGGCAGCCGTGTTTTAGTAAGGAATTGGAATCCCTTGTGAAAGGGAAGAAGGCAGCATATGTAAAGATGAGGCGTGAAGGTTCAGTTGGGGCGATAGAGAGTTATATGGTAGCCAGGAAGGATCTAAAGAGAGAGCTAAGAGAAGCGAGAAGGGGACATGAAAAGTCTTTAGCTGGTAGGATTAGGGAAAACCCAAAGGCTTTCCATAGGTATGTCAGGAATAAAAGGATGACTAGGGTAGGTATAGGTCCAGTCAAGGATAGTAGTGGGAAGTTGTGTGTGGAGGCGGAGGAGATTGGAGAGACACTAAATCAATACTTTTCATCAGTATTCACTCAGGAACAGGACACTGTTGATGTGAATATGGACTCACAAATGATTAGAATGGATGGCCTGGAAATATGCAGGGAAGAGGTTCTGGGAATATTGGAGAGGATGAAAATAGATAAGTCTCCTGGGCCTGATGGCATTTACCCTAGGATCCTATGGGAAGCTAGGGAGGAGATAGCAGAGCCATTGGCCTGGATTTTTATGTCGTCATTGTCAACGGGAATAGTACCAGAAGACTGGAGGATAGCGAATGTGGTCCCCTTGTTCAAGAAAGGGAGTAGGGATAGCCCTAGTAACTATAGGCCAGTGAGTCTGACTTCAGTGGTGGGCAAAGTCTTAGAGAGAATGGTAAGGGATAAGATTTATGAACATCTGGATAGGAATAACGTGATCAAGGATAGCCAGCATGGTTTTGTGAAGGGCAGGTTGTGCCTCACAAACCTTATTGAGTTCTTTGAGAAGGTGACTAAGGAAGTGGACGAGGGTAAAGCAGTAGATGTTGTGTATATGGATTTTAGTAAGGCGTTCGATAAGGATCCCCATGGTAGGCTAATGCTAAAACTACGGAGGTATGGCATTGAGGATACATTAGAGGTTTGGATTAGGAATTGGCTGGCTGGAAGGAGACAGAGGGTAGTAGTTGATGGACTATGTTCATCTTGGAGTGCAGTTACTAGCGGTGTACCACAAGGATCTGTTTTGGGACCATTGCTTTTTGTTATCTTTATAAATGATCTAGAGGAAGGGCTTGAAAGCTGGGTATGCAAGTTTCCGGATGACACAAAAGTCGGTGGAGTTGTGGATAGTGAGGAAGGAAGTGGTAGGTTACAGCGGGATATAGATAAGTTGCAGAGCTGGGCAGAAATGTGGCAAATGGAATTCAATGTAGCTAAGTGTGAAGTCATTCACTTTGGTAGGAGTAACAAGAAGATGGATTACTGGGCTAATGGTAGGCTACTTGGTAGTGTGGATGAGCAGAGGGATCTTGGTGTCCATGTACACAGATCTCTGAAAGTTGCCACCCAGGTAAATAGTGCTGTGAGGAAGGCATATGGTGTACTGGGCTTTATTGGTAGAGGAATTGAGTTCCGGAGTCCTGAGGTCATGTTGCAGTTGTATAAGACTCTGGTGCGGCCGCATCTGGAGTATTGTGTGCAGTTTTGGTCGCCATACTATAGGAAGGATGTGGAGGCATTGGAACGAGTGCAGAGGAGGTTTACCAGGATGTTGCCTGGAATGGTAGGAAAATCTTATGAGGAAAGGCTGAGGCTCTTGGGGCTGTTCTCATTGGAGAAGAGAAGGTTTAGGGGAGATTTGATAGAGGTGTATAAGATGATTAGGGGTTTAGATAGGGTCGACACTGAGAACCTTTTACCGCTAATGGAGTCAGGTGTTACTAGGGGACACAGCTTTAAATTAAGGGGTGGTAGGTATAGGACAGATGTTAGGGGTAGATTCTTTACACAGCGGGTTGTGAGTTCATGGAATGCCCTGCCAGTAGCAGTGGTGAACTCTCCTTCTTTATGGTCATTTAAGAGGGCATTGGATAGGCATTTGGAAGTTATTGGGCTAGTGTAGGTTAGGTAGGATTCGGTCGGCGCAACATCGAGGGCCGAAGGGCCTGTACTGCGCTGTATCTTTCTATGTTCTATGTATGTTGGCAAGGTTGACTACCAGGTTTAAAACAGACAAAAATGTATTCACAAAATTACACAATGAAACATGAAGAACAGAATAAAGAGCCACTGCAAAACTCAGTCTATCCAAACTGGATTTAAGTCTGCTGTTCTGAATATGTAACAGTCCCAGTAAACAAACCCCCTTTGAAACACAGTACAAAAAAGGGTCAGATGCTTACGGGTTGTAGTTACCATTTCCACTTTAAATGTTCTTGGTAATCAACACTTTCATCCCAGGAACCAACCTTATGAATCAGCCTAGTTACTTGCTGCCTCAGTATGCTAAGTTTATGTATCATACACAGAAACATCCAAATCCCTTTGTACAGCACCTTTCTTTGGAGCCCCCTCCATTAAGCAATAGTCTCCTTTTGCTTCTCAGTGCCAAAGTGCATGACAACATGTTTCCTCACATGGTCGGCATGGTGGCTCAGTGGCTAGCACTGCTGCCTCACAGTACCAGGGATCTGGGTTTGTTTTCAGCCTTGGGAAACTGCCTGTGTGGAGTTTGCATGTTCTCCCCGTGTCTGCATGAGTCTCGTCCCGGTGTTCTGGTTTCCTACCACAATCTAAGATGTGCAGGTTTGGTGAATTGGCTATGCTAAATTGCATATAGTGTTTGGGGATGTGTAGGCTAGGTGCATTGGTCTGGGCTAATGTAATAGGGTACAGGAATGTGTCTGGATGGGTTACTTTTCAGAAGGTTGGTATGAACTTGTTGGACCAAAGGACCTGTTTCCACATTAGAGGGATTCTATGATTCTATGAATAAACTCCATTTGCTGGTGACGACACTTTTCACTTTATTTTCATATCTTTTACAGTGAATCGAAATCAAAAATCTTACTGGCTTTATCTACATCATCTTTCAAATTCCTTCCATCCTAATTGCAACGAGGTCTCCCACCTATCTTTGTGTCATACACAAGCCTGGATATGTAATGCATTGAACCACCTCCGTCATTATGAGCCTTGAATATGAGCTATAAATAACTGATGTCATTGGACTGATGTTTGTGGTACTCTAGTTGATTCATCATTTTAACCGGATAAAGACCTAATAATCCAAATTCGAATTCGCCTGTGTGTTAACCAATCCTCATTCCATGCTAATACATTCCAAATCAGGCACCTGTTAGCTATAATGTGGAGGTGCCTGTATTGGACTGGGGTGGACAAAGTTAAAAATCACACAACACTAAATTATGGTCCAACAGGTTTATTTGATATCACAAACTTTCAGCACACTGTTCCTCCATCAGGTAAAATGAGGACTTCTCCTGATGAAGGAACATTGATCCGAAAGCTTGTGATTTCAAATGAATCTATTGGGCTATACCGTGATGTCATGTGACCTCTGACTTAATGCATTATCGGTCATACTGCAAGCTCCTGCTGTGTACAATGACTTGCATTCTGTGCTAAGTAATCAACAACCTCTGGAAAGCCAAATGCACTGTCTATCAGTTCCCCTTCATCAAGTTATGCTTGTTATGTTTCCAGTGAACTCCAACATAATTTTATATGAATTTTAGATGATAGAACATGAGTTCACTTTCATAAAATCATGTTGATACTGATTGCATTAAGATTTTCTAAATGTCTTGCAATCCCTTCCTTAATAGTGGAATCTCACAAATATCCAACAATAAATGTTAGGCGAACTGGCCAAGAGGTCCCTATTTTCTGTCTCACTTCATTCTTGAAGAGTGCCCTTACATTAGAGGTTTGATTGTCTCATTGGAACAATCTTGTAATCCAAACACTTGTGGAATATTTCAAAATACTTCCAGGGAAAGTGGGTCCTGTAGATGCTGGAGATTAGAGTCAAGATAGTGTGGTACTGGAAAAGCACAGCAGGTCAGGCAGCATCTGAGCAGCTGGGAACTAGACATTTCAGGCAAAAGCCTGATTTCTAATGAAGGGATTTTGCCCAAAATGTCAATTTTCCTGCTCCAAAAATGCTTCCAGTCAATCTGTAACTACTTTGTTTGTTAGTTGCTGCTGGCTTGTCTATCCTTGGACTTATTCACTTATCAAAAACCTTTCCCCTTCTGTTAGAGACAGTTCTAGATCTTTTCTCCCATTACCATTTTTATATCTTTGAAATTCTTGTGCTGTCTTCTCCTGTGAGAACTGATGCAAAATTCTGGTTTAAATTATTTGCCAGTTCTCTGTTCCCTGTAAACAACTCACCAGTTGCATTCTCAAAGCATCCCACAAATGCTTTCACAACTGTCTTTCTTTCAAGTAGCACGTGCACACCATGAACTTTTTTTTATCTACACGCAGAAAAGCTCTTCCTCCTTGTTTATATATTTTATACCAATTTGCTTCCATAATAATTTTTTGCTACATAGCATCTGCTTCTGGTTTCAAAAATATAAAACATAGAACACGTAAGCACAGTACAGGTCCTTCAGCCCTCGATGTTGCGCCAAACTGTGAAACCAATCTGAAGCCCATCTAACCAATATTATTCCATTCTCATCCATATGCCTATCCAATGACATTTAAATGCTCTTAAAGTTGACGAGTCTCCTACTGTTGCAGGCTTGGCATTTCACACCCCTTTTACTCTCTGAGCATTGTCCTCTATCTATCATCCTTCAATTTGAAGCCATGTCCATTCATGTCAGCCATCACCATCCGAGGAAAAAGGCACTCACTCTCTACCTGATCTAACCCTATGATTGTCTTCTATGTCTCAATTAAGTCAACTCTCAACTTGCTTCTCTTGAACAAAAACAATCTCAAGTCCCTCAGTCTTTCCTTGTAAGATAATCTCTCTATACCAGGCAACATCCTAGTAAGTCTCTGCTGCACCCTTTCCAAAGCTTCCACATCCTTTTTTATAATGCAGTGACCAGAACTGTTCAATCCCATGCCTCCATATTTTGTGCAATAGCCTACTGTGGGGAACCTATCAAACACCTTACTGAAATTCATATACACCATATCAACCACTTTACCCTCATCCACCTGTTTGGTCACCGTCTCAAAGAACTCAATAGGCTTTGTGAGGCACGACCTACCCTTGTGAAACCATGTTGCCTATCCCAAATCAACTTATTCACTTCCGAGTGATTATAAATCCTATCTCTTATAACCCTTTCAACACTTTACCCAAAACCAAAGTAAGGCTCACTGGTATATAATTACCAGGGTTGTCTCTACTCCCTTGTTAAACAAGGGAACAACATTTGCTATCTTCCAGTCTTCTGGCACTATTCCCGCAGACAATGATGACGTAAAGATCAAATCTAAAGGCTCGGCAATTTCTATCCTGGCTTCCCAAAGAATTCTAGGATAAATCCCATTCCCCCCAGGGGAGTTATCTATATTTACACTTTCCAGAATTGCTAACACCTCCTCCTCCTTGTGACCCTCAGTCTCATCTAGTCTATTAGCCTGTATCTTAGTATTCTCCTCGACAACATTGTCTTTTTGCTGTGTGAATACTGACAAAAAAATTTCGTTTAGCACTTCCCCTATCTCCAGTGACACCACGCACAACTTCCTACTACTGTCCTTGATTGGCACGATTAGATCTTACTCTAGTCATTCTTTTATTCCTGACATACCCATAGCAAGCTTTAGGGTTTTCCTTGATCCTACTTGCCAACGACTTCTCATATCCCCTCCTGGCTCTTCTTAGCTCTCTCTTTAGTTCTTTCTTGGCTCACTTGTAACTCTCAAACAGTTTAACTGAGGCATCACATCTCATCCTAACATAAGCCTTGTCCTTCCTCTTGACAAGAGATTTAACTTGCTTCGTAAGTCATGGCTCCTTCACTCAACAACTCTGTCCCTGTCTGATGCAATAGCTGTTCCTTGAATAAATTCCACTGAACTGAAACCATCTCTTGCAGTTTCCTTCCCCATCCTATGAATCCTAAATTTTGCATAATCACATCTTAAGTGCCTTTCCCCCAGCTGTAACATTTGCACTGCGGTATACATTTATCCCACTCCATCATTAAAGTAAACATAACTGAATTGTGGTCACTATCAGGACAAGTTCATTACACAGTACCAAATCTAATGTGACCTCATCACTTGTTGACTCCTTGTTGGCCTGTCTACATACTGTGGGTGAAAGGGAGGACTGCAGATACTGGAGATTGGAGTCAAGATTAGAGTGGTGCTGGAAAAGCACAGCAGGTCAGGCAGCACACAAGGAGCAGGAAAATTGACATTTCGAGCAGGAGCCCTTCACCATTCCTGATGCAGCCTGACCTGCTGTGCTTTTCCAGCACCACTCTAAACTTGTTTACATACTATGTCAGGAAACCCTTCTGCACACATCAAACAGAAACTGCTATTGGACATCTAAACTATCTGTACTATAGTATTCCCAGTCAATATTTGAAAAGTTAAAGACCCCATAACAACTACCCTGTCACTCTTGCTCCTATCGAAGATCATCCTTGCTATCCTATACTCCACATCTCTGAAACTGTTCAGAGGCCGATAGTAAACTCCCAACAAGGTGCCTCTCCTTTCCTGCTTTTAACCTCAGTTGAAGAGTTCTCAAATATTCCTTTCTGCTACCATAATACTGTCCTTGACTTACAAAGCTACATCCCACCACCACTTTCCCCCTTTTTACCACCTTCTCTGTTGTTACTGAAACATTTAAATCCTAGAACCTGCAACAACTATTCCTGTTCTTGCTCTTCCCACGTCTCCTGAAATGGCCACAACATCGAAATTCCAGGACCAATCCATGCTGCAAGTTCACCCACCTTATTCTGGATGCTCCTGGAGTTGAAGTAGACACACTTCAAACCAGCTTTTTGCTTACTCGTGACTTTGACACCTTATTTCTGACCTCAATACTCTCAACCACTATATACTCAAACAATAATTTAGGTTCCCAACCTCCTGCTGAATTTGTTTAAACCCATCCAAAGAGTATTGGCAAATTTCTCCTGCAGGAAATTGATACCCCTCTGGTTCAGGTTTGTCAAGGTCCCAACTACCCCAGAAAGAGTCCCAATTATCCAAGTATCGGAAACCCTCCCTTCTCCACTATCCTTGTAGCCACATGTTCCGATCCTCTCGCTCCTATTCTTCACCTCATTAGCACGTGGAACAGAGATAACAACTCTGTTCGTTCTAGCTCGAAGGTTCCACCCTAGCTCCCTGAATTTCTGCCTTATCCCCATCTCTCTTCCTACCTAATGTATGTCCCAAATCTGGCCTACAGTAATTCTCACCAATTTGAGTTTCTTCGTGCTGTATATCATTGAATGCTCTCAATGACAGCCTTTATGAACCATGGTGGGGGTCATCATCTTATCGAGCCCTTCTTTTTGACCAGGATCAATTAATGGCTGAGCATTATAAAATGTCTCCTTAAATGTCTGACACTGTACATGCACTGACTTTCACCAGGTCTATTTTTACGTCTCACTTTAAAGGGAAGATGACACTACTGGAAAGAAAATGATTCAGTTGACTTTGTAAACGGATTTTGAGGAATGTGACAAATTGGAGGCATGACACCAGGGGAGACCTTGAGAAGAATGGGAATATTAAAATGGACGTGTTACCACATCAGAAACCAGTGGTAGGTCACTGAGTACAGTGGTGATGGGTGAATGGGTCTCGGTGTGAATTGAGGACAGGCAGCAGACGTGTGATGCAGATTTGCAGCACAAAACTGGACATTCATGTGGTGCTATGGAACATAGCAGCAGTATATATTGAATCACAATGTGTAACTTTTCTGTCACGGGATAATCACTCATTCTATCATTAACATTGAGTCGAGTGTGGGTGAGCATGACACGGTTGGAACCATAGAATCCTTAGTGTGGAAACAGGCCCTACGGCGCAAAAAGTCCACACCAGCTCTCCAAAAAGTAATCCACACAGACCCATTCCCTACCTATTATTACTCCTGACTAATGTACCTAACCGACACATCCCTCAACAATATGGGCAATTTAGCACAACCAGTTCATCGAACCTGCACATTTTTGGATTGTGGACAGAAACCGGAACACTCGGAAGAAACCCACACAGACACAGGAAGGATGTGCAAGCTCCACACAGACATTTGCCTGAGGCTGGACTCAAACTCAGGTCCCTGGTACTGTGAGGCAACAGTGCTAACCAATGAGTCACTGTGCTATCCCTAAACCATGTGTACCTAAAACCGATGGCAACTGCTAAAGCTACTGGACTAGACTGCTTGCATTCTAAATAGTAGAACTAACATCTGATAGAGAGGGCAAAATGATCCCACAACCAACAGATCAGACCTAAGCCTTGCAGTCCTGCCACATCTGGTAGTCAATAGTGATGGACTATCAGAGTGGATATAGAGGGGACTACTGATGAAAGGCTCTAATCTGGAAAGTCGACCCCCCTTCTTCTCTTATGCTGCTTGATCTTCAGTGTTTCTTTCCAGCTTCACAGTTTTTTCACTCTGACTCTCTGGCACCTGCAGGTGTCACCTATCTCCAAGGTGATGGACTATTAAACAACTCTTTGAAGGAGAGGACTCCACAAATATCTCCATTCTAAATAATGGAACAACCCTTCACATTGGTGCAAAAGACAAAGATGTTGTACCTTCACCATCCTCAGTCAGACGTATTGAGTCATTGGGCCCCTTCACCCTCGTCATGATCTCTACAGAATCACAGATGCCAATCTTCAGCCGACTGGATCCACTGCAAGTGACATCAAGAAACAGCTGAACACAGTAGATAGGGTAATGGCAATGGGCTTTTACACCATTTCGTCAATAGGACTCTTGTGCAGCATAATAAGCTGGGTACCAGCTCCATCGTAGATGTCTACCTGGCAATGTGGAAAATTGCTTAACTATGTTCACTTCCCTAAGAGGAGAATAATTTCAATCTGACCAATTGCCAGACCCTCAATCGCATTAATATCATCAAATTGGTGGAAAATCATTTTGACAGAGCTGTTCAACAGCACAGTAATCACCTGCTCAGTGCAATTTTCAATAGGTCCCCATGTGGAGATGGTTCTGTTGTAGAAATGTCACTTGATTACTAACACAGATCAGGCTAATGCTCTGGCGGGTGGTGGAAGTTAAAAGCAATGAATAAACTATCAAGACTTAAAATCTGGTGTCAATAATAGTGACCTTATCAATTTCAATTATAAACACCAATCTCCTTCACCAATATGCTTTCTACTATGCTTTACTGGTCTGGCCTAAAGGTGACTCTAGACACCAACATGTGATGGCATCTTTGGTGGTCTCTGAAATGGCCAGATACTCAATAACATCAAATTGCTCCACGTTCTTAAAGGACAAAACCGAACATAACACCAGCACCAGCCTCGGTATTGGAAAAGGGAACAGGAAACACAGACTTGTTAGCTCCCCAGGGGGCTCCTTCCTAACTTCTGAGAGATGTGACAACATTTCCAGAGATCATGACGAGGGTGAAGGGGATCAATGGCTCAATACTTCTGGCTGAGGATGGTGAAGGTACAACATCTTTGTCTTTTGCACCAATGTGAAGGATTGTTCCATTATTTAGAATGGGGATATTTGTGGAGTCCTCTCCTTCAATGGGTTGTTTCCCACAGACTGCACATAAATGTCAGGAGAGAAGTAGGCCATTCAACCCATTGAGTCTCTACTTCAAATGTCTGCAGTGCGCTTTCCCACACAATGAACATATTCCTTAAAGTGAATAACCATCGAAAAGAACGTAAAACTGGAACTCCTGTAGTCCCTTCAGTCCGTCAGTTCTGCTCCCACATTCAATACAACGATGGCTGATACTCTATCTCCACACCATACTCCAGGTTGCTCCCCAATAAATTGCTTTTAGGAAATCTTTGTTTATATTCAGTGCCTTGGCTTCCAAGCCTTATGTGGTAGACAATTCCCCAGGATCACCAGTTACTGAGTGTAGACATTTATTCTCATCTCAGTGCTGTACCTAATACTGTTCATTCTATTCCCGTTTTCTCACCAGACTTAGATTTCCTAGCATTGCTAGGAAGATTTTCTTGATTTGTTTTCTACAGCAGAAGACAGAGCTGAAGTATTTGCTTCATTGTCCTGCCATTTCCCTGTTCACCATTATGCATTGTCTGGTTTCAGACTGTAAGGAAGCTGCACTTGACTTCACTAACATTTCATATTGGCATACCTTTAGAAGCTTCTTCTCACCCTTATTAATATACTCCTCAGAAATTTATCAAATCCTGACATATGCGGCTTAGTGATTGTCCTTCGACAACCACACAATCACAGAAGAATAGACTCTGCACCGTCAGAAATACAGCCCAATTATTATTCATCCTACCTTTCTACACACTTCCCGTAGCAGTGAATATTATGATGCTTCAAGTACGCCTCCACGCAATTTTTAATGGCTGTGAGGTTATCCGTCACAACTGCCCTCTCTGGGAGTGTATTTCAGACTCCCAATAGCGTCTGACTGACAAGCAATTCCCAAACCCTGTCTGAACCTCAAACCCTTCACTTTAACAGTGTGTTTCCTTGTTCTTGGCCCCTTCACTAAAAGGAACAGTTGCTGTATATCCATGTCCCTTTTAATTTTATAGTTTGGAATCATGTACACTCCAGGCTTCTCTGCTATAAAACACATTACCTGAGCTTCTTCAACCTCTCTGCGTAGCTGATGTGCTCCATCCCTGGGAACATCCTGCTGAATCTCCACTGCACTCCCTCCAGTGCAATCACATCCTTCCTGGAATGTCGCATCCAGAACTACATGCAGTATTCTATCTATGGCCTAAACAATGTCCTATAAGGCTCTTATAATCTATGCCTTGATGAATAACTGTTATGCCTACTGTCACCTGTGTCTTCTTAACTAATTTATTAACCTGTCCAATTAATTCAGGGATCTGTGGAGAAGCATCCTCTGAGCTTCTCATAGAATCATAGATTCCCCACAGTGTGGAAACAAGTCCTTCGGTCCAACAAGTCCACACCGACCCTCTGAAGAGTAACCCACGCAAATCCATTCCCCAACCTATTACTCTACGTTTACCCCTGACTAATACACCTAATAATGCACCTTCTTAGGCTGCTGCCATTCATTGAGTACTCCCCTGTCTGGTTACTTCTTTTAAACTGCAATAACTAATATTTGTCAGGTTTAAAATTCATTTGGCATTGATCCATCCACCTGACCATTCCATCCACATAAGACCTGTAACGTAAGACCTTCCTGCTCACAGCTGACCTCAATTAATGTGGAGGTGATGGCCTTGTGGTACAATTGGTTGACAGGCAATCCAACAAACCAGGTAATGTTCTGGGGACCCGGTTCCAATCCTGCATGAGTGCAATTTGAATTCAATTTTAAAAATTGTCATAAAGAGTCTAATGATGACCATAAACCTATTGTTGAAAAAAGATGCATTGGGATCATTAATGTCCTTTAGGAAAGGAAACTGCCATCTTTACCTGGTCTGTCTTACATGTGACTCCATAGTAATGTGGTTGACTTTCATCTGGCCTCTAGGCAATTAAGTATGGACAATAAATGCTGCCTAGCCAGTGATGTCCTCATACCATAGTGAGAAAAAAAACATCTAGCCAATCTTTGTGTCAAACACAATCTTATTTATCCAATTCACCTCACACCCCTTCACATTCACATCTACATCATTGATGAATGCCACAAATAATAAGGGTGACAACACTGTGGTATGCCACTGGACATTAATCTCCAGTCACACAAACAGCCTTCTACTTCCACTCTCTGTCTCCTGCACAAAAACAATTCTGAATGCAACTTGTCAAGTTGCATAATAATGTCGAATTTTACTTTGTTTATCAGTTTTAAATCCTTGCTGAAAACAAAATATAAACAACGTAATTGCAAAAAAAACAATAAAATTCATTCAGTATAATTTCTAACAATGTATGCTGACTATCCCTAATCAAAATTTACCATTAAAAATGGAGATTACATTTCACCATTTTAATTTTTTTCAACAGTTTCACTAACACTGACCTGATACTCACTGGACAATATTTCCCAGCTCTCTTTCCAACATCCTTCCCATAAAGTGTTCTAAAGTTCGCTGGCACCACATTGTGGTCAGATTCTACTTAAAAAATTGTCAGAGCCTTTCCTCTCTTTTCTCCAAAAACAAGCCGAGATACAACTCATCAGGACCTGTGAATTTATCCAATTTAACACCAGTCAAAACCATCAATCCCTGCTCACATCTTATATCAATCTGCTCAAGAGTTTAATAGTGCATCTTCTCGAATTCTGTACCTCCATTCTCCTTCTACAAAGTAAACCAAATGTAACATACCCATGTGTCAATCCATCAATGTTCTCCAGCTTCACATTGCCCCCTTAATTGGTAATAGGCTCTAATTATTGCTGGTTATTCTGGCTGTTGAAGCACATGTAGAATATCTGAGGATTCTCCTGAATTTACCTGTTTGCACTTTCCCATGCCACTGCATTAGTCAATCCCTTCTGTGTGAGGTTTCTAAGTTGCACTAAGATCACCTCTCATTTTTTGAAAATCTAGAGAACACAGGTGAAGTTTCCTCATCAGACAATCTTGCCATTTGAGAGAATAATCTAGAGTACATACATTGCACTTCCTCTGTGGCCAGTATAGTTTCTCTTCATCTGGAACACCAAAACTGTGCAAAACACTGCAGGTAAAGAATCACCAACACGCTATGCAACTGGTGCAGGACATCTTTACTTCTATATTCTGGTTCTCTTTGAATGAAAACTAACCTCATCTTTATCATTCCATTCACAATACCCTTCATTTTTATTTGATTTATTCACTGTGTGAGTTTTTTGAAAAGAACCTCCTGAATATCCAACTATACAGCCATCGTCCATGGCTGCAAATAATTTCAAAAAAAGTTTTCAATTATGATTTTTCTTTCATAAACACATTACCATTCTCTGCAGTTTTGGTATTGCTTTCTAAATGTCTAATATCACATTCTATATAATAGATTCCAACAGATTCCGTACTGCAGACGACAAGTTTGGGTTCGCCAGATGGTTTGTAATTCGCCACTCTCCCTCGTGTTCCCTTCTTAAATAGTCAGATTACATTAATAACCTTCTGGTTATCAAGAATGGACTCATGCCTTTCCAGAATATATGGGGAAGTCACACAGTGATCACTGTTGCAATCAAAATGTCTTTTACTGCTCCCCCATAAATTTTGATATGCAGTACATATGGCCCGTCATAGCCATTAATGCCCAATCCAGCTACATTTTCAAACACTATCTCGTTACTGAGATGAATGATTTTAGTCTAAAGTTACACAATTCTCAAGATCACTTGGTATTACTGGGAGATTTTCTGGATCTTACTCCATGAAGACAGCCACAAATTAACTGTCTAATTTCTCAGTGATTCCTCTGTACTGTACAGCAAGTTAGCCTGTCTTCACATTCACTGTTTCACATGCGACCTTGCTTTTAATTTCCTTTCAAATACAAATAAAGGGTGTTTTTGTCAGTCTTTATATGTCTTGTTAATTTGCATTATTGTTCTTTTTTGTGATTTTCTTATCAGTTTCTTGATCCTCCTGTGTTGGGTTCATATCTTAACTGAATCCATGGCTTATCACAATATCTGACTTGTTTACAAGCCACATCCTTTGATTAAATGAGTCCTTTAACTTCTTTTATTAACCATTGTTTAGTCAGCTTTACCTTTGCTTTTTGGACCTTGGAACGATAAATATATATTGTAAAACTTGCAGTGTTTCTAACAATAACAGACACTGTCTGTGTTCCATTAAATCATCTTCATGTACTTTTCCAATTCCACGCCACGAACTTGCATTTCATGGCTTTCAAGACTCAGGTTTATATCGATAATTTCAAACAAAAAAAATCCAAAACTGTTTTTTACTGAAATTCAATACATTATGATCACTACATCCAAAAGCTATTTTACAGCAAGATTTTCAATGAACTCTTCTTCAGGGAACACCAGTTCCCAAAGTAGCTTAATTTGTAGATTGGTGCTCAACGTACTGTAAAAGCAAAACATGTCATACACATAGAACGTACAACAGTACAGTACAGTACTGCTCGGACCTTGATGTCATGCCAATTTTTTACCCTACTCTAAAATCAAAATAACTGACGCACCCTTCATTTGGCTATCATCCATGTGCCTATCCATGAGTCACTTAAATTCCCTGATGTATCTGACTGTACAAATAAAGGTGGCAGTGCATTCTATGCACCTACCACTCTCTGTGTAAAGAACCAACTTCTAACATCTCCCCTCAACCTTCCTTTAATCACCTTACAATCATGCCCCCTTGTGACAGCTATTTCAGCCCTGGGGGAAAAGCCATTGTCATATACAGCATGGAAACAGACAGTTTGGTCCAAACTCATCCATGCCAACCAGATATCCTAAATGTATCTCGTCACATTTGCAGCACTTGGCCCAAATCCTTCTAAACCCTTCCTGCTCATATACCCATCTTGATGCCTTCTAAATTTTGTAATGGTATCTCCTTCCACCACTTCCTCTAGCAGCTCATTCCATACATGCAACACTGCCCCCCGCCCCCCCCCCCCCCCCCCCCCCCCCACCATGCGACATTAGTTCCCCTCTCAGACCAAACCTATACCCTCCAGTTCTGGACTCCACCACCTCAGAGAAAAGACCTTTTCTATTTATCCAATCCATGCCCTCATGATTTTGTAAACCTCCATAAGGTCATCCCTCAGCCTCCGACACTCCATGGAAAACAGCTCCAGCCTATTCAACCTCTCCTGTAGCTCAAATCGTCCAATCCTGGCAACATTCTTGTAAATCTTTTCTCAACCCTTTCTTGTTTTACAACATCTTTCCAATAGGAAGGAGACCAGAATTGCATGCAGTATTTCAAAAGTGGCCTAACCAATGTCCTGTGCAGCCGCAACATGACCTCTCAACTCCTATACTCAATGCTCTGACCAATAAAGGAAAGCATACCAAACACCTTCTTCACTAACCTATCTACCTGCAACTCCACTTTCAAGGAACTATGAACCTGCACTCCAAGGTTTCTTTGTTCAGCAGCACTCCCCAGGACCTTATCATTAAGTGTATAAGTCCTGCTCTGATTTGACTTTCCAAAATCGAGCATCTCACGTTCATGTAAATTAAATTCCATCTGCCACTCCTCAGCCCATTGGTCCATCTGATCAAGATCCCATTGTACTCTGAGGTAACCTTCTTCGCTATCCATTACACCTCCAATTTTGGTGTCATCTGAAAAAGGGAATAAAAAGCATTGAGAATCTATTGGGATTGAAGGCAAATATCTCAAATCCATTGGCAAGGAATTAATAACAGAGATCAAACCACAATTTGATCAGTCTCAATTTGAGAGTCAGCAAGTCTTTTTGAGGGTTAAACTGTATTTGAGCAATCTATTCAAGTTCTTTAAATATATGACAAGCAAGCTAGAAACTGCAGATCCTGTAGGTGTCATGTATCTGAACCTCCAGAAGATATTGAATAAGTTGCTGCACAAAAGACTACTATGCAAGGTAAGATCACGTGGCATTAGGAGTAATTTACTAGCTTGGACAGAGGATTGGCTAACCAACAAAATGCAGAGAATCAAGATACATAAGTCTTCTGGTTGGCAACATGTAACTCTTGGATTGCCACAAGGTTTGGTGCTCAGGCACCAACTCTTTCCAACATATTTGAATGATTTGGATAAGTGGCTAGGAAATGCAATAGGCATTTTTTTGATGACACTAAAATAGTTGGGAAATACAACATTTACAAATGAGTATGAATAATTCAGGTGAAGGGGTCAGTATTTAGCAGATGATATTTAATGAAAATAATTATAAGATTATCTGTTTTGGTCAGAGAAATAGAAAGACAAGTTATTGCCAAACTGGTGAGAAACGTCAGAGAGCTTTGATGCAAAAGAATTTGGATGTCCCCATCCATGAAGTAAAAAAAATTCTATGCAGTTACAGCAGGTAATAAGAAAGCCAGTGGAATTTCCACTTTTATTCCAAAAGGAAAATAGCATAAAAGAGGGAAGTGGATGCACGAATGCAAGACATTAGTGAGTCTGCAACTGGCGTAACGTACAATTTTGGTGAGGAGGGATGTAGTTGCATTGCAAGCAGTTAAGAAGAGGTTCATGAGATTGATTTCAAACGTATTAAGTTTATTTTATGAAGAGAGATGCCATAGTTCAGTCCTGTAATCTCTGGGGTTTAGAAGGATCAGAGGAAATCGAATTGAGATACAAAACTTAGAACATTACAATGCAGTGCAGGCCCTTCAGCCCTCAATGCTGCGCCGACCTGTGAAACAAATCTGAAGTCCATTTAACAGACACTGTTCCATTTTTCTCCATATGTTAATCCAATGACCAGTTGAATGCTGCTAAAGTTGGCAAATTTACTCCTGTTGCAGGCATTGTGTTCCACACCACGACCACGCTCTGAGTAAAGAAATTACCTCTGACATTTGTCTTATACCTATCATCCCTCAATTTAAAGCTATGCACCCTCATGTGAGCCATGAGAGTGTGCTGTAGAAATGGAGAAAAAAGATAGAGGAGTGAGACTGGCTGTTGGAACGAGACCTTGGAGAATGCGATAATTGAATAAAGGCATTGTCAGATAAATTGAAATGGAACATTACATCAAATACTAAATCTCCCTCACAGAAACAGCCCAGACAGGAAAGCTACGATAATGTGACAGCCCAGCATGGGGGGCTGGAAAGACTGTGCTAGTGCACCGCATTGAAAATTAGACTATCTGCCCAGCACGAAGAGCATTGCACACCTTTGCCAATATATTGCGACTGTACTTGCACTGAATGGGGAAATTTGCACCCAATGCTGTGAGTGACAGTAAATGGGGCTCCCACAAATTTCTGTTTGTATGTCTCCATTAGGTGATTGTTCCAGTGAGAACATGCATGAAGGAAATCTGTTGAAATATGAACAACTGGAAGGGTTTGGGGCAATCAAGAGAGAAGCACGCTTCATGGACAGTATTGATAATGTGCTTGAGAATATTTTAATAAGACGCATTGCCAGATTAAATAACAATATAGATCAATGCTCACAGGAATGATGGATAAATATGATTTTGGTTTTATTTTAGATATGAGCAATGGAGTATTGATTCATATTTGCTCTGCAGGTTGGAAGCTGGGAGTCTCAGAAGCAGATTATTGGCATCATTAAGGCTGCATTTCCTAGCTCAAATAGTTCAAGTAGCAGATGGGATGAACCAGTGAAGTATATTCTGGAGGGGTTAATAGTTAGTATTAGAAATGGTCAGAACATAGTTTCAGGATTAATTCATGGCCAAATGGATCTCCACAGATGTAATTCATCGATTTCAGCTTAAGGCATTGGTCAGGAATGGGATAGAGTCGATGGTGGGAAATGGAGTTTGTTGGCTGATCAGAAGACAGTGACCTCAATGCTTCCAATATACCAAAAATAAGGCAATGTTATAATGAACTTTGGTTGACATCTGAAAGTGAGTATGTTAGCATAGAGACCCAGGAAGGATGCTGCCAGAAGAACAGAGTGAGATCGTGAATGAACAAGTTCACTGATGATGTTAGTAGCAATTTGCAGAGTGAGCCAGCGTCACAGCACGAACAATAACAGCAGCAAAGAGAGTAGAGTAAGTGAAAAGATACATAACACAGTTAAACTTAGCGAATAGAAATAATAACTGAACAGAGTGACTTACCAGGTACACCAACCATAGCTAGGATAGGATAATAAAAATATTGAATAATCAAAAGTGCACATACAATCCGCACTGATAATGACATCCGATCAAAGTTTGTAGAAAGAGTCCAAACATCCTCAGATAAACTTCTGTCCATTGTTGGAACATTCCAATCCATTGTTCTCAGATTCCAATCCCATTGTTGGAACATTCCAGTCTCTCTGCTCCTCCTCTCTTTAGAGCTGCTAATCTTTGTTAGTGCTCATACTATGGGATAACAAATTGACAGGAGCCTATTTATCATGAAAAGACAGACAACCTCCACTGGGTTAATTATTATCCATGAGGCTGATATTAATCACAGTCACTGAACAAACAATTTCAGTTAACCCTTTCCTTAGATCACTTTTCATATCATAATAAAAGGGAACATTTACTCAATCTGCATGGCCCATAAATCTTATAATCTTTATTATTTTTCAGCCCAGCATGTAGGAGCAGTGCCAGTAGTGCAGGGTTATATATGTTTCATACCATTTATAAAAGCAGACAAGGATAAAATAACAAACCAGCTGCATTAAATTGACTGGAGGAGAAATTTCTAGAGGCCACAAACTAAGACAACAATATTTATTGCTCATTGACTTTGCAAAATGCTGCTCCTTTCTTAAGTGCCCTGTTATCAAATCCTTTCGTTATGTTCAGTTGGAGTATTGAAACTGCTGCGCAGGAAGAGGGGGAAGCAATTCTCTCTCCATTGTCCTGTTACAGAGTGATAGGAGAAGGTCTCCAGTCCATTCTAGGCTATTACAAATTGAAAAGTTGGAAAGCTGGAATGCTGGCACATTCTGCAAAGGGAATCATTCAAACATAGAGAAGCGTCACTGCAGCCGTACAAGGTCTTACTGAAATGACACCTGGAGTACACTATATTATTTTTGTTTCTGTAACTGAGACAGGAGGGACCTCCAACAGATACAGTTTAATGGCTGCTCACCATCCATGGAATTTCTGTGCTATTTAATTACTGGACTCTATTACACAGGAACAGGAGTTTGCATGTTCACCCTGTGTCTGTGTGGGTTTCCTCTGGGTGCTCTTGTTTCCTCCCACAGTACAAAAATGTGCAGGTGAATTGGCCATGCTAAACTGCCCGTAGTGTTACGTGAAGGGATAAATGTGCTGGTTTTAGGTTGCTCTTCGGAGGGTCAGTGTGGACTTGTTGGGATGAAGGGCCTGTTTCCACACTGTAAGTAATCTAATCTCAGATTAAAAAAAAAAGCAGGTTGTCCAGCTTCTTGGCCTATTACACAGGAACTGCAGGAGGCAATTCAACTTCTAAAATCAATTGCAAAGGTACAGGAAGGGGGCATTCAGTCTCTCAAGTCTGTTACACAGGAACAGGAGGAAGCCATTTGGCTCCTCAAGCCTGTTGCAAAGTAACAGGAATAGGCTTCTCAAATCTGTTAAATCAGTCAGCTGTCTTGTTCAAATACAGAGAAAGAGAAAACAAATCACAACACATTATTCAGATTTTGAGGGTATGATACAAAAAAATTGAAAAAGACTTTTAGTCATTAGAAGGTGGAAGAAATGTGAGTAGACCATTCAGTCCCTCAATTCCATTCTACAGTAGATGCAGGCAGAATGGGGCCATTCGCCGCTGCTGATTAGCCACCGTCCATTGGCCACTAAAGAGGATTCGCCACCGCAAGTAAGTCATATATTTTGAATATTGGTGGTATAAAAAATTGTCATTATTATTGGTTAAGGTGGTGTTTGCGTTGTTTCAGTAACAACTTGTTTTCGTTACAGGAGAGTTTTTTTTAAGCTTGTATTTTTGGAACAGGAATTTTTAGTATGGAAACAGAAATTATTAGCAAACGTGGAAATAAGAAGTTTTACCACGATGGTTTTATATATATTTTTGATAAATTATCCAAGAATGATTGAAGTACTAAATTTTGGCGATGTGAACAATGGGACCACCACAAATAAATCCAAAAAGGTATCAAGACGCGGACGATAGAATAAAAAAAGTGTTCTTGAATACGGCGAAACAGATGGTTTGGAATATCTCAGAGGAATAGCACATAACTATCAAATGAACTGAAATTTCATTGTTTAATATTGATGTGAGATTTTACTGTCATTATAAAGATTTTAAAAATATATTTCCTTTTTCTGGTTAAAGTTTGTAACTTATATGTATGCATAAACCAATAAAATGATATTTATTTTATCTCTTTTTTTATCAATATGTAGTATGTAGTTATATGAATAAAGGGGACTGAGAAGTATGAAAGAACAGGCGGGAAGGAAAACAATCAGTAACATATTAACGGTAGCGAATAGTCTCCAGAGGTCAAACGACCCAAGTGGAGAAACTGGTGGCGAACCCGCAGTGGCTAATCGTCGGCGGCGAATCTGCCGTGGGGAATCGTCACCAACCCGTCCTGGGAATGTCTGTTGGAGACAGTAGTATAGTGTGATTTCATGAATATCTAACCCCATGTTGAATAAGGCCTGGGAATTTGAAAGTGGATAGGGCAGAGAGAGCTTTACGTTGTATCCAAATCTGTGCTGTACCCGTTCTGGAGTGTTTGATGGGTACAGTATTAAGAAAGGTTTATTTTGCATTTAATTTTAGTTTAAAAGAAAAGATTTAATCTGTATCTAACCATGTGCTGAACTCGAAGTGTTTGATTTTTTTAAAGATATTTTTATTAGAAATTTAATATTTTGACAGATTTACAAAAATAAACAGAACTTTCAAGCACAAACATTAATATAAAAATAGATCTTAAATATATAATCATCAAAATTCAAAGAAATGATACTAAAGAAGAAAGAAAAACAATGAAACTCAGTTAACTACTAATCTAATCCACAATTATCCAGAGTGTATAGTTGAGTCACTTACATCCTTCAAACAAGAGAAAATGTTCTCTAATACACTCATAACAGTATAATAAAAAGGAAACTATTTCCAAACAATAAGAACAAAAAAAAAACATGTTTGAATGGAGATCCTCCCCCTTGTTCTCAGGGGGCCTTACTTCCTTTCTAAAGGTCCACCATATCCTCTCCCAAACAGTGTCCCACCCTTGACCCGGGCGCTCCTTAATAGGATTTAGATATAATACCGAGCAAGAGTTAACAGTGAGCGCCCCACCCCCACCCCTCCCCACCCATACCTGAGTATATCTGATAGCATCAATGCCACGTACAAACACACATAACTATAAAATTACAACTCCAACAAATTACAGTTAAGTATAATAACATAAAATAGCAAGGGAAGACAACCCTGCTCCCAGAAGCAAAAGTAAAGTAAAGTATCCACTTCTCCCCACGGAGTGTGGAAGAGGCAAGCCAACATAAATTGTCTCTTACGATTTATGTAAACGAGTCTAAAAGTTCCTTAGCCTCTTCTGGTGATCTAAAATTATACTCGGATCCTTCGTGGGTAAAGCATAACTTCGCTGGGTAGCGTAAGGTGTATTGAATATTTAAATTCCTTAGACATTTCTTCACCTCATCAAACGCCTTCCTTCTTCGTGCCAAAGCCGGGGAGAAGTCCTGAAATAACATAATTTTGGATCCTTCATGAATCATAGCTTTAGGATCCTTTCCAAGATTTCTGGAGGCATCCAGGAGTATCTGCCTCTCCCTATAACTCTGCAGCCGGAACAGGACCGGGCGTGGGCGCTGGTTTGGGCCAGATCCGCGTACTGCGACCCGGTAGGCCCACTCCACCCTTACCCGATCAGTTTCAGCCCCCAGGTTTAAAAGCTGGGGCAGCCATCGCTCCAGAAATACTGCTAACTGTCCCTTCTCTTCTTGTTCAGGGAGGCCCAGAAGACGGATATTCTTTCTCCGATTTCTATTATCCAGGTCATCCATGTAGATTTCAAAGGCCCGGACTCTCTGCTCCAGAGCTCGCACCTGTTCTGCAGCTGTTTGTGCTGCAGCCTCGGAGGTCGTGGCCTTTAGCTCCGCCCCCTCCATCGGCCCTGCAGCTCCTCAATAGCCTGGCTGTGCTTTTGTAACTTTTCTTCGAATGAGTTCCATCTCTGTCTGGATTCTGCGATGAAATTGACGAGTGTCGTTTCCAGCCTGGCAATCATCTCTTCAAGGCCTGTTTTTACATCAGCTGCAGCCGGAGGAGGAGAGGAGGGTGGGGGAGGGGTCTTTGTTTTCTGAGAGCTGAGGGATCCCTTTGGTTTACTCATTATCCACTTAATATTAAACTGCTTAAATATAATAGTAAGCAGCTAATTAAGGTTAGAATTTTTTTTGGGTGGTTTGGTAGGTGTGGTGGGGGTGAGTAACTCACTTTACCCAGGTTTTGGGAAGAGCACTGTAAACTCAGACTTGCTGAGTCGCCGCCATCTTGGATCTCCCGAAGTGTTTGATTAAGAATGGTAAAGATGGGGTTTTGATTTCTATCTTAGTCTGTTCTGTACCTGTCCAGAACATATTAAACGTCTGCAGTGTATAGGGAGGTTTCCACTGTGCCTAATCCTACCTAGTAGTTTTACTGGGAGTGTTTGATAGGGACACTGCAATGCAAGTATTAATCTGTATCTGATGCTGTGATTAACACATCTTGGGACTGCTTGATGGAAAGCAGTTTAGATTATGCTTTAATTTATGTGGTATCCTGTCCTTAATGTGGGAGTGCTGCTGGGGACACTATGGGATCTAATTTAATCAATATCTAAACCAATGCTGAACTTCAGTTGGAAATTTAAAAAGTGCTACTGTAGTAGGACTTTTATTCTGTAAATAACCTTGTGCTGTACCTGTTCTTTCAGTGGTTGGTGGAGATAATGTGATGTGAGATTGAATGAATATCTAACACCTTGCTGAACATGACTTGGCCATTTGAAAAGAGCTAATGTAGGTGTAGTTTGATTCGTTATGGAAACCTGTACTGTCCCGTCCTGGAATGATGATCGAGGCTTTGCTAAGTAGGAGTTATTGCTTTATCCATCATCCACCGACACTCAGTAGCAGCACGTGTCCCATCTACAAGGTGCACTGCAGAAATTCACCAAAGCTCCTAACACAGCACCTTGCAAACTCATGGCCATCTGGCACGAAAAGGGCAGTAAATAAATGGGAACACTACCATGTCCAAGATCCATTCCAAGCCACTCACCATCCTGATTTGGAAATATGCCATTGTTCAATTATTGCCACCGTTTCAAGATCCTCCTTAATCACATCGAAAGTCTTCCAATCGTATATGGACAACACCAGTTCCAGAAGGCAATTCACCAATAACTCTTCACAATGCATACTGACCAACCAGAGACACCCACATTCAGGAATAAACTCCAATTAACAAATATTGTCCAAACATGACTAATGCTGGACACTGGCTTTTTGGTTCTGTGAGTGCAGGCTGGTTGGGTGTCCAGTCAATGCCTTGTTTGTTGTGAACAGCTGAAAGGAAATGCTGTTTGAAACAATTGGTCTTTCTTTCAGAGGCATGGCATCCAAACTGAACATCACAATGACACTGACATTCATATACCACACTTGATTGTGGATAAGACAGAAAAAAACAAAATGTACTCATACCTGGATTGTAGAACATTTAGAATATTGCCATAAAAATGATTCTGTGAATATTAGCACAAAATAGTAGTACAAAGGCAATATAATTGTACATTTTCAAAGTTATTGCACTTAATAATAGTTTGATGTTGGGTGCAATAATCAGTGTCACCATTTCGAAGTCCCTGAATGTGATTTGTAAACTGCTTTAGTTTTAGTCCCGCCCTTTGAGTTGCTGCTGCCGCCAAAAAAAACAGAAATGGAGCAGTCCCACGCTCGAGCTAAGTTTATAAAGGTTTGAATCAGTGACTTACCGCTCCCGGCAGGTCCCTGGTGCAAACCCCCGCCCTTCGAGTTGCTGCTGCCGCAGAAAAACAGAAATCTTAATGCTAAGAAACAGATTTTGACACTGGACACTGCAAATAACTCTGGCACGTGTCTTTCAACACAACTGAATTAATGTCGCCAAATGTTCTGCCCCATATTCAAACTGCTTAAGATTGCCATCTATTCGACAACGGGGAAAATTGTTCATCTCTGTCCCGTGAAGACGAAGCTGGAGTAATCCACGCCAGTCAATTTCACGGCCATTCGTCTCCGCTCAATCCCTGGTTACATGATGGAAGAGCACATCAAAAGTGCTATCAATCAGCATTTTTGCTCAGTAGTATGCAACTCTCAGCTCTGTATGGTTTCTACAAAGCCTGATCCTGACATCATTTCAGCCTTCATTCAAATATGCAAACAGAATTGAATACTAGAAAAGATGAATGAGAGTAACTGCTGTTGATTTTAGAGTCACATATGATCCAATAAGGTATCAGGGAGCCAGGTAAAACTGGAATAAAATATATATAATGTGGGAAAATGAGACAATGTTAACTTTAGAAGGGTGAATGAAATAACAGAATGTAACTTAAATGGAGAAAAATGAAGAAAGCTGCAACATAAAGGGACTTGAAGTTTTCTACATACAACCACAGAAAGCTAGCACATATGTGCAGCACCTAATCAGGAAGGTCAATGGAATATTGGAAGAAAGTGATGGTTGCAGATGTTGGAGTTCAGAGTTGAAAAGCGTTATGCTGGAAAAGCACACAAGGCAGGTAGCATCCGAGGAGCAGAAGAATCGATGTTTTGGGCATAAGCCTGATGAAGGATCGATTCTCTTGCTCCTCAGATGCTGCCTGACCTGCTGTGTTTTTTCAGCGCCACACTTTTTGAATGTTATATTGCCCCTTATTTCAAGGGAATTGGAGACAAGAGTAATGAAGTTTCCTGAAACTGTGCAGTATAAGGTGCTGGTGAGACCATACCTGGAGTATTAGGGACAGTTGTGGTCCCCTAATTTAAGGAAAGATGAAATTTCATTGGAGGCAGATCAGCGAAGGTTCACTAGGATAAAACTGGTGTGAGGGATTGTCTCAAGAAAAAGATTTAACTGTTTGGGGCTGTACTCACTGGCACTTGGGGGAATACGAATAATCTCACAGAACTACAGTGGATTCTTAAGGGGCTTGTCAGGGGAATTGCTGAGAGGATGTTTTCCCTCATAGGAGGGTTGAGGACCAGATAGCATAGGCACAGAACAAAGAAGAGTTTCTTTCAGGCCAAGTTTAGGAGGAATTTCTTCTTTCAGGGAGTTGAGACCCCATTGATCCCGTGGCTGCAAAGGTCTGTATGGGGGGAGTATTTGTGTTTTGAGGGCTGAGATAAATCAATTCTTGCTTATGAGGAGAATCTGGGAAACAGCAGGAAAGTAGATGTGAGCAGTATCAGACCAGAGACATGACCCTGTGGAATGATACAGCAGGCTTGTGAAACCTAACAACCTCCTCCTGTTCCTACTTCTTATGGTATACCTGGAATCAGGAGAATTCGCTGTTTGGAGTGTTACCTGGTACTGAGGGAGATTGTTGTAGTTCTACTTTATGTTCAGAAATGCAGATGTTTGCGAATGACTAAATAATGTTTAACGGTATTTGGGAATCCTCACATACTGAAGCGTACCATGTCCCAGTCCAATAAGATCCCGACAATGTCCAGGCTTGGGCTGACAACTGACAGGTAATTACGCATCAAGGGGATCAAGAGTTACGGGGAGAAAGCAGGAGAATGGGGTTGCAAAACGTATTAGCCAGGATTGAACAGTGGAGCAGACTCCATCGCTGAATGGCCTAATTTGCTCCTATGTTTTATAAAATATTTGTGCCATGAAAATGCCAGGCAATGATCATCATGGACAGTGGAGAATCTCACCATTGCCACTCCACATTAAAATGATTGAATCCTTCGGTATTAGTATCTTTAGGTTTATCCATGAGCGTATAACTACTATGATTAAAATAGTAGATCAGAAGCTAGGAGTCCTGCAGCTAGTAACTTTTCTCCTATTTCACCAAAGCCGGTCCACCATCTGAGAGTCTCAAATAAGGAATGTAATGGAATAGCCCCCAGCTCTCTGAATGACTGCCATTCCAATTGTACTCTGTTATGACACGGGATAAACCCTCCTGCTTAATTTAAACCCGCAACACAGAAAAGATTTATCCTGTATAGTAATTTGTGTAACTTCAAGAGGCTAAGAACTATTTAAAGCAAAATTTAACAACTTTACTTCTTAAAGTATAACAAAGAATAATTAACTAGCAACTATTTACAACTCCTTCCTCTAACCTATCTTTTACATTACCTCAACAATCCTGGTCCGGTAAGAATCCCAATTAAGATTTGCAAAACAAAACTTCTTACCTCAAAACCAGGCAGCTTTCAGTTTTTCTCAGCACTCCTGTCTTCTTTTCTTAGTCTTGTAGATTCTGCTTCATAGGTTACTGATTGACAAAGGTACCTTTAAGAATGTGCATTGCAGAGTACTAACAGTTTAAGATTAAGAGGTTTTTATTTTGAAGCCATCTTTGGATATTGATGGGTTCATTTTTTAAGGGGGGAGGTGTAACGATGATGATGCTCCTTTAACAAGGTTATGTTGTACGTGCTTTTTTTTTGTTCAGGGAGGTCACCATTGACATCGACTCTGAAAAGACTTGGCTTGGAAGTGTCTTAAGGCCAGTTTGATTCGAGATAACAGATAATGCCTCAGGCAAAAGGTTTGTTAAAAAAACAACACTTGGGCAATGAAATGGGAGTGGGCAGTTCACCCAGATCAGCTTTACTATGATTTGGTTTGGTTAGTAAGCAGTAGTTTTGGAAGCTGCTGGACCCAAAGAAGCAGGTGCAAGCTGGTAGTCTCTTTCTGCATGGGTTTCCCCCAACAGTCTGAAGATGTGCAGGTCAGGTGAATTTGCCACGCTAAATTAGGTGCATTAGTCAGGGGTAAATGTAGGGGAATGGGTCTGTGTGGGCTACTCCTCAGGGTGTCATAGAACATAGAAAAATACAGTGCAGTACAGGCCCTTTGGCCCTCGATGTTGCGCCGACCCAAGCCCACCTAACCTACACTAGCCCACTATCCTCCATATACCTATCCAATGCCAGTTTAAATGCCCATAAAGAGGGAGAGTCCACCACTGCTACTGGCAGGGCATTCCATGAACTCACGACTCACTGAGTAAAGAATCTATCCCTAACATCTGTCCTATACCTACCTCCCATTAATTTAAAGCTATGCCCCCTCGTAATAGCTGACTCCATACGTGGAAAAAGGTTCTCATTGTCAACCCTATCTAAACCCCTAATCATCTTATACACCTTTATCAAGTCACCCCTAAACTTTCTTTTCTCCAATGAAAACAGCCCCAAGTGCCTCAGCTTTTCCTCATGCAATCTTCCTACCATACCAGGCAACATCCTGGTAAACCTCCTCTGCACCCATTCCAGTGCCTCCACATCCTTCCTATAGTATAGTATGCTGTCCTATAGACAGCAATGGTCCCAAAATAGATCCTTGCAGAACACTGCTAGTAACTGCTCTCCAAGATGAACCATTACCATCAACTACTACCCTCTGTCTTCTTCCAGCCAGCCAATACCTAATTTGCAGTAGCCTACCATGGGGAACCTTATCAAATGCCTTACTAAAATCCATATACACCACATCTACCGCTTTACCTTCGTCCACCTCCTTAGTCACCTTCTCAAAGAATTCAATAAGGTTTGTGAGGCACGACCTGCCCTTCACAAAACCATGCTTGATCACATTATTCCTATCCAGATGGTCATAAATCCTATCCCTTACAATTCTCTCTAAGACTTTGCCCACAACAGAAGCGAGACTCACCGGCCTATAGTTAATAGGGTTACTCCCCTTCTTGAACAAGGGAACCACATTTGCTATCCTCCAGTCTTCTGGCACTATTCCTGTAGACAACGAGGACATAAAAATCAAGGCCAATGGCTCTGCAATCTCCTCCCTTGCTTCCCAGATAATCCTAGGATACATGCCATCAGGCCCAGGGGACTTATCTATTTTCACCCTTTCCAGAATTTCCAACACCTCTTCCCTACATACCTCAAAGCCATCCATTCTAATTAATTGTGACTTAATAGTCACATCGGCAACAATGTCCTGTTCCTGAGTGAATACTGACGAAAAGTATTCATTCAGTGTCTCTCCAATCTCTTCAGCCTCCACACACAACTTCTCACTACTATCCTTGACTGGACCTATTCCTACCCTAGTCATTCTTTTATTCCTGTCAGTATGGACTTGTTGGGCCAAAGGGTCTGTTTCCATGCTGTAGGGAATCTAATCACTCCTCTGAACAGTGCTGCAATTTTCTCAGTGCAGTACCTTGCCTTTGGGCTCTGACAAAAGATGGCCACAAAGCTATCGATGGTGAAGCCCCCACAGTTCGCTAGACTGAACCATTATGTTTGAAGTAGATGGGAATGGTGCTAAGGCTGCAGGCTGGGGAGGAGGACAGGGCATGGAACCTAAAGTAAATGCCACTGCTCTGGTTGAAGCTGCATCCAGTGGTAATGACAAGGAAATCATTCCTGCAAATCCCTTAGAGGTAATATGTGATGCACGGGGCGAATCCACATCGACCTCAGGTTACAATTACAATCACCACGAAGTTTGCTTGGTGACACAGCGACTGCCTTATTCAATCTCTTACAGTAACTCTCTCGAATCGTTACTTGTGACTTTTAAACTCTGTTGAATTGTCTTCAGTAATTGTTAGCTATCAATTCTGGAATAAACTTTTTTCTGAACAGAAGTCATTTCTATTATTTCTAGCAAAACCGTCAGTTTCCTGTCACTGGATCAGACTCCACGTCTGGATGTGCAATTTCAGTTCATTGAAGACATGCGCCACGGAGGGAAAGAAAAGAATAATCTTTAAGTAGAGATGAGTATGCACTGAGAGCCAGATTCTGGTCAATGAGCAAAGGCATTAAGATTAACCAAACCATATAAAGGACCTCCAGCAGTTAAGGTCCACAGTATAAATGAATTTGCACTGACTCACGAGGAGGCAATTACTGGTTCAAAATCCTGGCTCTGAAAATCTGATGTTGTTCATTTTCAGCCCCCTTCACAGTAAAAGAGAATAATGTACCTATGCCCATAGATTGAAAGCCAAACACTGAAAGGCAAATTCTGGGGTGGCATGGTGGCTCAGTGGTTAGCACTGCTGCCTCCCAGCACCAGGGTCCCAGGTTCGATTGCAGCCTAGGGCAGCTGTCTGTGTGGTCACACATTGTCTGCGTGGGTTTCCTTCCACAGTCCAAAGATGTGCAGATTAGACGAATTGGTCATGATAAATTGCCCATAGTGTTAGGTGCGTTAGTCAGAGGGAAATGTGTCTGGGTGGGTTACTCTTTAGAATGGTCAGTGTGGACTGTGAGGCCGAAGGGCCTGTTCCCACACTATAGGTAATGTAATCAGGAAAAATCACAAGCTATCATTGACATTACAAGGACACTCACTGCATTATATTGCTCCATGATAACTTATTATACCACACAACAACAAATAAACTAGATTGCACTTGATTATGTCCATGTACGCACTCTATTAACAATAGATCAGATTAAATTGGTCACAAAACCACATATTTCAGCAGTCTCTTAAATGAAATTGCTCGACGTGTATTAGGTCATATAAGAAGTTCTAATATTCCGTTAGCAAACTGTAATAATCATACATAATCATCACATAGGATAATGAGGGGTGATCTTATTAGATTAGATTACTTACAGTGTAGAAACAGGCCCTTCGGCCCAACAAGTCCACGCCAATCCGCAACTCACCCATACCCCTACATTTACCCCTAACCTAACACTACAGGCAATTTAGCATAGCCAATTCACCTGACCTGCACATCTTTGGACTGTGGGAGGAAACCGGAGTACCCAGAGGAAACCCACGCAGACATGGGGAGAACGTGCAAACTCCACAGTCAGTCGCCTGAGGCAGGAATTGAACCCAGGTCTCTGGTGCTCGTGAGGTAGCAGTGCTAACTACTGTGCCACCGTGCTGCCCAAACAGGCTATGGAGGTGTATAGAATCAAGAGGGGCATTGATGGGATGCATGCAGATCGTCATTTTCCCAGGGATGGGGAATTGAATACGAGAGAACATAGTTTTAAGGTGAGCAGGAAAAGATTTAAGAAGGACTAGGGGGCAACTTCATGCTGTGATTGGTACGTATATGAAATGGGCTGCCACAGAAAGTGGTTGAGTTTGGTAAAATGACAACATTTTAAAAACATTTGAATCGGTACATGGATAGAAAGGGTTTAGAGGAATACGAACCAAATGCGGGCAATCGAAACCAGCTGCGTGGGCACCATGGCCAGCATGGACTAGTTTGGGCCGAAAGGCCTGTTTCCATGCTTTATTACTCTATAACTCTATGAATCTAAAATACCATTACATATTGGATGGGGCTTCATGTCCTTTAAATTCAATCAGTGCTAACTATTGGTAAAAATAAAGTAATATATTCTTGAACATAAAGGATTTACAGACCCCTTAAATTACCAAAAGCAATAATGACAGCGAGAATAGGATTAGAAATGACAAAGGCAAGAGTATTCGCTGGCATATGCATTGTCTTTCAGAAAGTAAACAGATTTTCTGATCTGTAAAATCACTCTACAATTCAGAGAAAGTGCTGTTCACTTATTCCAAGTGAGAATTTCCAGAGGGGAAAATAAATCACATATGCATCTTAGTTACAATTCGATGTGCAAGTGATCGTTTCATGTTCTCTCTTTGCAGCATTGGTAAGGTGGACGATTCTCTTCCAACAGGGGGCGACATTCAACATTCCACTTCCGTTGCTAATACTGGGTACTTTGTAAAAGCCAACTCCTGTGAACTCCAGTGTGACCTTTTGTGCAATGCCTGTGCTCCGAACTTTAATCATGATTGCAAGTGACATGCTCCATGGCAAGGCATTTGTTAACGAATCGCCGCTGATTCTGTCGTAATTGGAGGCGCAAAGCTCCCTGGATCCCCAACCGTCTCCCTCCATCGTGATTAAATGCCTCAAAGCATCGAACAAGCCTCTGTGTATTTATTGGTAACAACTTGTATTCACTGCACACACTTGAAAAGTTGGGAGATAAGATAACAGAATTAATTGCTCCAGGTCATGCAACTAACGTGTTGGAAATTGAAACTGTGCAATTGTTATTCCGGAAATGTTGAAATTGGAAGCAAAGAGATTATAACAGCGCACATGCAAAGATGAGTGAATGTCGCGAAGTATTTGCATGGAGAGTGGTTGAATTTAAGGTTATAGAAACTACATGATGGTGTTCTCCAGGATTCACTACCATATAATTACACAAGGTGCGTCTGCTGGCGTTTATCAGGAAAATAAACTTTAATGACGGGAAAAAGATGTTGTAAGGTGGGTAAGATTCGGTGATGTATCTCACATTACCCAAAACCAGTAGTTTACTATCAGGATTGGTAGATGTATTTGTTAAAGTGTTCGTCTAATTGCATATCAAAGTTCGTGTACATAGATCCCTGCAAGTTGCCACCCAGGTTGATAGGGTTTTTAAAAAGGCATACAATGTGTTAGCTTTTATTTTTAAGAGACATTGAGTTTTGGAGCCACAGTCATGTTGTAGCTGTACAAAACTCTGGTGTGAACTCCAAAGTAATACATACAGTTCTGGTCACCGCATTATATGAAGGATGTGCAAGCTTTGGAATGGGTTCAGAGGAGATTTACTGGGATGTTGCCTGGTATGGAGGGAAGGTCTTATGAGGAAAGGCTGAGGAACTTGAGGCTGTTTTCGTTAGAGAGAAGAAGGTGGAGAGATTACTTAATCGAGACATATAAGAAAACCAGAGGATTGCATTAGGTGGACAGGGAGAGCTTTTTTCCTAAATGGTGATGGCTAGCACGAGAGGGTATATCTTTAAATTGAGGGGTGATAGATATAGGACAGATGTCAAAGGTAGTTTCTTTATTCAGAGAGTGTTAAGGGCATGGAACACCTTGCCTGCAACAGTAGTGGACTCGTTAACTTTAAGGACATTTAAATGGTCATTGGATAGGCATATGGATGAAAATGGAACAGTGTAGAATAAATAAGCTTCAAATTGGTCCCACAAGTCGGCGTAACATCGAGGGCCGAAGGGCCTATACTGCGCTGTAATGTTCTATTTTATAATGTTCTATGTTCTTTGTACTAAAGTCAATTATGTAATCATAAAGCGATAACTGTCCAAGGTGGGCATCTACCGATCTGGTTGACAACTTCCTCAGATTATCCTCCTTGGCCTTCTCTATATGCTTTTAAAATTTGATGTGGTAATAATTGATAGGGAGAACAAAGAAAAAAATAAAAGGCAAATTGCCAAAGGTACTGTAGGAGTAAAGTGACGTGAAACGATAATTTATGAATATAATCGTGCGCATGCTTTCATATATCTTTTCTCTGTGCTTGTGTCTTTGTGTTTTTGTAATGTCTTGTGCCTGCAGAAATGCAATTGAAAATGTGCGTGTCTGGGTATTTATCTGTCTATACTGGTCAATGTGATTTTCTGTATGTTACTGTCTCTCTCTCTTTGCCTATGCTTGTGTATCTTTCGGGGCATGCACGTGTATCTGTGTTTGTATTATTCGTGTGTTCCTTAATCCAGCCATTGTTTCATTAGCTTAGTTGGCTGGACAGCTCGTTCACTATGTGCAGTGATGTTTACAGTGTGTGTTGGGTTTCCATGTTATGTGAAATCGCTATGAATGTCTCAACGTCTCCTCTTTTCTGAGGTGTGGTCGTCCTGAAGTTAAACTGCCACCAGCCATCTCTCGTTAATGAGAAAGTGGGGGTATGCTGATTTTACTGTTCCATCTGAGCGTGAATGCTATTCTTGTCACCGTGTCTCAGATGAATAATTGACTTTGTTTCTGTCACTGTGGGTGTCTGGCTGTGATGGGGAGTCGGTTTTTTTTCTGTATGTCAGTCTATGATCAGCGTATTCAACATTTTCTGTTTTATTTTACAATATTTTTGTGTGAGGCGTGTGGTGAGCACAGACTTTCCCCTTTTGCCAGTTGTAATAGATTATTGTCCATAATCAATGCAGATGCATCTTCCATTCAAAAAAAAATTCCGGAAGACTTGTCTGTGGCTGACTTGGCCAACGTTTATTACACATCCCTAATTACTTTTGTATAAATGTTGCTAAGCTTTACCAAGCCTTGTCTGTATCTGAGTTTAAGTAAAAAATGAGGTCTGCAGATGCTGGAGATCACAGCTGCAAATGTGTTGCTGGTCAAAGCACAGCAGGCCAGGCAGCATCTCAGGAATAGAGAATTCGACGTTTTGAGCATAAGCCCTTCATCTGAGTTTAAGTTCATTTTGTGTGTGGTTTTATATTTGTCTGTCTCCGTGTATGCTTGTGCTTTCAAGGCACTATCCCGTGCCTTTCTGACGAATATGCATGCCTATGATTTGTCTAACTTGCTACAAGACGTTTTTGGTAAAATATGTGGACGGGAATTCCAGCTGATCGAATGATTGCAATTCCGTCACTTTGCTCCATTCTTCAGAGAGCGGTAGAGGGCGTGAGACAGTGACTAGAAAAGAAACCTACAGTATGACAGAAAATTATTTATTTTGGTCGCGGAAACAACCAGACAAACATGTTCTATTTATTGTTTGGAGACGTTCTTGGAATACATTTGAAGGGAAAGGAGACATTCTTTGGAAACCATGACTCTGCAGAGCTCCAAACTGTAATCAGATTGACAAATTTAACTCTTTCGGGGTTGAAGCTGTCTGAACCTGCCGTGTATTACTGTGCCTTCAGTCTCACAATAATAGAAAGCAGCCTCAGCCCAGCCAAAAAATTGCTGTGGAGTTTTGAAACTGCTTTACATTGGAGGTTGTGCAACGTGGGAGGAATTGCACAAATTAATGCTTGCACAAAGTGAAGCTCATGTTCACGCACTCAATGGCAGGGCGGAGAGGAAACCAAAGGAACCTCTAATCAAACTGTCACTTTTCTTTCTCTAGGAGCGGCTGACAAAGCAAATCCTCTGGAATATTGATTATTGAATCCAATTCGTGGTTAAATTAACTTGTCTGGTCGACATCAGCACTTTTCCTTCATTTGCCATCACACCTTGATGTTTATGTCAGCTCCGATAATAAAAAAAAGTTGAGGTTTATAAAGTACAGAAAAAGTCACTTCGGCCCATCAAGTTGCACCTCCAAATTTGCACTAAATCTACACAAGTCCCATTGTTCACCACTAGGCCTATGCTTTTTCAAGTGTTCGTCAGAATTCTTCACAAAAGTGTGGTTTCCCCCGATCTATGCACTCCCACTGTCCATTTCAGCGAACCGGCACCCTCCAGATGCCATTTCCTTTGCACAAAATTCCCTCTCGATTTCCTTCCTTGCACTGTAAAATTATTCCCTCTTTTTTTTCCATTAAACTAAAGGGAACAGCTGCATTTCATTCATGTTCTCCACACCCGTTATGATTTTATGAATATCTGCATATCGTCCAGTTCAGTCACGTCTTTCCGATAGCGTAGAGACCAGAGCCGCACACAGTAATTCCTGCTGCCTCATCAAAGTATGAGAACCGCCCTGGGCTTACAACCCTGTTAACGAATACTGCTACCTTCAGGGAACTGTGGACAGACACCAAAGATCGATCAGAATCTCTGAGCTTCATGTCCTGTCATTTATTGAGTACTCCCCCCTCTTGTGAGTTTTTCCAACGTGCATCAGCAGGATTAAATTCCATATGCTTCTGATCTGCCCATCTGAACAACCAGTTTGGATCTCCCGTAACCTCATGCCTTCATTATCACGAGTAAACAGGTGGCGAATCTTTGTCTCATCTACAAACGTAGTTAACATCAACCTATCCCCACCCTACCCCAGCCAACCCCACCACAAATTCTCATCTGCATAGTTTACATATGTATCATGAACATTGGTCTCTGTTTCTAGACACTAGTTGTAACTCGCAAATAGCACTCCAGCAGCAATTTCCGTGTTCGGTCCTGTGGCTCCTGTATTTTTTCTTTCTTTTTTCAGTCTCCCATGTGGAAGCTTGTCAATACCTTCGCTGGAATTCATCAGTTGTACAACCCTCATCTATACATTTGCTCAACTCTTTGAATAGTTCAACCAGATTTGTTTGGCATGACCTTTTTCTGGCAAAGTCATGCTGACTTTTCCTCAATCACAACCTGCCTTGTCCAATCAAGATGAATTCTCTCCGCCAGAATTTTGTCCAACAGTTTTCTGTACACCAATACGAAATTCACTAATTTGTGATTTCCTAGTGTATCCATATCGCTCTTCTTGAAATGTGGATGACATTAGCTACCATTCAGTCCGATGCTATCTCCCGTATGACTGGACAAAATAAAATATTTGGGCCAGAGCTGCTGTCATTTCCTCCCTAGTCTCTCACAGCACACTGGAACACTATTCATTCCGACCGAGGCACTTGTCTACTCTTACATTCACTAAAACCTCCAAAACATTCTCACTCTTTTAGCAAATTTTTTCAAGATCCTCAGACCATCTTCCCAATCTCTGTACCTAAATCCTTCCTTCTCCCAAGTGAAGATAGTTGTGGAATATTCGTTTCACAGTTTCATAATGTCCTCCGGCTCCATGCACAGATTTCATTCCTGGTGCCCATTCAACCATACTCTGTATCTGGCCATTCCCTTCTGTTTGATACCGTTACTGAATATCTTGTGGTTTCTCTCTAATCTTTCCCGCGAAGTTTGTTGGCACTTCAACATCCTGAGCTTGCACTGGGCACGTCATACGGAGTAAAAACTAAGTATTGACAGTAGATTTCATATTTTAGAATTTTGAAAGGAAATCCGAATACCTTGGGCTAAATCAGAGGAAAACGAAACAGGTGTGAATTTCAAGCGTCATTTTAATTTATGAAATTGGTTAAATGAGGAGTCGTAAACCGTGATTTCTGGAGGAGCATGATTCCAGTGGGAGCATGAGTAGGCCACTGGACCATTCCAGCATTACACGTCATTGATTATAATGATGGTTTACAATGCTCCCCAATAGGGTGTTCTGCTTGTTTCTGCTCAGTGCGTGAGCATCGTTCAAGGTGACAGGTTGGCCTAGGAGACCGTGAGGATCTCCCTCCCCTTCTCTTCTCATGCTGGAGGAAAATTTTCCCCATCTTCTTGAATGTGTCGAATGACAATTCAACGCCTGATCTGAAGGAGGTCTCTCAGTCAATTATATCGTCAATCTGCAGGCAGAACAAAATCAAAATACAAAAAGAATACATTTTCGCTGTCACTTCAGCCATGTTTCCTGCATCTTTCCGCTTACAGAAGGCTTTTAACATACTGATTCCATTGAGTAATGATAGATTTCTATACTCCTTGCATACACAGTTCACAACTCCAGTGACAGAAAATGTGACGAATACGAACCCGGAACCATTATGGATATGAGTTTTTTTTAACTAATTCATTATTAAGTCATGGCATATGGACTTCGCTGCTGACGAAAGCATGCGTTGGCCAGTTTGCTGGTCTTGAGAGGAATTTATTAACCTGCCTACTTGAAATTTTGCAGCTCATTTAGTCTGTGACTTGATTTAAAATTTGCATTCCCAAATGGAACCTGTCTGAATTATTTCCAAACCAACTATGCACATGTTGAATAAATCATATGACGGGCCTGACAAATGCTCCAGAGTAATTCCGGTCCAAAATGGGGAAAAGTGAACAACCTGATGTAATTATCAATGAAATTTTACAACAGTTAATTTTGCATTCGATCCAAGTTATCACTGTGTACCCCTTGCCCGCCCCGAACCCTATCTCCCGTGGTTGGTGTTTAACAGGATCTGAAAAATGTGTTGCTGGAAAAGCGCAGCAGGTCAGGCAGAATCAAAGGAGCAGGAGAATCGACATTTCGGCTTTTCCAGCAACACATTTTTCAGCTCTGATCTCCAGCATCTGCAGTCCTCACTTTCTCCTTGTTGATTTTAACAGGCTCTGTTCATTATTACAGTTGCCCGAAATTATCACATTAGTCTCTGTTTTCTTGCTATTGACTGGTGGGACGTAGATGTCACTGGCTGGAGCAATGTTTCTTGTCTTCCCAGTTTCAGTTAGGAAGTGCCTTTGAGCTGACTCTTGAACATGTGCTGTAGGCGCATCCATCATGCTCTTAAGGAAGAAATTAGATGATTTTGGAACTGCACCACCTAGGAGAGTGGAGAGAATTCTATCATACTCATTACTTATCCCTTATAGACGGTGGGCAGTCATTTGAAAATCAGAAGCTGGATTACACGCCGTTAAATCTGCAGTTACTGTATTTACATGGCGAGTTCAAGTAGACTTTATGGTCAATGATAGCAACCAACATAACGGGGGATGCGGTGATTGGAACATATCAGGGTGTTGTGATTTCAAACCGTTCGTATTTAATTCTGTTGAAATATTGAGGTAATATTGAATCAACAAACATTAAAACATTTACCACCAAACCAAATGGATTCATCAATATGACACTGAGCATGAAACAATACTGGGAAGCTGACAGAGATGGAAAAAGATGGTTTTAGAGTAAGAGATCGGAACTCAGCACAGCATGAAACATCAGGGAATGAAAAGATAAAAGCTTGGTGTATTGGTGGAGGCAGTGGTGGGGGATTAGGTTTTGGGATACAGCAGAATTCTACAGCAGAAATTTAAGCTAGCACCTCACAGAAGAGTATAACAAAATCATTTACCAAATCTGCATTGCAAATGGAAAACAAGAAATCTTGAAATCATTTGTTTGTTCAGTGATCTATAATGAAAGTGTATGTTATAACTCAGTACTTTCTCTTGAGACTCTCCCTCAGGATAAATAAGGGTTGATGTGGATGCAGCCCAGAGTGAAGTTGTGCAGCATTGAATGTTCCTTTAGATTTTGAACCAGGATGCACGAACCAGCCATTTCCCCCTTCTTTGTAACTTGTTATCTCATTCTCGCTGCTATTGGTATCCCTGGTAAGTCATGTATCCCAAACATCTGTACATTTCCAGGAAATAAGAAGTTTCTGCATCGGGATTGTGCAAATTATTTTCAACTATTCTGGGTGCCTGACTATGGGGGTATTCTAATTCATGTTTATTTGTGAATGTTAGGCTAGGGAGAAATTGAGAGGATGTACAGGGAGGTGGTCACTCATAAAACACAGGATAAAGGACAGCTGGATTAAAGTCAGGGGAGGAAATGGAACCAACAGATAGGGCAGGCATCCCCTGTGTCCGTTCCCTTCAGCAATAAGTATACCGTTTTGGATACTGCTGGTGGGGACGGCCTACCATGGGAAAGCCATAGTTGTCAGGTCTCTGGCCATAAGCGTGGCACTGTGGCTCAGAAGGGAAGGGGACGGGGAAGAATAGAAAAGTGCTTGTAGTAGGGGACTCAATAGTTAGACGTATTGAGAAGAGACTTTGGGGTCATGAACAGGATTCCCGGAAGGTCTGTTGCCTCCCCGGTGCCAGGATCCAGATGTCGCCGATCTGGTTTACAGGATTCTGAAGGGGCAGGGTTAGCAGCCAGAAATTGTGGTACATATTGGCACCAATGATATAGCCAGGATAGGGATTGAGGATCTGAAAAGTGACTATAGGGAGCTAGGTTGGAAACTGAGAGCAAGATGAGTAGAGTAGTGATCTCAGGTTTGCTACCGGTGACACGAGACAGTGAGGTGAGGAACAGTCAGCGAATGCAACTTAACACGTGGCTGCGAGTCTGTTGCAGGAGGGAGGGCTTCAGATACTTAGATCACTGGGATGCCTTCTGGGGAATGTGGGACCTTTACATAAAGGACGGGTTGCACCTGAATTGAAGGGCACAATGTCCTGTTTGGGAGATTTGCTGGTGTGGTTCGGGAGGGTTTAAACTTGTTTGGCAAGGGGGTGGGAATCAGAGCCACATGTCTGAGAGCGGGATAGTTGTAGATGTGGCAGTGACAGAATGTAGTGAATCTATTGAAAAAGTTTCTCATGTGATGAAACAAAGGGATCGGTTAAAGTGTGTCTGGTTTAATGCAAGGAATGTCAGAAATAAGAGTGATGAATTAGAGCATGGACCAATACTTGGGGCTATGATGTTGTGGCCATACAGAGACGTGGGTTTCACAGGGGCAGGAATGGTTGCTGGATGTTACAGGGTTTAGAACATTTAAAAATAAGGGGGAGGTTGGAAAAACAGGAGGGGGTGTAGCATTGCTCATCAAAGAGCGAATTGCAGCTACAATGAAGATTGTCTCCTGTCTCAGTATGGGTGTAAGTTTGGAACAGTCAGGGAGCAACCTCACTGGGGTTTTTCTACAGACTCCCTAATAGCAATAGAGAGATTGAAGAACGCATTGGCTGGCAAATTTTGGAAAAAATACAGATATGACAGGGTTGTTGTCCTGAGTGATTTCAAATTTCCCAATGCTGACTGGAACCTCCTTAATGAAGATGGTTTGGATGGAACCATTTTTGTCAGGTGTGTTCAGGAGGGTTTCCTATCTCAGTATGTAGATAGGCCAATGAGGGGAGAGGTCATTTTGGTTTGGGGCTCGACAATGAGCCAGGACAGGTATCAGATTATGCAGTGGGAGAGCACTTTGGTGACAGTGACCACAACTGCCTCACATTTACTATATCCTTGGAGAGAGAAAGGAACAGTTACCAAGGGAATATATTAATTGGGAAAAAGGAAATTTTGACCCTGTTAGACAGGATTTGGGAAGTATAGACTGGGAGCAATTGTTCTACAGAAAGGGCACAGTAGACAAGGATCTGGCACAGGAAACAAGGATCTAGCACAGCTTTAGAGAATTACATGGTGGCTGGAAAAGAGCTCAGAAATGGACTGAAGAGAACCAGGATGGAGAACATAAAAGGCTTGGCAAGAAAGAATAGGGAGAACCCAAAGGCATTTTACTCATACATGAGGAATAAGGGAATGATCAGGAAGAAGGTAGGGCTGATCAGGGATAGTGGAGGGAACTTGTGCATAGAGTCTGAGCAGATAGTGGAAGCCCTCAATGAGTTTCTTGCTTTGATTTCCACTCAGAAAAGGGACCTTGTTGTGAATGAGAAATTTGAGGATCTGGGATATAGGCTTGAACAGATCAAGTTTGATGCAGTTGATGTGCTGGAAAATTTGGCAAACATTAAGATTGATAAGTCTCCTGGTAAAAGACCAGATTTATCCTAGGGTGCTCCGGGAAGTGAGCAAAGAGGTTACTCAGCGTCTGGCGAAGATCTTTACTTCCTCATTCTCCACGGGACTTGTATGGAGGATTGGAAGGAGGCGAGTGTTTGTCCTCTTTTCAGGAATAGTAATAGGGAAGTCCCTGGCAATTACACATCAGTCAGTCTTACATCTGAGGTCAGCAAGGTTTTGGAAAGAGTTCTGAGGTACAGGATTTATGACTACTTGGGAAAGCATAGCGTAAATAAAGGCAGTCAACATGGCCTTGAGAGGGGAAGGTCATGCCTCTCAAATTTTATTGAGTTCTTTGAGGAGGTGACAAGACAGGTCAATGGAGGTTGAGCAGTGGATCTGGTGTGTATGAACTTCAGCAAGGTACTTGATAAGCTTCCCAATGGTAGGCTCATTCGTAAAGTCAAGAGGTATGGGATACAGGGAGATTTGGTTATCTGGATTCAGAATTGGTTGGCTGACAGAAGACAGAGAATGCTTGTAGTTGAAAGTATTCTGCCTGGAGGTCAGTGTTAAGTGTTGTCCAGCAGAGCTCTGTTCTTGGGCCTCTTATGTTCGTAGTTCTTATAAATGACTTGGATGTGAAGCTTGAGGGGTGGGTTAGTACGTTTTCAGATGACAAAAAAGGTTGGAGGTGCTGTTGATAATATCTAGGGCCATTGCAGGCTGCAGCACGACATGGAAAGAATGCTGATCTGTGCTGAGAAATGGCAGATGGAGTTCAACCTGCATAAATGGAAAGTGATCCATTCTCGAAGTTCAAACCCAGATGCTGAATACAGGAAAACAGGAGTCTTAGCAGTGTGGAGGAACAGAGGGATCTTGGTGTTCAAGAACATAGATCCACCAAAGTTGCCACCCAAGTGGATAGGGTCGTTAAAAAGCACATGGCGTTTTGGCTTTCATTAATGGCGGATCAAGTTTAAGAGTTGTGAGGTTTTGCGACAGCTCTACAAGTCCCTGGTGAGACCACACTTGGAATTTTGAGTCCAGTTCTGGTCGCCCTACTATTGAAAGACGAAGGGGCTTCTGAGAGGGTGCAAAGAACGTTTGCCAAGCTACTGCCGGGACTGGAGTGCTTGCCTTATGAAGAGATGATTTGGAGATGCCGGTGTTGGACTGGGGTGTACAAAGCTAAAAATCACACAACACCAGGTTATAGTCCAACAGGTTTAATTGGAAGAACGCTAGCTTTCAGAGCCACGCTCCTTCATCAGGTGATTGTAGAGGGCCTGATCATAACACAGAATTTATAGCAAAAGATTTGCAGTGTCATGAAACTGATATTATACATTGAAAAATTGATTGTCTGTTAAGCCTTTCATCTGTTAGAATACAGTGATAGTCTCACTTCTTTCATGTGCAAATCACAAAACCCTTCTTTTTAAAGTTGCATTCTCGGGTTAGCTGCTAACAATGGTGATAGCTAGACAATATGTTGAAGGTGTTAGTCCCCTGTGTTCTCTGTCTATGACCTGATGTTTAGATTGATTCTAATCTAATAAGTGAGATAACAGGTTTTATATAAATTCTTGCAGTTTTTGAGCTCAGAGTTCTACATGAATGTATGCGGTTTTTGAGCAATGTACAATGTAACTGTGCAATACAAATTCACCCCACAAAGTATATGTGTGCATGTGGGTCTTTGTCTGTCTGTGTATGTCTGTCTGTTTTTTATGGGGTGGGGGTTGTGAGTATGAGAAAGTGTGTGTATGTGTGTGTGGTGGGTGCAGAGTGTCTTAAGTTTGCGAGGAGGTGCATGTGTGAGCGTGGGAGTGTGTGTGTGTCAGTAAGGGTGTGTGTGGGTGTCTGTGTGCACGTCAGTGTATCCGTGTGTATACGTGTATAGGAGTGCCTGTGTGTGTGTGTGTGAGTGTGTGTATGTTTAGAAGTATCTGTGTGTGTGTGTGTGTAGTGCAGTGGTGATCACCTGTAATGTGACATGAACCCAAGGTCCCGGTTGAGGCCCTCCCTATGGGTACCGAACTTAGCATTCAGCCTCTGCTTGGCCACTTTCCTCTGCTGCCTGTCCCGAAATCCACCTTGGAGGATGGTCACCCAAAGGTCTGAGGCTGAATGTCCTGGACCACTGAAGTGTTCCCCAACTGGGAGGGAACCCTCCTATCTGTTGATTGTTGTGCGGTGCCCATTCATCCGTTGTCGTAGCCTTTGCTCGGTTTCCCCAATGTACCATGCCTCCAGGCATCCTCGCCTGCAACGTATAAGATAGACAACGTTGGCTGAGTCACATGAGTACCTGCCATGTACAAGGTGGGAGATGTTCCCACGCGTAATAGTGGTATCTATGTCCACAATCTGACACGTCCTGCAGCGTCCACCGTGACAGGTGTTGTCCTGAGAGCCGGGCATTTTGCTAAGAGCAATGATCTTTTTGAGGTTTGGCGGTTTTTTAAAAGCAAGTAGTGGAGGTATGGGGAAGGTCTTGGTGAGGTGCTCATCCTCATTGATAATGTGTTGCAGGTCACGAAGAACATGGCGTAATTTTTCAGCCCCTGGGCTGAACAACCATGAACACTACAGGCAACTACCAGCTGATCCAACTGAACACACCCAAGAATTAAACACACTGATCAGAACTTTGGATCCAGTCCTTCAGAGTTTCCTACGCACCTTCATCCCATGTACTTCTCGTGTAGGCGACTTCTTCTGCCTTCCAAAGGTACACAAAGCCAACACACCGGGATGTCCCATCGTGTCGGGCAATGGGATCGTATGTGAGAATCTCTCTGGCTATGTGGAAGGCATCTTGAAACCTATTGAGCAGGGGATCTCCAGCTTCTGTCACGACACTACGGATTTTTTACAGGAACTCAGCACCCACGGACCAGTTAAACCAGGAACATTCCTTGTCACAATGGACCTTTCTGCACTCTACACCAGCATCCCCCACAAGGATGGCATCGTGGCAACAGCTTCAGTACTCAACACCAACAACTACCAGTCTCCAAACACCATCCTACAACTCATCTGCTTTATCCTCGATCACAACGTCTTCACCTTTGACAACTAATTCTTCATCCAGACACACAGAACAGCCATGGGGACCAAGTTTGCACCCCTATATGCCAACATTTTTATGCACAGGTTCGAAAAAGATTTCTTTTCTATACACGATCTCCAACCAACATTATACACCAGGTACATTGATGACATTTTCTTCCTCTGGACTCATGGCAAGGAGTCACTGATAAAACTACACAGTGACATCAACCAGTTTCATCCCACCATCAAACTCACCAGGGACTACTCTCGACTGTCTGTCTCATTCTTGGACACATGCGTCTCCATCAAGGACGGACACCTCAGCACCACGCTCTACCGCAAACCCACAGACAATCTCACAATGCTACACTTCTCCAGCTTCCACCCAAAACATATTAAAACAGCCATTCCCTATGGACAAGCCCTACGCATATACCGGATCCGCTCAGATGAGGAGGAACGTGACGGACACCTGGAAGTACTCAAGGATGCCCTCACAAGAACGGGGTATGATGCTCAACTCATTGACCACCAGTTCCGACGTTCCACAGCAAGGAACCGTAATGACCTGCTCAGGAGACAGACACGTGCTGCAACTGACTGCAACTTCGTTGTTCAGTACTTCCCAGGGGCTGAAAAATTATGCCATGTTCTTCGTGACCTGCAACACATTATCAATGAGGATGAGCACCTCACCAAGACCTTCCCCATACCTCCACTACTTGCCTTTAAACAACCACCAAACCTCAAAAAGATCATTGTTCTTAGCAAACTGCCCGGCTCTCAGGACAACTCCATACAATCCTGTCACAGTGGACGCTGCAAGACGTGTCAGATTGTGGACAGAGATATCAGTATTACGCGTGGGAACACCTCCCACCTTGTACATGGCAGGTACTCACTTGACTCAGCCAACGTTGTCTATCTTATACATTGCAGACAAGGATGCCTGGAGGCATGATATATTGGGGAAACTGAGCAAAGGCTACGACAACGGATGAATGGGCACCGCACAATAATCAACAGACAGGAGGGTTCCCTCTCAGTTGGGGAACACTTCAGTGGTCCAGGACATTCAGCCTCAGACCTTTGGGTGACCATCCTCCAAGGTGGACTTCAGGACAGGCGGTAGAGGAAAGTGACCAAGCAGAGGCTGATAGCTAAGTTCGGTACCCATAGGGAGGGCCTCAACCGGGACCTTGGGTTCATGTCACATTACAGGTGATCACCATTGCACTACACAGACACACAGATATTCCTATACACACACACTCTCACATACACACGAACATAGGTACACACAGACGTGCACACAGACACCCACACACACCCTTATAGACACACACACTCCCATGCTCACACATGCACTCCCTCGCAGACTTAAGACACTCTGCACCCAACACACACACACACACACACACACACACTTTCTCACTTTCACAACCCCACCCCAGAAAAACAGACAGACATACACAGACAGACAAAGACCCACATGCACACATATATTTTGTGTTGTGAATTTGTATTGCACAGTTACATTGTACATTGCTCAAAAACTGCATACATTCATGTAGAACTCTGTGCTCAAAAACTGCAGGAATTTATGTAAAACACTGTTACCTCACTTATTAGATTAGAATCAATCTAAACATCAGGTCATAGACAGAGAACACAGGGGACTAACACCTTCAACATATTGTCTAGCTATCACCATTGTTAGCAGCTAACCCGAGAATGCAACTTTAAAAAGAAGGGTTTTGTGATTTGCACATGAAAGAAGTGAGACTATCACTGTGTTCTAACAGATGAAAGGCTTAACAGACAATCAATTGTTCAATGTATAATTTCAGTTTCATCACACTGCAAATTTTTGCTATAAATTCTGTGTTACGATCGAGCCCTCCACTCCCACCTGATGAAGGAGCATCGCTCCGAAAGCTAGTGTGCTTCCAATTAAACCTGTTGGACTATAACCTGGTGTTGTGTGATTTTCAACTTGTGAAGAGAGGTTGACTGAGCTCGGACCTTTCTCTCTGGAGAGAAGGAGGAAGAGAGGCGACCTGATCAAGGTATACAAGGTTAGTGAGAAGCATGGATAGAGTCAATAGCCAGAGACTTTTCCCCAGGGCAGGATTGACTGACACGAGGAGCCATAGTTTTTAGATATTAGGAGAAAGGTATAGAGGGGACATCAGATGTAGGTTCTTTGCACAGAGAATTGTGAATGCATGGAATGCGTTGCCAGTTGTGGTGGTGGAAGCAGAGTCTTTAGGGATATTTAAGCAACTGCTGGACATGCACATGGATAGCAGTGAATTGAGGGTCGCAAAGAGCCTGTTCTGTGCTGTTGTGCTCCATGTTCTATGTTATATGCTATTAAACTGTGTACTTGTAAATTACAGAATATTACTTTTAGATCATCGCAAGAAAATCACTTGCTCACTACATTAAATGAGTAAATCTTTTCATTGCTGAATTATCATATATGCGATCACAAAAATATTATTCTAATATTGTTACTTGTTGGGCCGAAGGGCCTATTCCACACTGTAGGGAATCTAATCTAATCTGAAGTGAGAGATGACATGATTGAAGTGTGTAAGATCCTGAATGGTCTTAACGAGTTGGCTGTGTTAAGGATATGATTTGGAAATGCCGGTGTTGGACTGGGGTGTACAAAGTTAAAAATCACACAACACCAGGTTATAGTCCAACAGCTATCACCTGATGAAGGAGCGTCGCATGCCCAAAACGTCGATTCTCCTGTTCCTTGGATGCTGCCTGACCTGCTGCGCTTTTCCAGCAACGCATTTTCAACTCTTCCAGCTCAGCGAGCAAACTTACAATCTGAACCTTACACTGAGCTACGAATCTTTTCAAAAATCGCAATTTGGGGTGCTAAGAACATCCTAAAGAAAGAAGAAAATTCTGAGTCATAATGGGACAAAATTGCAAAGATAAGCATCTTGAGAATTCAGGACATAAGTGTCAATGATGGAACAGTAAATATCAGGGAGATGAAAAATGGCACGGTTCTATATTCACCAACATCCATGACAACTACGAAATGATCAAGGACAAGTATTTGATGGAAATGATTATTGTCACAGACAGCTTGCTAGATAATGTGTAAATGTAGATCAGCTAATAAGGATTTGTTGCTGAATGGATCTTGAACATAGGACTGGCCACAAATTATTTATGATGGGCTTACATGCAGCAGTTGGACAGGGAATTGACTCAGTGGCCAGAGAGCAGAGTTTGCATCCGAGACTGATTGCAGTGACTCCTTGAAAATTGTTCAATCCAATATTGGCTGCAAAGTCACCTTAGTTTTGGAATAATCAGAGTTAGGATGTGGCAATGCAAAGACCAGAAAGGTTTCACTCAAAGTTGAATGAGAAAATATCTGGTGTTTGATGTCCACTCAGAACTGTCTTTTTTTTTCTTTCCAAGCTAACTTGTTGGCAATTGTGATCCTATCCATGGAACGATGCGGACTCTCCCGGTGCATTACTTACTACCTGGTGGCGATAGCAGTGACTGATTTCCTCGTCAACATTACTGTCGTTATTATCAACCGGATCGGCAGCGTTTACTTTCGTGCAAGTGTTCTGTCCACCTCTGCTGTGTGCAGGCTTAGTAACGTACTGGTCTTTGCCACCCGGGATTCCTCTGTCTGGCTGACAGTGGCCTTCACCATTGACCGTTTTGTGGCCATCTGCTGCCAAAGCATGAAGTCCAGATACTGTACTGAGAAAACTGCATTGATGGCCATAGGAATAGTTTGTCTACTGAGCTGTATCAAGAACTTCCCTTTCTACTTCATCTACCAGCCTTTGTACATTGTGGATGGCGTGTCCTGGTTCTGTGACATCAGATCCACCTTTTACATGTCATTCGCCTGGCAGGCCTACCACTGGTTGGATCGTATCTTTACACCCTTTCTCCCTTTCATTCTTATTATGGTCCTCAACGCCCTGACTGTCAAACACATTACTGCAGCCAGCCAAGCCCGCAGGAGGCTCCGGGGAGACGATAACCACGAAGACCCGGAGATGTCCAACCGCAAGAGGTCAGTTGTCCTACTCTTCGGTATCTCATTCAGCTTCCTTCTCCTTTGGGCCACCTATGTTGGACATTTCCTCTATGTACGGATTCGGGGTGAGGCCTACTTCAGTGGTCTGGATTTCAATGATCTGCAGTATATTCTTTCAGAAATGACAAACATGTTCATTGTACTCAGCTCCTGCAACAACGTGTTCATCTACGCAGCCACCCAAAAAAGGTTCCGAACCAAGGTGACGAACCTACTGCTGTGCCCCATCGTTACTATCATTGCTCCCTTTAAAACGGTGAGAAATAAATAACATACTCATATCCCTCCATCCAAGCTTCACTGCCATTTACCTCTTTGGGTTGTTTGTCTTCTATCTGGGTTGCTTATTGTGTGGAATTTTATCTCGCTCATCTGAACTTTAAAGTACAGTAGTCAAGTCCCATTCCAAAACTGTAAAATGTGCAATTCAGGGCCTTAACCTACAACTTAATCCTCAAAGCCAATATTGAAAGAGCGTGGCACTATCAGAGATGTAACTTCGTTAAGTAAGGCTGAGCTCCATATCAGCTTTCTGAATGCTTTCGAGGGCATGTCATGCAAGAGCACTCTGAGTAGTTCTTTCTCAAGATCTGGATCGATATTACTTCCACAATTAATACTGCAGAGGTCTGTTTCCTACCCTTTGTTCCAAATAGAATATCTATTAAAATGTCGTGTTTTGTTTTTAAATAAATTTATATTGATGTTGGTTCTGCTGCTTTACTGGAAACTGTAACTATATTGAACAGCGAAGTTCAAGCTAGAGTTGAATAAATATTTCATAAGATCAACATTTGAAGAAAATGTAGAAGTGTGGATCTATCTAGATATCTGTCCTTGGTGTGGTTATTTATTTATTTATTTATTTATATATTGTTATTTATTCAATGACACAGGCACATGTATTTTGGGCAGCATTTGAAATTCTCCCCAGTTGCACACGCAGATTACGAGACATTGATGAGGTATTGGCAATGCTCTGGCTTAAGGAATATTCCAGTATGGTAGGTTTAGATGGCAGACGGTGAAACTTTAATTCAGTAAAAGAGAAAAAAAAAGTCCATTTGTAACCGAATGTTCAACAGGGAAGGAAGCGTCCATCCTTACATGGTCTGCCCTTCCATACTGCAGCAGTTTCATTGCCTTCTAAATGTTATCAGGGCATTAAATACTAATCTAATGATGCCCACACTCCATGAACGAATTTGAAAAGTGAACTGAAAGAAATAAAATGAATGAAGATGGATTTGAAAAGTTGTATCTGTAATTGGTCCTTGAGAGTGCGATCTATTATCTGAAGGACCCATTTGGTTCATTATTTCCTTTTGATGAGTGTGCTGATTTTACTTGGTCTTCTTAAATTGAGAATTCATGGGATATAGTGAGTCCAATATCAGCCATCCAAACAACTAGCAGAGCAACCCATGTGGTACAGACCCAAGCAAAAGAAATGCCATGGAGTCAAATGACCCTGATAGTCTTGCAACTGCTCCTCACCGATCTCTGAAGGCTTCTGCCACAATTTCTAAATATGTCCAACAACCCATCAAACAAAGGCCTGACATAGTCATGCACAAAGTATCATATGCTACAGCCAATGTTTAGTTAGCAGAATTGTGATCAATAACGTGTCCAATCTCATCAGTGTGGGAGAGGTTTGGGAATAGTGGTGTGCTGTCTGAAATAAGTGGCAGAGACAAAATTCACAGCAATAGAACACCAGATGGATGCAGTATCAAGAAAATCTATGAAGTAACAAACTTGAGGCTTCTCTTTTCCTGTATCCAGTTTAACATTGGATCAATTAGTTAATATTGTCTCTCCTAAGCCAAGCCCAAAATGTTTATTTTCACACTTCAAAGTATTTCAGTTCTCATTTCATATGTCTATCCATTTCATCAGTCTGCCTCTATCCTTCTCTCTATGGGCTTGCCTTTTCCTCGGATGCTGCCTGACCTGCTGTTCTTTTCCATTCCTGCTGACGTGCGTGGCATGGTGGCGCAGTGGTCAGCGCAAGGGACCTGGGTTCAATTCCTACCTCAGATAACTGTCTGTGTGCAGCTTGCATTTCTCCCCGTGTCTGTGCGGGTGTTCCAGTTTCCTCCCACAGTCACAAAGACGTGCAGGTTAGGTGAATTGGCCATGCTAAGTTGCCTGTAGAGTTAGGTGCGTTGGTCGGGAAGGGGTATGGTTCTGGGTGGGTTGCTCTTCCGAGGGTCAGTGTGGACTTGTTGTGCTGGAGGGCCTGTTTCTACACTGTAGGGAATCTAATCTAGACTCTATACTCCTCACTTCCTCCTTCTATCCTCCAAAATTCTACTGCAAATCGTTTCCGTCTTTACCAAACCGCCAGTTTTAATGTCATTAGCAAACTTTGCAGTTATACCCCATTAATCAAAATCTTGTTTATTATTCAATGTGAACACTTTCATCTATTTCTTCATGAAGGCAAACATCACCCCTTAAATTGTCCCATCATTACGACAGAAACACATACACGCAGAGAGAGAGAGAGAGGTGAATATAGTCCGTAAGGCTAATGGTATGGAAGCTACTTCAGCAGTTATGTAGTTATCTTAGCATTGTAATGCATGCACAAGATCATGTTACAGAGCTCCAGTAACAGATAATGGCATGTACTGAGATTGGTTAGTTAAATCACTGATAGATGAGCTAATACTGAAGACAATAGTAGTGTAATGTGACAGGCTAAGTGTAATGTTGTGAACCATTGTAGCAGAAGATGAGTAGTTTAGAGAGACAAAGCAAGCTAGTATGATTGGCATGATTTGGAGATGCTGGTGTTGGACTGAGGTGTACAAAGTTAAAAATCACACAACACCGGGTTGTAGTCCAACAGGTTTAATTGGAAACACTAGCTTTCGGAGCGCTGCTCCTACATCAGGTAATCAGTTACACTGATGCAATCAGATAAGCCCGTGAACTACGACTGTACAAAATTCAGGAAGACAAAGGGCTGGTGGGAAAACAGGAAAGATACCTTCTGATTGCCACAGCTTTATTTTTAAAATTGAAGTTTAATTTTGTGAAGGATTTTCTGCATCTCCTGGTATTTTCTTACTGGTGTATTGAGTGATTTTCCACAATGTATTTGGCACTCCATATGGGACTGGGAAGAGACCTTTCCCTCTGAAAGAGGTGGCAAGCTGCAGGGTACTTCCCAGATGAACCGAGAACTCACCTGAGACAAACAGAATGAAAGGGCTGGCCACCCACAAAAAAAATAAACCTTTTGCTGTTAATGCAGACTATATTCTGTCAAGTAAATGAGGTCCTCGGGAACACAGAAGTGCAAAGGAAGCTGCTGGAAGGTCTCTCAGATCCAAAGAACCATAAGGTGGATGGTAAATTTTAGTTTGAGGAGATACAGAGGATTGTTCAGGAAAACTGCACCGTGAGTGAGTAGGTTAGAATAAAGAGATTGAGACAAAATTCAACGTGGTGTGTGTAATTTCTGTGGATATCACCCTGAGCTGTTAAAGGAAAAGAAGGAAATTCGTGGGACTGTATGGACAGAACAGGTAAGGAAAAATTATTTTATTGTTACTATTAGTGATTTTGAATGGAATTGGAAGCCAGAAGACTGATAGTAAATGATTCAAAGCAAAATAGTAGAGAGTAGTCATGTTTTCTAAAGGGCTATTGATTTTTTTTAAAAACAAGGACTGTATGATAATTAGACTGTAATTTTAATTATGAACAAAGAGTCTGCTTAGGCAGATAAGCTATGTGTGCGTGTGAAAAAGAGAGGGAGAGAGAGACACACACACTCTAAGTTTAACCATTTGCGATCTGGTTTGAGCGCACAATTGGTTGTTGGTGGTTGAATGTGTCCTGTCCCCCCCCCCCAGAGCGCAAATCTGGAAGCATTTTGATTTTAATTTGCTGTGTGGGAATTTAAGATTATTTCTTTTAAAGGTTTTTCGAAGAACCATCAGTGAATAGTACATCCTGTGAATAGGGATCTGTAAAAGCAGTACAAACAAGGATAGATTGTCTATTAAGTAATTGAAACCAAGGAAGTTTAGGGATTAACAGATTGATCAGGGATGATAGCAAGCTGTAGAGTTAGGGAAGATTCATAATATTTGATGAGGCGTTACTGGACCTGTAAGGCATAGGGGAGTGAATTATGAAGACAGAAGCAATAGATTAGCTGGACTGAAATATATGTCAGGATGAACAAAGGAACCGCAGATGAAATGTTCAGTAAGAAAAAAAATGGGAAGAAGGAACGAAGGATTTACTAACTAAATGGCCAAAAGAATGTACCTTTGATATAAATATGTCCAATGAAATGGAAGGGTTAATTAAGATAAATCGAAAAAGAGAATATTGAAGAGGGAGCAGGAGGCAGAAATTTTAAAGCTATTTAGAATTGTTGGGGAAGAATTGTCAAAAATCTTTCAGGCACCAGTTATGACCAAGAGCGTGGCCGAGAGCAGAACAAACAGTTTTTGGAAACAAAGATCGCGGAAGAGAAAATCTTCATGTGTTTAGAGCAGAACAAAAAAACTTTTGGATATGAAGGCGAGGGAAAACAGTTATGTATCCCAAACTAAAGCAGGGTTTTTTTTCGAGCTGCAGCAAAACGTCGCGGCTCTTAAAGTGAATCCCCCTGTTAAGAAGGCATTTGGTGTTTTGGCATTCATTAACTAAACTATCCACTTGATTGGTAACTTTGAGGGATCGAGGTACCTGGATCCCAAGATCCTGCTGTTCCTCTACACTGCCAAGAATCCTGTCTTTATCCCTGTATTCAGCATTCAAAATCGATCTACCACAAAATCACTTTGCATTTATCCAGGTTGAACTCCATCTGTCACTTCTCAGCCCAGCTCTGCATCCTGGCAATGTCTTGTTGTAGCCCGCAACAGCCCTTGACACTATCTACAAAACCATTGACATTTGTGTCATCAGTAAACTTACTGACTTACCCTTACACTTCATGCAAATCATTCATTAAAATCTGCAAGAGCAAATGCCCAAGAACGGATCCCTGTGAGACACCAGTGGTCACTAACCTCCACTAACCACCATTTGCTGTCTTCTTTCTGCCAGCCATTTATGTATCCAGACAACCAAATTTCCCTGCATCCAATAACTCACAACTTCCTGAATGAGCCTACCGTGAGGAACCTTATCAAATGCCTTACTGAAATCCAAATACACCACATCCACTGCTCGACCTTTGTCAACTTGTCGTGTCACATCCTTGAAGAACTCGATTAGTCATGTGAAAGCATTCCTGACTACCTTTAATCAAACTACGTTTTTCCAAATAGTCATGAATCTCACCTCTCAGAATCCTTTAAAGTTCCTTACTTACCACAGACATAAGACTGATTGGTCTGTAATTCCCAGGGATTTCTTTTGAACAGAAGCTGCTCCTATATTGTCATCCAAGGCTCTTTCACATTTCCATTCATTTCCTGTCTCAGTGGGACAAAGTTATCCATCACTCAAATGAAGTGCCCCTTAAACTGCCTCCACATTTCTGTTGTGCATTTCCCATTGAACAATTGCTCCCAATTTGTATTCCACAGCCCCTGTCTCAAAGCAGTTTAATTCCCCCTCCCCCATTTAAATACCTTCACATACTCTCTGGTTCTATTCCTCTCCATGGCTATACTAAACGTGAGGAGAAAGTGAGGACTGCAGATGCTGGAGATCAGAGCTGAAAATGTGTTGCTGGAAATGCGTAGCAGATCAGGCAGCATCCAAGGAACAGGAGAATCGACATTTCGGGCACAAGCCCTTCTTCAGGAATGAGGCAAGTGTGTCCAGCAGGCTAAGATAAAAGGTAGGGAGGAGGGACTTGGGGGAGGGGTGTTGGAGATGTGATAGGTGGAAGGAGGTCAAAGTGAGGGTGATAGGCCGGAGTGGGGTGGGGATGGAGAGGGTCAGGAAGAAGATTGCAGGTTAGGAAGGCGGTGCTGAGTTCGAGGGATTTGATTGAGACAAGGTGGGGGGAGGGGAAATGAGGAAACTGGATAAATCTGAGTTCATCCCTTGTGGTTGGAGGGTTCCTAGGCAGAAGATGAGGCGCTTTTCCTCCAACCGTCGTGTTGTTATGGTCTGACGATGGAGGAGTCCAAGGACCTGCATGTCCTTGGTGGAGTGGGAGGGGGAGTTGAAGTGTTGAGCCACGGGGTGGTTGGGTTGGTTGGTCCGGGTGTCCCAGAGGTGTTCTCTAAAACATTCCGCAAGTAGGCGGCCTGTCTCCCCAATATAGAGGAGGCCACATCGGGTGCAGCGGATGCAATAAATGATGTGTGTGGAGGTGCAGGTGAATTTATGGCCGATATGAAAGGATCCCTTGGGGCCTTGGAGAGAAGTAAGGGAGGACATGTGGGCGCAAGTTTTGCATTTCTTGCGGTTGCAGGGGAAGGTGCTGGGAGTGGAGGTTGGGTTGGTGGGGGGTGTGGACCTGACAAGTGAGTCATGGAGGAAGTGGTCTTTTTTGGAACGCTGATAGGGGAGGGGAGGGAAATATATCCCTGGTGGTGGGGTCCGTTTGGAGGTGGCGGAAATGACGGCGGATGATATGCTGTATATGGAGGTTGGTGGGGTGGTAGGTGAGAACCAGTGGGGTTCTGTCCTGGTGGTGGTTGAAGGGGCAGGGCTAAATGGCGGAGGAGCAGGAAGTGGAGGAGATGTGGTGGAGGGCATCATTGATCACGTCTGGGGGGAAATTGCGGTCTTTGAAGAAGGAGGCCATCTGGGTTCTACGGTATTGGAACTGGTCCTCCTGGGAGCAGATGCGGCAGAGACGAAGGAATTGGGAATATGGGATGGCGTTTTTACAGGGGGCAGGGTGGGAGGAGGTGTAGTCTAGGTAGCTGTGGGAGTCAGTCGGATTATAGTAAATGTCCATGTTGATTCGGTCGCCCGAGATAGAAATGGAAAGATCTAGGAAGGGGAGGGAGGAGTCTGAGACAGTCCAGGTGAGTATACTAAACGTGAGGCAGTTGAGGTCACTCTCACCGAAATGCTTTCCCAACGAGCAATCTGCCACCTGGCCTGGCTCACTACCTAGCACCAAATCCAGTATGGCCCCCACCCTAGTCAGCCTAATCAGACTATTCAGCATTTTTTCACACACTTCAATGTGGGCCTACTTGCCAAGAGGTATGAACATGACCAGTGCACAAAGAGTCCTCTCAGACAACGTTATGCCCATCCACCTACACATACTGAAGAAAGGCCTTTCACTTGCTCCCACTCTCCTCTATTATTAAATAGGAGAGATGCAGATCAGAGGTTGCTCACCCACTTCCAAAAACACTCAATACCTTCAAGAAGTAATAAACACGTCAACATCCAATGTTATTGGCTTCTCTCATGGCCCATTCAGTCTATCTGATCTAATCTCCTCAATCATGGCTGAACTGCCTCTTCATCGATTTTCCTAACAGCAAAAGAGAGATAGAGAGAGAAGCTGAGGTAGTCATGGAGCAGGTACATATAGAGGAAGAAAGTAGACAAGTAACTTGGAGTTGAATCATTCCATTAACACACTCTCTATTTATTATTCTAGTCTTATATCTCAGAAAGGAGAAAGTGAGGACTGCAGATGCTGGAGATCAGGAAGAGGGTTTTTCCTGCTCCTTTGATGCTGCCTGACCTGCTGCGCTTTTCCACCAACACATTTTTCAGCTTAGATCTCAGAAAGATTACTGCTAAAAAGTTGCTGGAAATTCAACAGACTGAAACTGTAATTCTGCACGATTGAAGTCTTGCCGACTGTCTGTATAAACCAAAATTCAGCTGCCTTCTCCTATCAGACACTGTCAATTTATTTCCAAATATGTTAAGGCCTGTGGGCACCTTAGGTTGCTCTGCTTATATCTAGAGGTTGCCAACATGGCTGAATGGTGAAGATGATATGCCTCTTAGCGTGGACTCAAATCCTGTTCCTGATGGTTCCTACCTTGAAAGGATCCCTGCAAAAATACTTGTCTAAAGTCCAGATAAACAACTCCGCAAACCTCTGCATTCCATTGTATTTTTCTGTTGAATAGCCCACATTCAGGAAATTTTAATTCGGAATGGAACAAGTGAGTGAAATCCTCACTCTACAGAAGATGTTCATGCGTTTCCCCCTGTCGGTAAAAGTGAGGTTCATTTCCTGAGGTAGTGTTGTACACAGTCGGACTGTCACAAAACTCAATCCCATTCATGTGTTGTTCGAGATTAAAACATCATGGAGAACAATTTCAGTTTGTAAATATACAAGAGGCGAATTTGTATATTTCCAGTTCTCTCCTCGTATGACAATGAAGTTTCTGTAAGACAATATTAAAAGGAAATCCATGACGGGCTTCTCAGGGAGATACGACAACAAGGCCTGACGCTGAGCCATACATTAGGGCAAGTGGGAAGGAGGTCGGGGAATCAGTTTGCGCTTTCAGAATGGTCTTCAAGGAGGGAGGTTTGGATTTCATGATCCAGTGAACAGGCGTGCTTCTTGTCATCAGCTGAATGAGGTGCTTTCCAATGAAAACCAGAAGACATTGAAAAACAATTTAGATAGAGAATTGAAATGCCAGAGAACCAAAAGCTTTTGGCCAAGTGCTGGGAACTCAGATCGGACCAGCTGGAAGTTTGAGGAGCAGCACAGACATCGTGCAGTGAAGGGCATCTCTCCGTGCTGTAAAAACTCAGTGGCTTGAACATTTTGGAGAAGCAACAGATCTGCTATGAAAATCATCTCAGATAAATGAAGTCAAAAACTATGTCATTAGGAAAAGATTAATTTCTTGCTGCTCTTTTCCTTGGTGATTACTGGTTCGGACTCGGCACTTTCACTGCTTCACATCGGGTTGGATTACTGGCCAGGGAAGGAGGACTTGTTGCTCTTGCACAAGCTGTTAAAATGAACAGGAATTACTTACCATGATAACAACAAAACACAGAGCAGTTCCACCAGAATTGAAAGCGTTAAACAGGATTGGGAATAAATCGCATATTTGACTGCGCCTGAGTACTTATTTATGCATTACTAAATTGTGGCCGCAGAATGATATGAACCTCGCTTCTTATTGAAACACAAGATTTTTAGGGGGCTTGACAGCTTAGATACCAAAAGGTTGTTTTGTGTTCTAACCACTAGAAGGTATTACCCAATAATAAAACTTAATCATTAATGGAGTAACAGACTTCCTTTCCTCAACGAGCATCCAGACAGCAACAGCGAAACATCAAATCTGAGCCAGTGAAACCAGTTGTGCAGTTTGTAACAAGGACTATACCCTCTACTTGTGCTATTTCTTCATGTCAACTCCCCGTTTCTCTGACAGAAGGCAACTTTGGGTGGAACACAAGTGACTTCCTCAGACAATTACAACTGTTGCTGTAAGCAGGGAGATGCAATAAACAGAGATTTGAAATCGTCCCACAGGCTACTCATGCGCAACTTCCCGTTTATAAAAGCCACAGATCAAGTCACTACGGCTCCTGGGAAAGGAATGAAGAGCAAAACAAAAGCCTGGTCTCCAGCTTTGTGATTCTTGAAAAACTCCTGGTGAAGAGGAATCAGAGGAGAAGGAGGAGCGAACTGCCAGACTGAGCAGAGGCAGACAAGGAACTTCCCCCTTCTTTAATGGGCTGAGGCATTGACTCTGATCCTAATGGAGGCATGAACTGATTTGAGATGTTGAAAGGTTCTCTGTCCGTATCATGAAGAATGCAAATACCATCCTGGCTTCAGGACAAAGAAAATACGTTGCTTAGACATATATAAATATGGAGCAAACCAACAAAAGATTTTTTTCATGCTGTTTCCCTTTGATCAGACTCAAACTGTATATGTTATGCTCCCTTACTAATTGGAATCAGAATGTTGTGGATTGCACCTTTTGCTCTGGAGCAATGTTCTTTCTACACTCCAGCTCTGATGGACGGTGTTATCGATACTGAGTGAATGAGAGATTATTGAAAGTGTTGTCTTTCCTGCTGAGAAGAGCCATGAATTGTGTCTTCGGTTGACTGTGTTTTCTGGTTAAAATTTGTTGATATCATCATTTCATCCTTTTCTTCTTCCCTCCTACCCTCACTTTTCCCCACCTTCACTCTTTTCTCTTTACACTTTTTGTCTGCCGCATTGCCCTTGACTTTAACATGATCCTAAAACAGCCCTCTAAACTTATCCAAGAATTGGAACTCCATTCCACTCAGGCATGCTTATACTATTTTGTATTGTGCTGTTATATTATCCTTGGTCCTGCCCCAGTTACAATCACATTGAGCTTTGAATATTTTACACTGACTCTCTCTGCACTGCTGAACTACCCTAAGTCATTCTCAGCCATTGCTTGGCATGAACATTCCTCTCTTCGTGTCATACTAAATCCAACTTCAGTTTCATTGACTGGACTATTGCAAATATCTGCTCCTTTTGGGAAAAATTCTACTCAGTGCATGCCTGAGTTCATGTTGCACTGAGTCCTTTGTTAATTGTCATTACACTGATGCATGTCCATTATAATATTAGACTCGGCCTGCCACTGATCACACTGCAGTTGGTATTGCCTCAGTTCACAGGGCACAATTGCACTCTTTTTGTTATATTGCAAAGACCATATCTCAATTGCCAGTGGAACTGGTGTTCTATAAGACATGGTGCCTTATTCTAAGCCATGTTTTAGGTACATGTTAACCTGACGATTTCTTTATTTATGTTGCACAAGAGCATTTGTCAACTGGTGCTCTTCTGGAAACTCTGATTGCAAAGTTAAGCATTGAAAGTATTTAGCTTTATGAGTTCAAAATTAAAGATCTGTAGATTCCATGTGACCAACATTTTCACATGATAGTCTTCATTCCTAATATTAACTCAAAATGATTTAAAGACATTAGGCCTAAATTGATTGGCACATTTAAGTTCGATTTTAGCACAAAACACTAAAACTCTTCCCATTAAAAATATTACACAAACTAAACTGGCGTGTAAGTTCATGTCATATGTGAGAAGATGTATAATTTCCCTTTGGAGACTTTCAATGAAAATAAATGATGGACATTTTGAATGTGTTGCAGAAATAAAATCTTGCATAAGCCAAACAAGTCCCTGAATCGGTAGAAGATGTATGAGCCAGTAATTGCCCCAATCTTTGTCATTTGTTATCCCATTCTTGCTACTGTTGTTGCCCCTGGTAAGCCTTAGATCCTAGTAAGTTATCTATTTCTGTAGATCACCATAATTGTTGTATCTTACCTTTTGACTTGGGCTGTTTTGTTGTGTAATTTTCTTGACTCTGACTGCAGTATGCCTGGCTGCATTCTGTATAATAAGAACAGAAGAACATAAGAACTATCAGCAGGAGTGGGCCATCTGATTCTTTGAGCCTGCTCCACCAGTCAATATTATCATGGCTGATCTTTTCGTGCCCTCAGCTGCACTTACCCACCCTCTCACCTTAACCCTTATTTAGTGAAGTTGCATCAACTACTTCACTGGGCAGGCAATTCCATAGATCCACAACCCTCGAGCTGAAGAAGTTCATTTTCAATTCAGTCCTAAATCTGCTCCCCCTAATTTTGAGGCTATGCCCTGTCGAGTTACTTTCACCTGCCAGTGGAAACATGCTCTATATGTCTATCTTATCTATTCCATTCATAATATTATATTTTCCTCACTCTTAAATTTCAATGTGTATATTTCCAGCCAACTCAGTCTCTCCGCTTAAACTAATCCCTTCAACTCTGGAATCATAGCAGGGAACATCCACTGCATCTCCTCTCGTGCCAGTACATCCTTTCTCAAGTATGGAGACCAAAACTGCACACAGTCCTCCAGGAGTGGCCTCACCAGCACCTTGTACAGCTGCAACATAGCCTTTCTGCTTTTAAACACAATCCCTTTAGCAATGAAGGACAAGATTCCCTTTGCCTTTCTAATTAACTGTTGTACCTGCAGGCCAACCCTCTGTGATTCATGGACAAGGTTATGCAAATATTTACCATTCAAGTAATAGTTCTTTTTACTGTTACTCCAACCAAAATGGTTGACTTCATATTTATTAACATTGTATTCGTCTGCCAGACCTTTGCCCACTCAAAGGATCTACTTCCCTCTGCAAAGTTTCACAGTCCTCCGCGCACTTTGCTCTGCCACTCATCTTCATGTCATCTGCAAACTTTGACACATTCCAATCATCCATGTAAACTGTGAATAATTGTATCCCAAAACTAATCCCCAAGGCACACCATTACTTACTGATTGCCAAACAGAAGAGCACTCTAAACCCCACCCTTTATTTCCTGCTCGTCAACCAATCCTCTATCCATGCTAATACTTTACCCATAACAACATGTATCTCTACCTTATGCAGCAGCCTCTTGTGCGGCACCTTGTCGAAGGCCTTTTGGAAATCTAGGCACACCACATCCACTGGGCCCCCGTTATCCTCCATGATCCGTAATGTCTTCATAGAATTCCAGATCATTAGTAAAGCATGACCTGCTCTTCATGAACCCATGCTGAGTCTGCCCAACAGGACAATTTCTATGTAGACATCTTCACATTTCTAGTTTGATAATAGCGACTAGCATCTTCCCCACTGCAGAACTTAAGCTAGCATGTCTATAATTTCCCAGCTTTTCTCTACTGCCCATTTTAAAATGTGGCGTCCCGTTTGCTGTTTTACAATCAGCTGCCCCAGATTCAAGCATCTTTTTTAAAAAATGCCAGAAGTACACTTCCTAGTTTGTTATGAAGGTGTAGAAGTGAGAACTGACAAGCCACCAGCATGCATAGACTACCAGAAAAATAGCTCTCTTAATGGTACCTTTGTTGATCACAGAAATCTCTGAGAAGAAGAAAATCTACAGAGGAAGATACCAAGAGAAGATTAGACAGCTGGCTGGTTTTGAAATTTGAATTTTGGTAAATCTTAATCAGGGGTTTTATCAGGCTAGTGTTATAGAAGGGAAAGTAAAGATAGGAGATGTAAATAGTTATACTTTATGTAATAAAGTTGTTACTTTATACTTTAAATAGTTCCTGGCCTCTCGAATTTTCACAGATTACTGCATGGGATAAGTCCTTTCTGTGTTGCTGGTTTAAATTAACAGAGGGGAGTTTACCCTGTGTCTAACAGTTTGAGAGTTCATCATCGAGATTTAAACAGTTTTAGACAGATTTGAATTGGTTTTGGGGGTATGAGGAAGCTCAACATATTTAAACACTTTCAGGTTAGTCTCTGAGATCTTCAGTTAAAAGGTAGAACATACAACATGGAAAAGCACAGCACACAACAGGCCCTTCAGCCCACGATATTGTGCCAAGGATAAATCCTAATGTAAAATAAAATAACCAACCTATGCACCCCTCAATCCAATGCAATCCATGTGCATGTCCAGCTGTCGATTAAATGTCCCCAATGATTCTGCTTCCACCACCACTGGCAATGCATTCCATGCATTCACAACTCTCTGCATAAAGAACCCATCTCTGACATCTCTCTATACCTTCCTCCTAATATCTTAAAACTATGACCCCTCATACCAGTCTATCCTGCCCTGGGGAAACGTCTCTGGCTATTGACTCTATCCATGCCTCTCATTATCTTGTATAATTCAATCAGTTAACCTCTCTTCTTCCTTCTCTCCAGAGAGAAAATTCCGAGCTTAGTCAACCTCACTTCTTTGGACGCTTTCCAAAGCCTCTGTAGCTTTCCTATGGTAGGGCAACCAGAACTGGACACAATATTCCAAGTATGGTCTCACCAGGGACTTGTAGATAGCGATAGCAAAACCTCGCAGCTCTTAAACTTGATGCCCCTGTTAATGAAAGCCAAAACACCATATGCTTTCTTAACAACCCTATCCATTTGTGTGGCCAATTTGAGGGATCTATGTACGAACACCAGGATCCCTCTGTTCCTCCACACTGCCAAGGATCCTGTCCTTAATCCTATATTCAACATTCAAGTTCGATCTTCTAAAATGTTTCGCTTCACATTTATCCAGGTTGAACTCTATCTGCCATTTCTTAGCCCAGCTCTGCATCCTGCCTATATCATGTTGCAGCCTGCAATAGCCCTCGATACTATCAATGGCACCTCCAACCTTTGTGTCATCTGCAGATTTACTAACCCACCCCATAACCTCCTCATCCAAGTCATCTATAAAAACTACTAAGAGCAGAGGCCCAAAAACAGAGCCCTGCGAGACACCACTCAACTCTAACCTCCAGGCATAATACTTTCCAACTACAACCACTCTCTGCCTTCTGTCAGCCAACCAATTCTGATTCCAAATGGCCAAATCTCCCAGTATCCCATTCCTCCTGACTGTATGAATTAGCCTACCATGGGGAACCTTATCAAATGCCTTGCTGAAGTCAATATACACCACATCCACTGATTGACCTTTGTGACCTGTTTTATCACCGCATCAAAGAACCCAATAAGTTTAGTTGGGCATGACCTGCCCCTCACAAAATCATGCTGACTGCCTTTAATCACGCTATGCTTTTCCAAATAGTCATAAATCTTATCCTTCAGAGTTATTTCCAAAATCTTGCTGACCACAGAAGTAAGACTGACTGGGATTACTAGGGATTTTCCTTTAACCTTCTTTGAAAAGAGGAAAAACATTTGCCCCTTTCCAATCCTCCGGTATGACTCCCGTGGACAGTCATGAGGCAAAGATCTTCACCAGAGGCTTAGCAGCCTCCTTTCTCGCTTTCTGCAGCAACATGGGATAAATCTGGTCTGACCCTGGGGATGTATCAATCTTAATTTTTGACAAAATTTCCAGTACATCAACTTCATCAATCTTGATCCGTTCAAGCTTGTATTTAACCTCCTCAAAGTTCTCATTCACAGCAAGGTACCTTTCCTTAGTGAATACTGAAGCTTAGACTCCATGCCCAAGTTCCCTACGCTATCCCTGATCGGCCCTACCTTCTCCCTGAATATTCTCTTATTCCTCACATATCAGTAAAATGCCTTTGGGTTCTCCCTAATCCTGAGAAAGAAAACTGTCTTGAACACACCTGACAAAACTGCTCCATCCAAACCATCTGCACTAAGGAGGTCCCAGTCGATATTGGGAATGTTGAAGTCACCTATAACAACAACCCAGAAACATCTGCATTTTTCCAAATTCTGCTGCCTATCAGTTCTTCAATCTCTCGAGTGCTATTAGATGGTCTGTAGAAAACCCCCCCAATGATGTGGTTTCTCCCTTGCTGTTCCTAACTTCCACCCATACTGACTCAATGGACAAACCTTCCTCAACAACCTTCGTTTCTGTCACTGTGATGCACTCTCTGATTAGCAATGCTATATCCCCTCCTCTTTTTCCGCCCTCCCTGTTCTTTTTAAACGTTCTAAACCCTGGAACATCTCGCAACCATTCCTACCGCTGTGAAACCCATATCTCCGTTATGGCCATAACGTCATAGCCCCAAGTACTGATCCATGCTCTACATTCATCACTCTTATTCCTGACACACCTTGCATTAAGCATTTTAACCAATCCTTTTGTTTCATCACATGAGAAACCTTCCCGATAGTTTCGCTACGTCATGTCATTGTCCCATTTTCAACTACCCCCCTCTCAGATATGTAACTCTGATTCCCACCCACTTGCCAAATTAGTTTAAACCCTCCAGCAGGTGAGACAATTTGTTTAATTTCTGTGACTTGAGTTTGATTCAATTAAAAGTGAGAGGAATGCCTCTTAAAATTGCTGAAGAGGTATTGGAATTTGAAGATGATTCTCAAATTTGCAAAGAAAGTTTTGAATGAAAGAAAAAGGCCAGACGTTTAGAATTAACACGTAAGTTAGATTTGGTTTTAACCAAAGAGAAAAGTAAAGCTGAAATTGTAAGGGAATTACTCAAACACATAGGTGTGTCAGAGAAACAGACAAGTGCAGAAGAGATAGAAAAACTGAAATTAAAATTGAGGAAAATGGATTTAGAAGATAATCAAAGAGAGAGAGGAAAGAGAGAGAGAGAGAGAAGGCTCTTAGTTGAGCAAAGAGAGATAAAAAGGGAGAGAGAAAGAGAAAGAGAGAGGGAAAAGAAAGAGACAGAAGGTTCAAAGCTGAGCAAAGAGAAAGAGAGAATTTGAACCTGGATGGACAGGTTGGACCAAAGGGTCTGTTTCCATGCTGTACATCTCTATGACTCTATAAGCTGCGACGTAGTCAGCAAAGTCAAGTTAACAGGATGGAGATTAAAAAAGAAGGTAGAGATATATACAAATATGCCAAAACACTGCCACATTTTGATGAGAAAAATGTTGAAACTTTTTTTATTTCATTTGAAAAATTGGCTAGACAGACTGAGAATTTATGGGAAATGCTAATTCAGACTAAACTGGTAGGCAGAGCTGGTGAGGTATTTGCTGCACTGTCAGATAAGAGGTCAAGAGATCATGAAGAGGTTAATTTGGTTATATTATGTGCTTATGAATTAGTACCAGAATAATATAGACAGAGGTTCAGAAACATGAATAAAGAACCAGGTCAAACACGTGGAATTTGAAAGAATTAAACATAGTCATTTTGATAGATGGGTGCGTGGTTTAAATATAGATATGGCCTTTGAGGCTCTACGAGAAATTATTCTGCTGGAGGAGTTTAAAAACATACCTCCAGCGATGGTAAGAACTCATGTGGTTGAACAGAAAGTTCAGGAAGTGAGAAGGGCAGCAGAATTAGCAGATGAAGACATGTTAGTGCATAAGAAAAGCTTCTGGCGAGAATTTCATCCTGTGAGGCATAGCAGTTGGGAGAAAGGGAGATCCAATAATAATAAACCAAGAGTAGAGAGTACTGGTAAGAATTTACCACCGGATAAAAAGAAGCTGAAGAGGGTGAGAAAGAGATGAAAGGCCTTAGGTGTTTCCACTGTGGTAAAGTAGAATACCGAAAGTCAGTGTTGGTCATTAAAGCAAGGCACTGTGGGAAAAGATGTGGTTAAAGAAGCTAAGCAATTGGCCTTAGTAAATTAGTAAAGGAGACCCCAAGAAGAGCCAAGAAGCTGCTGGAGAGTGCACAGCATAGGCAGGAGCTGGGTATGGAGGTAGTACCTGATCTCATCAAGGAATTCGCCTCTGTTGGTAAGGTTTACTTAAAAAGAACAAGAAGTCATAATTTTGCGAGATACAGGATCTAACCCCAGTCACTGATCAGAAGGGATGAGCAAATATACACTCTTTCTGATCTGTTACCCGAGAGTGTGGCAATTTGTGAGATAGATGGACAGAAATTTGGCGTTTCTCTATGTTAGATCACTTTGGAGTGCCAACTCAAGACTGGGGAAGTTACAGTGGGAGTGATTGACAGAGTGTAAGTTCCAGAAATTTAGTATATTCTCGGGAATGATTTGGCAGGATCTAAGGTGGGAGTGACACCTCTTGTTGTGGAGAAGACCAAGGAAGACCAAGAAATTGAGGGGTTAAATCAGAAATATCCTGGCATTTTCCCAGACTGTGTAATAAACACATCCCACTATCATCAGTCACAACACAAAGCAAAAAAAGTAAAGAGAAAGATGAAGACATTGAGGCTCAGTTAGCTACACTCTGTTTGATGTAACGGTGCAGGAAAAACCTGAACAGGCAGAAGGCCAGACAGAAGTCCTGAAAGGCTAAGGGACTTGCAACAGCAAGAAAAGATGATGAAAGATGTTTATGTGGATGCATTCTCTGAAATGGAGGAAGAAAATATTCTGGTTGGTAATTATCTGAAAAATAAAATTCTAAGATGGAAATGGAGACCACAGCAGGTTAGTGCAGAGGGGAAATGAGCTGAGGTGCACCAGATTGTGTTTCTGGTAGCATACAGACAGGAGGTATTAGGGATAGGACATGAATTACCTGTAAGTGGTAACCTTGGGGTACGAAAGACTCAGGCGAAGTGATGAACGCATCTACAGAGGAAGATACCAAGAGAAGATTGGACAGCTGGCTGGTTTTGAAATTTGAAATTTGGTAAATCTTAATCAGGGTTTTATCAGGCTAGTGTTATAGAAGGCAAAGTAAAGATAGGAGATGTAAATTATTATTATTTAATTATTCCCGGTTATATTTTAAGAAATAGAGTTGTTATATTTTACTTTAAGTCGTTGTTGGCCTCTCAAATTTTCACAGATTACTGCATGGGATAAATATTTTCTGGTTTAAATTAACAGGGGTTTGGTGGGACGTGGGGGGGTTTATCCTGTGTCGTAACAATTTCTCCGGCCATCGCTATTAGTGCTCTGGGAGACATTCCATCAGGGCCAATAGACTTGTCTATCCTTATTTCTATTATCTTGCCCAACACTACCCCAACACTTCTGTGGTAATGATTGTTTCCAGGTTCGTCCTTGCTTCGTCGCTGTCAATTCCTGGCATGTTATTTGAGTACTCCACTGTGAAGGCCAGCACAAAATGTCTATTCAACACCTTGGCCATTCCATCATATCCCTTGACAAAATGCCCCTTATCATCCTCTGAAGGACTTTAGCAACTTTTTCATTTTATATATTTATTGAAACTTTTGCTGTCTGTCATTACCTTCTGTTCTAATTTTTTCTTATGTTCTATCTTACTTTCCTTCATAGCTCTTTTTGTGCCTTACTGTTTTACTTTAAAGCTTTCCCAATCTTTTATTTCCCTGCTGATCTTGGAATCTTTCTATGCATTCTCCTTCAATTAGTTATCCTCCCTTATTTCCTGAGACACTGATGGCAGATCACCGTTTTTCTTTCAATCCTTACTTTTTCTGGGATATATTTTTGCTGAGCACTTTAAAAAATTGCTTTGATAGTCCCCCACCGCTCATCAATAGTCCCACCACAAAGTCTTTGTTTCCAGTCTACTCTAGCCAACTCCTCCCTCATTCTATTGCAGACTCCCTTATTTAAGCACAGGACCTTGGTGTTGGATTTTATCTTCAAACTCTCCTTCTGTGTTCTAAATTCAACGATACTGTGATCTCTCCTTCCAAAACAATCTTTAGCTATGAGGTCATTAATTATTCCCGAACCTATACAAAGGACCATTTCTAGAATAGCTTGCTCCTTCATCAGTTTCTTTGCATAATGAAATGGAAAATTATCCATTTACTGTGAAATGAATTATCCATTTACTGTGAAATTTAAAGAGAATGAGTCAATTTTAAATCAAGGCTACACTGAGCTTTGTAAACGATGCTTTGATGAAAGTCTGCAGTCAGCTTGTCTCTGTTATCTCTGAGAGCTCCGTGAACTCTCGTGTGGTATTAAAGTAAAACCCCAAGGGAAGGGGCTTGCCATCTCAACAGTGTTTAGGACACAGCAAGGTTAAGGCTGGTTTTAGATTTGGAACTACCACTGACTGAGTTGGACTCACCTAAACATTCAACTCGACCTTGTGACAGTCGAACTCAGCGAAAGCTGAATAACTGTTATGTCTAGGACCAGGAAATGAGAGGATAACAACCTGAGTTTCCCCAGTCTCTGCCCTTGAGAATGTGATAAAGAATGCTATAAGGCAGGCATCTGTGTCATTTTTCGGTACTCATTGCATTTAGGCATCTGACTTAGTGTAATGAGTCAATCTTGCAAGATTTTTAATAAAGACCCTTGCATTGCTCCTGCTAATAATTGAGTCAAGTCAATTTAATTTCCACGACAGTAAACTTGGGGGCTAGTTCGGAATCCCGCGACTGGGTGAGATTCTGAAGATTCTCAGGAGGTGCAGGCACCAGCACCTTGAAGCTCTTTCACTTCATCTCGATTGCTGAATTGGCACTTTGGCGTGAGAGGACTGGGAATCTGTGGATCACCATAGCGCCGGTGTTTCGAATCAAATGAGGTCGGAGTAGAGTCGTGGGTTAAGTAATCTGGCATAGAGACTCATTCTAAGAGAATAATTACAGCAGGAAAAGGGTTCAGTGAACTCTCATGTGGTATTAGAGTAAAACCCGAAGGGAAAGGTCTTGCTGTCTCAAGAGTGTTTAGGACACAGCAAGGTTAAGGCTGGTTTTAGACTTGGAATCACCACTGACTGAGTTAGACTCACCTAAGACGTACCGAGTATGTGGTTTCTTGGTTTATGAAAACCAAGGCATTGAGGCAGATGCACCCAATGTGAGAGGGGACCTCTGGAGGTAAAAACAAGTCAAAGGGAAGAGATAACAGCGCCATGAGAGCGAGCGAGAGAGAGAGAGAGAGCTGAACACTTTGCCAGTAACACTAAAAATGGGCTTCGGCAAGAGCAAACAAAGGGAGAGTCCTCATAAGACTTGGAATGGCCAACCAAAAATACAATACATGCTAAATAATTATGGCCCAGAATCTGTGAAGCAATTAGAATTGTGGATTAAGAACGTTGCTTTCTGGAGGGAGTAAGTTTTAGTAAAAAACAGCTGGGAATGTTGAGGTTGAGGTTAGAGGAAAGAGAGAAGGAGAAAAGGAAGGGAAAAAATAGAACCTGTAAATTGGAGTGCTTATACCACGTGGAAAGCTGAGGCTGATATCAGGAAAAGGAAATCTCAAGTAAAAGATAGATCAAATACACGTGCAAACATGTCGACGTACACATGCAGACGTGCACGGCAAACAACCTCACGAAGCTGCACAGTGTCTTAAGTCTGTTTCAGATCCTGACCTTGATGGCTGCCCTCCAAGACCTGCAGCCCCCCTACGAGATCCGCCTGGCGAAAGTTCCATGTCAGCGGCCACTGCATCGGGGCCTAATGGATCACCGATAGCACTTCGTACCGCAACAGATTGAAACAAGAAGACCAAGAGAAGTATAACTGGCCAGCCGTAAATGTCCATGCCATAGTAACCAACTCACAAGCAGAAGAGAATGGAGACGTTGATGCTTTTGTTGAGGTGCTGCCAACCGCCTGTAGGGAGGCATTCCCAGTGTGAATGGACTTGACCAAAATAGCAATGTGTAAACAACGGGAAGTGTCCTAGTACCTTACGCTCCTCACTGAAGTCCATAATGTCCATAGTGGACTGAGACTACATGAAGACATAATGGCAGCAGAAATCACACAGTGTGAAGCACACCTGAGAGACAGCTTCATCAATGGAATGAAGGATGAAATAGCGAAAAAGATGGTCACCCAGCCATTGGAGGAAGGTGCTGCAGGAAAAGAGTTCACAGAAGAGGCGCGGGCAGAGGTAGATATAGCGGGTGCTTTGTTTGTGGATCAATGGACCATTGGGCGAGGCAGTGCCCACACAGACAGTCCCAATCTGCCCTGGAAGCTGAGTGACAGGGTGACTGACATGAAGGCTGAGGCAGAGGTGGGCAGCCCACAAGGTACATGTAAACCTCTTTGCTTCATGCTTGGCAATGAAGACTCGCTGATGCTAATCTCTTCTACTAACCTTATGGGCACTGAGACATGTCACACCTCTACATTGAGCACTGAGATGGCTAAATGTGGACAGTATATCCAATATCACAATGATGCATATAAGTCAATGCCCACCTCTATGTTAGATGTGGAAGGTACATCGATTCCCTTTTTGGTAAATACAGGGGCAACATATTCAGTCCTTACATTAAGCCAGTTTAGACAATCAACACAAATAAAGATGAGTGAAAGGTGCCTGAACACAATGGGTGCATCAGGAGTCATGGTGCGGGAGAGATTTTCCGTGCCCCTATTGTACGAAACTACTAATGGGGAAACTTTCCAATTCTCCTTCCTGTTATCGGAATTTTGTCCTTTGAATCTGATGGCTCAGGATCTCATAGTGAGAGTGGGGTTGGATTTGGTCAGTACTCCGACGGGCTTGCAGGTAATTCAAAGGGAAGATTTACCAGTGCAGGCTGTAAAATATGACCCACAACCCCTGATGTATGTCCATGAGCAGTGATTAAGCCAGATGGTGATAAGTTCAGTGAGCGGTTCACTCACCTGGAAGCAAGCAACCATGTTAATCATCTTCACACCGATTTTGTTGCTGGAGATATGCGTCATTGCACAGCACGCATACACCATGATGGCCCTGACAAACCATATGAGAAGGATTCGTTCAGAAGATTGCTTAGGCCAGATCGCTTGTTATTGTGCAATTTTTATTGGAGTGATCACAGATGTGCAGTCAGTGTGAACTTATCTAAGGTATCTGTAACTGCAAACAGATCCTATATTTTTGAAGTGGAAGGGTCCGCTCTTCACATGTTACTGGCAAAGGCGTCTGGTGACAGATGGCAGGATTTGGGACCATGAGTGCTAAAGGCACAAAGAACGAAAGATTGAGTCTTCAGGGATGATGTGGGTGCCTGGTTAATTGAAGATATGCGAACATGTAAGAAGAAACTAAATTGGCTAACTCAGGCAGATAGGACAGTCAAGGATTATATTTGTCTACTAAACCGGGTTGACCTGAATTTCTGCTCATGATGTATAAATTTTGGAAAGTGCAAGTCAATGTCTTCAGTTCGAAACAAAAATTCCTTTCCTTATAAATTATAACTAACAAACTACTATTTATAAATTACTCACTGATATGCGAGAAGGAACTCAATCTCAAACTCCATGTTCTCAAAATCCATAAGCCATTTTGTCCTTCACAGATTTACATCTCCATGTCCTCCCCACTCACCAATCCTGTCCAATACCACCATCACGATATCACAGTCTCATCCTCAGTCTCAGTGTAACCTCTGAATAAACCATGATTTGTGTGTTTGTTTAATCCAGATGCAACAGTTTCAAATTCCTTCTAACCACATGTCTGTTACTAAATAATTGATCTTGAGGATGTTTTACTCAGTCTCTGCACATATGGGAAGACAGTTTATGATGGTAAAGCCATTGACTCATAATCTAGAGCCACATAATAATAATCTGTCGGTATTTCATGAATGAACTTGGTGGAATTTAAAAGCATCCATTATCATTTGTTATGAAAACCCATCTGCTTACCTCAAGTCCTTTAGGGAAGTCAATGTGTCATACTTTCCTAGTCAGGTTTCCGTGTGTGGTCTGAGATTGGGTGTACTGTACCTTTAAGAGAATTAAAAGCTGGCAATAACTACCTGACAGCACCAAATGTTCTGAAAAAAAATGTAACATTTGGTCAAACAACTCCATTAGCTCATTGTCTCGAAACAAAAACAAGTTCAGCCAAACATGTTAAATTATACCCCAAAGTACCCACCTCCAATCAAGTTTGAATTTAGTATATCGATAATCTTGAAAGCCAATGACACAATCCAATGGTTTGGGGGTACAAAGCCGTGGAAATTGAACAGTTGAGAGGAGAACTACCAAACTACCAGTATGAAAAATAGCACTTTTAAAGGTACTTTATTGATTAATAACTGGTGAATCAGAATCCCCACGAAGAAAAGAAGACAGGAATATGGAGAAAAACAGAAAGCTTCCTGGTTTTGAGATAAGAAGTTTTGTTTTATAAATCTTAATTAGGAGTCTTATTGGACTAGCATTGTGGTGGGGGGGGCGGTAAAAGATAGGTTAGAGGAAGAAATTGTACGTAGTCATTTGTTTATTATTCTCTGTTATACTTTCAGAAAAAAAGTTGTTAAGTTTTTACTTTAAATAGTTTAGGACTCTAGAAATATCACAGATTACCGAATGGGATAAATGTTTTCTCTGTTGCTGGTTTTAATTAAGCAGGATAATTGATCCTGTGTTGTAACATTACAGACCCACAGCAATGTGTTTTACTCTTTACTGTCCTGTGGAACAGCTGAACCAGCCAGTCAGTTCAAGATCAGCAAAACATGCTGGCCTGACCAGGGCTGCATTCATCCTGTGAGAGAAGATACAAAAGTAAAGATAGCACCCTTCCTTTGCCTGTTTCCCGTATTGCTACAGCTCATTTCCGTTTAGGTAAGTGACCACCTATGGAGATGTGCATCACTTTATGTGTATTCAATCTCATTGAAATTCTCTCCGAAAGTGATGCACATCTCCATAGGCATCTCTGATGCTGCCTTTATTGATGCTGATGTACAGATGTAAGGAACTTATAAATTCCATGTCAGTCGTAGTGCATGGAGAAGGAATGACTTTTTATGGCACAGGAAACAAATGGTGATGCCAAAGTGAGAGAAAAGGATTTTTGCGATCATCCCTGAGAGTATTGTTAAGGCAGTATTTGGGGCACTGTGGACAGATTTTCTATCCTTTATAAGGAGTGATATCCTTTCCACAGAGAGAATGAACAGGAGTTCCACCAGATTAATCCCATGATGGCACCATGTGGAGTGAGTGAAGGTTGATCTGTAGCGCTGTGAGAGAATGTGAGGTGATTGCATTGAACACTGAGTGGGATGGGAAATCTCTCATTATGTTCTAAACAGACAATGGGAAAGTGATAAATTCCATGAGTATTGTTTCACTCAGGATGAATGATTCTAGATAGTTTAAGTACCTGGGAGGACGTTACGGCGATTGACAGAGACAGAGAGGTCCATGTTTTGAATAAACTCTCCCCACATTAATACAGTGTAGTTGGTGTGTGATCCTGCACTGAATGTTGTATAATCCATCACCCCGACAGCAGCCACAATGCCTTCATTCTAAACAGTTAACTATTCCCACCACCTACTGACCTTCATGAAGATCATGAATCCAACTTCTCAGAGATGCAAGGTGCCTCCTTGAGTTTACACCATAAGACGATAAGACATAGCAGCAGAAATTAGGCCAGTTAGCTCATCGAGTCTGCACCACCATTCAACCATTGCTAATACGTTTCTCAAACCCATTATCCGACCTTCTCCTTGTAACCCTTGTATGATAAGGGCTCCTGGTGTTAGAGGCAAGGTAGTGCCATTAGTAGAAGCTTGGCTGTCTGGCAGAAAGCAGAGTGGGGATGAAATGGTCCTTATCAGGATGGCAGCTGGTGACAAATGCTGTTTCACAAGGCTCAGTGTTGGAATCGTAACTTTTTACTAGTTACGTTAACAATCTAGATGAGGGAATTGAAGGCACTCTGTCTAAGTTTGCAGACAGTACAAACTGATCCCCTGGATAATCGAAAACGTATCTATCTCTGTCTCAAAAAACCCAATGACTTGGCCCCCACAGCAACAAATTTCAAAGATTCACCATTCTCTGGTTAAGGACATTTCTCCTTATCACTGTTCTAAAAGGTGTCCCCTTTCATCTAAGTCTGTGCCCTCGGGTCCTCGTCCAATGGATACATCTTACCAACATCCACTCTGTCCAGGTCATTCAGCATTCTGGATGCTTCCATCACAATCCCTCTCATCCTTCTAAACTTTATCGAGTATAGACCCAGAGTCCTCAAACATGCCTCATATGATAAGCTTTTCATTCCTAAGACCATTCTCTTGAAGATCTTGTGAACACACTCCAGGGGCAGTACATCCTTCCAGAGATATGGGACTTAAAATTACGCACAATACTCCAAATATGGTTTGACCAGAGCCGTGTGCAACCTGTTTTATATGCAATTCCTCTTGTAATAAATGCCATCAATAATAAATGCAATTGCACACCTAACTACTGCCTCAACCTGCAAGCTTACCTTGAGAGAACCCTGCACTAGAACTCCCAAGTCCCTTTGCACTTCAGATTTCAGAATTTTCTCCCCATTTAAAAGTAGACAATGCCTCTATTCTTCGTGCGAAAGTGCATGACCTCACTTTCCAACGTTGGAATGCATCTGACAATCTCTTTACCTGTCCAAATCCTCCTTCAGCCTCTCCGTCTCCTCAATACAACCTGTCCATTTGGCTATCTTTGTACTGTCTGCAAACTTAGACAGAGTGCCTTCAATTCCCTCATCTAGATTGTTAACGTAACTAGTAAAAAGTTACGATTCCAACACTGAGCCTTGTGAAACAGCACTTGTCACCAGCTGCCATCCTGATAAGGACCATTTCATCCCCACTCTGCTTTCTGCCAGACAGCCAAGCTTCTACTAATGGCACTACCTTGCCTCTAACACCAGGAGCCCTTATCATACACACTAATCTCCTGTGTGCCACCTTGTCCAAAGCCTTCTTGAAGACCAGGTGGATAACATTCATTGGCTTTGCTTGGTCGAGCCTGCTCATTTCGTCTTCAAAGAATTCCAACAGATTTATTAAGCCTGACCTTCCCTTGATGAAACCATAGTGACTTTGCCCTATTTTACCAAACACTTCCAAGTATTCAGAAATCTCATCCTTCACAATGGATTCCAGGATCTTACCCACGATCGAGGTTAAGCTATTCATTGTGGATCTTTTGTCTTTTTCCTTACTCACTTGTTAAAAAGGGGTGTCACGTTAGTGGGTTTCCACTGTTCTGAGATTGTTCCTTACTCTCGTGATTCCTGAAAGATCACCACGATCGCCTCCACTCCCTCTTCAGCTATCCCCCTTATAACACTGGGATGTAATCCATCTGGTCAAGGCCATTTATTTTTTTCTAGCATGTTCTCCATGCTGGTGGCCATCATACTCAGCTCTGGCCCCTCAATCTCTTGAATGTTTAAGGTATTACTCGTCTCTTCCACCGTGAAGGCTGTTGCAAAGTAATTATTCAGTTCCTTGGCCATTTTCTCTTTTCCTACTACTATCACTCCAGTATCATTTTCCAGTAGTCCAGTGTTCACTTTTGCCATTCTTTCGTACTTTTTATATCGAAAGAAACTGTTACAGTCTTCCTATATATTACTGGCGAGCTTACCACCATATCTAATAATCTCCCTCCTTATTTTATTTTGTTTGCCCTCTGTTTTGTCTTTGTAAGCTTCCCTATCCTCAGCTTTCCCACTGCACTTTGCCACATTATATTGTTTCTCTTTTGCTTTTATGCTATACCTGACTTCCCTAGTCAACTATGGTTGCCTCATCTTCCCTATACCACGCCTCTTTTTCCTCAGGATAAATCTCTGCTGTATCCTGAATTACTCAAAAATCTCCTGCCATTGCTAAGCACTGTCTTTCCTGCTGGGCCCGTGTCCCAGTAAATTATACCCAGCTCCTCCCTTCTGTCTCTGTAATTGTCTTTATTCAGCTGTAATACCATTACTTCTGATTCTAACTTCTCCATCTGAAATTGCAAAGTAAATTCAATCGTATTATGATCACTGCCTCCTATGATTTTCTTCATCTTAAGCTCCCTCATCTAGTCTGTCTGCACAAGCTGCTCGAAAAAGCCATCTCATAAACATGCCACAAACTCCTTTTCTTGCGAATCACTATCAACCTGAATTTCCAGTCCATTCTGCATAATGAAATCCCACATGATCATTGTAACTTTGCCTTTCCTGCAAATCTTTCTAGCCCGTGGTGTATCTTGCACCCCAGCTCCCTGTCCACAACTCAAATTGCATTTTTTCACCTTTTTGATTACTCAGTTCAACCGACACAAATTCTACACCATCTGATGTTACTTCATTTCTTATTATTTATTATTGATTCAATTCCATTCTTAATAATGAGACAACTCTATCTCTCTGCTCACCTGCCTATCTTTTCGACAGGATGAATATCCTTGAATATCCAGCTCCCAATCCTGATCCGTTTGCAGCGATGTTACTGTGATGTCCACCATGTCGTACCTGCCAATTTGTGGATGAGTTACAAGCGCATTTACCTTATTCCTTATACTGCATGCATTCCGATATAACAGTTCAGCCCTGAATTACCTGTCGCTCTTCTCATTATCATTTGTTTGTCCAGCCGTTGGTATCTCCATGGACCCTGACCACTGGATCATTCCTCTCCCGCTCCAAGTTTGTAACCCAGATGACATATCCCAAACCCAAGCAACAGATAGGCATCACAAGCTTCAGGACTCGCAATCCCGGTCACAGAGAACAGTATTTATGCCTCTAACTATACTATCCCCAATTAGTCATCATTGGGCAGCACAGTGACACAGCAATGCTGCCTCACAGTGCTAGGGACTCGGTTCAATTCCAATCTCTGGACCCTCTCTGCGTGGACTTTGTATATTCTTCCCGTGCCTGCATTGGGAGCATTAACTCTTATGTCTCTCCACAGTATGTCTCTGCATTTGCTTCGGATTTCAACCATCTACAGTATTTTTGCTTCTGTTTGATGGAGAAATGAAGCAAATGTGACAGGTTTTTGTAAAAGCAGCTGTGGTTCTCGGGTTCCCTGGGTGTTTAGGAAGCTTGCCCGGCCACTTGTCTGAGTGCAGGGTCCCTGGATACCCATTCCATCTCTTTCATTCCCTCAGTCCATCGACACTACATGCAGCCTTTGGTTGTGCCACCCCTGGGACTTCCCACAGCCCATCGTCTGGCACTGGATACTCCCTTCGCAGGTCTGTGCACACAATGACACTGGGCACTTTCTGACTCGCTGGGGATGCTGGGTAAAGACCTTGCCATTGAAAGGAACAGAATACCTAGAAACGAATTGAATACCCAAGCTGAGTAAACAGGCTGAATGACATTCGTCTGCGCTGACATTTTCTAATCCTCTGTTTATCCTCGTCCATCTGCAAATAGATGGTCCATAACGTATGCCTTGTCAAACAGGTTTGGTAGGGGTGAAAGATATGAGATCCTATCGTCATTGGACTGATTCTGTGGCATCACGTTCCTGATGTCACACTTAAGCTTTCATTATCAAGTCTATCCACTTGCAAGAAAAGGCCTTGCTGGAGTTTTGCTGAGAGGATATTTGAAGTTTGGAGACTTTAGAATATGTAACGTGAATGTGAGGTTAGGAATAGGAAGGTAGCACAGTTAAATACTTGGCCAAAGAGCTGGTAGTGGAGGCAGCACTTCTGATATGTGGATCATTGGGATTCCTGGGTCAGTAGGATATACACAAGAAGGACGGGATGGACCTCAACTGGCAGCAATCTCCTAGCAGGCATGTTTTGCTATTGTCCCTCATGGAGATATTGAACAAGTGTGTGACCGCGGTCGGGGAGGAGGTGGGTGGGGTGTGGGAAACCACAGCAGTGGGTCCACAGGTACAGTGACTGAGGAGAAGTTGGAGATTAATACCTGCACAACTAAGACCAATGAAAAACAGGCAGAGGGTACTGAACACAATGGACCTGGCAGTCTGAAGTGTGGTGATTTTAATGTGAGGAATCTGTTCATTTGAATAGATATTTCGAGACCGCTGCATGTCAGAAAACAGGAAGAGATAATGGTTAATTGTCCATGTGACCTTGACTGGATCAGCTTGTTTCTCCAGGCACCTAAATTGTTTATTGTAGGTCAGAGAAATTCAGTATTAATACAGCACAGAAGTGGGCCATTCAGCCCACCATGCGTCCAGGAGCTCTCCAACTTGACAACTTGAAAATAAAGAGAATGATCAGAGGTAGACTGAGTGGGAGAGAGAGAAATAAACAGAGAGAAAGACAGTGAAGTGGGATTAAACAGAGTGAAGAGAAAATGGAACGACAGAGTGAGTGAGAGCAATGGATGTCAGATGAGTGTGAAGTTAGATCATGAGACAGCATGAGGAGAAATACACAGAAACTTTATTTAGAAACTCCTAGAGACTGTAAGCCCTTTGGTGCCATACCCTGTGAGCGCCATGCTGATACTGGCTGTCATCCCAGATCATTTACCGTCAATGACATCACAGAGCTGAATTGCTGACAGCTAAATACAATCCAATAGACGAATAGATTGGTTCCAGGGAGAAGGTGGATTAATTTAAATATTCTGGGCCAACAGGAATTGTAGCCCCTCTAGACACTGTGTGAGAAACAGGGCGAGAGAATCTCAGTGAGGGGGATTACTGACAGAGGGGAAATCAGGGTCTCAGCTGTGGGTCAAATAATGATTGATAAAGTATGCACACTACTTCCATGTTTTTGTAATTCTCAATCCAATTTATATAGCTTCACATAGTAAGTGCATTTTAACAATATTGTCTCTTTGTTGCTTTCATATTTTGGTATGTACTGAAAAGCTTTTTTTGTCCCTGTATTTTATGTTGAATAAACAAATTTTATTACCGAGGAAGAAAGGATCTGTTCTGATAGAACAGTCTTCATCTGAACCGTTCTGGGGCCAGAGTCCGAGTGAATCCTAACCAGGGCCGCTGTAGACAGAGCTTTAAACTGATTAGGAGTGTGTGCGCGGTGGAGGGGGGTTGGGGGGTTCAGTTATAGGGTTTAATTAGAAAAGCCAAATTAAAAGAGGAGGTAAGAGTACGGAACTCAAGAGAGGTTATTAAAATCTCCAGCACAGGCACAAATAGGATGGAGCATCTGGAAATGTTTAACAATCATACTTCAAGCACACTGGACAAATGAATGACAATGAGAAGACGGACGGTTATTATATCTGAATGCATGTTGTATAAGGAATAAGGTAAATAAGCTTGTGGCACAGATTGAAATCAGCAGGTATGAGGTGATGGGCATCACGGAGAAGTGGCTGCAAGGGGATCAGGATATATAAGGACATTTATCCTATCAAAAAGATAGGCAGGTGGGCAGAGGGAGTGAATATGCATTATTCGTAAGAAATGAAATTAAATCAATAGTAAGAAAGGAAGTAAGGTCAGATGGTGTAGAATCTGCGTGGGTGGAACTGAGGAACCACAAGGGTAAGACAACCACAGTTGGATTCTTGCACAATGTTCCAAAGAATAGTAAGGAGCTGGGGCAAGCAATACACCTGGAGATAGAAAAGATGTGTAGGAAAGGCAAAGCACAGTAATTGTGGGTGATTTCAATATGCAGGCGGACTGGGAAAATCAGGTTGGTAGTGGATCTCAAGAAAAGAAATTACAGGAATGTCTACGAGATGGCTTTTTTTGGAGAAGCTTGTGGTAGAGTCCACTCGGGACAGATGATACTGGATTTAATGAGGCAGGTCACATAAGGGAGCTTTAGGTGAAAGAAAACTTCGGAAGCAGTGATAAGAACATGTTTGAATGTATTCTGCAATTTGAGAGAGAGAAAATAGAATCAGGCGTATCAGTATTTCAGCTGAATAAAGGCTACTACAGAGGTATAAGGGAGAAGCTGGGTAGGATTGACTGGGAGAGGGGTCCAGCAGGAAAGGCAGAGGAACGGCAATGGCAGCAGATTCCAAGATTATATCAGGAGACACTGCAGAAATTCATGCTGGGGAATAGAGGCATGGTACTGGGAGGATGAGGCAACCAGGGCTGACAAGGGAAGTCAGGGATTGCATACAAGCAAAACAGCAAGCATATAATGTACTGAAGGGCAGTGGGAAACTAGAGAATTGGGAAACTTACAAAGATCAACAAAGGACAAGAAAAAGAAAGAGGGAGAAGATTAAATATAGGGGTAAGCTAACCAGTAATATAAAGGAGGCTGTAAGAGGTTCTTTAGATATATAAAGTGAAAAAAGAGGTAAAAGTGAATATGGGCCACTGGAAAATCATGCTGGAGAGACAGTAGTGGGAAACAAAGAAACGAATGAGGATTTCGCATCAGTCTTCATAGTGGAAAATATGAATAATTTCCCAAAAAATGAACAGAGTGAAAGAGCAGAGCTGAGTATGGTGGCCATCATCAAGAAGAACATGTTAGAAAACTGTATGGCCTGAATGTGAATAAATCATCTGGACCAGGTGGACTACACCCCAGCCTTGTAAGGGAGATAGCTGAAGAGGTAGTGCAAGTGTAACTGGTAATCTTTCAGGAAATGACTAAAATCAGGAAAGGGCCAAGTGGCTGGAAAATTTCTAACATGGCACCCCGTTTCATAAGGGATTTAGGCAGAAGATGGAAAATTACAGACTGATTAGCCTAACCTTAGTTGTGGATAACATCCTGGAATCCATCATGAAGGGTGGGATTTCTGAATACTTGGAGGTCTTTGGTAAAGTAGGACAGAGTCAGCATGGTTTCATCTAGACAAACCTGCTAGAATACATTGAGGGATGTATATTAATTTACATTAATGATTGAGCTGTTGGCAGGAGGCATCCGGAGGGATGCCAATATCACTGCCATGGAGGTAGGATCAGGAAGTCATAAGATCACGCTTTAAGCATGTTATGTTATTCAGGTGGATATCCTCAATAGGTATGGGTTACTACCGGATTAAACTACAGTACCTCGGGCATATACCTGAGGCCGTTACCTGTCAAGTTTACCAGTGGTCCCTATTGACTGTATGGTCCTGATAGCTACAAACTCGGCTGGGTTTATCGCAGGTCTCTAGGTCCCTTCAGTTTATCCTTTCACCTAGGAGTGAGAGGGATTCACTTTAAGTCAATCCTAATGCCTTCTCAGCTAAGTTCTAGACTTAACATACCAACACAATGGTAAACATATCTTATCAAATAAAGGTTCGGCGAATACGAAGTGTGTGGTGTAAAATATAATAGAAATTTATCAATATAATAAGTTGAATACTCACAATCAGATGTTTTCAGTTAATCACAATCGTTACAGCCTTTTTGAATGTTCTTAAAAGATACCTAGGATAAAAGCAGAGCTTAATACCTGAGTGTCCCAAATGGGATCTTCATAGACTAGCGTGTATCAGCTAGTTGGTTCAGATTGTATCTTCTTCAGGCTAGAATGCAGTGCCTCAACCGAGAATCTTTTAGGCAGGCGTATTTCAGCAAGCTCTTAGCCGTCCGTATGTTTCATCCGATCGGTCCGTATTTTGCACAAATGTGTCTTTTCTGCAAGCCTGGTGGTTCAGAGGATGGTTGGGTGACTCATTGTCTGTGTTTCAAGACAAGAGTGAGTTCTGTCTGTTTTAGCTCTGCTTTATATCCCTTACAGTCTAAGTTAAGCAATTACATCATTTGTTTAAAGAACTGGAATCTCAAACTGTGCCTCGGTCAGCATTGTTTAAAGGTCGCGTTAAACACTTAATTAGCTGAGAAAACAATAAGTAGCTGATAAGTAGCTGGTAGAGAGCAGTTGCCACATAGTCATAGTTATACTTAATTGTTGCTAGGCTAAAATACAATAAAGAGTTAATAGTATCATTGTTGCTACAATCTAATATAATCAGGTAAAATTCCACAGAAGAATTGAGTCTTTTCATGAAGAAGTAGACAGATCCCATGACACTTAACGAGTTAATAGCATCATTGCTGTTAAGCTTAATCTTATACAATATAATATAATCAGGTAAAATTCCACAGAGGAATCGAGTCTTTTCATGAAGAAGTAGACGGATCCCATGACACTTAACGAGTTAATAGCATCATTGTTGTTAAGCTTAATCTTATACAATATAATATAATCAGGTAAAATTCCACAGAGGAATCGAGTCTTTTCATGAAGAAGTAATGGATCCCGTGACATCCCCCTCTTGAAAAGCGAGATTTCCCCATGTGTCTTTAAAAAGTTCAAATGATAGCTGAACAGAGTTCTACAATGATTGTTGTACCAATAGCAGCATGTATCAGGAGTTTTTCGTTTTTCTGCGCTCCATTATTATTATCTTCACTTTATTCATCAGCGGTGTAGTTTGTTGCAGTTGACGCTCTTATTATGAGAGCTATTGTGAGTAAAGCGGAAAAGGCAACATTAAATCAACGCATACATTTCATTTAATTATGCGAAATCATTCTGAGTCAGACTTCCCATGGCGGGTTTCATGATCAGATTCAGTTGTTGGGGTTCCGACGAATTTCATCAGTGGATTTCGTTTCCAATCATGTTGGTGGTCAAAGAGCCGGACCTCTGGTTTCCATGTTGGTTTTGGTTCGGGGCCTTGACAGCCATCGTGTTTCCAACTGTACCATGAAGTTTGTTGGACCATCCGTTTTGGTCTTTCATTCAGAATCCTCATTTTGTACTCATGGTAGTCTTTGAGATCCTGTTTGCGGTCTCTTTCGCATGCCATGTAGGGGGATATTTTGTGTTTTCTCCGGAGTTCCCTCAGGAGGCAGTCATTGTATCCAGGTGGGTTCTTATATTCTCTTTCCGTCCATTTCCAATCATGGGTCGGTGATGTATAAGTTACCACCGTTTCTATGGCTTTAGGTGACCATGTCCATTTTGACCATTCGGTTATCATATCGATTTGTGGATGAGGTAACGGTCTGTTGGCTTCTCTGGTTACGTAATTAAACACGTCTTGTTTTATGTTGGATCGGAGCATGTTTAGGTCAGTTAGGTTTTCTTCATTCCGCTTTTGTAGTTTTGCAACATAGTTCAGACAGTCCACAAAGGTATATTTTCCTTTGGAGAGTATCATTAAGTGTTCAGCCAGGTTATGGCCTCTTCTACGGTCATACTGTACCATATATTCTTTTGAAAGGGGTGTTTGTCGAATGCGTTCCCCTTTGATCAAATCTGGGTCTGGCAACATCTTTGTTGGTTTGCATACAGAAAGTAATATGTTCATATTCAATTCTTCGAATAGCATTGAGCAAAATGTGCATATTAGTCTCTGTGCCTTTTTACGTCCATTACAATTTAAACATTGTCCAATGTTGTGTTCTTTTAGAACTGTTCTTGGCTCAGTCCACCATCCGTATTCCGTGTGGTGTTGGTTTCCTTCTTTCTAGTTACCCATTCTTTAATTTTTGGATATTGATAAAGGAATATTGAGGTTGTTTTTTTTTCGCATAGATGCAGAGGGTTTGTTGAGTTCCAGTAATGTAAGTTTTTGGTTCCATTTTGGTACGCAGGTTTTCTGTGGTTTTGGTTTCTTCCAAGGTGGTAGCTGCTTGGACTTATTTTGTTTTTCTGATTTAGCGTCACCCAAAGACGGGTCGCGTCTGTGTTTCAAAGGTTTGGTTTGGTTTTTGGTTTGGACAAACGAAGGTTTATCCTGGTTTGAGGTCTGTGTTAAGACCGAATGACAGACAATTAATGTCTTTAGAATCAAGTGAATGGTAGCACAAGAAATGGCCCATTCTGGTTCGTAATTAAAAGATATGATTATGGTTGAGGAGATCAGTGTTAAAAACGATCCCCATTCTCCCTTAGTAATTTCAAATTTTCTTCGTTTAAATTCAAAGCCAATCATAATTGTGAGAATTAGTCCTATACCTAGGGTCAAATGGACCCATTTATATTCTACCAAGCCCCAAAGGAGCTGGAGTCCTTTCAGAATGTTTCCTCCTATAATGGGTAGGTGGTGGCAGTAGGCGTCCCATAGACCTACGGGCATGACTACAGGGCTAAATTGTTCTTTCATGTGGGAGAAAATACCACATTGGTTCGAGAAATTCCCATTCCTTCACAATAGTTCAGAGTCCCAAGTAAGTCTTGGTTTTGTTTTCCCAGGAAGTCTAGGACTTCTTGGTATTTGGTTGTGGTTTCATCCATGCTTGCCGGTCGAGGAAGCAGAATGTGGTTTATTTTCGTTCTGGAATCAATCCCTTGATTAATGGCTTGAGAAATGGCCAAATTACGACCACAAACACCCAGAGTAGGATAAGTCTCACTAAGAGCGGTGTATGTTGTTCTAGGCCAAGCCATGATAGAATCCAATAAATCCAATCATAGATTTGCACCCAAATGTTTGCAGTAGTTTGTAATGCTGACATAGTCCCTGCATTAATATGCAAGTTATCATACCAATTTTTTCTTGATTCTTCTACACATATTTTTATCTCTTCCTGTAGAGTTTTTTGGTCAGCCTTCCTTTCTTTTGATATTAGGTTCTGGAGGGTCTTTAGCTTCTCGTCATCCGTTGGGCCCGAGAAGGTTATCTCCATCCATTGCTTTTCTGAATAGATGGTTAGCATTCTTTCAAAATGTTCTAGGTCAGGTTTGGGTTTTTCTATTTTTAGATTAATTTTTTTCTGCCGGGTTCTTATAAGTTTCTCTGTTTTGTCTCATAATTTTGCCATTACATCCGACATGTCCTGTCGTAACATTAAATTCTCCTGACTGGTTTGTTAGCCAGGTATTTCCAGATGGGAAGTACTCTATCTGGCAATTTTTTTTTTAACATATTGAACCGTGTTATTATCACAGGGTTTTAATAGGATTAAATTAGAGAATTCGATCAGTTGAGGCTGATTGTTAATTTGAATACATTTTTCCTTTTTCAGCCACCCATTTTTTAGGCTTTGCCAAATTGGTTGTTTTATTTTAGTTTCGTAATTTTCGTTTGTGAGGATGGATTTGATCTCTACTAGTGAGATCTTTAGTTGTTGATCTTTGTTTTCCACGTGGGATCTGTATACCCTTGAGGTTAAATCAGCTATTGTCCTGTTTTCTGTTCTTACGGTGTTATGCAACCATCGTCTAGTTATTACATTTAATTGATTTCTAAGGTCATTAAAGGCAATTTGCCAGGCTTGGTCTTTTTTGATTGTTATCACTTCTATTATTAGGTTTTTTGAGTTTTCCCATTGTATTTTCTGATTTTTGAATAAATCCTTAATATATGCTTCTGCCTGTTGTTGTCTATTATTATTATTATTATTATCATTATCGTTGCTGTTACTGCTTTTTTTGATTTGTGGTTATCACCAGCCATCTATCAGGAGAAGATTGTTCCCAAAAGGTGGCATTCTGCTTTGTTTTGTAGCAGTACATCCTGCCCCAATGGTAGCAGTACAGAGTTGTATTTTCTACTTTTATTTCAGTTCCCTGTCTTTGTGGGTCTTTTAAGAAGTATTTTAATTTTTTCCAGTCTTGATATACTGATTTCCATTTAGATGTTTGATTTCCATCTGGGTTTTCTGCCTCAGTGTTATACTTTTTGGTATTACTTTCATAGTAATTATCCTAAGGAACTTCATAAGTGTATCCACATTTAAATCTACCGTGTTCTATATATACTACTTTTCCTGAGTTGGGAATTTTGCAGGACCATGGTCCATGGGTTTCATTTCTTTTTGCTCTATTATCATTTGGGCAGTTTTGGAGGAGAGCGGTATTGTATCCTGATGGACTATAACATTGTGTGGCTTTATCGGTGCATCCAATTATATGAGTGTTATTTTTATAATAATAGTAACAGGATTCATTTGTTTGTCTCTTGTGGTTTACATCTTCCCATTCTTTCCCTTGGTCTCTTTAGGTAAGGATAATTCTGCTTCATACCCTAAGGCAAAGTGGTTACAGACATCTATATCTTGTCTGAATAACTTCGTAAAGTTTACTGGTTTCTTTAGTAATTCTCCTATTTGTTCTCTGGACTTGGATTGGTTAAAGATGGTAGGATCGCATATTATCAGTGTTTCGTTTTCTTTAAACATTTTCTTAAGGTAATAAGTTCCTAATCCTTGAACTTGCGTATCATCTTGTCTTAGTAGGGTGAGGTAAGCCTGATCCGTGTCACCTCTGGCATTTCATCTTTGTCCTTGGTCACCTCCTTCTTGGTAGTGCCAAGTAGAGTTTGCATATAGTATTATCGGTTGGTGAGTGTTCATATTAGTCAGGGGGTTGCCAATATGTGGATAGGAGCAGTTATAGTGGTTTTTCGATCCTGGACTCTGATAGTCTGAACAGTTATACGTTTTGTATAAACAGTAGAGCCATCTATCTCTCTCTGAGGTTTCTTCATTTGTTGTAACATTTTGTATACTATAAGATAGTAATTTGTCTATCCAATTTTGTATAAGATTATCTATTCTTTGATCTTGTTCTTGGTTTTCATTCCCAAGCTCCTGTTTTAAGACTATTATGTCTAAGGTGTATGTGTGTCCTATAATTTCTTCTCCTATTATTTCTGCTGAGGGTCTTGGATCTGTCCAAGTTTCATATTTTTGAGCTTGCGCAATTAGTCCTAACATTACTAGGGCCATGTTAGATAGGGTTAATCCTCCTATTATTAGAGGCATTCCTGCTGAATTTGTCGAGTTACTGTTGCTGTCGGGGTTATTACCTGTGTTACATTCCAGGCTGCGCTTTATTACTGCCTGAAGTATCCATCCTTTAGTTAGAAAGGCTAATACTATAAATAGTAGGGTGTGTTGAACTATATTACACTTAGAGCAGTGTTCTGCCGTGAGCTTCTTTTGTTTAATCGTCTTAGTCTCTTCTTTCTTGGTTTTTTTTTGTTTTTTTGATTTAAGTTTAGGAGGGTTTCTTTACTTTTGGTATCCTTTTGCCTTTCCCTAATTGTCCTAACTCCATATTGTTCTGTTTTTGTTTTTTTTTTCTTTAAATATTTGTTTCCAATTTTTTTTCATTTCTGCTGTTTACATCTCTCTTGGAGGTTAAAAAATCCCTCCACTTGTTCCCTGTGTTTCTCTTCTTCTCCTAAATATACAGCCATTCAATCTGCCATGTTCTTAGTCTTTGTTAACTGGTCTTATATTATCTACAGATAAAGTCCTTTCTTTACCTTCCTTCCCGACTGTCACTGTCCTATTTCCTACTTGGATTATCTGTTGAGGCAAATGATAGCGGGCTTTAAAGGCTCTTCTTGATTTATTTTGTTTTTTCTCTTGTACCCAATCTCCTACTTTAGGTTGCCAAAATTTTCTGTCTTCTTGAATTTTCTGTTCCCTTTGTTGTCTTAATTCTTCTTTTTTAGTTTTTAGGAGATCTATCCATTCTTTTTTAAGTTTAGTTTGGGTTTCTATTTCAGGCTTATTTTCTGTATTCATTTGTACTCCATATCTCAAATAGTGCGGAGTTATATGGTTCTCTGCTCCTAAGAGATCTATGGGTGTGTTATTGATGGCCAGCTGCACCTCCTTCAACCATTGACTCCAACTACCACCGCGAGTGCACAATAATTTTGCCAAGGCTAGTTTGACATCTTGGTTTCTCCGTTCTACCTTTCCTGCCGATTCAGGATGGTAAGGTGTGCTAAACTCAAGCTGTATCCCATGAGCGGTACACCACATGTTAAAGTCCTGGTTTTTAAAGCCAGGTCCTTGGTCTGTATGAATTACTCTGGGAGGCCCGTTAGCGACCAGAATCAACTCACTAGCTTCTATAGCATCTTGTGTCCTACAACTCTTTGTTGGGATCAGGGTGGTGAATCCGGTACATTCATCAATACATACTAGGCAATATTTATTCGGTCTTTTAAATGGCTTTTTCCCGTGAGAGGTCGGCAATGGGCCGATAAAATCCATTATCCATTTATCCCCGGGCTCCATATTTTGTGACTGAATAATTTTCGGTTCTTTTTTAGTTCCTCCCTTGATATTATATTTTAGGCAAGTTTTGCATTCATTACAATATCTTTTAACTTCTGCATTCATCCCAGGCCACCAGTATTTCTGCTTTAGGTGTGACTGAGTGGTTTTTATTCCTGGATGCACGGCCCCTAAGCCTTCGTGGGCCGTCTTGATAAGTTCTCTTCTCCCTTTTCTAGGGGGTATTATCTTAGCCTGTTCTGTGGTTTGATCTTTAAATTTGGTTTTGACTACCCCATCAGATTCTTCCCAGTAGTCCTGATTTTTAGGGTATCCTTTTACTTCCTTGCCCTGAAGTAAGTCTTCCAATTCTTTGTCCTGATTCTCTTTTTGCATTTGCCTAGTTATTACTCTTATTTTATATTCTTTTCCCAAACTTGCGGCTTTGGCTGCTCGGTCAGCTAGATCATTTCCTTTTTTGTGTTCACCTTCTTTCTGGTGTCCTCTGACATGTATTACTTTTACATTTGGGAGGTTTTCTTTTAATCTAGCTATTTCTTCCCATATTTGTCTATATTGTATGGGGTGATTCCTACAATCATGGAATCCTTTTTCACTCCATTTATCTAGTTCCTCGTTATAGCCTCTACTGGCATAAAAGCTATCTGTACAAACGAGAATTTGGAGTTCTGCAGGAAATTGGCTTGCTTCTTTTAAGGCTAATTCTAACGCCTTTACTTCTGTTTTCTGGGCTGAACCTCCCAGTGGTCCTTTTATTTCTAAGACCTTTTCCTCTTGGAACTCATTGTTTAGTTTTGTACCAATTACTATTCCTATTCCTGTTAATTTTTCTTCTTTACCTTGTTTATCCAGGCCTCTTTGGGCACTACCATCTGTATAGATGTACATATCTGGATTGAATTCAGTTTTTTCTTCAGTAGCAGCTAGTTTATATTTCGGTGTCCACCAAGTATCTGTTTTTCCTGTAAGGGGCTGTATTTCTATAGTGGGGTCAGCTAGTAGGATATCCCATTTTTCATACCTGGCCGAGTGGACCCTTTGGCTCCTTTCTATTTTTTGTTGTTTGGATTGTAATTCTGCCAATTCCGTGAGGATAATTATCTTTCCTTCCCCTTGGATTTTTCTGATGGGTTCCACTGCTCTAGTTATGGCTACCCATGTTTTTTCTATTTTTGGGTATTTCCTCTCTGTTTCTGTAAAGTTTAAAGAGATATATTGGAAGGGTTTGTTCTGTCCTTGACTGGTTACTCTTACGGTGGCACTTTCTTGCCCTATAATTACTTCTAGTGTAATGTCTTTCCCTGGTTCATGCTTTCCCATGTTTTCTGCTTTATTTAATTGGTTGATTAGTTCATTTAGGTTATTTTGATCTTCTTCAGTCCATGAGAATACTTTCTCGGTTAGTTTTTTGTACAGGGGTTTAGATATTTCTGCATATCCTGGGACAAAGTCTCTGGCATAGTTACATAGGCCTAATATTGCTTGTAATTCTTTAATTTTGGTAGGAGGTTGAATATCAGCTATTTTTTCACTGTATTCTTCAGTTAGTCCTTTCCCTTCATTGGTTAGTTCCACTCCTAAGTATTTTACCTTTTCTCTGGCGATCTGGGATTTTGCTAGTCCAATTATATATCCCTTATGGTACAGGTGTTCCATTATTCTATGTAGGCAGGCAAAATGTTCTTCTAGGTCACCATGAGTGATATAAATATCATCTACATAGCATTCTATTTGTCCTGGCGGAGCTAAGTTTTGTACTGTTTTTCTGACTTCTGCAGAAAATATTACTGGGCTGTTTAGGTATCCCTGAGGGAGTCTGGTCCAAACTAATTGTCTCCCTAGGGTGTCTGTTATGGCTGTATATGGCCACTCTTCTTTTGGGATTGGATGACTCCAAAATCCATTTGATAAGTCTAGGGTAGTTTTATATTTCTCCCTTCTTAAGGTATTCAATGTAGTCTGAGCTCCTTTAAAGTATGACGAGAAGGGCACTGATCCTGAATTCAAGTCTCGGTAGTCACAGACAAGTCTGTACTTTCCTGGCTTATCAGGCTTTGGTATTCCAATTATGGGTGTATTGTATGGGGATCCTTTTTCTATTAGGACTCCCTGTTCCTCAAGTCTTTCTATGACTTTTTGGATTTCCCTAGCTATCTCTGGTTTGTTGATGCCATACTTCTTTTTGATTTTGAAGTGTCCCATTCCTGTGGGAGTGGGATCAATGTTTAGATTACCGCAATGGTATGAGTCTTTTTGCCAGATTTCCCAGTGAGTTTGCACTAGGTGTTTTATTTTTGCTCTGATTTTGGGGTTGCTTTCTTTATCTAAAATTTCTTTTAAGTCTTCTGTTCTTTTGTCTTCTGTTTGTTCTAGTAGTTTGTGTCCTTTAATGTCTTCCCATCCTAATATTACTGGTTCTCCCTGGTCTTTTAGACCTTCTATAATTAGAGCTTTAGTCTCTATTTGTTTTCCATTTTTTAGGATTAATTTGATTTTTCCTACATCTGCCCATTTTACAGGTGCTCCTATGCCCTGATAAGGTTCTGTTCCTACTTTTGGTATGTTTAGTTTTTCTGCCAAACTTTTGTCCATTAATGACATTTCTGCCCCTGTGTCTAGCATTATTGTGAGCCATTGCTGTCTGTGGGGTTTATACCCCTCTATTTTTCCTTGTTCTTGAGGGTAGCATGGTTCTGCTGCTGTCTGTCTGGGTTTTCTCACCATCCCTGTCTGGTGGATTCTTTGCCCTTCTGTATTCCTTTCGTCCCCTTGTGTTTGCACTCTGGCTGATCCAGAGGTTATTGCTTGTCCCTGACTGTTTCTGGGTCTCAGGTTGTATCGTTCTTGTTGAACTTGTCCATTTGGAGGCCTAGGTCTAAAATTTTGTTGGGGTGGCCTATATTCCCGAGGTTGTTGTGGTTGCTGGGCTGGCTGTAGTGGAGGTTGGTATCCCCCTCTAGCTCTTGGGTCTTGATAATTCGGAATGGGGTTTCTCCCTAAATAGTTTGGGCTTGCTCCTGGAATTGGTCTAGGAGGTAGCTGCTGTCGGGGAGGTCCCTGGTTTCTGGGTTGGACTTTTTCCACTACCTGAACCAATGGTTCATATTGGGGTCGGTATGTCCATGGTTTTCTTTGGTTTTGTTGGCGTCCTTGCGCCTTGGATTTCTGGGTTTCTGATTTAGGTTTTTCTGATTTCCTTTCCTTGGCTTCTGGTTGAGGTCCGTGGGGATTTTGTTTTCCTATTCTATCTAGGGATAGATTGAGGACTTCTCCTAAGTTGATTAATTCTTGTCTGAATACTTGCCATGGGTTTTGTCCCTGTCCTAGTGCTCTGTTTGTGGCTTCCCTGAGCCTGTTTGCATGGCCTTCATTCTGGAATTGTCTGAATAATTGCGACCTGACTTGGACATAGTTTATTTCTAGATCTTCAGCAGATTGTGCTACCTGGAGCATTGTTCTCCCTGATTCCAGGAGTGTTTTGAATATCTTGTTGGCTGCTTCTGCTCTTTGGGTTCCATATACCCGGTTGTGGGCTTCATGGAGTATGGTAACTAGATTTATGGTGGTGTGCGGTTCCTGATCTAAAGCAGGACAATCCAGGGCTTTAAATAAATCTGAATTTTCTTGGGGGTTAGTCCTTCCAAGAAGGCTTTTAGTTTTTCGAAATGTTGAATTATATATTTTATTGCTGCTCTGTCATCTGAGGGAAAGTCTAGGAAGCAGATTTTAAAATTCTTCAGTGAGGGATCACCGTACACACGGCGGGCTGCTACCAGTTGTGGTGCTTGTCCGGCTTGTCCGGGCCTGGGATTATTGATTAGCCATCGGGCTTTTTCTACAGCATGTTGCGCCACTAGGACTTGTGCTGCTACTCTATTTAGTTGGGGTATTTGGAGCACTCTGTCTGCTGCCACTATAATTTGCTGAGCTATATCTTCTGCCCAGGCATGTTCTGACATGCCTGGTACTAGCGGTACTTCTCTTCCCCTTAGGTCTGTTTCTCTTCTAATTACTGTTACCGTATGTTGAGCTGGTAGAACGCCAGCGGTATGCTGGTGGGCTGGTTCTAGGGGGTTTCCAGTTCCATCTGCTGGTATGCATCCATCATAGTGATGGTGAGTTCCATCTACATATTCTATTCTGAACCTGTATCGGAGTCTTGCTGCTATAGGTTCTCCATTGAGTCTGTTTAGTCCTTCTAGGACTGACTCATCTGCCCTCAGTCTTACCTCCTGACCTCTTAGGTTAGGTGGGGAGACTATATTGTCGTTTCCTGCTGCGACTATTTCTGCCCAATCATTTCTAAAATAACAGGCAGGTATATTGGCCATTTTCTTTTTCTTTTTGAGGGGCTTTTATTTTTTTGTACTATTCGCTATATCCCTACAGAAGGAGTTTATTTGGTGACAAAGATAATATTTACGCCGTGAGGTTCAAGATAGTGCAATCTCTCGAGCCCCACGTTGGGCGCCAATTGTTATGTTATTCAGGTGGATATCCTCAATAGGTATGGGTTACTACCGGATTAAACTACAGTACCTCGGGCATATACCTGAGGCCGTTACCTGTCAAGTTTACCAGTGGTCCCTATTGACTGTATGGTCCTGATAGCTACAAACTCGGCTGGGTTTATCGCAGGTCTCTAGGTCCCTTCAGTTTATCCTTTCACCTAGGAGTGAGAGGGATTCACTTTAAGTCAATCCTAATGCCTTCTCAGCTAAGTTCTAGACTTAACATACCAACACAATGGTAAACATATCTTATCAAATAAAGGTTCGGCGAATACGAAGTGTGTGGTGTAAAATATAATAGAAATTTATCAATATAATAAGTTGAATACTCACAATCAGATGTTTTCAGTTAATCACAATCGTTACAGCCTTTTTGAATGTTCTTAAAAGATACCTAGGATAAAAGCAGAGCTTAATACCTGAGTGTCCCAAATGGGATCTTCATAGACTAGCGTGTATCAGCTAGTTGGTTCAGATTGTATCTTCTTCAGGCTAGAATGCAGTGCCTCAACCGAGAATCTTTTAGGCAGGCGTATTTCAGCAAGCTCTTAGCCGTCCGTATGTTTCATCCGATCGGTCCGTATTTTGCACAAATGTGTCTTTTCTGCAAGCCTGGTGGTTCAGAGGATGGTTGGGTGACTCATTGTCTGTGTTTCAAGACAAGAGTGAGTTCTGTCTGTTTTAGCTCTGCTTTATATCCCTTACAGTCTAAGTTAAGCAATTACATCATTTGTTTAAAGAACTGGAATCTCAAACTGTGCCTCGGTCAGCATTGTTTAAAGGTCGCGTTAAACACTTAATTAGCTGAGAAAACAATAAGTAGCTGATAAGTAGCTGGTAGAGAGCAGTTGCCACATAGTCATAGTTATACTTAATTGTTGCTAGGCTAAAATACAATAAAGAGTTAATAGTATCATTGTTGCTACAATCTAATATAATCAGGTAAAATTCCACAGAAGAATTGAGTCTTTTCATGAAGAAGTAGACAGATCCCATGACACTTAACGAGTTAATAGCATCATTGCTGTTAAGCTTAATCTTATACAATATAATATAATCAGGTAAAATTCCACAGAGGAATCGAGTCTTTTCATGAAGAAGTAGACGGATCCCATGACACTTAACGAGTTAATAGCATCATTGTTGTTAAGCTTAATCTTATACAATATAATATAATCAGGTAAAATTCCACAGAGGAATCGAGTCTTTTCATGAAGAAGTAATGGATCCCGTGACAAGCAGATGGCATTCCTCTCTTTCTAACTCACCCAATGATATCTGTGTCCTGTTTAATATGAATGATTAATTTATTTGGATCTTTCTCAGGGTATAAAATCAATTTTATGAAATTGGAGGCCATCCCTGTTGGGGGTCTTATTAGAGTACCCGACCTTGGGGTGGAATCTTATTCCCTTCCAAATGGTCACAAGGAGGTTTCTTGTATTTAGGTATTTTTATCACCCAAGCCTTCGATCAATTATATAAAGCTATCTTCGTGCAGTTGGTAGAGAAGATAAGACAGAATCTTCCAATATCCTGTTTGGGTGAGCTCTGGTTAAAATGAATGTCCTTCCTTGTTCATGAGCTCTGGTTAAAATGAATATCCTTACTTGTTTATGATACCCCACGCCAATGCTCCCTTTGACGCTGCCAAGGCAGACGCTACGGAGGCTTAACAGTTGGCTTTGATTTTTCATCTGGCGTCACAGATGGCCTCTTATTAAGTTGGGCAAATTGCAGCTCCCACGCGAATGGGGGCACGTGGATTTTCCATTCGTTAAAAAATACTAACTAAGTTCCTTGCTATCTGATCTTGCTAATTGGGCTTGCCAGGACCCATGGTCAATTTGGCTGGACATCGAGGCCTTCCAGGCAAAATGTCCCCTCATTAATCTGTCGTCCATGGACAAGATGGCGACTGTTATGGAGAATTGCAGAAACCGATTGTCCTTAACACAGTGAAAGCATGGAGAATGATGGGACAAGTTGAGGGCACTTTACAAAACAAAAACCTCAGCTTTCACTCCCATTGTAGGATTGGTAGAATTCTAGCCGGAATTGATGGAACCTGGATTTAGGCTCTGGGAACCCAGAGGAGTTTCCTGTTTGGGAGAAATTTTTGACAGGGGCGTCATGATGAATTTTGAGCAGCTGAGCAAGGAATATGAGGTAACTGGGAGGGACGTCTTTTGTTACTTTCAGCTTCAGGACTTTGTACAGAAAAAGATTACATTAATGGTTAGTCTCTGTAAGCCAGATATGGAGACGAGAGTGCTTCAGAGTACGGGCACTCTCTCGGTCAGTGCCTTCTGTTATTTATTAGGAGGTAGTGTCTCGAAGGACATTGACCTTGTTACACGAGAACAGGAAGAGGCTATTCAGCCCCTGGAGCCTGATATACAGTTACAGGAGGAGGCCAGTCAGCTCCTCGAGTCGATAACACTGGGCCCAGAGTAGGCCATGCAGAACAAGTACACTGTTATGCAGCAATAAGATCAGTCTATTCAGCCTCCTCAAGTCTGTAACATAGGAACTGGAAGAGGTCACACAGGGACTAGAGATTGGTGCACTGGGATACCAGGAGGACATTCAGTCCCATCGAGCCTGTTGCGCGGGAATTGGAGAAGGATGCAAAATATAAGATTTCTTATGGGAAAGTAGGAAGAAGTTTACCTCACGTGTCTGGTGTATGGGAACAAAAGAAGACCAATCATTCCCTCAGTCCTATACCAGGGATGCAGGAGAGACAGTTCAGTATCTCCAGCCTGAGATGGAGGAATATGAGAAGGTTTTTTTCAGCCCCTCAAACTGTTACACAGCAACAGGAAGATTGCATAAGCCCTCACGACTCTTACGCATCAACAGGAGAATAGGTAGACCATCGACATGGTGATGTGGAACACCAGAAAGGCATCATCCCATCGATTTTGTGCACATGGAAGAGAATGAGTCCATTCAGCGACTCAGACTTCTTACAGAGCAATCAGAGCAAGTCATTTCACGTCTTGTGCCAATTATATAGGATTGGAGCAAACAAAGAGATTATAGAGAGGTAAGAATTTAGAATTATCACCTTTGCGATGGAATATATAGTAGTGAGAAAATTGTTGAAATTTAAGAAATATTGTTAAAGTCGATTATTCAGGAATTAATGACAAGAAATTTGAAAAGTCAAACCACAATCCATTAGAATCAACATGAATTGGATCACTGGGATCCTAGAGATTAAATATTTGGACTTCCAGAATGCAATTAATAGCTCTGCACAAATGATTAATCTGCAGAATAAGTTTGCTTATGATTAAAGTTATCAGCTTGGATACAGGCTTAGTCAAGCAACAAAATGCAGTGAGATGGAAAAAATATGGGTCATTTTCTGTTTGGCAAAATTCAACTTATAAGAAACCATATGTCTTTGTCCCCAGGCCCCAACTATTAACAATCTATAGTCTTACGTAGTTGAGAGGATAAACATGTTATAACCAAATTAACAGATGACACTAACTCAGGTGAGAAATTGCAATAAAGATGCAAGAAATTAGAAAATGTATATGGATAGGTTGGGGCAACATTTGACAGAAGAAACAGAACAACGAAAAGTATGAGTGTATCTGTTTGGATCAGTGTAACAGAAAGGCAAATTATTATCCATACGGAGAGAGACTTCAGAATGATTAGGTGCAGAGGGATCTAGCTGCCCGCGTCCACACTACAGAATACTCCGATGTAAGTACAGCAGATAATGAGAAAGGCAAGTGCAACTTTGTCATTTATTTCTAAAACAATGAATTATAAAGGGAGGGAGGTGTGAGATTGCAACTGAGTACTGTGTGCAGTCTTGGTGTCCTGACTGTAGGAGGGATGTATTTGCCATGGAGGCAGTTCAGAAGTGGTTTACTAGATTGATTCCAGAGATGAGAAGTTTCTCCTCTGAAGAGAGATTGAGCAGCTCAGGCCAACACTGCCTGGAGTTTAGAAAAATGAGAGGAGATGTCAGAGGTCTGGACGATGTTAAAGGTGATTGACAATGCAGACGTGAAGTTGGTATTTCCTCATGTGGGACAATCTCGAACGATCCTAAAACCATAGTTTTAGAATGTGGTGGGGGAGAATGAAGACAGGGGTGAGCAGAACCTACTTCTCTCACAGGGTTGGGAATCTGTGTATTTCACTGCCTCAGAGTGCAGTAGGTGCTGGGATGTTGAGTAACTGAAGGAATATGGAGAGTGGACAGGAACATGGAACTGAGGCTGCAATGACATCAGCCATGATTGTATTCAATGGCAGAACAGACCTGAGGGATTGGATTGTCCTCGTTCTTATTCAGCCTTTTGAATATGTTACACGTAAATGGGGGAGGACTGGTTATCAGACAGGAAGCAGGCACTCCGGGTAAATCAGTCTTCGTCAGTTTGACAGAACGTCACCAGTGGAGTCACACAGTGACCAGTGCTGGGTCGACAGCTCTTTACAATCTGTATCAATGATCAGGAAGAGTGGAACAAATGTACTGTAACTAAATTTGCCGATTAAACCAAGATGAACAGGAAACTAAATTATCAAGGGAAGGTGGAAAGTCTGTAATTGGATATGGACAGGTGATGTCAATGGATAAAAGTTTAGCAAATGGGATTTAAGGTAATATATAGTCTGTCATTTTTATTTAGGAAGAATGGCAGGCAGTACGTCACTGAAATGGAGAAAGACTACAGTACTTAGTGATCCAGTGTGTACTGGAGGCTTCATTCTGACCCGATCAGACACGGGAAGTGTTAGTCCATCTCCCTGATGTTCCCAGGGACCCTATTGCTCTCAACCACCATATATTATCCTCCGACTCCAAATGGTGACGTTGACGTCGACATACTGGTTGATGATGGAGCTGTCACCCACTCCTGCCTGGAAAGTTCGGGATCATAGCAGCTGAATGAAAGAGTCACCCTAACAGCCACTGGCAGCACTGTCCTTCCCCTGGTGTGAAGCTGCAGGTCATGTTGAAGGAAGTGACATCGCTCTGTGACCAGCTCCTTGTTCATTCAGGGTCCCCTCACACACTACTCCTGAGTTAAATGTAACTTGGGAAGCTGTTCCTGGAAAGCCCGGTGTGGATACAGCAGATCCCTTTCCCCACACACACTCACTCCGTGGTTTCAGATCTTCCTCTCTGTGCAGCCTCTGCTCCATTTGTTGTTCATCTTACAGACACAGATGTTGTACCTACAGTCCCTATGCTCCATCCAGAGTTGGGTCACCAAATCCTCAGATCTCCCTGAATATCTGAGGCAGCTCACAGCGTAACCTCCAGCAAACCATCCCCAGCACCTCCACTAACTTTTCAATAACAGGAATCAGTCAGAAGCCCCTCAGCTATGAGTTAGATGCCTGCTCTTTTGCAATAATACTCGAGAGGTTTCCTCGTGTTACTGACTACACAATCATCTGATAGGGACAAGCACAGGTATTCAGTCGACACGCACAGACCAAGGTTCAAAGACGTGTCTAAAGCTGCTGGAACCCCTGTCCAAAATGGAGCACCACATGGGACACACCGGGAAGTGAGCAGCAGCCCAGCACACACACACCCCTGTCCATGGATCGCCACGTAGGGCACACCGGGAAGTGAACAGCAGCCAAACATACATAACCCTGCCCATGCAGCAGCACATGAGACACACTGGGAAATGAGCAACAGTCAAACACGCTCACCAGTGTCCATGGAGTACCACATGGAGAACACAGGGAAGTGAACAACAGCCCAGCACACGCAACCGTCTATGGAGTACCACATGGGACATACTGGGAAGTGTACAACAGCCTGGTGCACACACCCCTATCCGTGGAGCACCACATGGGACACACCAGCAAGTGAACAGCAGTCTGGCGCACACCATTTCATTGTTTCTGAGCTTCACAATGCCAGCTCTCGATATACTAGGGAGCCAAATGGGACCCACAGATGGGATGTACAGGAGAGCATGAACCATACATTTTGCACATTGTTTCTGAGCTTCATAATGATTTTCCCGGGTTTCCAAGGATATGAGTACCACCGGCCAGGTGAAGGGACAGAAGGACGGATATTCATGTTATAATTGGATGATTACTTGATCCACAAGTTCAGTAAACGCGGCTCTTCTCAGACAAATGGGATTAACTGGATGAGTAGTACTTTCTTAAGTCCAATAACAAAAATAAAGTAAAAAAAAAGTAAATGTGCTGACAAATCGGCTGAAATTCACATCACAGACTCATACACCATAATCCAGATGATATATTTGTGCAGCATGTAGCACTGTTCAGACCAGGCTAGGCTCAATACAACCCAGCAATCTGTGCACACCACACCAGTCCATGAACGACCTCTCCAGCACTGGGAACTATGCAGTGAACAGCACTGAATTGCTGTGTAAACCCGGAGCAGGTACCCTTCCAGCATGTAGAGCAGTGCACACCACCCCAGGGCATTGATCTGTAAACTAGGAGCAGGTACCCTTCCAGCATGTAGAGCAGTGCACACCACCCCAGGGCATTGATCTGTAAACTAGGAGCATTTACACTCCCAGCATGTAGAGCAGGGCACACCACCCCAGGGCATTGATCTGTAAACTAGGAGCAGTTACCCTCCCAACATGTAGAGCAGGGCACACCACCCCAGGGCATTGATCTGTAAACTAGGAGCATTTACACTCCCAGCATGTAGAGCAGGGCACACCACCCCAGGGCATTGATCTGTAAACTAGGAGCAGTTACCCTCCCAACATGTAGAGCAGGGCACACCACCCCAGGGCATTGATCTGTAAACTAGGAGCATTTACACTCCCAGCATGTAGAGCAGTGTATGCCACCCCAGCGAATTGATCTGTAAACCCGTAGCAGGTACCCTCCCAGCATGTAGAGCTGTGTGCACTGGCCCAGTGCATAGTTCGGTAACACTGCCCAGTGTGGGGAAACTTGCAGCCCATGCTGGAAGTGACAGGATGTGCAGCTCTTATCCATTTACAGTTCCATATCTTCATTGGGTCAATGGATGTAGAATATCTCAAGAGGAAGGAGGAAGATGACTTCAGGTTAAGTAGGCAAGGATCAGACAGGACTCAAGAGGGTTAAAAGGTATTCAGGAAAGAAGTGAAGAATAATCTCAGGAGAGCGAGAAGCGGGCATGAAAAAGACTTGGTGAGTCGGATTAAGGTAAAACTCAAGACGTTCTACACTTTTGTGAGGAACAAGATGATGGTCTAAGTGAGGGTAGGGCTAATCAGGATAGTGAAGAGAACTTGCGCCAGGAGTCAGAGAAGATAGGAAACTTAGAACATTACAGCGCAGTAGAGGCCCTTCACACTCGATGTTGCACTGAAATGTCATACCAATCTGATGCCCATCTAACCTACACTATTTCATGTACGTCCATATGCTTGTCCAATGACAACTTAAATGTGCTTAAAGTTGGCAAATCTACTACTGTTGCAGGCAAAGCGTTCCATACTCTTACTACTCTCTGAGTAAAGAAACTACCTTTGACATCTGTCCTATATCTATCACCCCTCAATTTAAAGCTATGCCCCCTCGTGCTCGCCGTCACTAATCTTGGAAAAAGGCTCTCTATGTCCACCCTATCTAACCCTCTGATTATCTTGTATGTCTCTATTAAGTCACCTCTCAACCTTCTTCTCTCTAATGAAAACAGCCTCAAGTCCCTCAGTCTTTCCTCGTAAGAGCTTCCCTTCACACCAGGCAACATCCTGGTAAATCTCCTCTGCACCCTTTCCAAAGCTTCCACATTCTTCTTATAATGCGATGACCAGAACTGTACACAACACTCCAAGTGCGGCCATACCAGAATTTTGTACAGCTGCAACATAACCTCATGGTCCCGGAACTCAATCCCTCTATTAATAAAAGCAAAAACACTGTAAGCCTTCTCAACAACCCTGCCAACCTGGGTCGCAACTTTCAAGGATCTGTGTACATGGAGACCGAGATCGCTCTGCTCATCTACACTACCAAGAGTCTTACCATTAGCCCAATACTTTGCATTCTGGTTACTCCGAACAAAGGGAATCGCCTCACACTCGTCCGAATTAAACTCCATTTGCCACCTCTTAGCCCAACTCTGCAGTTTATCTATGTCTCTCTGTAACCTCCAACATCACTATCCACAAATCCACTGAACTTAGTGTCGTCTGCAAATTTACTAACCAGCCTTCTACGTCCTCATCCAGGTCGTTTATAAAAATGACGAACAGCAGTGGACCCAACACCGACCCTTGAGGTACACCACCAATAACAGGACTCCAGGATGAACATTTCCATCAACCACCACCCTTTGTCTTCTTTCAGCAAGCCAATTACTGATCCAAACTGCTAAATCTCCCACAATCCCATTCCTCTACATTTTGTACAATAGCCTACTGTGGGGAACCTTATTGAACGCCTTGCTGAAATCCATATATACCACATCAACTGGTTTACTCTCATCTACCTGTTTGGTCACCTTCTCAAAGAACTCAATAAGGTTTGTGAGGCACAACCTACCCTTCAAAAAACCGTGCTGACTATCCTTAATCAAATTATTCTTTTCTAGATGATTATAAATGCTATCTCTTATAACCTTTTCCAACACATTACCAACAACTGAAGTATGGTTCACTGGTCTGTATTTACCAGGATTGTCTCTACTCCCCTTCTTGAACAGAGGAACTACATTTACTATCCTCCAGTCTTCTGGAACTATTCCTGTAGACAATGACGATTTAAAGATCAATGCCAAAGGCTTGGCAATCCCTTCCCTGGCTTCCCAGAGGATCCTAGGATAAATCCCATCCGGCCCAAGGGACTTAACTATTTTCACACTCTGCAGGATTTCTAATACCTCTTCCTCGTGAACCCCAACCACACCTAGTCTAGTAGCCTGTATCTCAGTAATCTCCTTGAAAACATTGTCGTTTTCTAGAGTGAATACTGTTGAAAAATAGTCATTTTGTGCTTCCCCATCTCCTCCGACTCCACATACAACTTCCCACTACTATCCTTGATTGGCCCTAATCTTACTCTCGTCATTCTTGTATTCCTTAAATACCTATAGAAAGCCTTAGGGTTCACCCAGATCCTATCCGCCAACAACTTCTCATGTCTCCTCCTGGCTCGTCTGAGCTCTCTGTTTAGGTCTTTCCTGGCTACCTTGTAACCCACAAGCGCCCTACCTGAGCCTTCACAGCTCATCCTAACATAAGCCTTCTTCTTCCTCTTGTCCAGAGATTCCACTTCCTTCGTAAACTATGGCTCCCACGCTCTACAGCTCCACCCCACCCCCCTCCCCCGCCTGACAGGTATGTACTTATCTAGGACACATAGTAGCTTTTCCTTGAATAAGCTCCACATTTCTAATGTGCCCATCCCCTGCAGTTTCCTTCCCCATCCTATGCTTCCTAAATCTTGCCTAATCGCATCATAATTGCCTTTCCCCCAGCTGTAACTTTTGCCCAGTGGTATGCACTTATCTTTTTCTATCACTAAAGTAATCATAATAGAATTGTGATCGCTATCACCAAAGTATTCACCTACTTCCAAGTGTAACACCTGGCCGGGCTCATTACCCAGTACCAAATCTAATGTGGCTTTGCCCCTTGTTGGCCTGTTGACATACTGTGTCAGGAACCCCTCTGCACACACTGGTCAAAAACGGGCCCATCTATAGTACTCGTACTATAGTGTTCCCGTTCAATATTTAGAAAGTTGAAGTCCCCCATTACAACTCCTCTGTTTCTCTTACTCTTTTCTAGAATCATCTTTGCTCTCCTTTCCTCTACATCTCTGGAACTATTCGGAGGCCTGTAGAAACCTCCCAACAAGGTGACCTCTCCTTTCCTGTTTCTAACCCCAGCCCATACTACCTCAGTTAACAAGTCCCCAAACATCCTTTCTGTAACTGTAATACTGTCCTTGACCAACAATGCCACACCTCTCCCCCATCCCTTTTACCATCTTCTCTGTTCTTCCTGAAACATCTAAATCCTGGAACCTGAAACAACCATTCATCTCCCTGCTCTAACCATGTCTCCAAAATGGCCACAACATCGAAGTTCTAGGTACCAATCCATGCTGCAAGTTCACCCACCTTATTCTGGATGCTCCTGGCATTGAAGTGGACACACTTCAAACCAACCTCTTGCTTGCCAGTATCATCTTGTGTCCCTGAAACTTGATTTTGGACCTCCCTACTCTCAACCTTTTCTATACTCGAACTACAATTTTGGTTCCCATCCCCCTACTGGATTAGTTTAAACCCACCCCAATAACCTTAGCGAATTCCCCCCCCCCACCCCTCCCAGGATATTGGTACCCTTCCGATTCAGATGAAGACCACCCTGCTTGTAGAGGTACCACTTACCCCAGAAAGAGCTCCAATTATCCAAGAATCCAAAACCCTCCCTCCTGCACCATCCCTGTAGCCATGTGTTTACCTTCACTCTCTCCCTATTCCTTGCCTTACTAGCATATGGCTTGAGCAGAAAACCAGAGACAACAACTCTGTTCGTCCTAGCTCTAAGCTTCCATCCTAGCTCCCTGAATTTCTGCCTTAAATCTCCATCTCTCTTCCTACCTATGTCGTTGGTGCCTATGTGGACCACGACTTGGGGCAGCTCCCCCTCCCCCTGAAGGATCCCCAAAACACGATCAGCGACATCACGAACCCAGGCACTTAGGAGGCAACACACCAACCTTGAGTCTCTCTCGTCCCCACAGAACCTCCTATTTGTCCCCCTAACTATGGAGTCCCCAGTGACTACTGCTCTGCTTCTATTCTCCTTTCCATTCTGAGCTGCAGGGACAGACTGTGCCAGAGTCCTGTACCCCACTGCTTTTCCCTGGAAAATCCCCCCCCCCCCACCAATAGTATCCAAATCGGTATACTTATCGTTCAGCGAAATGGCCACAGGGGATCCCTGCACTGCCTGCCGGTTCCCTTTCTGTCCCCTGACTGTAGCCCATTTGCCTTTTTCTTGTACCTTAGGAGTGACTACCTCCCTGTAACTCCTCTCAATAACCCCCTCTGCATCCTGAATGATCCGAAGTTCATACAGCTCTAGCGTCAGTTCCCTAACGCAGTTTTCAAGGAGCTGGAGTTGGGTGAACTTCCCGCAGATGTAGTCAGCAGGGGTACTAGTGGTGACCTTACCTCCAACATTCTGCAGGAGGAACTTTCAACTGCCCTCAACACCATTCCCACTATTCTATACTCCCAAAAAGACTGTTGAAAAATAAGGAATAAAAAATAAATTTGTTACCTCACCAATCTGGCACACAGAACCTTTTTGTTTTGGTTAGAGGACAAGGATGGGTGGAAGACACTACCTGAGTAGTGTTTATGGTAACACAACCACAGAAATATATGACTTCCCAGAAGTCCTACACTCCTCCCTCGCACCTCTCGGCAAATGGAGGCCCGACTCCCGAGGTATGTCCCTTTTAATGCGGGAAAACTGACCCTTCCCGGCAACCTTCAAGAGTGGGCGGCACGGTGGCACAGTGGTGAGCACTGCTGCCTCACAGCGCCAGAGACCCGGGTTCAATTCCCGACTCAGGCGACTGACTGTGTGGAGTTTGCACATTCTCCCCGTGTCTGCGTGGGTTTCCTCCAGGTGCTCTGGTTTCCTCCCACAGTCCAAAAGATGTGCGGGCCAGGTGAATTGGCCATGCTAAATTGCCCATAGTGTTAGGAAAGGGGTAAATGTATGGGTGGGTTGCGCTTCGGCAGATCGGTGTGGACTTGTTGGGCCGAAGGGCCTGTTTCCACACTGTAAGTAATCTAATCTAATCTAACCACTCTTTCTCTCCTCGCTGCTCTGGTAAAATGGAGGCCCGACTCCCGAGGTAAGTCCCTTATTGTGCACTCGAGTAAAGGAAAGAGTTGCTCTTTGTTCAAACTGGCCATAAACCTCATGCTCTTAAATACCTCAATCAGGAACCCCTCTCAGCCTCCTCTACTTCAAAAACATCTAACCTCTCATTATAGTTTGAGTACTCTCTCTTGTCGGAGGAGAAAGTGAGGTCTGCAGATGCTGGAGATCAGAGCTGAAAATGTGTTGCTGGAAAAGCGCAGCAGGTCAGGCAGCATCCAAGGAACAGGAGATTTGACGTTTCGGGCATAAGCCTTTCTTCAGGACTACTCTCTCTTGTCTTTTTACTTCTTAAATGTATCACATCACATTTATCAGTCAAATCTAATCAGATATTGATCTAACCACCTGAACAAACCATTTATATCGTCCAGTAAACTAGCATGATCCTTCTCACTGTGAACCCACCTAATCTTTGTGTCATCCAAAACATTATTTATCATTCCCCCCAAAATTCATCCTGCACATTCTCATCATCATCATTTATGAAGCTCACATATAAGAATTGTTTTATTTCTCCTGTTTTTCAGATGTTTTTCAAAGAAGAGGAATTAAGATTCCCAGTCTCTTGTTCTTCTTATTTTAGTAAATTTACAGTGTGATGCAGTTGAGGTATTTTTATGAGAGAGCCACAGATTTGTTTTGGACATGGAGCTGAATTCTCCTTTTATACTATTTGTCTCTGTATGTTTTATTCCTAAGGCTTGCTTTTGTTTAATATTTGACTTGGTTGAGCTGACTTCCACTGCAATATTTGTATTTTACGTGGATCTGGGTAATATTCTTTGTAACATTCCCTGCAATAGTCAGAGCTGAAGGAAGTTATCATCAGCAGGATGGGCATAGGCTCTTATGATTGTTTGAAAGAGCTGGAGAGATGAGTATAAAGATTCAACTAAATGCTGCACATACACACAGTAGGAGTCCAAATCATATTGCCAAGTCTACCTTGAATTAGAAGCAAATTATTAGAACATATGTCCACTCTTCTTCAAACTGTAAAATAAAGGTTGAAAAAATGTTCTTAGAGCAGTATGGATCTTACAGCTGCTCCTGGGATTGCAGGCATAGTTAAAGATTTATGATAGTTGTTTTTTGCATTTAATGCAGTTCATGTAGTTTATTAATATAAGATTTTTTCCATTTTGTTTTATTAACATTCAAAAACAAACCCAAAATAAGCAAAAAAAAAATTTTTCACACGAACATTGTTTTAACGAGCTTTTTAAGGATGTCTACAAAAACAAAATAGGAAAGTTTATATATGTTTCAGAAGGCTTCTTTTTTTAAAATGGAAAAATATTCTTTGTTTCAAAAACTAAAGTCTATTTTTAAATTGGAAGATGTGCATTCATTCTGGAAGGTCCTACACGCGTTCAGCTCTGGAGAAGACTTTTTTTCTTCGAGGAATTTAATGAAGAGGAATTTTTTTGTTGAGTTAATTTTCTAAATGGATGTTTTTTTGTATGTTTGATCCATATATGGATATATTTTTCTCTTTTAATGTCGTGAAAAATTCTGTTTATAGGTATAATGTTATTAAGGCCATATGTAAGGTAGAGAGGGAGATGGCTGGAAGTTATAATCCAGCAAAATCAGTCAGATAGATGGGTGACTGTCAGGAAAGGTAAGAAGATAGTCCAAAAATCTCCGGTAGCTATTCCTCTATCAAACAGATGTTCAGATTTTGGAACTGTTGAAGGGGGTAGTCTCTCTGAGGAAAATGGAAGAGCCATCAGTTATTGGACTTTTGGAACAATTCTTAAGCTTAGGCAGCATTTTAGAAGATTTAGTATAATAATTGTGACAGGGGACTCTCCTGCCATAGGCATAAATAGGAGATTCTATGGCAGTGAGCTAAATTTGGGTTGGTTTATTGGTTTCCTGGTGCTAGGATTAATAACGTCTCTGAAAGCTTCAAGCATATTGTTAAAGGTGTGATTTAGAAGCCATGAATTATTGTATATATTGGTATTAATGCCATTTTTTGGGAAAAGATTAAAACAGTCTGGAGTGAATTTAAGAGGTGATGTAGAGGATTAACAATAAAACCTTAAAAATAGTAATTTCTGGTTTGCTCCCAATGCCAAATTCAAGCGGGGGAGGGAAAAAAGGTTAAAGGAGAAAAATCAATGGCTTGAAGATCTGCTGTGTTGTTGACGGATTCAGATTTTTGGAATTTCCTTTGGAATAGAACAAACCCATTCCAAAAGGATTAGTCTAATCTAAACAGGAAAGTCACCAATATCTTAGCAGGGACATTTGCTCACCCAATAAAGACAGACTTTATATTGACAGACAAGGCAAGTGGAGGTACTCTAAGTAGCCGTGTAAATGATAGGATGGATGGAGAAAGCTCTGACTGTGATGAGAACATGCCAATTAGTAAAGAAAGATGAGAGAATCAGAGTATCTAGTAATTCTGAAGAACTAAAATGCATTTACTTCAGTGCAAGGGGTTTTACAAGGAAGGCTGATCTACTCAGCACATGTTTCAGAACGTGGCATTGGGACATTATGGCTATTACAGAAACTTGGCTGAGAGATGTTCAAGAGTGGCAATTCAATCTTTCACATGTTAGATGCTATAGAAAGGCTAGAAAAGGAAACATGGGGTGGGGGAGCGGTGGGTGGGCAGGCCTGGCAATTTTGATTAACAAATAAGTTATTGCTTTAACTATGGAAAGTATTTCCAAACATTCGTCCAGATAAAATATATGGGCAGAAATTAAAATAAAAACAAGAAATTGAAGATCGCTTCAAAGAGATTGTGCTACATGCTCATTTGTGACAAATTGTCTGGTGAAAATATATTGGTAGAAATTAAAAGTCAGAAAGGAAAGAACGCGGTGATGGAATTGTACTATAGGCTCCCCTATAGTAAGGAAGAAATTAAGAACGAATATGGAGGGAAATCTCAGTTATATGTAAACGTATTAAGGCTGTAATAATGGGGGATTCCAAATGTCAAGTTGACTGTGACTATCTTAGTGTTAAAGGTTTGGATGGTGAAGTATTTGTCAAATGTGTCCAAGAAAGTTATTTTTCTCTGTATGTGGTTGCTCCTACTGTAGAAGGTGCAAAACTAGACCTTTTTTTGTGCAATAGCAGGGAAGGTGACTGAAATAAACGTGTGGAATACTTTGGGTGTACCATAATTTCTAATGGCATGAGACAAGAACCTTCCAAGTTTGATTTGATGAGACTGTTAGCAGGTGAAAAGAACGTGTGATGAGTGGGAGGTGTTCTAAAGTATGACAATGAGAGTTAAGAGTCATTATGTTGAAGTGAAGGGTAAGTCTGATAAGATTAAGGAATAATGGATGATGTAAATTATTGAGGCTCTACTCAAGAATAAAAGAGAATCTTAATTTAGATGTAGACAACTTTATCCAATTGAATCTCTTAAACAGTATAAAGCATGCAGGCCATTACTTAGAGAGAAATCAGGAAGGCAAAAAGTGGATTTAAGATAACATTGACAGATAAGGTTAAGGATAATCAAAAAATATTGTACAAATACATTAAGAGCAAGAGGGTAACTAGGAAGAGGGCAAGGCCTCTTAACTTTTAAGGAGGACAGCAGATGGGGAATAAAATCATTCTGTTCCCAGTGCATCAGACAGCGGCAAACATACACTATTTCTTCACCTCGCAATCATCCAGATTGAACTCGATCTGCTATTTGCCAGCCTATTGACCCATTCAATCAAGATCCTTTTGTAATCTTAGGAAGCCTTCTTCACTGTCTACTGTGCCACCAGTTTTGTTGTCATCCGCAAATTTACTAGCAATGCTTTTGATATTCTCATGCCAATCATTTACATAAATGACCGAACAATGAAAACCCAGAAGCAACCTCTGTGGAACACTGCTGATCACAGGCCTCAGTCTGAAAATCAACCACCCACCATTACTCTCTGTGTCCTGCATTACACCAATTGAAAGTGTTGGAGAGAAACTCAGCAGTTCTGGCAGCTTTGAGAAAAACGGGATTATCTATTCTGAGTCCATTATGACTTGTCAGAACAGGTTCATATCAGCCACGATATGTTAATATTGTTTCTCTCTCCAGATCCTACTTCATCTGTTGCACTTCTCTGCCATTTTGTGCTTGCATTTCTAATTTCCATTATTTCTAATGTGTTGCTTTACTGGATGGGTCTAGATGTTTTATTTGAACAATTTGCTCCATTCCTGTTCCCGTCACTTATGCCAATGACACTCGTATTAAACTAGACTCTGTTTCTTCTTTAAGATCCAAAAATAACATTTTGCCAATATCCACTTAAATGCGCAAATCTCAACAAATTTATTTTGATTTAAAAGACATTTTAGAAATAGCTACACTTTATGAAACAACAGGAATAGATTATTGAAGATGACATTGTCTGTGTCCTTTATTAATAAGCTTGTCCCCTCAGGTTCTGAAAGCTTTTAATACATTTCTCAGAATAATTACAGCGAAGATGATCAGTCCATCATCTCTGTACCAGCTCGAAATGAGCAACACACCCACTCTTATTTGATGTAACTTCTTGCAACCCACCCATGTTGTTATGTGTCTGTTTTTAAATTCTGTTGATCCTGTTCAGGTATAGACAATCTTATCAACCCTTTGATTAAACAGTCTATCTGTAAAACATAACTCCATCCATCACATTTAAAATTGCCTTTCCTACTCACATTGTCTTTAAGCTTTCCATCTCCCAAATGTCACCTGTTCTCTCACTCTGCGTTGCATTTCATTACATTTGTGAGAAAGAGTGAGGGTTGAATAATCGTGACAGGGCGATGTTACTGTACTCCCCTCAAGTCTGCTCTGCCACTGGTTCCAGTCCTTTCTGTCTCCCAGCCAATATGAGATTCATTCCATCCCTGACTCTTTAATCCTTGGGTTTTAATGAACAAGGTTGTACATTGTTAAGGACCAGGCCAGGCCCCTCAAAACATTTTTAAGCACGTAGCCCAGACCATAACTGTGATATTTGAAGGTAGGTGAATGGTGCATATTCTATGAGGGAATTTGCTGGTCACGCTGCTGAATTTTAAACAAACAGCATTTATTTATAAATTACGGAATGAAACACAATGAACCGTAAACAGAGTTCCGAATAACTCATCCTATCTGAACCCAACAGGCTATCCCGACTTAAAGATACTGTTACAAAATACTTGCAAAAATCCCAATAAACAAACCCCTTAGCATAAATAGTAAAAATGACACAAAAAGCTTCCATGTTACAAATTCAGAAGGGCAGAATGAGGGGGCAGCAGCCAGTTTCAACAGTGAACCTGACTCAACTAACCCCCGAACTGAACTAACCTGTGCAGCCAGAAAGCTGGCTAATCGCTCTTGATTGTATCAGTTTTATTTTAAAGACTTGAAAGCCTTCTGCCTGAAGAATTATCTGTTAGGTATAAACAAAAGGGTCTCAATGAAATATTCAAAATTCAGGCATGTTGGAACCTTGGGTCGTTTAGAACATCGCTGGAAAATAAAAATCAATGACAACAAAACCTTGTAAAAGGACTGGCTTTGTGACAACATATCACATTTGGCTTTGGACTGAATGCAAAAAATGTAAGACTTACTGCTTTGACGTCAATAAAGTGTATTTATGTGTTTGTGAATTTACATAAAACAGTGCTGAAACGCTTTGTGTGTTGAAGATACAACATTGTCTTATTATAACAATGAGAGAAATGCCCAGGTAAATCCACACTTCCTGTGTATTGGAGTGCAAATATGCCCATTGTAAATCTATTGGTTGGTGTCTGGTCTACTGGAAGAGAGATCAGCACCGTAACAATGTCTTGATTGTGTTTTTTTGTGTGGGGGCAGAGATGTGAATTCAGCTGGTTACAGCATTGCAAACAGACAACACAGCAGAATTATCTAGCCTTCAATAAGGAAACATCCGTCATTCCCCCTCACAACTGACTTCATAAGAGCAATTCATGATGGGAAATGAGACCAATCGCCAGTGATGTCAGCGTTCAATCCAGTCCAGCTACCATACATTTAAGGGTTAACTCGAACTGTTTGTTCAGTGACTGTGATTGATGTCAGTCTGCATGGATTCTAATTATGCCACTGCAGGATTTCCCTCTCCAGTTAGTAAGGGTATTCTTTCATTGTAGCAGCAGATGCATCAAATCCGAGACTAACAGGGATCAACAACTACAGAGACAAGGAGAGGAGAGATCAGATTCTGAGAGCCATAGACTGGAATTTTACAACAATGGGTCAGAATCTGAGAACAATAGACTGGAATGTTCCAACAATGGACAGGGGTATATCCTTGGGTCTTTACTATCTCTCTGTGCCTTGGTCAATATTACCGTGATGGATATGAGGTGTACTGATGATTATTCAGGCAGGTTACTATCCCTTGCTCGCTATTGTTGGTGTTCCTGGTAAGTCTCCCCATCTCTTTCCAAATATTAATCTCATGCACCATCGTGAACTTCATTGCTATTTCTGTTACCTATATTTTGCAAATACAGAAACTATTGTTTTCAGTTTCAATTGCAAACTCCATTCATTATCAGAACTCCACCACTGCACCCCCAACCTCCATCCTCACAAACATCTGAGAACAAGATGGTTGACAATCATGATTTCCCATTTTGCGCTGAATTGTTTTATGTCACGGTATTTCCTCCATCATGAAATCTATCCCCTACCCGCTCCATAATATCCCCAGTCCCCATCTGGTGTTAGTGCTATTGCTAAATAAACCATTATCTATGCCTTGCTCAATTCATGTTTCATAGTTTCAGCTCTCTTCTAAGCACTCTTTCAGTTGCAAGTATTTGCATCACAAACTTGTTTGTGTCTCTGAAGTAAATTCATGATAGGGACACTGTTTTAGAATAGTGATGTCGCTGGCTGGTTACAGATGTTTCAGTAAGATTAGGGAGGGTGGTAAAAAAGGAGGGGGTGTGGCGTTGCTAATTAGAAATGGTATAATGGCTGCAGAAAGGCAGTTTGAGGGGGATCTGCCTTTGGAGGCAGTATGGGCTGAAGTCAGAAATAGGAAAGGAGCAGTCACCTTGTTGGGTGTTTACTATAGGCCCCCCAATAGCAGGAGAGATGTGGAGAAACAGATTGGGAAACAGATTTTGGAAAGGTGCAGAAACCATAGGGTAGTAGTCATGGGAGATTTCAACTTCCCAAATATCGATTGGAAGCTCTTTAGATCAAGTAGATTGGACAGGGTGGTGTTTGTGCAGTGTGTCCAGGAAACTTTTCTAACTCTGTATGTAGATTGTCTGAGCAGAGGGGAGGCCATATTGGATTTGGTACTTGGTAACAAACCGGGACAAGTGATGGGCTTGTTAGTGGGTGAGCATTTTGGTGATGGTGACCACAATTCTGTGACTTTCACCTTGGTTATGGAGAGAGATAGGTGCATGCAACAGGGTAGGTTTTACAATTGGGGGAAGGGTAAATACGATGCTGCAAAACAGGATCTGAGGAGCATAAATTGGGAGCATAGGCTGTCAGGGAAGGGTGTCATTGAAATGTGGAACTTTTTCAAGGAACAGATACGACTTTTACTTATGTACCTGTCAGGCAGGAAAGAGATGGTCGTGTGAGGGAACCTTGGTTGACGAGGGAGGTTGAATGTATTGTAAGGAGGAAGAAGGAGGCTTACATGAGGTTGAGGAAACAAGGTTAAGACAGAGTGTTGGAGGGATACATGATAGCCAGGAGGGTGCTGAAGAAAGGTATTAGGAGAGTTAAGAGAGGGCATGAAAAATCTTTGGTGGGTAGGATCAAGGATAACCCCAAGGCCTTTTATGCATATGTGAGAAATATGAGAATGACGAGAACGAGGGTAGGTCCGATCAAGGACAGTAGTGGGAGATTGTGCATTGAGTCAGAAGAGATAGAAGCGGTCTTGAATGAGTACTTTTCTTCAGTATTTACAAACGAGAGGGACCATATTGTTGAAGAGGAGAGTATGAAACGGACTGGTAAGCTAGAGGAGATACTCGTTAGGAAGGAAGATGTGTTGGGCAGTTTGAAAAACTTGAGGATAGACAAGTCCCCCGGGCCTGACGGGTTATATCCTAGGATTATGTGGGAAGCAAGAGAGGAAATTGCAGAGCCGTTGGCAATGATCTTTGCGTCTTCACTGTCAACGGGGATGGTACCAGGGGACTGGAGAGTGGCGAATGTTGTGCCCCTGTTCAAAGAAGGGGATAGAGATAACCCCGGGAATTACAGGCCAGTTAGTCTTACTTCGGTGGTTGGCAAAGTAATGGAAAGGGTGCTGAGGGGTAGGATTTATGAGTATCTGGAAAGACACTGCTTGATTAGGGACAGCCAGCACGGATTTGTGAGGGGTAGGTCTTGCTTTACAAGTCTTATTGAATTCTTTGAGGAGGTGACCAAGCATGTGGATGAGGGTAGAGCAGTGGATGTAGTGTACATGGATTTTAGTAAGGCATTCCCCATGGTAGGCTTATGCAGAAAGTCAAAAGGCATGGAATAGTGGGAAATTTGGCCAGTTGGATAGAGAACTGGCTAACCGGTCAAAGTAAGAAAATGGTGGTAGATGGTAAATATTCAGCCTGGAGCCCAGTTACAAGTGGAGTTCCGCAGGGATCAGTTCTGGGTCCTCTGCTGTTTGTAATTTTTATTAATGACTTGGAAGAGGGAGTCGAAGGGTGGGTCAGTAAATTTGCAGACGATACGAAGATTGATGGAGTTGTGGATAGGGAAGAGGGCTGTTGTCTACTGCAAAGGGACTTAGATATGATGCAAAGCTGGGTTGAGGAGTGGCAGATGGAATTCAACCCTGTCAAGTGTGACGTTGTCCATTTTGGAAGAACAATTAAGAATGCAGAATACAGGGTTAACGGTAGGGTTCTTAGTAAGGTGGAGGAGCACAGGGATCTTGGGGTCTATGTTCATAGATCTTCGAAAGTTGCCAATCAGGTGGATAGAGCTTATAAGAAGGCCTATGGTGTATTAGCGTTCATTAGCAGAGGGATTGAATTCAAGAGTCATGAGGTGATGTTGCAGCTGTACAGGACCTTGGTAAGGCCACATTTGGAGTACTATGTGCAGTTCTGGTCGCCTCACTTTAGGAAAGATGTGGAAGCTTTGGAGAGGGTGCAGAGGAGATTTACCAGGATGTTGCCTGGAATGAAGAATAGGTCGTACGAGGAAAGGTTGAGAGTGCTAGGCTTTTTCTCATTGGAACAGTGAAGGATGAGGGTTGACTTGATAGAGGTTTTTCAGATGATCAGGGGAATAGACAGAGTAGATAGTCAGAGACTTTTTCCCTGGGTACAACAGAGTGTTACAAGGGGGCATAAATTTAAGGTGAAGGGTGGAAGGTATAGGGGGGATGTCAGGAGTAGGTTCTTTACCCAAAGAGTGGTGGGGGCATGGAATGTGCTGCCTGTGGGAGTGGCAGAGTCAGAATCATTGGTGACCTTTAAGTGGCAATTGGATAGGTACATGGATAGGTGCTTAAGCTAGGACAAATGTTCGGCACAACATTGTGGGTCGAAGGGCCTGTTCTGTGCTGTATTGTTCTATGTTCTATGTTCTAAGTTGTTCATGATTACAGCACAGAAGGAAGAACCAAGTTCAGAGGATTCGTAATTGGGCATTCCTCAAATCAAATTGAACAATTAGGAAGCTTTCAAAAATTGGGATAAATTATTGAGTTACCTTCCAAAAGAAAATCAAAATGACCTGAAAGAGTTATTTCTATCACATGGAGAGATATGCGGAAATAAACTGGGAAGTACTAACCTGATTGTGCATGATGTAGATAAAGGAAATGCTGTTCTGATTAAACAACATCCATATAGGCATAACCCTCTAAAGTTGGCACAGGTGCAGAAGAAGAGAGAGTGCATGCTCTAAGATGGCATAATCAAAGTGAGTTGCAGTGACTGGAGCTCACCCATAGTCATGGTGCCAAATTCAGATGGTACCCAATGGTTATGGGTGGACTATTGCAAAGTCAACGCCATTACAAAGACTGATGCATATCCAATTCCACGCTTGGAGCACTGTGTCGAAAAAGTAGTAGAAGCAACTTACATTTCTAAGTTTGGCTTGCTCAGAGGCCACTGTCAAGCACCTCTGCCAGAGAGAGCAAAGGCAGATTCAGCTTTCATAACGCTAAATGGACTATATCAGTTCAGAGTCATAGCATTTGGTATGAAAAACGCTCCAGCCATATTTCACAGGCTGATAACAATGTCATTTTTTGGATTACCCAACTATGTGGTGTACATTGATAACCTGGTGATTTTTAGTCATTCATGGAAGGAACATTTACAGCATTTATTGGACTTGTTTGATCGACCTCGGAAGGCAGGCTTGGTGGTAAACCTGGCTAAAAGTGGATTTGCAAATGCCCAAATAACGTTCCTGGGCCACGTTATTGGGCATGAACAAATTGCCCCACGAGATGCGAAAATGAAAGTAATTGGGTAGTATCCACATCATCGACCAAAGAAAATGCAGTACTATGATTGCTGGGATTGACTGGATTTTACCGAAAGCTTGTGCCAACTTTAGCAGTGTGGCTTCTCCACTCACCGAATTGTTAAAAAATGGCAAGTGGACAGAGGATTGTCAAATGGCATTTGACATCCTAAAAGCTGTGTTAACCACTGCCCCCAGTATTAGCCAGATCGGATTTGACGAAGCCTTTCAAGGTAGCAATCAATGCCAGTGATGTGGGTATTGGTATGGTTCTTCTGCAGGAGGAATATGAGGGAATCGAAAGATTCATTCAGGTATTTTTCCAGGAAGTTGAACGTTCATCAATAGAAATGTTAAACAGTGGAGAAAGAGACTTTAAGCTTGGTGTTGGCACTGCAACATTTCAGTGTTTGTATTACCAAAAATGCATCGGAGACAATCGCATACACTGATCACAACCCATTAGCATTTGTGGAAACATTTAAGGACAAAAATGCCAGACTGTTCAGATGGAGGTTGTTGTTGCAGCCTTCAATTTGACAATTGTGCATGTAGCAGGTCATGAGAATGTGATTGCCGATGCGTTATTGAGACTCAACCGAGATATGGAGGCATGTGGTGGTGCGTGTGCTGTGGCCTGAAATTGCATGGATTTGTTCATGTTTGAATGGTTACAGTTTGTATAGTGTATGTTTGTTTTTAGACTACTAACTGGGTTTGTAGGGTTGTAAATGCAGCTGTCTTTTGGTATTGATGGATCATTTTTTCCAAGAGGGGGTGTCACAAAGCTAGTCCCCTTTTTGTCTATAAGCGGTTCCTTGGCTCAAGGAGACTCTGTCCTTGATTTTTTTCAAAGGGACAATAAAATGGAGCCTGACTCCGGTCAGTCTGGTTTGGTGCAGAGATGAAAAGGATTTTCAGACTCCTTCTCTATGTAAACAGATGAGACTTCAAGCCAAAGTGGTCATGCTTTAGAAGTGACCTTTATAATGAAAGAGAGTGATGAACTCTTTTTGCTGAGCTAGCTGAGCTGAGCTGAACTGAGATGTTTTCAGTGGGAAGTTCAACAGGGAACTGTGTGGAAATTCTCTCTCTTTTCTGCTCTTCAACTTCAATCTATAAGCATGCGTTCCATTTATACTGGTTTTCAAAGGGAATTTGCTTATTGAGACTGTTATGTGTATCCAGAACAGCATAATTCAATCAAGCTGGATATGTTGAGATCTATAGGGATTCTTTATCCTGTTCTTTGTGTTTCATTGTGTAATGTTGTGAATAAAGTTTTTTTCTGTTTTAAAATCTCATCGAAAACCTAGCTAAATGACTCTGGGTAATTTTCACAGTATACTTACCAAAACAAATTGCAAAGGTATGCTCTGGGCTGCCTGCTTAAGAATGTTTTGAGTGGTCTAGCCTCTTCTATAACATATCAGAGATGGAAGATGCTTCTTTGGGATTTGGTACAAATATTCATTTTTCCTCCTCGCTGTCAAGAAACCATGGTATCATTAATGTAACACATATGTACCATTACCAATGGAGCCAGGAGGAACTATGGAACGGTTCTTAGTAAGGTGGAGGAGCAGAGGGATCTTGGGGTCAATGTTCATAGTTCTTTGAAAGTTGCCAATCAGGTGGATAGAGCTTATAAGAAGGCCTATGGTGTATTAGCGTTCATTAGCAGAGGGATTGAATTCAAGAGTCATAAGGTGATGTTGCAGCTGTACAGGACCTTGGTAAGGCCACATTTGGAGTACTGTGTGCAGTTCTGGTCATCTCACTTTAGGAAAGATGTGGAAGCTTTGGAGAGGGTGCAGAGGAGATTTACCAGGATGTTGCCTGGTATGGAGAATAGGTCATACGAGGAAAGGTTGAGAGTGCTAGGCCTTTTCTCATTGGAACGGCGAAGGATGAAGGGTGACTTGATAAAGGTTTATAAGATGATCAGGGGAATAGATAGACAGTCAGAGGCTTTTCCCCCGGGTACAACAGAGTGTTACAAGGGGACATAAATTTAAGGTGAAGGCTGGAAGGTATAGGGGGATGTCAGTGGTAGGTTCTTTACCCAAAGAGTGGTGGGGGCATGGAATGCGCTGCCTGTGGGAGTGGCAGAGTCAGAATCATTGGTGACCTTTAACTGGCAATTGGATAGGTGCATGGATAGGTGCTTAAGCTAGGAGAAATGTTCGGCACAACATTGTGGGCCGAAGGGCCTGTTCTGTGATGTATTGTTCTATGTACTATGTTCTATGTTCTAACATGGAGCAGTGTGTCTGTGCAGTCTCTGCTTCATTGGTTTGTCAAGTTGCAGCATCAATGACGCCCTCTTATTTTACTGAATGGCCTCTTCTGTTCATGTGCCAGTGCCTTGAGAATCTAAATGTCCTCCTCCTGGCCCCAGGGCAGAGGTTCAAGGACTTCAAAAGGCAACCCGTGGTTCCCGCTTGCCAGTGTGTTGTGCTGACTAGACTCCTGATCATAGGAGGCAAACAGGAGGCTGGAAGGACACAGCAAGCCAGGCAGCATCAGCAGGTGGGGAAGTCAACATTTCAGGTATAACCATTCTTCAGGACTGGGGTTGGGCTAGAGTGAGCTGCAGATAAAGAGAGAAAGGAATGGTTGGGGTGGGGAGATCAGTGGATGGTGAGATAGGGATAGGTGAACACAAGTGGTGGATGCAACCTGGCTGGTCAATGGCAGGTTGAAACCAGTTGGTAGCTGGAAGGCAGGGTTGTTAGGTGGAATGGAAGGGAGGGGCTGGAAAGGGAGTAGGGACATGGTTGGGGAGGTTATTTCAATTTGGTGAACTCATTGTTAGATCCTCCAGGCTGCCCAGTCAGAAGATAAAGTTTTGTTCCTCCAATTTGTGATCTGATGCTCCATGGCAACAGAGGAGGGCAGGGATGGTTATGTCGGAAAGGGAGTGGGAAGGGGAATTGAAATGGGCAGTGACTAGGAGGTCAGGTCGACTCCTTTGGGTAAAAAGTGAGGTCTGCAGATGCTGGAGATCAGAGCTGAAAATGTGTTGCTAGTTAAAGCACAGCAGGTTAGGCAGCATCCAAGGAACAGGAAATTCGACGTTTCGGGCCAGAGCCCTTCATCACCTGAAACGTCGAATTTCCTGTTCCTTGGATGCTGCCTAACCTGCTGTGCTTTAACCAGCAACACATTTTCAGCTCGGCTCCTTTGGGCCTGGCTGTGATTCTTGGTGAAATGTGCCCTTAGTTTATGTTTGGTCTCCCCGATATAGAGAAGACCACATCGGGAATACCTGATGCAGTAAACTAGTTTGGAAGAGAGGTAGGTGAAGCTCTTTCTGATCTGGAAGAACTGTTCAGGGTCTTGCATGGAGGATGAGGGAGGTAGGATGTCAGCAAGTGATGCATCTTTTCCAGCCGCAGGAAAAGATACCTCAGGGCAATTGCAGTGATTGCTAGGGAGTGTGGCATGATACGCGAAGGGAGCGATTTTTGTGGAAAGTGCCAGCTGGTGGGATCCAATCTAGTTTACTACATCTGGTGCACCCGATGTGGACTTCCCTACATCGGAAAGACTAAACATAAACTAAGGGAATGTTTTGCTGAGTATCTCAGTTGGGCCCATAAAGGCTGACCAGACCTCCCAGTCTCTTGTCTATTTCCATTCTTCCAATCCCTTTCCGACTTGGCCATCCTTGACTTCCTCCCTTGCCGCAATGAACCAAAACACAAATTGGAGGGACAACATCTCATCTTCCACCTGAGCAGCCTACAACCCAGAGAACTCAACACTGAGTTCGCCAATTTCAAATAACCTCCCTTCTAATCTCCCAACTCCCTTGCCAGCCACTTCCCTCCCTTCCATTCTTCTGATCAACTCTGCTTCCAGCTACCAACTGGATTCAGTCCTCCCATTGCCAACCCATTGATACCGTCTACCTGTGTTCATCTATCCCCATCTTGCCACTCTGTCTCCTCTTCCCACGCACCGCCCCTTTGTCTGTAGACCTCCTTACCCCCACCCAGTCCTGAAGAAGGGTTATACCCAGAGCATTGACTTCTCTACCTCCTGATACTGCCTGGCTTGTTGTATTCTTCCAGCCTCCTGCGTTCCTACTTTGGATTCCAACATCTGCGATTTTAAAAAAAACTCTTCTTGTGTAATAAGCAGGAGAGTGAGTGGGTTGTGCCTTTTCTTATCCAATAGTTTTGATGGGCTGAATGGCTTTCTTATATCACTGTGAAACCAGCATGACTTGCTGAATGAGCCCTTTATTTTACCTTGGAAATGTGGAGTGTCTATTAGCAATTTTATATTAGTGTTACCTTTACATTAACAGCACAAGCTTGAATGTTGTCCAGATTTTATATTTTAGTACCTGAGATGGTGACACATCGTTCTGGACATGGTATATTCTTCACAGAACATCCCCACTGATTGTATGATGGAGAGAAAGATATTGATGAAGCAGCTGAAGGTGTTTGTGCCGAGGAAGCTACCCTGAGGATCGCCCACAGAGGTATTCAGGGACTGAGAGGATTGATCTCCACCAGCCACATTGTGTTCTGAATAACCCAAACAGTGGGGAGTTTACACCATTGCCATTAAGTTCAATCTTGTTCAGACTCCTTCACACCTTGCTCAGTCAAATCCTGTCAGGGCCAATCACTCTATCGCTGTGTTCATAGCGTTTGTTCATGTCAATAGACCAAGGTAAATGTGTGGGGAGTATTTCCTTCTCTCAGAGGGTAGTGACTGTTGGGCCTCTCTATCCCAGACAGCTACACCACTGAAATGTTTGGGGGCACGGGGTGGTATTAATGGATTTTGACACATCAGAGCATTAAGGGCTTCAAAGAATTGGGCATGAAAGAGAAATTGCGGCCGGGAGCAGATCAGGCCTGACCTTACTGAAGGGGAAGGCAGGCTTGAGGAGCTAAATAGCCTCCTGTTATTCCAGTATACCCAATAGTCCAGTCACTTTGTGGCCTCTTCCATTTCATGTGGTTACTGACTTCAAGTAGATGAATAAGCTGATACTGTTGCTGCATGATCTAAACTGGGTCTAGTTCTATCGACTTGAGGGACTGATTGGTCTTCTACTGTAACTGTATATCATGCTCCTGGTGCTGAAAAGTCTCGTCCTGTTCTGAGGAGTAACTGGAATCCATATAGACTAAATCTACCGCCCTAAATCTACCCGTGAGAACTGCAAATGCTGGAGATCAGAGTTGAAAAGTGTGACACTGGAAAAGCACAGCAGGTAAGGCAGCTGCCGAGAAGCAGAAGAATCTGTTTTAGACATTCCTGATATAGGATTTATACCCGAAACGTCAATTCTCCTGTCCCTCAAATGCTGCCTGACCTGCTGTGCTTTTCCAGCACCATACATTTTGACATCTACCGGCCCGCCCTAGTAAACATTCCTGGTCACGTCATCAAATAAGTTTGACAAATTCGTCAGGCGTGAACTTGCTTATGATTCCTATTCAAACCATGTTTTCTAACTGCATGTGCATCATATCCCTGAGAATCTTCTCAAGTAACATACCTACCACAGATGTTAAACCGACTAGCCCATAGTTCCCAGATCTTTTGTTTCAGTCCTTCTTGAATAAGGGTACAACATTTGCTATCCTCCAGTCTTCTGGGACTTCACCTGTGGTTAATGATGATCAAAATTATCAGCCAGGGCCCCTGCAAATTCTTCTCTAGCCCTTTGCAGTGTTCTTGGGTATATCTGGTAAGGACCATGAGATTTATCCACCTTCAGATATTCCAATACGACAAATACCTCCTCTACTGTGATATGGATTGCCACTAAGATATCACCACTAACTCCCCCAAGTTTCCAAGTCTTCATGATTTTCTCCACGGTAAACACAGAGAAGAAATATTCGTTGAGGACTTAATCCATCTGTTATGGTTCCACACATACATGTCCACTTTGGTCTTTGAGGGGTCCTATTCTCTCTCTCTAGTTCTTCCTTTAATATACTTTAAGTACTTCTTTGGATTCACCCTGATCTCAGCCAAGGCTTTCTCGTGTCCACTTTCTGCCCTCCTCATTCCCTTCTTCAGTAAACTCCCGTTTCCCGTATACACCTCCAGGCTTGATCCCAGCTGCCTATATCTGAGCCATGCTTCCTCCTTTTCTCTGGTCAAAGCCTCAATATCTCTTATCATCTCGGTTTACTCATTCCTGTAAACTTTCCTTTCAACCTCACAGGAACATATAGACTTTGACCCCTAGCTATCTCACTTTAAAGGCCAGTGGTCCCTTTGCCTGGAAACAAACTACTCCAATCAACCCCTGCAAGCTCCTATCTAATTACATCAAAATTCGTCTTACCCCAATTTAAACTTGAAACTGTGGCCTAGTTCTGTCCTTCTCCATAACTCTGTTATAATTAATAGAACTATGGTCATTGGTCCCAAGGTACTCCCCCAATCTCAGCTGTGTCACTTGTCCTGCCCTATTTCCTAAGCGTAGGTAGAAATGTGCCCCTTTCTGATTAGGAGCCTCTGTATACTGCTTGAGGAAACTTTCTTGGCGCACTTAACGGATTCCACCCCATCAAATCCTTTAATACTCTGCCAGTCCCAGTCTATGTAATAAAAATTAAAATCACATAATCTGGCAACCCTATTGTTCCTGCAAGTCTCCCCTTCTCCCTACATATTTGTTCCTCTAATTCCCATTGACTATTTGGTGGCCTACAGTACAACTCCAATAACGTCACAATCGAAATCTTATTTCTGAGTTTCACCCACAAAACCAGACCGCATGATCCGTCAGTTACTTTACCTCTGATTACTGCTGTGATACTCCCCTTAATCAGACAAGCAACTCCCCCTCCCCTCTTTCCACCTTCTCTGCCCTCCATTAACCATCGAGACCATGGCGCATTATGCTGCCAGTCCTGTCCCTCCCTTAGCCATGATTTTGCAATGGCTATAATATCCCAGTCCAACGAACCTATCCATGCCCTGAGTTCATCGGCCTTAGCTGTCAGTCATCTTGCATTGGAATGAATGCAACTTAATCCAAAAGGTATTCTTTTCTCTCTGCCTTGTTCCAGCCTGACCTGCCAATTCACTTTAGTATTTCTGATTACTGTATCTTACTGCCACCCCCTCCCTCCAGTTCAGGTGCAACCCGCCCCTCTTGAACAGGTCAAATCTGTCACAAAAAAAACCAATGATCTAACAATCTAAATCCCTCCCCCCTCCCCCCCAGCACCAATTCTTTAGTCACATATTTATCTGCCATATCCTCCTATTCTTGCCTTCACTCGCTCATGACACTGGAAGTAAACAGGAGATTACCACTGTAGAGGCCCTGGTTTTTAACTTTTCTCCTAGCTCTCAGTA